>NC_058080.1:745149296-745749296 GCF_014858855.1 Bufo gargarizans | reverse complement strand
TTTCTCAATGCGAAAACTCCCGCTCAGGTTTTTATTGATGACATTGTGAAATTACATGGCATTCCCTCTGATGTGGTGTCTGATAGGGGGACGAAATATGTGGAACCTGCGGAACTATCTCCTTTGCCTCCTCCTCCTGTTTTGGTTGATGGTAATCTGGAGTTTCAGATCTCTAGAATTCTCAACTCACGTGTTCTTCAGGGTTCCCTTGAATACCTGGTGCATTGGAGGGGATATGGTTCTGAGGAAAGAATGTGGGTTCCGGCTACCGATGTTAATGCTAGCCGCCTTGTGAATGCCTTTCACAGGGCACACCCGGATAAACTTGGGACTGGGTGTCCGGAGGCCACCCGTAGAGGGGGGGGGGGTACTGTTACGCCCTGCCCTGTGGGTGTTCTGAGGAGATCTGTCAGAGTTGCTGCACGTGACTCGATCTGACAGTTTGTTTTGTTGTGGGTTTGAACAGAATCCCACCTCCTCCCAGGTGATGTTCTTTAGGTAATTGGTGAGGCTATTTATTTCTCCCTCTCCCTATAGCCTTTGCAGGTTATAGTTCTGCCTTGTGTGAGATCTGGAAGTTTGGTGGATCGTCTACTCCAACACATCTCTAGATAAGTCCTTTTCCCTTTTTCCTTCTGTGTCTGTTTTTACCAGGCCTCTAGGGTGACGCTAGCTCCTTAGGTAGTTGAAGGAGCTAGGTGTCTCTTTCCCTCTTCCCTACAGCTGAGGGTTTGGTTCAGTGTGTTATAGTCTTAGGTACGTGGGCATGTGCATATCTACCATCGAGATATGCATATGGGCATAGCAGCTTAGGGAAAGTGTTTTAGGGATTGCTAGGAGGTGACCCCTTTGTTCCCTATCATTTGGGGCCTAGTCAGTTGTTTTGTTTACTTTGCAGTGTTCTATTTCCTTCCCTTATCTTACCTACCGTGACAAAATCTCACATTTGGACCTGCAATCTGGCTGTGACAAAGCTAATTGTGAGAATGACCCCTGAAAAAGAGTTGATCCCTTACATTTGGTGGAGGATGCGTGCATAGCAGCAGGTTGCTAGGGGCAATTACCTGACGGAAAAGAGCAGGTGCTGCTGAATGTTTCCAAGGAATTGGTCTGTTGCTGTGCAGTGATTTAAAGGTCGGAAGCCTGCTAGTTCGCTGGAGCAGGTGCTGCTGGAAAACTGCTGGTGTTAATCTGGACTTTTTTTTTTTTTTCTGAGGTGCAAGCTGTGCAGGGATTTAAAGGGCCAGAAGCACAGTAAGAGAAACTGACCTGTCAAAATGGGGGAGCCCATGGGAGAGATCCTGCGAGATGGTGATTGGGGGACTCCCGGCGTGGGTTACGCTAGACTCCCGCCAACAAGTGTCTCAGGTCAGGCCCGAAGTTTTGGAATTTCTGGAGAGGGGGCCAAAAAGAGATACCAAGGTGGCCCTGGCCTTTATAATGGACTGTGGTTCTGTACAATGGGAGCTCTTGATATGTAACACCCTGAGGGAGGAATTCATACTGGGCAAAGACTTTCCATTTTTTTGGTGGCTATGAAGCGGAGAGAATGTTTCAAGTTCTGAGGTTGGAGTTCCAGAGACAAAGATGTATGCCATTGCCAAGGGCAACAGTCGGGAAGACAAAATGGAGAACAGTGCGGTTTTCTGGAGTTCCTATATTACCTGCGACTGTGCACAGAGTCCAAAAGAGTGAGGCTGGAGTGACAGTCCAGGAAAAGTCAGGACTCCAGACCATGCTGTTTCTGGTGACATTGGTTGCAGTAAGAAGTCTGCCGGTGTTCGGGATACCAGGAACCAAGAGAAGGCTGGTGATCTTGGTAGAGATGTCCTGGGAATATCGTCGTCTCCCGAATCCACGACGTCAGGTGGTAACACTGGTCCTGTTAATAGTTTTGTGGCAGTTCCAGTGACCCTGAGTCAGCCACAGTGGAAACTGGCTGGGTCAGTGACTAGAAAATCTCTGAGGTGAGAAACCGTCTCGGAAGTGTATGACATTGGGAAAAATGCTGTGTCTGAACAGACGGGTAAGCCTGTTGCGGTTACTCCCTCACAGGAACCTGCAGGGGAGAAGGTTTCTGGGTCGCCCAAAGAGCCTGTGATCAAAGCTAGATTTGGGGAGGTGAAAGTCAGAGACCTCCTGGCACCCCGACTGGGTACCTCCGTTGATGGATGCTCCTAGTGCTTCCCGAGGGCTTCAAGCACTCCACTTGACACCGTAAGCACTGCAGACCCCACGAACCGCCGTAGCTTGGTTGGGGTCTCGCCGTCTCCTACCCACCCTGAACCTACGACAAGGCTCCAGTGGGTGAATCTCTCTTTCTTCAGAGAGCGATGTAGGAACAAGGAACACGAACAGCTCTTACAAGAACTAGGGATTATAGCCAGGGGAGTATACAGAGTATAGCAACCCCCACACACATGAGATGAGGCTCTATGTTGAAGGTAAAACAGGAACTCACTTTATTGAAGACCAACTCAGTATATATACACTTCAAGAAGTCTAACAACATAAATCAATCAACCATGAACAACATGCAAAAGGACATCCCCCCCCCCCCCCCATGAATGAATAGGGAGAGAGGAGACACATGTGATGGGATTATCTACTGAGTGTATCAAAGGGTGATCTACTGATCTACACTAGAGTCGGCTACTCCTAGAGTCAGCTATCTTAATCCCATCACTAACACAATCAGTGGGAGTCTCAGTGCAGAGTTAACCCTTTTTGTGTTGCTGGATTTACACCCTGCACCTTTAGTGGTCAATAGGAAATATGTGGCATATACACTCCACACATAAATCAGGGTTCATAGTTCCTTGTAACCCCAAAAGGTCTGAGAGAGTCTCCATAGTCCTGGGTCCATAGTCCGTAGGAAGGAGGCTAGCCCTCAGGCTTCTCCAGCAGCCCCAGTGACGGTTCAGTCCGTTACACCATGCTAGCCAGAGTAAGAGGTAGCATGATAGCCGCCCGAGAGACTGATAGAATGTTAAATGTTCGGGACAATTATGTGGATAATACGGACTATAAGGTGGTTCTCACTGAGGGAGAGTCTCCGGTGAGAACTGGGACTTGTGAACCTGAAGTTACACCCAATTTGGTGTATTTGGAGCATAGCTCCGTTTCCATTGGCACAACCATTACCCTCTCTTCACCATCATATCCACATCACACTGCGGCACAGTGTCTGAGGAAGGCTTTGCATAGCCGAAAACTTTTACACACGTACTGCCGTATGTTATTATACTTTATTTTTGAAACAAAAAAATAAAAAGAGAAACAGAAAGAATATCCTACTTATCTGCTGTGATCTTTGTAAATATAAATACGCTCATACATGAGGGAATGGTGGGCCGTAATTTTCCCTTATGCTTGGAGGTTTTGAGTAATGGAGACTGTGACGAAAGCACCTTTGTTACTGGGAGTTGGAGAGGCCTGCTTGCCAGCCTCTTGCCCTGTGACTATGGCCCCTGGGACACTATTTGGGCATATTGGATTTCAAAGGCTCTGTTTCTGCCCCTTTGACTTTTTACTGGAACTATTTGGGGCATGTGACCATGTGCATGGTGGGGCAAAAATAAGACTTCCAGGAAATTCCTGAACCCCTGAACCAATCTGGGTGATTTTTGGATGGGTTGTTCACCCAGATCGAGGCCATCAGGGGTTGTAACTTTTATGGGGATATGTGGTGTTTTGGGGTGTTTTCTGTGGTTGGGAAAAATGTGTATTTTATGCCTGTGAGTAATTAAGTCCATTGTGTTTGTTAAATATCTCACAGGCAATGCCATTGTGTTAGTAATTGCATCACAGACAATGCCTATTCTGTTATTGATTGCGTCACAGGCAATGCCTATTCTGTTATTGATTGCTTCACAGACAATGCCTATTCTGTTATTGATTGCATCACAGAAAATGCCTATTCTGTTATTGATTGAGTCACAGGCAATGCCATTGTGTGTGTTTAATGTATAGTTTTGTGTTTAAACTGTAAAACTGTAAAGGATTGGCTGCTATGTTATGTCCTCAGTTCTCAACCAGGTCCACGGGGGTGGTACCTTTGTTGGAAAATGTGTATAAAAGTCAATGCTTGTGTGGTCAATAAAGAGTACCTGTTTTATATTCACCATAGAGCCTTGTCTCATGTGTGTGGGGATTCCTATATGCTGTATACTCCCCTGGCTATAACTCCTAGCTCTTGTAAGAGCTGTTCCTTGTTCCTGTTGTGGTTATGGTGTAGAGCAGAGTGCTTGGAGTCCTCGGGAAGCACTAGGAGCATCCATCAACGGAGGTATCTAGTCGGGGTGCCAGGAGATCCATTACAGAGACACTTCTGCAGAGACTGATAAAACTCCTGTAGAACCTGTACCTGTCCCTTTAAATGATAATGTGAAGGAGCTGCACATTGAGAACAAGGGTGCAGATAAGATGGAAAGTGAAAGTGTCAAGTTACTTGAACGGCATAATGACAATGTGGATTTTTGCAAAAGATGTGGACTTAATGTTAAGGTGCTCGTACATAAGGTGAAGTGGGGAAACACTTCTTCAGCTAGTGGTGAAACTCCTGAAGTGGTTTCTAGCCCTTAAAATGAAGTGACTATTAGAAACAATGGTGCTGATAAAATGCAAAATGAAAATGTGACGTCTTGTGAAATAGGTGATGATGATGCGGTCGGTGAAATAGCGCCCCCTGGAGGAAAAATTATAAAAAAGGCAGAAGGGTTGATAAATATTGTGAGCACAGAGTGGAGCAATCCTACTCTGGCGAACGTGCAAGAAAGGGTGGCAGTCCTAGAGGGTGTACCACACATACCAGAGGTGGATATGCAGTCTCCACAGTGTTCTATGATCAATAAAGTAATGTCCCAGGTAGGGATTAACTTGTCAGTGCCCCTAGAAGTCAGCGTTAACAATGACACGAGTGGCATAGGTGACGTATTCGCTGTGACCATTAGCAACTCCGAGAGGGAAGCTACCAGGTCGAAGTCTTGCAAAGTTGAGGTGGTTACTAGTAGCGACCATATTGACAGTTGTATCTGACATGACGAGAATTAAGTGGGCAGACTTCAGTCTAATGTCTGAGACCCATGCCCAAGCTGTGATAAATTACCTGACATGTCAGTACAGCTGCAAGCAGGAAGATGATTCCTTCCACTCTATACAGTCCCTAGATCTGATAAAGAAAAGACTAGCTGTCTTGACAGAGTCACCAAAGAAGGCTGCACAGGGGTCAAGGGAGGAGACCCCAAAAGAAATGAGTGAGCTGAAGGGTCTACGGCCTGATATCTAGGTGAAGAGCGCCACCGAAAACTGCGGTAGAAACCAATAAAGTGCTTGAAGGGACTCTGGGTGGAACCCCCCACAAGGTCTCCAAATAAGAATGGTGATACTCCTATATCTGCTGCCGCAAAACCCAGTGAGAAGCAGTTTGACCAGAAGGCCCAAGAACGGGGCGCTTCCAACAAACTGGTGCAAAAAACTAAGAAAGAACTGAAAAAGTTTGACCGGCCCCGGGCTGAAGAGAAATATATCTTGGCCCGATATGCCGAAGGACATGACCAAGCGAAGGCAGGTGCCCGGGAAAAAGAGACCAAGGCCCTCTCCTTGGCTAGAGCCCTTGAAGAAGCTCAAGAGGAGCGAGATGAGTTTGAAAGGCTAAACAAGCAACTCAGAGCAGAGATGGAGGATCTTATGAGCTCAAAGGAAGAACGTCTATGAGTTGGAGAAGTCTAAGCCAGAGCCTGTTAAGAAGGGATCTGGAGATGGTGGCGCTGCGGTGCCGACCGAGGCAGAGAAGATGGAAGATCTTTCTGCTGAACCCGTGAATGGTGCTGATGTAGATGCAGAGGCCAAGAGACTCACGGCAGCGGGTAGCCAGGACCTGGTCCCGAAAGATGTCCCCTCCGCCTGCAAAGCCGTCCAAGGAGTTGGACGACCAGTATGCGGATCCTGTCTACTACTGTGGGTTGGCTCTCCTGAATTCTTCCCGAAAGGAGAACCGTGTCCTAAGTGAGCTTCTGGAAAAAATGCCATAAGTCTACGAGTCTGGTGAAGTCCCTGATGTCCCCAGTACCTCCTACCTCGATGAGAAAGAGGAAAATGATTTAAGAGGGCAAGTATATGATGCCGGGTCCAAGAAAACCAAGGCTGAAGAAGTTAAGTCTGAGGTGTTGGAGGACGTGAAGTCCTCAGGTGCCGCAGTGACCGAAGGAGTGGCTACTGAAGCGGAAAAACCCACTAAAGAAGCCGAGGTCTCTGAAACTGGTGCCAAAATGGGAGAAACCACTGCTGAAAAGAAGGAAGAAGTGAACCGGAGGCACGTAAAAGAAGCGAGCGGGGATAAGCCTGCTCTGCTGAAGGAGCCCCTCAAGGCAAAGGAGAAAGGGTCGGGACACGACCATGACTGGGGACAGTTCGGTCAAGAGCTGCAGCAGTCCAAGAAAGGACATGAGGAGAATGTGCAGAAGCCAGAAAATCTAAAAAGAGAGCCTGCCGGTCGTATAAAATCATCTTCTGAGAGAAGTTCCAGAAACCGACCATGTGACCATGTGACAGTGTTTGTATGCTAGGTAAGGTTGTGCAGAGCAGGCACTGCAATGCAGAGGAGGGGCAGATTATTCACACCCACAAATATTCATGAGGGAGAGCTCAGGCATTGTTTTTACACGCCCCCACAGCTTTGCTGCAGCATGTAAACAAAGCATGTATAACAGAACTATGCAAAGGTGTAAGTATGTAATTTTTTTCAAGAAATCAAACTTAACTAATGTATATGTAAGTCCTGATGAGTTTTATAATGTTTTTTTTTTTTTCCATTACTCGGATAAACTCTTTAACCACTTCAGGACCGCCCATAGACTATAAACGTCCAATGGGCGGTCGGGTTTATCTCTAAATGGACGTTTTAGAACTCCCATTCAGAAAGGGCAGCTGCACGCTAATCGTGCAGATGCCGAGCAGGAGGCCTGCTGTCAGTGACCGTTCCTGGGCCTTCTAGATTGCTGCAAACACAGAGCTCAACGAGCGCTGTGTATAAAGAGCAGGAAGCGCTATGCGCTTACTGTACCGGCCCGGTGGTCATGTGAGCGCCAGGGCCGGGGGAGTGCAGGAGCTGTCGGGTCTTTCACAGATCTCGATCAGCCCTGCACTGAGGCTGTACAGCATTGTATTCTTCTGTACAGCCTCTCTGGGGGGTGTATTTCCCCTGTAAATGGGGCTACTATGTCAGCCCCAGTTACAGGAGAAATCAAGAGTTAAAAAAGAAAAGAAAAGTGAGGTTAAATGTCCTCCAGAGGTCTTGTATGACCTTATTGGGGAAGCAAAGTGTAAAATAAAAAAAATATATATTTTTTTTAAATAAAGTGTTTTCACTTGTTTCACATGTAGAAAAAAAAAATCCCCAATTAAGGAATCATTTTTTTTTTATAGAAAAAAAAATAGACATATTTGGTATTGCCGCGTCTGTGACGGCTGGCTGTATAAATATATCACATAAAACACCCCGTCCAATAAATACCATAAAACAAATAATAAAAACATTTTAGTCACCTTACATCACAAAAAGTGCAACACCAAGTGATCAAAAAGGTGTATATCCCACAAAAGGCTACCAATAAAACCGTCACCTCATCCTGCAAAAAATTTGCCCCTACATAAGAAAATAGCTTAAAAACTAAAAAAAAATATAGCTCTCAGAACATGGAGACATTAAAACATAATTTTTTGTTTCAAAAATGCTATTATTGTGTTAAAGTGAAAAAAAAAGTACACATATTAGGTATCGCTGCGTCCGTAACAACAAGCTCTATAAAAATTTTACATGACCGAACCCCTCAGGTAAACACCATAATTTTTTTTTAATAAAAGCGATCAAAATGGCGTATGCCTCCCAAAATAGTACCAATCAAACAGTGACCTCATCCCGCAAAAAATTAGACCCTAACTAAGACAATCGGTCAAAGAATAAAAAAAAATATGACTCTCAGACTATGGAGACATTAAAATATGATTTCAAAATTGCTATTATTGTGTTAACGTGAAATAAATAAAAAAAAGCACACATATTAGGTATCGCCGCGTCCGTAACAATCTGTTCTATAAAAATGTCACATGATCTAACACCTCAGGTGAACGCTGTCAAAATAAATAAATGAAAACTGTACTAAAACAACCAATTTTTGGGTCACAGAGCCACATAAAGTGTAATAATGAATGATCAAAAAATCATATATACCCAAAAACAGTACCAATAAAAATGTCAACCCTTTAAAAAATTAGCTCATGCACAAGATGATTGGTAGAAAAAATAAAATAAAATGGTGTTCAGAAAAAAAGGCTTTATTATGTAAAACTGAAACAAACAAACAAAGAAGGTAGACATTTTTTATATCATTGCGTCCGTAACAACCTGTTCTATAAAAATAGCACATGCAGGGGTGCCCTTTGTCGCCCTTACTGTTTGACCTTGCTTTGGAACCTCTGGCCTTGTACCTCTTGAAGTCAGATGCATATGAAGGGATCAAGGTGGGGAAGGAAGTTCTGAGACTCACGTGTTTTGCAGATGATCTACTGATTTTTTTTTTTTAAACATATTTTTATTTATAATGTATCATCTTACATGGCATTTTCCTTGCATGTCACATAATGGTAGATAAAGGATACATTACATTTTTTTTTTGTAGTGCAAGTACATTGAGGTAGTATAATTAGTACAGTACATATATGAGAAACAAACAAAAAAAAAAAGTATAAGCAAACTCCCCCCTCCCTCCCTAGCCCTCCCGCCCCACCCCAAAGGATGTCTGTTCCCACTTCCCTCTCTCATGTTATAACATCAAGCGTGTATGATTGACGTGGACGATGACGCATGGTAGGACCCCCGACTGTCTACATCTAGTCTCGCTATGCTCCTGGTCAATAACGCCTTCGAGTACCACTCCGTATATCTGAAGGATGCCATCAGCTCCTTGATATCTCTCCGTGGGAGATGTTTTTCAATAAAGATTTGCCATTTACGGAAAAATCCCTTTGTTTTTTTCTCCTTTTGGTGTTCCGTGTCAAGCTTGTCTATGTACATAAAATGAGACATCTAGGAAATCAGTTCACTGATTTGAGGGGTGTCAGGTTTTAACCAGTTATTTAGAAGGCCACGGAGAGATACCAGCAGGGCCACATCGACTATCAACCTGGGTTCGGAGGCATCATCGAAAATGTGAAAAAGTAATGTATTAGGACTGTTGGCCAGGGATTCTCCCCATGTGCCCCTAACCCAACTAGCCACTGCCTTCCAGAAGGTCTGGACAGATGCACATTCCCACACACAATGCAGCAAATCTGCCTGATCTGCTCCACATTTCGGACATGCTGTCAAATAATCATTTCTAGGTGGCCGTCTTGAAACATTGAATGCATAAATCGCTGAGTGCATGAGGCGGAAATGGGACTCTCTCCATTTCTCGCAAGGTACTGCCTTACAAACTCTCGCCCATCCTATCAAATCCTCCTCTACTGGCAACTATACCTGCAGCTTCCCCCATTGTTTGAAAAGACCGGCTTCTACTTTTTTATCGACTGACTCTCTCATGATATGATATATTTGGGAAATAGAGTACCTAGCGTCCCTGTGTATTAACGAGAATGCCAGGGATTGGTTTATGCATTCACTAGATACATCTAGCAGTCTCTGTCTACAGAAATGAATAATTTGATGATAAGCCAAAAACTGGGAATTGTCAAGACCAAATTTGTCACGTAGTTCCAGGAACGTCAGGTATCTCTTCCCTGAAATGTGGAGCACATCTAGAAATGTGCAAATTCCTCTGGCCCTCCAGATCTTAAACATTTTGTTTTGTGCCCCTAGGGGGAATTCTGGGTGTCTCCAGAGTTCCATGTTCCTGGAAGCCAGAAATGGTCTTTTGGCTAACTTGAGCACTTCTTTCCATGTGACAATGGTGTCCCTTAATATCAGTGAGTGTTTTAGATGGGATGGGAGTGTCTGCCTCCTAGTATGCAGTAAATTCACCAGCGGCCATTCAGCAGTCAATTGTTGCTCCAGAGTGGGGTCAGAGCAAAAGTGAGTTTTATGTGTCCAATCCAGGCAATGCCTGAAGAGACAGGCAAGGTTATAAAGCCGCATGTTTGGGATATTTAGACCCCCACGGTACCTGGGTAGCATTAACTTGGACAGGGACACTCTGTTTTTTTTTCACAAGAATGATGTGAACATTGACTGGATAACCCTTGACGTCGGGGGGTGTTTCAAGAGTAGCGGCAATGTTTGCATGGGGTACAAGGGCTTTGGGAAGCAGATCATCTTGATGAGATGACTTCTGCCCGTTAATGATAGTGGCAGATTTTTCCATCTATCCAAATCATTCCTGATTGCTTTAAATAACGGGGTATAGTTCAGGGTGTAGAGTGACTCAGGGGTTCTCCCTATTTTAGTTTCAAAAGTCATTTATTTGAAGTTTTGTGATTCAAGAATGAGAAGGTACAGTAGAGGATACATTATAAATCAATACTGCATTACAGATCATTGTTACAATAGTTTGTTAGAAGAGATCTAACATAAAACGAAAATAAAAGAAAATAAAAAAACAAAAGCAAACAAACAACTTGGATCAATTGTTACAGAAATAGATGAGTACCACAAGTGATTGTACAATCCTGCACAAATATTTTATAGCGTGAAGGTGTATCTGAGGTCTACAGAAAAAGAGGGATCCCAGACTTTCTCAAAGATATTGACCGTATCTGTCCTGATTGCTGTGAGTCTTTCAGAAAGAAGCAATTTGTTAATCCTATCTGTAACCGCTTGTTTGCTAAGTGAGGGTGTGCGCCACTTGAAAGCGACATGGATTCTTGCAGCCTAGCAAGATAAATTGTGACAATTTAAAATTAGGCATAGACAATCCTGAGGGTTTATCTCCCAGCAAGCAGAGAGGGATCGTAGCCAAATATCTACAACCTAAGACAGAAGCAATCAGTGAGCAGATCTGGTCCCAAAACCGCCTCACTACAGGGCATCCCCACCAAATGTGTAGCATTGTACCATCCGCCTCACACCCCCTAAAACATTTTTGTGAGACCTCAGGATATATCAGATGTAACCTGGCTGGTACCATGTACTGTCCTATGTAAGATTTTTATAGCGGTTTCCGCTAAGGTGACCTGCCAGGAACCTTTCGTCAGTAGTTGAGATCGTCTGGAACCATGTTTGGACCGAGGATTCAAGGCCCATATCTCTTTCCCAAGCCAACATATAGGGTAGTTTTGTCCCTTCTGGGTGAGCGTCAAGAAACCCATATATTCTGGACAGGAGGCCTTGTTTGTATAGGGAGTATGTGACCATTCTCTCAAAAGGGACTAAATCTAGGTTCTGGGCTGGTCCAACCAGTGACTTTAAGAAGGAGAAAATTCTGTTAACATTAAACAATTCTCCATCAGGAGGAGAATGTTTCCTTAAAAAGTCACCCTTAGACTCTAGGGCACCCCTGCGGAGGAATTTATGCAATATACAGAGGTTCTTACTGACCCACCAGTGGAAGGACGGGGAATGTAAGCCTGGGCGAAACGACGGATTGCCGAAAATCGGGGTCAGTGGGGATGGTGTAGATTGCAGCTTATATTTGAAACGGACTGACCTCCAGAGTAACAGTGAATAGTGTGATAGAAGGGATGTGCTACGGATAGTCGGCGGCAGGGACGGAGTCATCCATATCAAGGCTTTCCAAGTATAAGGCACCATGTTAGACATCTCTAAAGGAACCCATAGTGGCTGTTTTTTCCTATCTAGATGTGTTAGGAAGAGTTGGGCCAGCCTCGCCGCTCTGTAGTATTTCAGAAAGTCTGGTACAGATAAACCCCCCTGAGATTTATGTTTACACATAGTGGCCTTAGAAATGCGTGGTCTTTTGTTAGCCCAAATAAATTTCATGACATCTCTCTGCAGGGATTTTAGATCGGCCGAGGGAATTGGGACTGGGAGGGTCCTAAATAAATACAAAAGTCTGGGGAGTACCACCATTTTAATGATATGAATCTTGTCTACCCACGATACTGGCAAGGAGGCCCAAGATTTCAAATTTGTAAACTAGTTCAGGTTTGATCGGCAAAAACGTTCCTAGGTAGGAGATGTATTGTGACTTATGCTGGAAGGGAAAGTTACATAACAGTTGGTCTTTCTGCTGAGGAGGGACGTTGCATGGAAGAAGTTCTGATTTACTATGGTTAATTTTGAGGCCCGAGATTTCTGAAAAGGATTTTAACAATTGCAACAGGTTGGGGAGGGACACTGCAGGGTTTGTGATGGACATCAACAGGTCATCTGCAAATAGACTCAGTTTGTACTCCGTTCCACCTATAGTCACTCCGCTAATGTCAGGGTTGTTTCTGATATGAATAGCTAAGGGCTCTATTGCTATGGCAAAAAGAGCAGGGGATAAGGGACAACCCTGTTGTGTACCTCTGTGGATCCGTATAGGGGAAGGACAAGAGGTAGGAAGTTTAAGGTTTGCTTCAGGGCAAGAGTACAACGAGCCAATAGCTGCAAGGAAAGGACCAGCTATACCCATCTTGTTCAGGACTTTGTTTATATAATCCCAGGTGACCGAATCGAATGCCTTTTCTATATCTAACGCCAGCAATGTCAGGGGCGTGTTGTGTCGATTAGCCTCTTGCACCAGGTTCAGTACTTTTCTAATATTATCAGGGGCCTCTCTCTCCGGAATAAACCCCACCTGGTCTTTATGTATAAGATCAGGCAGAATGGCGTTCAGCCTCCTAGCCAGTATGGAAGTGAAAATTTTGTTATCTAAATTAAGGAGGGAAATTGGTCTATAATTTGATGGGTTTAGTGGGTCTTTGTTGGGTTTGGGAATAACAGTAATGTTGGCCTGCAAAAATTCTGTTGGAGGGGTACGATCCTTTTAAGAGAAGGTTACAGTACTTTGCAATATGAGCAGAAAGTAATGGGGCAAACTTTTTATAATATAAGGCCGAGAATCCGTCTGGACCAGGGGCTTTACCTAATTTTAGGTCTTTTATAATTACTTCTACCTCCTCCTCCGATACTGGTCTGCCAAGCGACGACGAGACCTCTGGCGTCACTCGTGGGATAGGAACCGAGGAGAGAAAGTTTTGTAGTTGGGACTCAGGGGGGGGGATTGGGGGCGGAGTAAATATTTTGATAAAAGGAATGAAATGCCTGATGGATCATGTCTGGATTAGAAGTAAAGTGTCCTGAGGCCAAACGTAGCTGGAATACCTGATTTAATCTCTGTTTGGCTTTAAGCTTCGATGGCAACATTTTGTCGGGCTTGTTGGCATATCGATAGTAATATGAGGCTGTCCAGCGAAGGGCTTTTTCTGTGTTGTTGGAGAGTATGGTGTTTAGCTGTGTTTTAGTATCCCTTATAGCTTTCAATAGGTACAGGGATGGCGAACGTTGATGGGCCCTTACTAGTCTCTCAAGTTTAGCCTCTAAAGCTCTCTGGGCTTCAGTACAGTTCGCGTTTCAGCCGTGAGGCTGCACTAATAAGTTTCCCCCTCATAAATGCCTTATGGGTTAACCAAACGTTTAGTGGGTCAGAGTCCTCCGTGATGTTATCCCTAAAAAATTCACGGATGTCCATTTGCAACTTGTCAACTAGACCCGGTCGGGACAATAAAGACTCATTTAGTTGTTCGGCCTGGGCAATCTATTTCAGCTAACACTATATCGTGGTCAGACCAGGAGGAAGGGATATGCCTTGAATAAGAGATAAATGGAAGGAGACACACGGAGGAGAGGATCATATCAATCCGTGTATATATTTGATGCATGGGCGAGTAATAGGTGTAACTCCTCTGCGACCCGTTGTGCTCCCTCCATGTGTCTGCTATATTTATCGATTCAAAAACCTTGCGGATTTCGATGTCCTGAGTGCGCGAGCGCGTTTGAGTGGGAGGGGAAGAGTGATCCAATATAGGGTTAATAGTAAAATTAAAATCACTGCACCAAATAATCTTATGGAATGTAAGTGACTCAATGACGGAGCCCATCTCGCTAAAGAATGAGATAGGGTCCTCATTAGGTGCATACACATTGACTAGACATAGAGTTTCCTCCTGGAATGTTCCTAGTAAAATGACAAATCTCCCATTAGGATCGAGGATTGTTTGTGCAACTGTCATGGGGAAGGAATTCCTTAATAGTGTTATTACACCCCTACTTTTTGAGTGGAATGTGGAAGAAAAGAATCTAGAGTATTGTGGGTGGAAAAACTTCGGGTGTGACCCTGGTGTATAGTGAGACTCCTGAAGGCAGAGAACGTCTGGCTTATGTTCAAATAAACTGCAAGCGCCATCTTTCGCTTCCTAGGGGAGTTTAAGCCCCTTACATTATGTGAGAGAACTTTATACATGGTCCGTGACCTTTAAGGGGGTCGTATGTATGCTAGAAGGATTAACGTTCTCTGGTTCAGGTACCCCACACACCCCTTCACTCCTGTAGATAAGTTCTCGTCTATACTGTGAAATGGTTGATCCATAACATAAAAACTAAACAGTAAAACAAGTAGGAATTTGAACATAGACTGACTCAAGTCAGTGAACATTGACAGGTTGGGTGAGGGGGGATTTCGCCCAAAAATGGCGCGAATCTCCGTCTCCATCAACCCACTCAGGTGAGGCAACATGGAAGTCCACGGGGCCGTGTCCCTGGAGTTGGACTCCAAAGTAGGGTAAAAACAGTTATATAGCCGACGCGGGCAACCCCGTATGATTTATGTCAACCGGGAAGTGACTACATCATATGAATAAATCAATAAGTTCAGTTCTGCAGGGTAAGAGGTTATCTCGACCCATATTGATCAGGGTCTAGGAGAACGACTCACGGAACCGGGGGTCGGAGCAACTGTGGTCCAAACTCTAGCTGGTCTTGGAGTCGTGGGGCCGGCTCTGGTCCATCTCTTGGGTCATGCGGTATGCCTGCCCTTTGCAAGGTCTCCAGTCCTTCAGATAATGAGCGGATTACGTGGGACCTGGAGTTAATCTGGAAGGAGAGTGTGAAGGGGAAGCCCCATCTGTACTTGACTTGTGCCCTCTGTAACGCTTGGGTGACAGGCGACGTCGGAGGGTTGATGGCGCCAAATCTGCATAAAGATGCACAGATGCTGGAAGGCCCGGTAATTCAGGGATGTTTCTGGCAGCTGTTAGGATCATATCCCTGACCTCAGGGTGGTGAAATTTCAGAATGACATCCCTTGGAAGGTCATTGGAGCGTGGTTTGCCTAAGGCCCTGTGGACTCTGTCCATTTTCAGGCGGCCATGATCCTCCTGTGGGAGCAGGGTGGTGAATAGCGCTGTCATGGCGGCAGGCAAGTCCGTGTATGATTCCGGCAGACCTCTCACCCGGAGATTACCTCTGCGGGATCTATTCTCGAGATCCTCGATCTTGAGCTCAAGTGCCTCTAGCTGCGCTGTGTGCGCATCAATGTCCGTTCTGTCTGCCCCAAGCGCGTCCGCTAAGTCATCCGACCAGGATTCTAGGTCCGAGACCCGTTGCCCTGCACATGCGCTCCCCGGGTTCTCCCTATTTTAATACCTAAGTATTTGATATACGTATCAGCTACTACAATCTGACTGACGGCAATTTAAGTTTTGACGAAGGCGCTTTTAATGTGAGTAACATACATTTATCCAGGTTTATTTTAAAGCCTGAGACCGGGTCGAATGATGATAAGAGTTGCAGAACTTTCTCAAGGTCTGTCAACGGGTTGGCTAGAAAAATGAGCAGATCGTCCTACTGATTTTTATGAACTCACCGAGCCTGCACCTGAAAGCTATTTTGGAGATATTTCATAATTATGGTGGAGTAACGGGCTACAAAATAAATGTGTCCAAAAGTCAGCTACTATTTTTAGGTGATAAAAATGTACAAGCCATGTCCCAAACTTCGGTAGAGATCCGTAAAGATTATATCATGTACCTGGGGGTTAAAATAGGTAGAACAGCTTTCTCAATTTATTCCTTAAACTACCCTCCACTTATCACCAAAATTATCAAAGAGCTTGATAAATGGAAGGACCTGCCACTGTCCCTGATGGGGAGAGCATGCTTGATAAAAATGATCAGCTTTCCGAAAATGTTGTATCTGTTACAGACAATCCCCTTACTTCTCAAGCATGCTGATGTGGGAAAATTGCAATCGGCGTTTGTGAAATTCCTCTGGAAGCTTTGTTTAATGAAGTGGGAGGGAGGATTAAATATGCCTGACATTAGGTTATATAACTTGGTGGCCCTATTCCGTCATGTAAGGGACTGGATATGGAAAACTAATTATTTCTCATCAGGTAGGGTGGAGCAGGAATTGGCGCTTCCGTGGGATTTAGCTGGCCTTATTCATACTAGGATCAAAGATCTGCCCAGTACGGTGAAGCAGTCTGTTCTTCTCAGGGATACCATAATGGCATGGAAAGCGATCAGGAAACTATACAAGCTTCCGATTTATTTGTCGCCCCAGATGCCCTTGTGGTCTCTACCGGCTTTTCCGCAAGGACGAGAAAACAGGATGTATAAGCAGTGGAGGGAGAAAAACATCCACACGCTAAGTGGCATACTAATAGGCCCAGATCATAAATTAGTTTTGATTATAAGGTTTCCTATATAATGTAATCAAATGATATAAAAGGATGCATCTGAATGTAATAGACATGGATTAGGGTTGTATACCTTATGCAATACGTCTTCTGTACTATATGACTATATGCTTTATACATCCGAATAAAGAAAGTTTAAAAAAATAAAATAAAATAGCACATGATCTACCTTGTCAGATGAATGTTGTAAAAAATAAAAACAGTGCCAAAACAGCCATTTTTTGGTTACCTTGCCTCACAAAAACCATAATATAGAGTAATAAAAAATCATATGTACCCCAAAATATTACTAATAAAACTGGCACCTTATCCCCTAGTTTCCAAAATGGGGTCACTTTTTAGGAGTTTCTACTGTAAGGTGCATCAGGGGGGCTTCAAATGCGACATGGCATCTAAAAACCAGTCCAGCAAAATCTGCCTTTCAAAAACGATATGGCGTTCCTTTCCTTCTGCGCCCTGCCGTGTGCCCATACAGAAGTTTACGACCACATGTGAGGTGTTTCTGTAAAGCTGAGAATCGGGGTAATAAATATAGAGTTTTGTTTGGCGGCTTGATGTGTTAAAGAAATAAATGGAATAAAATGGAAAATCTGCCCAAAGAGTTAAATTTTGAAATTTCATCTCCATTTTCCTTTAATTCTTGTGGTACACCTAAAGTTTGTAAAATCAGTTTTGAGTAACTTGAGGGGTGTACTTTTGGATTTTTTTAAATAAATAAAGGTAAAACACATTGACTCAAATTTACCACTGTCATGTAGTACGATGTGTCACGAAAAAATGTGTTATCGCAGGGTACGACTCGCTCCCGGCCTCCACAGCGTTCACTAAGTGTGCCGTCAGGGAAATGTAACGTCCCTGGCCGATTGCACTTGTCCATGTGTCCGTGGTTAAGTGGACCTTCTTAGTAACTGCGTTGGTCAGGCACATGTGATGTTAAGGGATACATGTTGGGGTAAGGCTGGCACGGAACACCTTGAACAATAGTGGCGGCTGGGGACTGTGTAACGCGGGACGGCCGCCGACATCAGGCTGCGGAAGGCCTTAGTGTCCACAAGCCTAAATGGCAACATTGCCAGCGATTTGGTGCTATGGCCTGTGGATGGGTATTTGCGCTTGCGTTCAAAGGCCTGGGGTAAGGACATTTGGACGCTGCGCTGGGACACGAAAGAGGATGTGGTCGCTGATGGTGCTTGCGAAGGTCTTCGACAGGGGATTGGCCAGCACGTGACACAGGGGAAGAGGAGGCAGTGGTGTGACCCGCAGACACAGATTGTGGGCCCAGGCGTTCGTCCCACCTATTACGGTGCTTTTATGCCATGTGGCGGTTCATGCTGGTGGTGGTGAGGTTGCTAGTGTTCATGCCCCGGCTCATTTTGGTACGGCACAGGTTGCAAACTACTATGTCTACTACTATGTCTACTACTGTGTCCTTTGTCGTCCACACTTTCCTCAAAAAAGCGTCATACTGCGGAACACCTACCCATTGGCAAGGGAGATTTCCACAAGGGGGTGCTCCATGGAAGAGTTGCGGGCCTGTTTGGTATGGCCCGCCTTCTCCCTTTTGCCACCCCACTGCCTCTTTCAGCCTGTTGCTGTGCAGCATATCCCTCCCTGACTTCATCGTCCACCACCTCCTCTTCCTCACTCTGATTATCCTCCTGACTTGCTGACCTAACCACTACCTCAGTGATTGACAACTGTGTCTTATCCTCTTCATCAACCTCTTGAGACAGTAATTGCCGTTGAGTAATTGGCAACTGTGTCTCATCATCATCCACCTCATTAAACAGTAATTGCCATTCCCCACCATCATCTTCTTGTGATTGTGGATGCTGAAGAGTTTGGGAATCAGAGCACAAGATCTGTCCCTCTTCAAGCATGCTTGGCGAGATGGACAAATCAAGGAATGGTGCTGAAAAGAGCTCCTCGGAATATCCCAGTGTGGGATCACTTCTTTGCCCAGACTCTCCATAGTGGGAGGAAGGAGGATCAGGGTGAGGATTGGTTTGAGAAGACTCTTGGCTACTGAGACTGGACATGGTGAAAGACAGGGTGGTGCTTAACCGACTGGAAGCATTATCTGCTGCAATCCAACCGACCACCTGGTCGCACTGGTCTGACTCCAAGAGTGGTGTCCTGCGCCACCCTGCAAACTGGGACATGAAGCTAGGTATCGTGGATGATTGTTTTTCTTGTGCTCTGTCAGCAGACACAGATTTACCGCGCACAGGGCCATGGCCTCTGCGTGCACCATCAGCATCACGGCCAATTCCCCGTCCCTTACTGCTCACCTTCTGCATATTAAATGCTATATATGATTGAAAGTCTGTCACACGTACAGTAGCGTAGGATTTGGAAGTGTATGTGCAAACACATTTAAAAAGGTATTTGGGATGTGGAAACGTCACACAGGAGATATCCCGCAGATAATGTCAATGCTGTCACCAGCGGTTAATAAAGAATTACAGGGAATGTCAAAGGTATTTGAGATGAGGAAATGTTATACAGGAGAGGTACCACCGGTAATGTCACTGTCCGCGGCGTCTACGCAAAAAAGTACACTGTATGTCACAGATACATTTTTTTAAGCGCACACTTTACACTGGAGATGTGCTGCTGGTAATGTCACTGTCAGAAGCGGACAATGTCTATTGAAAAAGTACACTGGATGTCACAGATACATTTTTGGGATGCGCACACTTTACACTGGAGATGTGGCGCAGCTAATGTCACTGTCCGCAGCGGACACCGTCCACGGAAAAAGTACACTGGATGTCAGATATTTTTGGGATATTCACACTTTACACTGCAGATGTGGCGCTGGTAATGTCACTGTCAGAAGAGGACACCGTCTATTCAAAAAGTACACTGGATGTCAGATATTTTTAGGATGCGCACACTTTACACTGGAGATGTAGCGCAGATAATGTCGCTGTCTGCAGCCGCCTAACTATTGCAAGCTATTTATCGCAGGATGCGCTAAAAATAGATATTGCTGCCACACACACAATATCCTTAAAAGGACTTTTGGGTCTCTGAAAAAAAAATTCTAATAAAATTATTCCTATTTGACTCCCTACACTGTCTGTCCCTTCCTATGATCAGCTCTCCCTGACTAAGGGTCCATTCACACGTCCGTTATAACACTCTGTTTCCGTTCAGATTAAGAGCGGAAAGTTTTTTCGGATCCATTAATTTCAATTGCCTCTGCAAAAATGTGGACAACAATCATAGTGCTGTCCGAATCACGGAATCCGTTCCGTTTTCCTATTTTCGAGTATGCAGACCCTGAAAAAAAATTAAGCTTGTCCTACTTTCTGTCCGTTTTTTCGGGTCCGTTGTCCATTAAAGTCAATGGATCCGCATAAATGTAGATGACATGCACAAAACCATCCGAATGTCATCTGATTTTGCGGATCCATTGACAGGAAAATGGATGAAAAAACAAACAAAAAAAAAACTGAATAATGGAAACACGGAACGGATTCGGAAGCACTTTAGTAAAAAAACGGAAGATTGTACTGAAAAACGGATCCGCAAAAAAAAAAGGAACATTTATCTGGAAAGGTAAAAATACTGCCGTGTGAATGGACCCTTAGCGTCCATTCACACGTCCGTGTGTGTTTTGTGGATCTGCGGATGCGCAAAACACGGACATCGGCGATGTGCGTTCCGCATTTTGCGTACCGCACATTGCCGGCACTTAATATAAAATTCCTAATCTTGTCCGCAATTGCGGACAAAAATAGGACATGTTCTATATTTTTCGGGATCGGAATTGTGGACCCGGAAGTGCGGGTCCACAATTCCGGATCCGGGCAGCACATCGTGCTGCCCCATAGAAATGAATGTCCAGCCAATCACTGTAATGCCAGCAGCCAACATGGCTACAGCATTACAGTGAGGGCAGCACTTACCTGCACGTTGGTTGGCAGCGTAGCAGCCAAGAAACGTGCGGGGAGGAGACTCGATCATTGCGCTCGAGCACATGCGGTATTTGGCCGAATACCGCCATGTACTGAGCATCGAGATGCTCGAGCCGAACTAATGTTTGGCCGACCATGCTCGATCAACACACGTTATGACCACCTTAGCTGAGATGATAAAACATGCAGCCACCCGGACTGACTCTGTCAAGGCTTTATGTCCTCTTGTCTCAGTATGGACTACAGGAACGTCAGAGGAGATGTTCTACCTATGGAGGGTATATCTTTACCCTGAAGAACTGCTGAAATTATCATTTCATATATGATAAGGTCTCCATTACTCTATCCAGCTGTGAACCCATGAGTCTACTTGTCTCATACCAGAGAGCAACTTACCCGTCGTAATCAAGGCCATAGATTTTTCTGACAACTCATGTGTTAGGAGTTGGCATCACAGCAAACGTGTCTTAGCTGGAACTCTAGACCTGAAGGACACATTTCCTTGGACTTTGGAGACAATATAAGCAGCCACAGGAACCTGAGGGTAGGGTTCTCTCAGCTTGGAGGAGCGACCACAGCCGGGCGTTGAACTCATAGTTCTGTCTCTGTAGGTACAACAGAATTCCAAGATAATCTGGCTATAGATTTATTACCTTTAGGAGGAGGAACCCACTTAGTTGTACTTTACAGGCCTAAAGCTTTGTACTTTAGGCCCCTTTCACACGGGCGAGTATTCCGCGCGGGTGCAATGCGTGAGTTGAACGCATTGCACCCGCACTGAATCCTGACGCATTCATTTCTATGGGGCTGTGCACACGAGCGGTGATTTACATGCATCACTTGTGCGTTGCGTGAAAATCACAGCATGCTCTATTTTGTGCGTTGTTCACGTAACGCAGGCCCCATAGAAGTGAATGGGGCTGCGCGAAAATCGCAAGCATCGGCAAGCAAGTGCAGATGCGGTGCGATTTTCATGCACGGTTGCTAGGAGACGATCGGGATGGAGACCCGATCATTATTATTTAATAGAAAATAATAGCATTCTTAATACAGAATGCATAGTACAATAGCGCTGGAGGGGTTAAAAAATAAATAAATAATTTAACTCACCTTAATCCACTTGCTCGCGCAACCAGCATCATCTTCTGTCTTCTTCTTAGCTGTATGGAGGAACAGGACCTGTGGTGACGTCACTCCGGTCATCACATGATCCATCACCATGGTAAAAGATCATGTGATGGACCATGTGATGACCGAAGTGACGTCACCACAGGTCCTGTTCCTCCACACAGCTAAGAAGAAGACAGAAGAGATGCCGGTTGCGCGATCAAGTGGATTAAGGTGAGTTAAATTATTTTTATTTTTTTAACCCCTCCAGCGCTATTGTACTATGCATTCTGTATTCAGAATGCTATTATTTTCCCTTATAACCATGTTATAAGGGAAAATAATACAATCTACAGAACACTGATCCCAAGCCCGAACTTCTGTGAAGATGTTCGGGTTTGGGTACCAAACATGCACGATTTTTCTCACGCGCGTGCAAAACGCATTACAATGTTATGCACTCGCACTGAAAAATCGCGTGTGTTCCCGCAACGCCCGTCTGAAAGAGGCCTTACACTCTGATGAGGGCAGACACATTCACCTCAGTAGATGATTCACTTTATGCAGAAGAAAGATCTGATGACGTCTACACTTCCACAGAAGAAAACTGAGCAGATGACTTTCTGGCCTTATTCTCTCAAGTACAGCAGCTCCTGAGTAGAGGTGAAGGTCCCCAACCCAGAACATAGCACTCTCTGCTTAGCTTCCCACATTAGGCAGAAGAAGACCTGTTCAGTAAGGAGAGGCGGTCTATAGGGAATCCGAACGGAATTGGATCATTTCCAGGATGTTTGCATTCGGCCATCATAGCTTTTTTCAAAGCTTCAACCACTTTGAAGGCCCTAGAACCCTACAGATGGAGACCCCCTGGTCATCATCCTGGTCCCCCAACCGGTCGGACATGAACAATCTCTTCCCTTAGAAGGAATAGTACCCTCTTTATTCTTCTCCTCCTCAGAGGAGGAAAGCAGTTTATCCTGAATTCCCCATCAGGGGCTTCCTCTTCAGACCTGCATTCCCGGGAGCAATTACATCTCAGTCTTTTATGTCGTCCATAGAAGACTCCAGAGAGGTGACCACAGCTCTGTACAGACTGTTATATCAGAGAACTACAACCCCCAGCATGTCCAGACAGTAATATATCAGAGGAGAGAACTACAACTCTCACAATGTCCAGACTGTTATATATCAGAGGAGAAGAGTACAGAATGTTATATGATATCTCAGAAGTAACACTCCAGGCTGTTATTGTAGGGTTCAGAGGCGAGAACTACAACTCCCAGCATTTCTCCAGTTCTGTAGGAAAGAAATCATAAAATGCTTTCTCCATACAAGGATCATCCCTCACATGTCACATGACCACAATTACAGCTCCTCCTCCTCTCTACAGCTGACCCCGCCCCCTACACTGATCACATGATGGTGACATCATCACAGGTCCTTCACCACCTCCTTTTCCAACAGCTGAGCCCCACCCCAATCACATGACAGTGACGTCACCCAAGGTCCTTCCCCACTTCTCCTCTCCACTGCTGCTGAGCCCTGCGCCTTCTACTGATCACATGACGGTGACGTCACCCCAGGTCCTTCAGCTCTGGCAGTGCAGCAGACACTGGGCAGGTCCTGGTCGGTAGTCAGGGCTCTTGTTCTCTCTGGTATCAGCCATTCCTCCAGCCTGCAGGTAAGATGAGCTGTGAGGAGACAGTGTGGTGGAGAGCTCAGACATGTCACCTCTGGAGATTCTCCTCCATTACACACAAGGAATCCTTCTCCGCTCCTCAGCTTAGTATGATGGGGGAGGAGTAGTGGGGATAGTGGGGGTTGTCATCATTCGCTGGCCCCTGACTGTCCTGGTGAGGGGCCCCTGCATCCAGGAGGAGAATGAATGGAGCGGGGCCCGGCCTGAGCTCAGCTCTCTCCAGTCTCTTCTCTAGGAGTTCTGGACACAGCTGAGCGCAGCCCAGAGGTGGGACCTGCATCTATCAGACATTTATCTCCTGTGGAGCCACCAGAAATCTCCATGTTGGGGCCCCTGGAATTCATGTGGTGGGGGCTCTGAGAAGCGGGGCCCCTCCAGGCTCAGGGAGTGCGGTTCTGGAGGTGACATCTGGTCTTGTCCCCTGGATGATTTCCTCTCCTCTTCTCATAAAGGCGCCTGCAGTACTAGAAGCCTCCAGCTCCCCCAGTTCTCTCCTCTTCTCCTGAATGACCACCAAGGATGGACAGGAAGGAGATCAGCAGAAGAATATTAGACCTCACCTTGGAGATCATCTCCCTGCTGAGCGGAGAGGTAAACTTTTCTAGATTTCTCTCCTCTGTATTGTATTCTGTAACAAGTCAGACATCGGGGAGGAGAATCCATCATAGGAAGTGATAGGAAGAGTCCAGGGTCCTGGAGAACGGCCTCCAGACCTTCCAAGTGATGGAGAACCTGAAGATCAGCCCCCAATATGGTGAGTGATGTGTCATGTGACCAGTGACCAATAGTCATGTTGTAGGAGCCATGAGAAGGTAAGTAGGCACGTTGTACCAGGAGGAATGGGCCGGAGGAGAGCACATGGCCCCTGAAGGGTTTATTCCCTAAGTGTCTCTCTCCATCCACAGGAGTACACAATAGTGAAGAAGACATCGGGGGACTGTGTGACTCCCATCATCCATCTCCAGGAGTCAGGAGGGCGGAGCAGGACCCCTCACCCCATCACAGAGCCTCCCCCTCACCCCCTGATACATGAGCAGAAGATCCTAGAACTCACCCACAAGATGATGGAGCTGCTGACTGGAGAGGTGACACTGCTGGGAATGCTGGGAAATTCTCCAGTAACAGCACTGGAGGGGTCTGGGTGATGACGGTGTCATTGTGTTGTCAGGTTCCTATAAGGTGTCAGGACGTCACGGTCTATTTCTCCATGGAGGAGTGGGAGTATATAGAAGGACACAAGGATCTGTACAAGGAGGCCATGATGGAGGAGCACCAGCCTCTTATATCACAAGGTAAGAGCCGTCATGTGCAGTGTATACACGTGTGTGCAGTGACATGTAATGGAGGAGCACCAGCCTCTTATATCACAAGGTAAGACCCGTCATGTGCAGTGTATACATGTGTGTGCAGTGACATGTAATGGAGGAGCACCAGCCTCTTAGATCACAAGGTAAGACCCGTCATGTGCAGTGTATACACGTGTGTGCAGTGACATGTAATGGAGGAGCACCAGCCTCTTATATCACAAGGTAAGAGCCGTCATGTGCAGTGTATACACGTGTGTGCAGTGACATGTAATGGAGGAGCACCAGCCTCTTAGATCACAAGGTAAGACCCGTCATGTGCAGTGTATACACGTGTGTGCAGTGACATGTAATGGAGGAGCACCAGCCTCTTATATCACAAGGTAAGAGCCGTCATGTGCAGTGTATACACATGTGTGCAGTGACATGTAATGGAGGAGCACCAGCCTCTTATATCACAAGGTAAGAGCCGTCATGTGCAGTGTATACACGTGTGTGCAGTGACATGTAATGGAGGAGCACCAGCCTCTTATATCACAAGGTAAGACCCGTCATGTGCAGTGTATACACGTGTGTGCAATGACATGTAATGGAGGAGCACCAGCCTCTTATATCACTAGGTAAGACCCGTCATGTGCAGTGTATACACGTGTGTGCAGTGACATGTAATGGAGGAGCACCAGCCTCTTATATCACAAGGTAAGAGCCGTCATGTGCAGTGTGTACACGTGTGTCCAGTGACATGTAATGGAAGAGCACCAGCCTCTTATATCACAAGGTAAGAGCCGTCATGTGCAGTTTATACACGTGTGTCCAGTGACATGTAATGGAGGAGCACCAGCCTCTTATATCACAAGGTAAGACCCGTCATGTGCAGTGTATACACGTGTGTGCAGTGACATGTAATGGAGGAGCACCAGCCTCTTATATCACAGGGTAAGAGCCGTCATGTGCAGTGTATACATGTGTGTACAGTGACATGTAATGGAGGAGCACCAGTCTCTTATATCACAGGGTAAGACCCGTCATGTGCAGTGTATACACGTGTGTGCAGTGACATGTAATGGAGGAGCACCAGCCTCTTATATCACAAGGTAAGAGCCGTCATGTGCAGTGTATACACGTGTGTGCAGTGACATGTAATGGAGGAGCACCAGCCTCTTATATCACAAGGTAAGAGCCGTCATGTGCAGTGTGTACACGTGTGTGCAGTGACATGTAATGGAGGAGCACCAGCCTCTTATATCACAGGGTAAGAGCCGTCATGTGCAGTGTGTACATGTGTGTGCAGTGACATGTAATGGAGGAGCACCAGCCTCTTATATCACAAGGTAAGAGCCGTCATGTGCAGTGTATACACATGTGTGCAGTGACATGTAATGGAGGAGCACCAGCCTCTTATATCACAAGGTAAGAGCCGTCATGTGCAGTGTGTACACGTGTGTGCAGTGACATGTAATGGAGGAGCACCAGCCTCTTATATCACAAGGTAAGAGCCGTCATGTGCAGTGTATACACGTGTGTGCAGTGACATGTAATGGAGGAGCACCAGCCTCTTATATCACAAGGTAAGACCCGTCATATGCAGTGTATACACGTGTGTGCAGTGACATGTAATGGAGGAGCACCAGCCTCTTATATCACAAGGTAAGAGCCGTCATGTGCAGTGTATACACGTGTGTGCAGTGACGTGTAATGGAGGAGCACCAGGCTCTTATATCACAAGGTAAGAGCCGTCATGTGCAGTGTATACACGTGTGTGCAGTGACATGTAATGGAGGAGCACCAGCCTCTTATATCACAGGGTAAGAGCCATCATGTGCAGTGTGTACACGTGTGCGCAGTGACATGTAATGGAAGAGCTCCACAGTTTCTTCTCACATTACATTAGAGGCTACGTGTGCTTTATATGTTAGTCATATCCATAGGTCTCCAGTCACGTGATGGGAGCGTGTCCTTCTGGCCTCCATCGGGCCGGTATAGTAGACTACACTGCCCTATCAGAGGCGTCCTGTGAAATACGTGTTCCACAGCGTATACATTGTAGATCATACATGGAGCTTCTGGGCAATGTCCGCCCCTGTGTGACTGTATAGAGCCTGACGTCGGAGCTTCTGTCAGAGGGAGATATCAGGAAACCCTCCGCACATATGTTTTGCTGGAGGCTCAGACGTGGTGTGAACAGGTCCTTACTTTTATAAGGAGAGTCCATCATAGTGACTTTCCAGTCGTTCTCCGGCTCTCCATGTCTGGTATCCTCTAGTCACTCCACAAGCAGAGAAGATACAACCTACTACACATGACTGGAGGAGGAGGAGGTCGGATCCCCCCCCCCCCTTATTACAAGCCACGTTTAGAGGAGCCGGACACTCACAGACATGTCTGCAGCTGATCTGCCGTGTGTGAACGTGCTCTTAGATAACTAGTGACTGATCTGTGCTGCTCTTATAATCTGTCCAACGTGGGGATTGTAAGGTTCTAAAAACAAATCACAGAAATATGGTGGCAAATATGGGGGAACTGCTCAGACCCCAGACACTGTAGCGTGTTTCTCATTGGGGGAGCAGTCCCACCGCATGTGGATCGCAGCAAACGACCATCCCCAGCAAAAAATGTGTACAGTCGTGGCCAAAAGTTCTGAGAATGACACAAATATTAGTTTTCACAAAGTTTGCTGCTAAACTGCTGGTAGATCTTTGTTTCAGTTGTTTCTGTGATGTAGTGAAATATAATTACACGCACTTCATACGTTTCAAAGGCTTTTATCGACAATTACATCACATTTATGCAGAGTCAGTATTTTCAGTGTCGGCCCTTCTTTTTCAGGACCTCTGCAATTCGACTGGGCATGCTCTCAATCAACTTCCGGGCCAATTCCTGACTGATAACAATCGTTAATTTCTAACAATAATTTGTTTTCCCTTAACCCCATCTGTGCTGCTGTTAGGACTAACTGCCCCCCGTGGACTGGTAAAGCCCAAAGAATAACCAAAAGAAGAACTCCAGCTCCCTTAAGGGGAGGGGTTCGCCCCCCCCCCAGCCCACCGTGTCTTTAACAAGAAAGTACTTTTAGGGTGGGAAATTTGTGTGCTGCTGTTAGGACTAAGGGAAAACAAATTATCGTTAGAAATTAACGATTCCCTTACGTCCTACCAGAAGCACAGATGGGGAGATGGCAAGAAGAATCCCCTAGGGTGGGTCCTCATGCTCGGCAGAAGTAAGGACTGTCTGCCCAAAGGCCGAAAACTCTGCTACCTTAGCATCTATCCTATAATGGGAGATAAAGGTTGATTCAGAGCTCCAGGAAGCTGCCTTACAGATCAACTCTAGGGGGAGAAGACTTCTCGCTGCGACAGAGGTAGCTACGGCCCTTGTAGAATGGGCCCTCACAAACTCCGGAGGATCTAAGGATTGGGAGGTGAAAGCTTCCCTAATGGCTTCCTTGACCCAGCGACTAATAGTAGTTTTAGACGCCTTACGGCCTTTAGACTTACCGGCAAACAGGATGAAGAGGTTCTCATCTATCCTGAATTCTCTGGATCTATCCACATAGATCTGGAGGCATCTCGATATATCCAGTGGATGTCGGACTGGAACATCAGAGGAGGAGGCTGAGAATAATACAGGTAGAGAGATTACCTGATTGATATTTTGAAAGGTTGGAACCTTAGGTCTAAAATAAGGTAGAAATTTTAGAAGGACTCTGTCCTGTAAGAAAATGGTGTATGGGTGTAAAGCGGAAAAAGCTTGCAGCACTGAAATTCTTTTGGCCGAAGTTATGGCCAGAAGAAAGACCACCTTGAGTGTTAGAAATTTAAAGCTTACCTCCTCCAAGGGTTCAAAGGGGGGATATGCTAACCCCCTGAGAACAACTGACAAATCCCATTGAGGAACGGGTTTCAGTATTGTAGGCTTCAATCTTTCCGCTCCTTAAGGAAGCGTTTGATGAGCGGGTCCCGAGAATATGGCCTGTTGAGACAGGCCGAGATGGCAAAAACTTGGACCTTCAGGGTAGATGGGGAGAGACCTCTGTCTATCCCATCCTGAAGGAATTGTAAGATCGCTGAGAGGGGCGGATCTGCAGACGCCACCTGGTTGGAGCTACACCAAGAGGTGAAGATCCTCATGATCCGGGAGTAGGCCTTCTTGGTAGACTCTGCTCTGGAATGCGACAAAGTTCTCAGGACCGACTCAGAGAGCCCATCCACTCTGGGAAGGGACTGATCAACCTCCAGGCTGTCAGGTTGAATCTGGGCAGAGATGAGTGTTCCACGACACCAGGGAGTCTCCAATATTGTCGCCGACTCATCTGAATGAGCTGGGTAAACCAGGATCTCCTGGGCCAAAATGGTATGAAGGCTATTACCGAGGCCTGATCCTGACGGATTTTCATCAATACCCTCGGAATCATGGAAAAAGGAGGGAAGATGTACGCCAGCCTGAACCTCCACGGTATTGTCAGAGCATCTATTGCCAGGGGGTTGTCCTCCCTGTATAGGGAGCAGAACCTCTGCACCTTGGCGTTGAACCTGGTTGCCATGAGATCTACCTCTGGCATACCCCATCTGAGGACTAGCTGTTTAAAGATCTCCGGATGTAGTGACCACTCCATTGTCGGTAGGCCGCGACTTAGGCGGTCCGCGATGATGTTGAGGGAGCCTCGGATGTGAGTGGCAGATAGATGGGATAGGTTCAGCTCTGCCCACCGCAGAATTACCCCAATCTCTGAAAGAAGGGGTAAGGATCTTGTGCCTCCCTGCTTGTTTATGTAAAGCACGGCAGTCATGTTGTCTGACTGGACTTTCACTGCTTTGCCCCGAATCTGAGGGGCGAAGTGAAGGAGGGCTAGCCAGATAGCACGCATCTCGCGGAGATTCAAAGAAAGATGCCGCTCCTGAGGAGACCAAGATCCCAGTTCGGGTCTGTCTAAATGGGCGCCCCAGCCTACAAGGGACGCGTCCGTAGTCAATATGAGCCAAACTGGTTGGGTCATAGACTTCCCTGCTAGTAGATGGAACCACCACCTGAGGGAATTCCAGGTTTGGTTGGATAGGGAGCACAGGGAATCTATCCCCGCAGGGCTGCCGTTCCATTTGTTAAAGAACTCCGACTGAAGAGGTCGGAGGTGCCATAAAGCCCAAGGGACTGCATCCGCAGCCACTGACATGAGCCCCAACATCTTCATGAGGGTCCGTATGGAGACTCGTCGTGGTACGTAAAGGAACCTTGCCAGGTCCTGAATTTGCGCTCTTCTTTCTGGCGTCAACTGGAGGGACATCTCCAGAGAGTCGATTACGAATCCTAGATAATGGATAGAAGTTGAAGGGCTCACGTTCGACTTCTGCCAGTTGATAATCCAGCCTAGGCGGAGCAGAAAGGAAATTGCGACATGAAGATGATGGGAAAGTAGGGGGACCGAAGAGGCTAGAAGAAGCCAATCGTCCAGGTAAGGAACAATGGTCAGACCCTGGAGTCTCAGAGCTGCCACCACCGATACTACCACTTTGGTGAAGATAAGGGGGGCAGATGAGATTCCAAAGGGAAGGGCGGCAAATTGAAAAAGCCTGAGCACTCCTGAAATCCGGACCGCGATCCTGAGAAATTTCCGAGAGGAAGAATGGATCGGGATGTGGACGTAAGCATCCTTGAGGTCCAAAGTAGCCATCACATCCCCAGGGCTGAGGAGGTGGCTGACGGACCTTATGGTTTCCATGCGAAATCTGGTTCTCTTTACGAAACGATTGAGGAATCTCAAATCTATAATCATCCGGAGATCTCCTGTCTTTTTGGGTACCAGAAATACTGAAGAATAAATCCCTAGACCCTTCTCCCCTGCCGGTACCTCCTCCAGGGCTTCCTTGTAAAGGTAGTCCTGGATATAGGATTCTATGATCCTTTGTCTGGCCGGCAAAAAACTGTGCGTAGCAATGAATCTTCCTGGGGTGGGGGTGGGGGGGGGGAGGAACGAGGTCTTAGCTACTTCACTTTGGACCCAGGGATCTGAGATTTCCTGGGCCCATACATGTTTGAAAAAGGAAAGATGCCCCCTACAGGGAGGGGTACGGGAAAATCTAGAGGCGTAACAGGGGTAGCAGGGTTTATCCAAGAGCCTCTGGGAGGCCCATAGTCAGGAGGGCTTTGCCTCCCTGGTGGGTTTGCGGGAGCGCCTAGAGAACTTTCTAGACGGCCCCCCCAGTCTCTACGTCCAGCCTGCTGTCCTGGTCGGCCCCCGCGAGCTTGTCTACCCCTGCCCCGAAAGGGCGTTAAGGGGGGGACTCTTTCCCTTTTTAGCTGAGAGACCCTCCATGATGGTGTCTAATTCTGAACCGAATAGACAGTTTGGTTCAAAGGGAAGCCCACAGAGGTTGTACTTGGATGCATTGTCTGCATTCCAGGGCTTTAGCCACAGAGGTCTCCTAGCAGCAGACACTAGAGCCATTGTTTTGGTCGCCAACTTCAGCTGGAGCTGGGATGTGTCACATAGGAAATCCATGGCCAGATTGACGGCTTTGAAGGCGGCGAGGATATCGTCCCGAGAGACACTTTGGTCAACATCCGTCTGGATCTGATTTCAATCTAGACCTAAGAAAAGAAGAGACCTCTGTGGCTGCAATGGATGTCGAGGTCGAGGCTGCGGCCGCCGAGTAACCCCTTCTTAGGGTACATTCTGCCCTCCTATCTAGAGGGTCCTGCAAACTAAACCCATCGTCTGCAGGAACCAGAGTACGTCTGGACAGTTTGGCTATCGCCATGTCCACCTTAGGAATGGAACCCCATGATTCCACTAAGGGTTTAGCCATCGGAAACATTAACTTAAATTTCCGGGTAAGGACTGGACCTTTCTCCGGCTTTTTCCACTCTGCGCATCACAGAGAGAAGGGTCTCATCTGCCTTAAAGACCCGCTGGGTCCGGCAGGCGGGATCGGAAGACTCCCCTACGTCAACATCATGGTCCCCCGACTTGATGGACTTTAAGTAGCTTCTGTGTCTTTTCGGGTGGAAAGAAACATGAAGTTGATTCTTCCTCATCAGAGGAAGACGACCCCACAGAAAGGGGCATCGGTCTATCGGTGGGGGGCGACCACCTCCATCGGAGTTTGAGAGGGAATCGGTAACCTCTCATTTAGAAGACGTACGACCCCCTTAATGGAGTAGTCTACGTAAGTCTTTGCCCACTGGTACATGTCCTGCATAGTAGGTTCTGTAGCAGTGGCGGTACGGCAGCTGTCACACCTGGAAAAAGGGCAATTATCGACAAGAGGCGTGTTGCAGTCGTAACAGGCCAGGTGTTTCCTCTTGGACGCTGACTTCCGTTGCTGGTCTGACTCTCTAGGAGACGCCATAACTGAAACGAAAGAAGACAATTTAAAAGCATCCCTAAAAATAAGGGAGAAACATACATTTATTAGCGGCACGAACCAGAGGAGAAGTCAAACACAATGATAAAGCTGAAATAGAAAAGCAATCGGATGATAGCAATATTTCTCGCTGAACACAGGAGACTCTGGAGCTAGCTTGTTAAAGCAGCGCAGCCAGAGACAGAATAAAGCTATCGTGGAGCTTAAGTAGGTGAACAGCTCCACCCAGGGGAGGGGCTAGTTACCAGCCCTCCCCAGGAGTCCTTGTGAAGCTACTCTGCTTTAAAACCTTACAGGTGTAAGAAAGACATTTAATTTGCCCTTATATGGCCCCCACTCCCTGTGGGAACAACCCCTCCGGCTGCCAGACTGATTTGCTTGAAGAAGCACCAAAATCAAGATTAGCCGGAAAACCGGAAGTGAGGCCGCCAATAATCGCGCGGCACTTCCGGTCATGGCGGTGCCCATACCACGCCGGATCGGAGAACCGATGCATTCAGGAGGGGAGCCAGTGCACCAAAGGGACACATTGCCTCCAGGTATCGCTTATGATGGCTGACTAGGGGGGGAAAAATAGAAAAGAATAAGCGCAAAAATATAAGCGCAAGATGAAAAAGTGACAAAAGAAGAGAGACCAAACAAACATAGTGATAATGGTCTCCAGATCCCAAAAAGGGAGAGCTTCGCCAGTCCACCTGTCCAAAGGACAGAAGAAAAACACGGTGGGCTAGGGGGCGAACCCCTCCCCTTAAGGGAGCTGGAGTTCTTCTATTGGTTATTATTTGGGCTCATTTAAAATTCCGCCGGTCCTACCAGTCCACGGGGGGCAGTTAACCCCATCTGTGCTGCTGGTAGGACGTAAGGGAACCCATTCTTTCCTAATCACTTCTTGGAGTTTGTCAGAATTAGTGGGTTTTTGTTTGTCCACCCGCCTCTTGGGGATTGACCACAAGTTCTCAATGGGATTAAGATCTGGGGAGTTTCCAGGCCATGGACCCAAAATCTCAACGTTTTGGTCCCGGAGCCACTTAGTTATCACTTTTGCCTTATGGCACGGTGCTCCATCGTGCTGGAAAATGCATTGTTCTTCACCAAACTGTTGTTGGATTGTTGGAAGAAGTTGCTGTTGGAGGGTGTTTTGGTACCATTCTTTATTCATGGCTGTGTTTTTGGGCACTCCCTTGGATGAGAAGCAACCCCACACATGAATGGTCTCAGGATGCTTTACTGTTGGCATGACATAGGACTGATGATAGCGCTCACCTTTTCTCCTCTGGACAAGCCTTTTTCCTGATGCCCCAAACAATTGGAAAGAGGCTTCATCGGAGAATATGACTTTGCCCCAGTCCTCAGCAGTCCATTCACCATATTTTTTGCAGAAGATCAATCTGTCCCTGATGTTTTTTTTTTGGAGAGAAGTGGCTTCTTTGCTGCCCTTCTTGACACCAGGCCATCTTCCAAAAGTCTTCGCCTCACTGTGTGTGCAGATGCGCTCACACCTGCCTGCTGCCATTCCTGAGCAAGCTCTGCACTGGTGGCACTCCGATCCCGCAGCTGAATCCTCTTTAGGAGACGATCCTGGCGCTTGCTGGACTTTCTTGGACGCCCTGAAGCCGTCTTAACAAGAATTGAACCTCTTTCCTTGAAGTTCTTGATGATCCTATAAATTGTTGATTGAGGTGCAATCTTAGTAGCCACAATATCCTTGCCTGTGAAGCCATTTTTATGCAACGCAATGATGGCTGCACGCGTTTCTTTGCAGGTCACCATGGTTAACAATGGAAGAACAATGATTTCAAGCATCACCCTCCTTTTATCAGGTCAAGTCTGCCATTTTAACCCAATCAGCCTGACATAATGATCTCCAGCCTTGTGCTCGTCAACATTCTCACCTGAGTTAACAAGACGATTACTGAAATGTTAGCAGGTCCTTTAATGACAGCAATGAAATGCAGTGGAAAGTTTTTTTTGGGATTAAGTTAATTTTCATGGCAAAGAAGGACTATGCAATTCATCTGATCACTCTTCATAACATTCTGGAGTATATGCAAATTGCTATTATAAAAACTTAAGCAGCATCTTTTTCAATTTCCAATATTTATGTAATTCTCAAAACTTTTGGCCAGGACTGTACAATGGAGGATGCCGGCGTGGTCCACATGCGCCACAAAGGCATCCTACACAAAATGGAGCATTGTGCGGATGAAAATATAATTATATAAATCACAGAAAAAAATTCACCAAACGGATATGCCACTGACTATACTAGCTAGTCATACAAGCAGATATTAAAAGCTGGGACTTTTGCCAATACATTCCTGTCAGGAACACATCGGAGCCCATCATGCACCACCATGATTTTGTTTTATATGTATTGAATGTGCCTTTACCTGGCATTTAAACATTCTTTTGCACCTGTTAGCCTCCATCACACCGTCTGATATGGGTGAGGCTTACAGTCTGGCTTTATTCCCATTACATTAGTTGTCCTGCTATGCGGTTGTGTGGAGGCTTGGCTGTGAGCTGGATTTCATCACCTTCAGACCGTGTTCACACCATAGTTAGCGTAGTGGTAGGACACCTTGCCATGCTGAGAGACCGTGACGTGGTGCATGATGGGCTCCGATGTGTTCCTGACAGGAATATATTGGCAAAAGTCTCAGCTTTTAATATCTGCTTGTAGGACTAGCTAGTATAGTCAGTGGCATATCCGTTTGGTGCATTTTTTTTCTGTGATCGTAAGGTTCTGCCATATGGAGACAGCGCACAACAGACGACCTCTTCAGGGAGGGGACTTAAGATGTGCCATTGTGACACGAAAGCCAATCACTAGGTGGTGTAGAGACCGCAGTGTGTCGCCGTGCAGCAGATTTGTCTTTCAAAATGAGCCCTTGTGTGAGGAGCTGTGTGAGGGCAATGTGGACTTTTCATTGACACCATTCTGGGGCGTGTACGGCTTTTTGATCATTTTTTTTGTTTCACCTTTTCTCGTTTTTTGGGATTAATACTTTTATATTTTGATAGTATTGACATGGAAAATTAAAAACATCATCAAAAATCCTTTAAAAATGTTAAATATAAAAATGTGATTTAAAGAATAGGTCATGTTCTGTTACGTGTTCCACAGGAATTAATGTAACATGGAGGCGAAATTAAAACACATTTTTCATTTTAAAGGGGTTGTCCAAGTTCTATTTATTGATGACCTATCCTCAGGATAGGTCATCAATATCAGATCGGCTGGGGTCCGCCACCGCCCACCCCTGCCGATCAGTTGTTTGACGAGAAGGCGCGCGCCAGCGCTGCCTCCTCTTCACTGTTTACCTTCTCGCCGTTGCTTCCACAGCGTTGAGCAGGTGTAATTACACCTAACCGTCCCATACATTTCTATAAGAGCGATCCGTACCATTGAAGTGAATAGGACGGTTAGGTGTAATTACACCTGCTCAACGCTGCGGAAGCAATGGCGAGAAGGTAAACTGTGAAGAGGAGGCAGCGCTGGCGCGGCGCGCGCCTTCTGTTCAAACAGCTGATCAGCGGGGGTACTGGGTGTCGGACCCCCGCCGATCTGATATTGATGACCTAGCCTGAGGATAGGTCATCAATAAATAGAACTTGGACGACCCCTTTAATTCACTTTTCCCTGTAACACTGCAAATAATTCTAGCAAAACAAACCTTAATACTTGTGTTTCATATAACTTAGTAGAAATGAATGGGAGCGCACCGCGCTCTGGTATTTTCAGCGGCCCCATAGAAATGAATCGAGGGTGGCCGTGCTTGCGCAGTTCTCCCTCCGGGACTTTACCAGCTCCGTTTACGAGATGGGTGCGGGTCTCAGAGGTGGGACCCGCACCTATCAGACAATGGGGGCATATCCTAGCGATATGTCCTCATTGTCTGGGATGGGAATATCCCTTTAACTGTGCCTTCAATAGTAATAATATCCCCCATTGTGTCCCAGAAGTAATTATGCCCCCAAATCATGTTCCTCATAGTCTTCTAGTAGTAGTAAAGCCCACCATAAAGCCCCACAGTAGTAATAATTCCCCTTATGAGGTGTGCCAGTAATCACTCTTTAAAAAATTACCCCACCCCCTCCTCCCTCCTTATATCTGTATCCTCATCCTCCAAACATGGCTACAATTACGTAATATTGTGCAGTCGGCTTCTCACATTTGCTCTCATACTTCAGGTGCTACTTTGGTCCTGTGGCCTGCTAGGTGCTGGACCTCGGCACAGGTGGTGAGGGGCAGAACATTGATCACTAAACCTAGAAGTGAAGGAGCTGAGAGAAGAGTCTGATCTATAGACAGATCTACAGGAGGCCATGTATCCAGTCACTGTGTGCTTGTGTCTCCACAGATGGATCCAGGAGGAGAAATCCCCAAGAGAGATGTCCCCGTCCTCTGTATTCCCAGGACTGTCCAGAGGAGAAGGTCCCAGAGAACCCTCAGGTAGATGGAGCTGAGCCCTGTACACATCTATATAGGGGGGTCCTGCAGTCATAGAGGGGTCATAGATTGTGGGGGTCTCTACTGTGGATCTGTTAGATTTCCCACCTGTCTGCTGTATTGTACTGAATTGTTACAGGTGACAAATCAGGGGGAAGATCTGACTGATACTAAAGTGGATGATGATGAAGAAGAGAGGATGATGGGCGATCCCCCGTGTAAGAGTGAGGTGGAGGAGGACATTCCAGGAGATGTCACCACAGGTATGGAATCATGAATGGAGAAAGTGACTTCAGGTTCTGTCCTTGGTGTCTTCAGGGCAGGAGGAGAATCTGATCACCGGCTGCTGCTCTCTGATTGGAGATGTCCTCATCACATCATGTAGTGCTCCCCTTATCCAGCTGACGGCGATCTCTGATCAGATTCTTCTCTGATCCCGGCTGTTCCTGCAGGACAAGACGGTCAGTCACATCCACACACCCACTGGGGACTATGAGGGCACAGATTTTGTGTCTGCGCTATCCTGGTGGATACATGTACGCCATTGTGCAGGAAAGGGTTAACCATCATGTTGGGATAGTAAAGAGATATAAAACCATAATCCATAGATTTTGGTGATTTCCTTTATGATGGTTAGAGGGGTTTTAGAGTAAAAAGAAATAACTCCGCTCTATAACTGTCCTCAGAAGACAATGACTTTCACTCTCCTCTGTCACTTTGGGCTGCGACTCTTCTTTCTCCTTTTATGACATCACCCCAACGATTGAGCCGCCAATGGAAAAAGGATCAACGTTATGGCTATATGAATGCAAAAGCACAAATAAAATCGATATATTTTTTTTAATTGTGGAAAAGTTTTAAAGCATAAAAAATATTCTGGTCTCATATCTGGTGTCACCGCACTCGTACCACCCCATAGAATACAATTAGCTTGTTATGACCACATGTCCATGGGTTCCGCCTGAGACATATTATCTTGTGACCATAATCAGCTTTTCCATTACAATATTATAGACGATCTCTCTCTAGATTTCACAATACAAACTGCATGTAGTATTATATAGAGCTTAGACCTGATGAGGCCGCTGTACTTACCTTGAAACTCCCACGTCAGAATGGCTGATAAGCATATTAGTACTCCTGCTAGAGATTCACAAGCTAAAGTCAGTCTCCATCCACCTATAGCTCAGTGGACTCGCACATGCTCAGTGCACCTCCTCCCCCGCTGCTGCTGTCTCGCACATGCTCAGTGCACCTCCTCCCCCGCTGCTGCTGTCTCGCACATGCTCAGTGCACCTCCTCCCCCGCTGCTGCTGTCTCGCACATGCTCAGTGCACCTCCTCCCCCGCTGCTGCTGTCTCGCACATGCTCAGTGCACCTCCTCCCCCGCTGCTGCTGTCTCGCACATGCTCAGTGCACCTCCTCCCCCGCTGCTGCTGTCTCGCACATGCTCAGTGCACCTCCTCCCCCGCTGCTGCTGTCTCGCACATGCTCAGTGCACCTCCTCCCCCGCTGCTGCTGTCTCGCACATGCTCAGTGCACCTCCTCCCCCGCTGCTGCTGTCTCGCACATGCTCAGTGCAGGCTGCAGTAAAATAAAGCTGAAGATGGAATTAGAAGCTGTGATTCCGCACTGAAACGGATGCTGGGAGATGGAGGATCTCTCACTACAGAGCCAGGGAGACCGCAGCCTGTACTGAGCAGCGTGAGATTTCAGCAGCAGCGGGGGAGGAGGTGCACTGAAAGGAACTTATCAATTAAAGGATATGGACACCTTTGTTAAAAAAAAATATATATATATAATCACTTTATAAGACTCACTTTTCCCACCAAAAGTGCGGGTGAAATGGCAGCGCGTCTTATAAAGCGAATGTTGCAATTCTTACATTGCTGACACTGATACATCGCCGGCTCTATGCTGCACAGCGCGGCCTGCGATGTATCAGTTACAGTTCACCTCTATCACGCAGGGTGCGAAGAGGGGCTGGAGGCCGGCAACTGCTGTTGCACTCGCGGCGGGGCCCGATGCAGTCACTGTTCTCCATTACACCGGGCCCCGCTCACAGCAGTCTTCATAGGTAAAGTCTATTCATGTGATCCTCAACCTGTGGCTCTGCTTTGTTAAACTACCGTAATTGTCTGCAGTAGTACTCACTATGAAACTAGCCGGCCGGCAGCGTAACGTCACTCACATCGTCATTAATAAAGCTGGCGGAGCAGGAGCGTGACTGAGTGAGTGACGTTACGCTGCCGGCCGGCTAGTTTCATAGTGAGTTATACTGCAGACAATTACGGTAGTTTAACAAAGCAGAGCCACAGGTTGAGGATCACATGAATAGACTTTATCTATGTAGACTGCTGTGAGCGGGGCCCGGTGTAATGGGGTGACTATTTACACAGGGACATGAGAAGACACAGAGGGGACCCACATAAGATGCTATATATGTTTCATCCACAGATTCCCCCCCCCCCCCCCTATAACAGTGTCATCCAGGGGCGTAGCTAGAAATGCATGGGCCCCATAGCAAAAATAATTTTATGGGCCCCCCCCAGTGCCATCCACAGATACCCCTCCCCGATGCTCACAGGAGTACATTTATAAACTAATCAGTAACTTTAATCATTGACATTGCTGATCTCTTTACTTGGATTGGATTTGGATACCTTACTCTGTCTTAGCTCCGGCAACGGTAACAGCAGGCAGTGCGGGCGGGCGGCGCTCACTCACTGACGTCACTCGCCTGCGCCGCCTAGTAATATAGCTTTCATTACCCCTGTATTACGTCCCTGATAGGATAGCACTCCTCAGTTATGTTTCCCCTGTATAATGCACCCTGATACCCCTTAGTTATATTATATAACTAATGGATATCAGGGTACATTACACAGGGGTAATATAACTGAGGGGTATCAGGGTACATTATACAAGGGTATTGGTAATATAACTGAGGAGGGCTATCATGGGACATTATACAGGGGTAATGTAAGCTATAATACCACCGTATAATGCCTGATAGGCCTCCTGAGTTATATTACCCATGTATAATAAATGTACCCTGATACCCCTTAGTTATATGACCCCGCCGAGATCATATAACTAAGGGGTATCCGGGTACATAATTATACAAGGGTAATAAAACTCAGTAGGCCTATCAGGCATTATACAGTGGACACCCGGTGGTAATAAGTATATTACCCCCTGTATAATGTACCCTGATACCCCTAAGTTATATAACCTGAGGGTATCAGTCAGGGGACATTATGGGTAATATAACTAAGGGGTATCAGTCAGGGTACATTATACAAGGGTAATATAACTGAGGAGGACTCAGTGCCATCAGGGGAGTGGGGACATTATACAGGGGTCCTTAGTTATATTACCCCTGTATAATGTACCATGATACCCTAAGTTATAGGGGTAACCATATCAGGGACAGGTTGAGGAGGGGCTGGGCGCAAACCAAGAAGGAGGGAGGGCTCAGGGCAGGCCATAAGGCGAGGTAGTGGGGATATATGGGTACATACTTTTTTTTAAAACTTTTTATTCTTACTTTTTCAGGCAGAGTTCAGAGGTTGCAATGCCACAGTCGACTGAGTGAGTCCACTCCTGTCTCCACTCTCCAGTCCTCCTCCTCTCCTGACAGTCCAAGCTGGGGCTAGGCCATCTAGCCCAAGACAGTGGGCACCTGTAGAAGACAGCCAGTTGAGGTCAGGGCCAGGCTGAGGGCTCAGACAGCCGCTGGCTCACAATCACAACACAGTCTAAGAAGTCACTAGTAGCTAGCCTAGCAGAGTGACGCAGCACGCAGGACAGGTCCAAGAGCAGAGAGAACACTGAAGGCACTCAGTTAGTCTATCACTCACACTACTCACTTGTGGCACTTCGCAGCGCAGCAGTTTGCAAAGTCTGTTCGGGCGGGAACCAGGCACGCAGCAGCACAGCTTTACTTGTTGACGACCGTGACGTCACGCTCTGCGTCCGCTGGGTCCGAACGCCGCCCCCATCTGTGAGTTGTGGCTCTCATTATAGAGTAGACGGCTGTCTGACACTGAGGTCAGTAGTGCCGGCGCAGCTGCAGCGAACGATTACTATTAGAGTTAGCGATTGCGATTCAGCAGGACGTGCACTGGTGTAGTGTGTAAATAAAAAAATCAACAGAAGGCGGCCCGGACGGGCCCCCAGTGGCGTAGGGCCCCATAGCCACTGCTATGGTTGCTATGGCGATCCCTACGCCACTGGTGTCATCCACAGATCCCCCCCCATAACAGTGTCATCCACAGATCCCCCCCATAACAGTGTCATCCACAGATCCCCCCCATAACAGTGTCATCCACAGATCCCCCCCATATAACAGTGTCATCCACAGATCCCCCCCCATATAACACTGTCATCCACAGATCCCCCCATATAACAGTGTCATCCACAGATCCCCCCCATAACAGTGTCATCCACAGATCCCCCCATATAACAGTTTCATTCACAGATCCCCCCCATATAACAGTTTCATCCACAGATCCCCCCCATATAACAGTTTCATCCACAGATCCCCCCCCATATAACACTGTCATCCACAGATCCCCCCCATATAACACTGTCATCCACAGATCCCCCCCCATATAACACTGTCATCCACAGATCCCCCCCCATATAACAGTGTCATCCACAGATCCCCCCCATATAACAGTGTCATCCACAGATCCCCCCCATATAACAGTGTCATCCACAGATCCCCCCCATATAACAGTGTCATCCACAGATCCCCCCCATATAACAGTGTCATCCACAGATCCCCCCCATAACAGTGTCATCCACAGATTCCCCCTATAAGTGTCACCCACAGATCCCCCCCCATAACAGTGTCACCCACAGATCCCCCCATAAGTGTCACCCACAGATCCCCCCCCCCCCCCATAACAGTGTCATCCACAGATCCCCCCCATAACAGTGTGTCATCCAGCAGTACAGGGATTATAATGTATATTACACGGCATGGTACAGGGATTATAATGTATATTACACGGCATGGTACAGGGATTATAATGTATATTACACGACATGGTGCAGGAATTATAATGTATATTGTACAGCATGCTGTATGGGTTATACTGTATATTTTACTGTATGGTGCAGGGATTATAATGTATACTGTACAGCAGTACAGGGATTATAATGTATATTACATGGCATGGTGCAGGGATTATAATGTGTACTGTACAGGGATTATAATGTATATTACACGGCATGGTGCAGGGATTATAATGTATACTGTACAGCAGTACAGGGATTATAATGTATATTACACGGCATGGTGCAGGGATTATAATGTATACTGTACAGCAGTACAGGGATTATACTGCGAATTGCGAATTTTTCTAACTTTTTGGTAAATTTGGGATTTTTTCATAAATAAAGGTGAAATATATTGACTCAAATGTATGACTATCGTGAAGTACAATGTGTCACGAGAAAACTATCTCAGAATGGCTTGGATAAATAAAAGTGTTCCAAAGCTATTACCACATAAAGTGATACATGTCAGATTTGCAAAATTAGGGCTGGTCAGGAAGGGGCAAATGGCCTGGTCTGGAAGTGGTTAAGGTAAAGGGCATCTGTCAGCAGATTTGTACCTATAAACCTGGCTAACACTTTGTATGTGCACCTGGAGGCTGAAGGTATCTGTGTGGGTCCCATGTTCATATGTGCCCGCATTGCTGAGAAGAATTGTTACCTAGAGGCTCAGCAGTGAGAATGTCATCACGCTTGGCCCTGTCAAAGTGCAGATGGCGTGGCTGTTTCAGAGGGAGCTGAGCCTGTAGGAGTAATGGTAGCGCCCCCGTTGCTCCTAGAGGCTCATTTGCATATCTTAAAACATCATTTTTATCAGCAATGCGGGCACATATGAACATGGGGCCAACACAGAAGCCTTCAGCTGTCAAGTGCACATGTAACAGGTTGGTCAGTGTCATAGGTACAAAACTGCTGACAGATGCCCTTTAACTTGTATTAATGTGATGACATTTAAGGGCCAAATGTCTTCACATAAGGCAGATTACCATACATGGTTGGTTTTTCTAATTTTTGAGCTAGGTTTGTGTAACAAAAGTGGTGAACAGGTGTAGAGCAGAAACCTGGACTTGGTCAAAAATCAGGATGTGTTATAGAAAGCTTTAAAAGGCTGGAATCACACATGACGTTTTTGGTGCAGATTTCTAAACCAAAGCCCAGAGTGGATTAAGAATGAATCACTTATACCCCTAGTCAGGCTTGGACTGGGCCAAAGGGGAACAGGTGGATCCCCCAGTGGGCCCCTAGTCCCCTCCCCCTCGAACAAGGGCCAGCCAGTATCCTCTTTCCCGAGAAACCTGCCTTTTTGAAGTTGTTGCAGGGACCCTCATAATCATCTTGAGTGTCTTGCTGCCTTCAGCTATGTGAATAGGTAATATTTACATGTAAACTGCGCCCCACACTGAGTTTTACTGGTTGGCTCTAGGCACCTAAATTCGACACTGCCTCCGGATTCACTATTAGCCTAATAAGATTTTTTTTAAAGTTTTCTACTCAAATCAGAAATTCAAATTTTTATCTTCACAGACAATCCCATTAAGAATTCCGAGGGAGACTTCCTGTTATCACTAAATTACAAAGCAGAGGAAGATGACATGCAGCGCTCTTCAGGAGAAAACCACATTACCCTTAATGTGTATCCAGGACTTCACAGTACAGATCTGTCTTATAATCCCTCTCAGCATCAGGAACCCTCTCCTGATCAGCCACAGTTAACCACAAGTACAGGTCAGAAAAGGGGTAAAAGGTTACAGTGTGGTAAAGCATTCACAAAAAGATCAAGACTTTCTACACATAGGAGATGTCTGACAGGAGCGAAGCCATACTCCTGTTCTGAATGTGGAAAAAGCTTTACAAGGCAATCAAGTCTTGTTACACATGAGAGAACTCATACAGGAGAGAAGCCATATTCATGTTCAGAATGTGGCAAATGTTTTACACAGAAAGCACACCTTGTTGAACATGAGAGAATTCACACAGGGGAGAAACCATATTCATGTCCAGAATGTGGGAAATGTTTTGCACAAAAAACTAGCCTTATTATTCATCAGAGAATTCACACAGGAGAGAAGCCATATTCATGTTTAGAATGTGGGAAATGTTTTGCAGATAAGTCTGGTCTTATGAAACATGAGAGAAGTCACACAGGCGAGAAGCCATATTCATGTTCAGAAGAGAAACCATATACATGTTTAAAATGTGGGAAACGTTTTATATGGAAATCATCACTTGTTACACATGAGAGATGTCATTCAGGAAAATTTTTATGTACAGAATGTGGGAAATGTTTTTCCAAAAAAACAAGCCTTACTAGCCATCAGAGAATTCACACAGGAGAGAAGCCATATTCATGTTCAGAATGTGGGAAATGTTTTGCAGATAAGTCAGGTCTTATAAAACATGAGAGAAGAAGTCACACAGGGGAGAAGCCATATTCATGTTCAGAATGTGGGAAATGCTTTATAAATAAATCCAATCTTGTTACACATAAGATAATTCACACAGGAGAGAAGCCATATTTATGTTCAGAATGTGGGAAATGTTTTACATATAAATCACATCTTATTACACATAAGATAATTCATACAGGAGAGAAGACATATTTATGTTCAGAATGTGGGAAATGTTTTGCATTCAAATCCCATCTTGTTAGACATAAGAGAGTTCACACAGGAGTGAAGCCATATTCATGTTCAGAATGTGGGAAATGTTTTACACGGAAATCAAACCTTGTTAGACATGAGAGAATTCACACTGGAGAGAAGTCATATTAATGTGGGAAACATTTTTAACAGAAAATAAGATCTTGACTCCCATCAGAGAAAGCATATTTATGTTCACTATATGGGAAGGGTTGTGTACTAAAATCATATCTTGTTAGACATGAGAGAAGTCAGGAGAGAGCCTTTTTCGCGCTCAGTATGTGGAAAATGTTTTATTGCTATAGACAACATTAAGGAGAGAAGCTGTTTTATATGTGGAAACTGTTTTGCAGGGAAATCAATTAGATCAGAAGAAAGTATTTTATTTTTTGGAATATGGAAAATACTGTACGAGCAAAACCGAACTTAAATCCTAGTTATTCACAGACCTTGAGGTTGGGGCTACATGACAACATATGTCAAATGACCGCAAGTCTCGGAATAGTTGTGCAACTTTCCTGCAACTTGCTGTTTCCGTGATGCTAGGGAGGCTCGTCCCTGCCTGTCATTGGCTGCTCCCCCCCGACACCGGATGTTTTCATCCGCGTACAGGGAGAAGCAGCAGCGGCTGTGCGGCGACCAGGAGCAGCGCAGGGAGCAGAGTAAGTATATTCCCTCTGAGGGCCCTGCACAAGGGGGGGCTGTTTGTGATTTCAGATAACCCCTTTAACATCTTTGTCACATGACACGTGTCACCAAACAAAGTTATACAAACGGGTGTAAATCCAAGTATTCAAGACAAAACATAAATAGCGCATATAATAAAATCAATACAATGTCACGTGACTGTAATCATTATAGAAGGAATATCCCATATTACTCGTCATTAAAACCACTCAGTCAATTATTATATAAGTGCAATGGTAATAAACATACCCATGCCCTCTAACCTTTATAGGAGAACTTAATGTGACCTTCTCTAAACCTTTGAATGCACATGTCCCTGTTCAATGTTTCAGTCCTTTTTGCACAACTTGCTGTTCTCTAACAAGGAGCTTAAAGGAGTATTGCCACTATTAAAAATGTATCATAAATGAAAGCTTACTCCATAAATACATTTTTTATTAAATATACAGTACAGACCAAAAGTTTGGACACACCTTCTCATTTAAAGAGTTTTCTTTATTTTCATGACTATGAAAATTGTAGATTCACACTGAAGCCATCAAAACTATGAATTAACACATGTGGAATTATATACAAAACAAAAAAAAGTGAAACAACTGAAAATATGTCATATTCTAGGTTCTTCAAAGTAGCCACCTTTTGCTTTGTTTACTGCTTTGCACACTCTTGGCATTCTCTTGATGAGCTTCAAGAGGTAGTCACCTGAAATGGTCTTCCAACAGTCTTGAAGGAGTTCCCAGAGATGCTTAGCACTTGTTGGCCCTTTTGCCTTCACTCTGCGGTCCAGCTCACCTCAAACCATCTCGATTGGGTTCAGGTCCGGTGACTGTGGAGGCCAGGTCATCTGGCGCAGCACCCTATAACTCTCCTTCAAAGTTTTCCCAATTTTTCGGACTGACTGACCTTCATTTCTTAATGTAATGATGGGCACTCGTTTACTTAGCTGCTTTTTTCTTGCCATAATACAAATTCTAACAGTCTATTCAGTAGGACTATCAGCTGTGTATCCACCTGACTTCTCCACAACGCAACTGATGGCCCCAACCCCATTTATAAGGCAAGAAATCCCACTTATTAAACCTGACAGGGTACACCTTAGAAGTGAAAACCATTTCAGGTGACTGCCTCTTGAAGCTCATCAAGAGAATGCCAAGAGTGTGCAAAGCAGTAATCAAAGCAAAAGGTGGCTACTTTGAAGAACCTAGAATATGACATATTTTCTGTTGTTTCACACTTTTTTGTTATGTATATAATTCCACATATGTTAATTCATAGTTTTGATGCCTTCAGTGGGAATCTACAATTTTCATAGTCATGAAAATAAAGAAAACTCTTTGAATGAGAAGGTGTGTCCAAACTTTTGGTCTGTACTGTATGTATTTAAAAAAAAAACATATTTTAAAAGCTCTAGATGTTGGTTCCATCCTATGGTTTCCTGGCCGTTTTCTATGGTTACAGCCACCGCAGCAGTTCCACTTCAGTGGCCAAGACTGCGCAGTTCGTTCTTGTGAAGGAGAGAGACGGCTAACCCTAAGTGCTTTGTACAGCAAGCTCAGAAGCCCCTTGCCGCTCCTTCTCCCTAAAGCTCACCATGCTCCTGGCCCTCCTGCTCTACCCAGGGTTGCCACCTGTCAAGCTGGTGCTGGTATGTTTTTTTTCTGGCCTCCCCTGGGCAGATTCATTTTACATGTGCAGGAGCTCATGCTGAGGACTGCAGGGTAGCAGCATTACACATTAGCAGGCACGCTGACCGGCTCTGCTCACCTGCCTGCTGACATTGATTGATGCTGCGCAGCGGCCCGCTCTCACACTGAAAGAAGCATGCCGAGGTCAAAAGAACAGACCTCTCTGCATGCTATCAGCGGTGCTCTCCCTCCTCCATGCCTCCTGACTGCTCCTCTCCTGCAGCTTCCAGGTAGGAATGTAAGTGACCAATCTGTGTTTGTTATACAGTACAGACCAAAAGTTTGGACACACCTTCTCATTCAAGGGGTTTTCTTTATTTTCATGACTATGAAAATTGTAGATTCACACTGAAGGCATCAAAACTATGAATTAACACATGTGGAATTATATACATAACAAAAAAGTGTGAAACCACTGAAAATATGTCATATTCTAGGTTCTTCAAAGTAGCCACCTTTTGCTTTAATTACTGCTTTGCACACTCTTGGCATTCTCTTGATGAGCTTCAAGAGGTCGTCACCTGAAATGGTCTTCCAACAGTCTTGAAGGAGTTCCCAGAGATGCTTAGCACTTGTTGGCCCTTTTGCCTTCACTCTGCGGTCCAGCTCTCCCCAAACCATCTTGATTGGGTTCAGGTCCGGTGACTGTGGAGGCCAGGTCATCTGGCGCAGCACCCCATCACTCTCCTTCGTGGTCAAATAGCCCTTACACAGCCTGGAGGTGTGTTTGGGGTCATTGTCCTGTTGAAAAATAAATGATGGTCCAACTAAACGCAAACCTGATGGAATAGCATGCCGCTGCAAGATGCTGTGGTAGCAATGCTGGTTCAGTATGCCTTCAATTTTGAATAAATCCCCAACAGTGTCACCAGCAAAGCACCCCCACACCATCACACCTCCTCCTCCATGCTTCACGGTGGGAACCAGGCATGTAGAGTCCATCCGTTCACCTTTTCTGCGTCGCACAAAGACACTGTGGTTGGAACCAAAGATCTCAAATTTGGACTCATCAGACCAAAGCACAGATTTCCACTGGTCTAATGTCCATTCCTTGTGTTCTTTAGCCCAAACAAGTCTCTTCTGCTTGTTGCCTGTCCTTAGCAGTGGTTTCCTAGCAGATATTCTACCATGAAGGCCTGATTCACACAGTCTCCTCTTAACAGTTGTTCTAGAGATGTGTCTGCTGCTAGAACTCTGTGTGGCATTGACCTGGTCTCTAATCTGAGCTGCTTTTAACCTGCGATTTCTGAGGCTGGTGACTCGGATGAACTTATCCTCCGCAGCAGAGGTGACTCTTGGTCTTCCTTTCCTGGGGCGGTCCGCATGCGAGCCAGTTTCTTTGTAGCGCTTGATGGTTTTTGTGACTGCACTTGGGGACACTTTCAACATTTTCCCAATTTTTCGGACTGACCGACCTTCATTTCTTAAAGTAATGATGGCCACTTGTTTCTTCTTTACTTAGCTGCTTTTTTCTTGCCATAATACAAATTCTAACAGTCTATTCAGTAGGGCTATCAGCTGTGTATCCACCTGACTTCTCCACAACGCAACTGATGGTCCAAACCCCATTTATATGGCAAGAAATCCCACTTATTAAACCTGACGGCACACCTGTGAAGTGAAAACCATTTCAGGTGACTACCTCTTGAAGCTCATCAAGAGAATGCCAAGAGTGTGCAAAGCAGTAATCAAAGCAAAAGGTGGCTACTTTGAAGAACCTAGAATATGACATATTTTCAGTTGTTTCACACTTTTTTGTTATGTATATAATTCCACATGTGTTAATTCATAGTTTTGATGCCTTCAGTGTGAATCTACAATTTTCATAGTCATGAAAATAAAGAAAACTCTTTGAATGAGAAGGTGTGTCCAAACTTTTGGTCTGTACTGTATATGTGTCTATATATACGTATATACTGTATTTTTCGCTATATAAGACAGGCAGTGCGTCTTATAAAACGAATGCTGCCATTTTTATTTTGCTAACACTGATACATCGCCGGCCCCGATACTGCAGAGCGCAGCCTGCGATGTATCAATGGGGAGGAAGAAGGGGCTGGAGGCCGGCAACTGCTGTTGGAATCGCGGCGGGGCCCGGTGCAGTCACTGTACTCTATTACACCAGCCCCGCAAAGCAGTCTTTATATGTAAAGTGTAGTAATGGGAGCTTTATTAAAGTATGGCAAACTGCAGTAGCGCAATCCTTTGTAGTACTCACTATTAAACCTCCATAGCAGGCAGGGCGGCCGGTCACTCCCTTCATCACGCGCATGCTCCTCCCACTTTATGAATGAAGCAGGCGTGTGACTAAGTGAGTAATGAGATATTCACAGTTTGAACATAGTCCTGTTCGAGGAATCTATAGTGGAATGTGGTCATAAAGAATAGAGATTCACAGTAGTACCATCATTCTAAAATATAACTTTTAATATTTATATTACACCCTTCTAATATAAAGATAATAAATCGAAAGAAAATCAAAATCTAGGGTCAGATTTGACTTGCACATTGTTTGCAATCAGGTTAATAGATGTTAGTAAAGCGGTCAAATGTCCAATACCGTCCCTACGCGTTTCGCCTGGTTGGTGTCAGGCTCATCAGGGGACATATTTGACAAATAATATCTATCACCATATAAAATTAACAAATATTATTATACATATATAAATTTATTTTCTTTTTGATTTTTTTTATATATAAAAATTTTTCTCTTTATGGATGATCAGAGATAAATTGGAACATATCTCTGATCATCCATAAAGAGAAAAAAATGTATATATAAAAAAATCAAAAAGAAAATAAATTTATATATGTATAATAATATTTGTTAATTTTCTATGGTGATAGATATTATTTGTCAAATATGTCCCCTAATGAGCCTGACACCAACCAGGCGAAACGCGTAGGGACGGTATTGGACATTTGACCGCTTTAATTCCTTACTATCCTTTGTTTAACACTTGGTTACATGGTGTTTGTCACTTACTTTGGGTATCTATATACTTTTATTTCTGTTTTTGTTTTGTGTAGATTAGCCTAGGCGTCCTCATTAGGGTCCCTCATCATACAGGCATCCACCCCTTGCAAGGGTTAACTAGGGATACCAGGAGGTACGAGAAACGGGATCGCTCCTATCGGGGCGGCTATTCCGTATTTAGGCAGGGCTGCTACACTAGGGCCAGAATTAGGGTAACTGCCCCCAGGAGGTTTTTACTAACATCTATTAACCTGATTGCAAACAATGTGCAAGTCAAATCTGACCCTAGATTTTGATTTTCTTTTTCTTTCGATTTATTATCTTTATATTAGAAGGGTGTAATAACTGTTTTATATATAAATATTAAAAGTTATATTTTAGAATGATGGTACTACTGTGAATCTCTAAGTGAGTAATGAGAGCTTTATTAAAGTATTGCAAACTGCAGTAGCGCAATCCTCTGTAGTACTCACTTTCAAACCTCCGCAGCATCCAGGGCGGCTGGCAGTGTGACGTCACTCACTTCGTCACACGCTTGCTCCGCCTGCTTCATTCATAAAGTGGGAGGAGCATGCGCGTGATGAAGTGAGTGACCGGCCGCCCTGCCTGCTATGGAGGTTTAATAGTGAGTACTACAGAGGATTTCACTACTGCAGTTTGCCATACTTTAACAAAGCTCCCATTACTACACTTTACATATAAAGACTGCTGTGTGCGGGGTCCAGTGTAATAGAGTACAGTGACAGCACCGGGCCCCGACGCGATTCCAACAGAAGTTGCCGGCCTCCAGCCCCTGTATTGGGGGTCACTATTTACACAGTGAGACTTCTGGGGGGGATCTGTGGATAACACATATATAGCATAAGATGCTATATATGTGTCACCGACAGCTCTCCCCCATAACAGTGTCATCCACAGATTCCCACCCCCCACACACATAACAGTGCGTCATCCACAGATCCCCTCCATAACAGTGTCATCCACAAATCCCCCATAATAGTGTCATCCACAGGTTTCCCATAACAGTGTTATCCACAGACCACCATTAGTTCAAAACACACCAAAAGAACACATTTAAGTTCAAAATATTTTATTTTGTATTTTCCTCCTCAAAAACCTAGGTGCGTCTTATAAAGCGATAAATACGGTGTGTATGTGTGTGTGTGTATATATTCACTCACCTAAAGAATTATTTGGAACACCTGTTCTATTTCTCATTAATGCGATTATCTAGTCAACCAGTCACATGGCAGTTGCTTCAATGCATGTAGGGTTGTGGTCCTGGTCAAGACAATCTCCTGAACTCCAAACTGAATGTCAGAATGGGAAAGAAATGTGATTTAAGCAATTTTGAGTGTGGCATGGTTGTTGGTGCCAGACGGGCCGGTCTGAGTATTTCACAATCTGCTCAGTTACAGGGATTTTCACGCACAACCATTTCTAGGGTTTACAAAGAATGGTGTGAAAAGGGAAAAACATCCAGTATGCAGCAATCCTGTGGGCGAAAATGCCTTGTTGATGCTAGAGGTCAGAGGAGAATGGGCCGACTGATTCAAGCTGATAGAAGAGCAACGTTGACTGAAATAACCACTCGTTACAACCGAGGTATGCAGCAAAGCATTTGTGAAGCCACAACACACACAACCTTGAGGGCTACAACAGCAGAAGACCCCACCGGGTACCACCATCTCCACTACAAATAGGAAAAAGAGGCTACAATTTGCACAAGCTCACCAAAATTGGACTGTTGAAGACTTGAAAAATGTTGCCTGGTCTGATGAGTCTCGATTTCTGTTGAGACATTCAAATGGTAGAGTCCGAATTTGGCGTAAACAGAATGAGAACATGTATCCATCATGCCTTGTTACCACTGTGCAGGCTGGTGGTGTAATGGTGTGGGGGATTAGTGCCAATTGGCCATCGTTTAAATGCCACGGGCTACCTGAGCATTGTTTCTGACCATGTCCATCCCTTCATGACCACCATGTACCCATCCTCTGATGGCTACTTCCAGCAGGATAATGCACCATGTCACAAAGCTCAAATCATTTCAAATTGGTTTCTTGAACATGACAATGAGTTCACTGTACTAAAATGGCCCCACAGTCACCAGATCTCAACCCAATAGAGCATCTTTGGGATGTGGTGGAACGGGAGCTTCGTGCCCTAGATGTGCATCCCTAAAATCTCCATCAACTGCAAGATGCTATCCTATCAATATGGGCCAACATTTCTAAAGAATGCTCTCAGCACCTTGTTGAATCAATGCCACGTAGAATTAAGGCAGTTCTGAAGGCAAAAGGGGGTCCAACACCGTATTAGTATGGTGTTCCTAATAATTCTTTAGGTGTGTGTGTGTGTGTATATGTGTGTGTGTGTGTGTGTGTGTATATATATATATATATATATATATATATATATATATTCCTGATCAAAAGTTTAAGACCACTTGAAAAATGGCAAAAAATCATATTTAGCATGGCTGGATCTTAACAAGGTTCCAAGTAGAGCTTCAACATGCAACAAGAAGAAATGGGAGTGAGACAAAACATTTTTTGAGCATTCAATTTAATGAAAACAGCAAATTAACTGAAACAGGCTGTTTTTCAGCTGATCAACTTGCAGGATGACAGGTCGAACTGGATGGACAAATGTCTTTTTTCAGCCTTATGTACTATGTTACTATGTTATCAAAAGTTTAGGACCACACCTCCAAAAAAAAAACGAAACCCCCCCCATAACAGAAATCCAACTTCCAAACATGAACTCGGTAATTAGTAGCTCCGCCGTTATTGTTTATCACTTCAAAAATTTGTTTCGGCATGCTTGATGCAAGCGTTTCCATGAGGTGAGTGGGAACATTTCTCCAAGTGGTGAAGATGGCCGCACGAAGGCCATCTACTGTCTGGAACTGTTGTCCATTTTTGTAAACTTCCCTTGCCATCCATCCCCAAAGGTTCTCAATTGGATTTAGATCAGGGGAACACGCAGGATGGGCCAAAAGAGTGATGTTATTCCCCTGGAAGAAGTCCCTTGTCCTGCGGGCATTATGTACTGTAGCGTTGTCCTGTTGAAAAACCTAGTCGTTACCATACAGACGAGGGCCCTCAGTAATGAGGAATGCTCTCTGCAACATCTGGACATAGCCAGCGGCCGTTTGACACACCTGCATTTGCTGAAGCTCCATTGTTCCACTGAAGAAAAAAGCACCCCAGACCATTATAGCGCCCCCTCCACTGTGGCGCGTAGAAAACATCTCAGGTGGGACCTGCTTATCATGCTAGTAATGTTGGAAACCATCAGAACCATCAAGGTTAAATTTTTTCTCATCGGAGAATAAAACTTTCTTCCACCTTTTTAATGTCCCATGTTTGGTGCTCTCTTGCAAAGTCCAAAAGAGCAGTTCTGTGGCGTTTAAGGAGACGAGGTCTTTGAAGACGTTTTTTGTTTTTGAAGCCCTTCAGTCTCAGATGCCGTCTGATGGTTATGGGGCTGCAGTAAGCCCCAGTAAGGGCCTTAATTTGGGTCGAGGATTGTCCAGTGTCTTGACGGACAGCCAATTGGATCCTCCGGCTTAGTGCTGATGAAATTTTTTTGGGTCTTCCACTTGACTTTTTTGTTCCATAACCCTCAGGATCATTTAAGAATTTAGGAAATTCCAAATGGCTGTCTTACTGCGTCCCACCTCAGCAGCGATGGCACGCTGTGAGAGACCCTGCTTATGCAGTTCAACAACCTGACCACGTTCAAAAAGGTAGAGTTTTTTTGCCTTTGCCATCACAACATGTGACTACCTGACAGAACATGACAATGAATCCACATCTTTGCACAATCCATTTGGCCTTTTAAAGGCACGTGGTCCTAAACTTTTGATCAGCTGAAAAACAGCCTGTTTCAGTTTATTCTTTGTTTTCATTAAATTGAATGCTCAAAAAATGTTTAGTCTCACTCCCATTTCTTCTTGTTGCATGTTGAAGCTCTACTGGGAACCTTGTTAAGATCCAGCCATGCTAAATATGATTTTTTTTTTGCCATTTTTCAAGTGGTCTTAAACTTTTGATCTCTCTCTCTCTCTCTCTCTCTCTCTTATATATATTTATATATATATATATATATATATATACACACACACACACGTGTGGGTATATGTGTCTATATATATATCTCTATGTATGCATATATGTGTCTATACATATTGTGACACAGTGTCACTGTCATGGTCGTGACTCCTGTTCCGCATGCGGTTGCCTGCGGTTTTGGTTTGGTTGTTCAACCACAGGTGAGGGCCGCTAGTGTGCTGCCTCACTTGTGGTTGCTGCGGGCAACAAGTGTTTGTATTGTCGCAGTATAGCAGCCTGAGCTGGTGCTAGGCAGCTTGCTGCAATGGCATGCGGTTACACCTAGCAACCTCTCTGTTAGGTGTGTGTTTGTGTGTCATGCCTAGTCTTTGCAGTGTATGGATGTCCTGGTTACCTGTGTGATATGTGTTGTGTGCTGTGTCCCTTAGTGTTTTGTGGACATCAGTTGTCATGCACGGGTTCCAGTCAGCGTGGCTGTGGCAGGTAGGCTTGGATCTGCTTTAGTACTCCTGCCATATCTGTATGTTGCATTTGTTCCCCATTCCTTGCAGCTTGGCCAGTGAGACTCCTGTTCCTCCGCGTCCAGAAGGAACCGGTCGTCTTACCCTCACTCCTAGTTCAGGGACCGGTCGGAGGGTGAGTAGGGATCCGAGGTTCCTGAGCATGGGCCCTCCTACCTTCAAGGTCGGCCCATGCAGCTAGGAGTTGGGGACGGATTAGGGATGTGTTAGGAGGTGACCTGCTCCCTATTCTGTCGTCCTGGCCAAGCAGCCGTTAACATCTTTGGGCATCGCACGGCTGAGGGTTTTCCCCATCCTCAGCCGTGACACACAGAGAGAGGCTTGGTCTGGGAAAACAGGTATTTTCCTCCCAGCATGTGCTGCTGGGCTGATTTACAGCCAGGTGAGGCCAAATACCGGACCGGATTTTAAATGCCGGTCTGGGTTTTGGCAGCACCTGGCTGTCCTTAGATAGGCAGCTGGGCTCAGAAGCCAGGTCTCTGTGTTGGGATCTGTGAGCCTTGTGTCTGGATGAAGGCTTGCTACCTGTTTGGCGTGAACACATGTTGGTGCTGCTATCAGCAAGGATTATTTGAGGCAGAATTGCTGCATGGTGGGAATTACCACCAACACCGCAAGGTGACTTTTTGTTTGAATATGACTGCTTGTTTTGTCACTTGCCTAAAGTGTGAATAAAACACTGAACTGTTTGATCCAAAGAACTTGTTGTTGCCTCTATACTGCGTCCGCTAATCCTGTCTACCAGAGCGAGTCCCCACAATTGGTGGAGGATGCGGGCAAGAGCAGTGAGGCTGGCGTGAACGCCGATATTTTTGGTTTCTGCATTTTTCAGGCACGGTTGTATGTCATACATTAAACCAGCTGTATTACAACCAGTGCCCCATGACAAAATGGAGGCTGTTGTGAAGGCCCTCATGGAGGCTAATCTGCAGCAGCGAGAGACAAACCTGCAGCAATGTGAGGCTAATAAGTAACAGCAGGAGACTAACCAGTTGCTGCTACAACACGTGATGGCTTTGCAGACAGCAGGAGCAACCCCGAGCGTCCACAATGCCTGGAAAGCAGTCTGTGCCGTGATTCCTAAGATGACCCCTGCAGACGACATCACAAACTACCTGGCGATGTATGAGAAAGTGGCCATCAGGGAAAAGCTACCCTGTGACTAGTGGGCTGAGATCGTCACTCCATTCCTGGCATCCAATTCCTAGCAGGTGTATTTCAACTTGCCGGACGATCAAGCGGCCGACTACCAAAAAGTAAAGGGTGAGATTTTGGCAAGACTGGGGGTTAATGTGTTGGTCCGGGCCCAGCGTGTACATCAGTGGGGGTTTAAGCCGGCTGAGCCTGCGAGGACCGAGTATTATGATTTACTCCACCTCTTGCAAAAGTGACTACAGCCTGATGTGCTGAGTCCCCCAGCCATGCTGGATAGACTATTAGCCGATATGTTCTGGAGGGCTTTGCCATACCCTCTCCAGCACTGGATTGGTCAGGTGTCTCCTGGCAATGCCCTTGAGATAGTGGACCTGGCGGAACGCTATGAAGCTACCAGGAATCTAAAGGAGGGTTCTGTCGGAAGGGGGGTCGGCAAACCCCAGAAATCTCCACCCCAGGCCTGTAGATTTGAGCCAATAAAACCCGCCCGGGATGTACCCACGGCGTACCTGGATCCGATAGTCTGCTGGCAGTGTCAGGAGCCTGGCCATGTAAGGGCTGAATGTCCCCTCGGGTTGAGCCCATGGACACTAACTATGGCTACCATCAGTCGCTATATGCCAGGAGGCTGTGTGTAACAGGTACCCCAGAGTCGCTAGATCACTTGTGCCAGGTGGAAGTGGGAGACACTCCAGCGGAGGCTCTGCTGGACTCTGGTGACCCTAGTAAGTGCTACCCTGGTGCGGTTTACTGAGTATACTGGCCAGAAAGTCGGGGTTATGTGCATCCATGGAGACTTAGAAGACTACCCCACCGTGCTGGTGTCTCTAACCATGGTGGCTGGTAGATGTACCCAACAAGGGGGCTGTCGCCACAAATCTACATTATGAATTCAATAGGGAGAGACTTCCTTGCACTGTGGCCCTGCTATGAGAGTGACTGATACCCATGAGACAGGGGTAACCCTAGCAGAGTGGCCCAGCTCAGGGGGGAGACCAAAACCCTAGGAACCTGAGACCAAAGGGCCAGCAGTAGGAGTGACCGCCACTTCAGTGGAAGAGGGCGAGACAACCCCGCTAAGTGTGATGGAGGGAGACGTTGAGGACTTGCCCCCGAGTCCTGAATTGGCAGACCTCAATGTCTCTGGGGATAATTTTGGTACCGCCCAACGTCGGGACCCAACCCTATCCCGTGCCTGGGAAAATGTGTTAATAGTAGATGGCGAACCACAACAACCTGGGCAGAGTCAGTGTTTTCCCGTTTTGTGGTTCATCAAGATATGTTGTATCGGGTAAACCAACTACAGGGAGAGCCTATTGAACAGTTGGTGGTCCCCAAGGCTTATCGCAAGCTTGTGTTAGATCTAGCCCACCACATTCTCGGGGGTCACCTGGGGCTGCAGAAAACTCAGGATCGTATTCTACAGCGGTTTTACTGGCCCAGCATATTCAAAGAAGTGGAAGAGTTTTGTAATTCTTGCCCGACCTGCCAGATAACTAGCCCCGAGCCACATTTCCGTAGTCCCCTAGTACCTCTCCCGATTATCAAAGTACTGCTTGACCGAATAGCTATGGACCTCATAGGCCCAGTACCGAAGTCCGCCAGAGGGCATCAACACATCTTAGTCATTCTAGACTACGCCACTCAGTACCCGGAGGCGGTGCCACTGCGACATACTTCGGCCAAACTCATAGCTAATGAGTTAATGGAGATGTTTTGCCGAGTAGGACTACCTAAAGCGGTTCTGACCGACCAAGGGACCCCTTTTATGTCCAAGGTGATGAGGGAACACTGTAGGTTGCTGCACATAAAACAACTATGGACGTCCGTTTGCCATCCTCAGACGGTCTGGTAGAATGGTTTAACCAAACATTAAAAAATATGTTAAAAAAGGTAGTGTCTAAACATGGGAAGGACTGGGACCTCCTTCTGCCCTAGCTCATGTTCTCAGTGCGAGAGGTACCCCAGGCCTCTACTGGGTTCTCGCCCTTCGAACTGCTATATGGCAGACACCCTCGTGGTCTCTTGGGCATGGCCAAAGAGGCGTGGGAACAACAACCCACTCCACATAAAAGTGTCATTGAGTACGTTACCCAGATACAAAATCTGATAGAGACAGTGTTGCCTCCTGTTAGGGAGCATATGGAGGCAGCTCAGCGAGCCCAGAGTCGTGTCTATAATCGGCAGGCTCTGGTCCAGATCTTTAACCCCGGTGATCAGGTTTTGGTTCTGGTGCCGACCGTGGACAGTAAGTTCCTGGCTAGGTGGAAGGGGCCCTACTAGGTACTCGAGAAAATTAAAGATTTAAACTACAATTTACACCAGCCAGGGCGGCGAAAGCTGAAGCAGGTTTACCATGTGAATTTACTCAAACTGTGGAAAGATAGGGAAACCTGTACAGAAGACAGCCCACGGCCGGGTTTTTTAGGAGAAAAGGTACCGGCTCCTCTGTCTGATGCAAGAGAGGCGGCTGCCACAGTAAAAAATTGTTGACAACCTCTCCTCTAAGCAGACTCGGGAGGCCAGGGAGTTCGTTAGTTGGAACACTGATGTGTTCTCGGACCTCCCTAGACGCACTTCCATAATCCAGCATGACATTGTCACTGAGCCTCAGGCAAAAGTCAGATTGAAACCATACCGGGTGCCTGAGGCTCGGCGACAAGCCATATCTGAGGAGGTGCAGCTAATGTTGCAGCTAGACATCATTGAGTAGTCAAAAAGTGAGTGGGCCAGTCCTATAGTATTGATACCCAAGCCGGACGGGACGTTGCGGTTTTGTAACGACTTTCGAAAACTTAATGATGTGTCCAAATTCGATGCGTATCCCATGCCCTGGGTGGATGAGCTCATCGAGAGGTTAGGACAAGCCAGGTATTTTTCTGTTTTGTACCTCACAAAAGGGTACTGGCAGGTGCCCTTAGCGAAGGCTGCCAAAGAAAAAACTGCCTTCATCACGCCTGAGGGGCTGTATCAATATAAGGTCGTACCCTTTGGTCTGCTTGGTGCCCCCGCCACTTTTCAGCGACTAATGGACATTGTGCTTCGTCCACATCATCGGTACGCTTCGGCTTACCTGGACATATTGTCATCCACAGTACCGACTGGGAAAGTCACCTACCCAAAGTGCAGGCTGTAGTGGACTTCCTTCGGAAAGCTGGCCTAACCACTAATTCCAAAAAATGTGCGATAGGGTTAGAAGAGACTAAGTACCTGTGGTATGTTATTGGGCACAGAGTCATCAAAACCCAAGTGAACAAAATAGAGGCGATACGAAATTAGCCCAGACCAACTATGCACATAAAGTCATTCCTGGGAATGGTGGGCTATTACATGAGGTTTGTTCCCCACTTTGTTACTCTAGCCGTGCCCTTGACAGGACTCTTGAAGGGACACAAGTAAATGATGGTTCGCTCGGATGCTCGGGCGGAAGAGGCTTTCTCCACTTTGAAGTTGGCCCTGTGCGGGTCCCCGGTTTTGGTGATGCCCGACTTCAAAGGGGAGTTTATAGTACAGACCAATGCCTCCAAAGTAGGCCTTGGTGCTGTACTGTCTCAGGAAGTCAACTGGGAGGACATCCCATTGTCTTCCTCAGCCGTAAGCTCACCCCAGCCGAGACCAGGTATAGTATAATGGAGAGAGAGTGCCTGGCTATCAAGTGGGCATTAGAATCTCTCCGCTATTGTTTATTAGAGACCAAATTCCGCCTGGTGACTGACCACTCCCCTCTCAAGTGGATGAGCCAGGCCAAGGACAGAAATGCCTGGGTCCCCCGATGGTTTCTCTCCCTACAAAACTTTAAGTTTTCGGTGGAACACAGGGCATGTCAGTTACAGGGAAATGCGGATGCCCTGTCTGGCGTATTTTCACACCCTCAGGGTTGAACAAAGGGTGTGAGGGCTGATTTATAGCCAGGTGAGGTCAAATACCGGACCGGATTTGAAATGCCAGTCTGGGTTTTGGCAGCACCTGGCTATCTTTAAATAGGCAGCTGGGCTCAGAAGCCATGTCTCTGTGTTAGGATCTGGGAGCCTTGTGTCTGGATGAAGACTTGCTACCTGTTTGGCGTGAAAAAAGGTTGGTGCTGCTATCAGCAAGGACTCTTTGAGGCAGAATTGCCGCATGGTGTGAATTACCACCAACACCACACGGTGAATTTTTGTTTGAATAGTACTGCTTGTTTTGTCACTTGCCTAAAGTGTGAAAAAAAACACTGAACTGTTTGATCCAAAGAACTTGTTGTTGCCTCTATACTGCGTCCGCTAATCCTGTCTACCAGAGCGAGTCCCCACAATATACCGTACAGACCAAAAGTTTGGACACACCTTTTCATTCAAAGAGTTTTCTTTATTTCATGACTATAAAAATTGTAGATTCACACTGAAGGCATCACAACTATGAATTAACACATGTGGAATTATATACATAACAAAAAAAGTGTTAAACAACTGAAAATATGTCATATTCTAGGTTCTTCAAAGTAGCCACCTTTTGCTTTGATTACTGCTTTGCACACTCTTGGCATTCTCTTGATTAGCTTCAAGAGGTAGTCACCTGAAATGGTTTTCACTTCACAGGTGTGCCCTGTCAGGTTTAATAAGTGGGATTTCTTGCCTTATAAATGGGGTTGGGACCATCAGTTGCGTTGTGGAGAAGTCAGGTGGATACACAGCTGATAGACCTACCGAATAGACTGTTAGAATTTGTATTATGGCAAGAAAAAAAGCAGCTTAGGGCTCTTTCACACTTGCGTTCTTTTCTTCCGGCATAGAGTTCCGTCGTCGGGGCTCTATGCCAGAAGAATCCTGATCAGTTTTATCCTAATGCATTCTGAATGGAGAGAAATCCGTTCAGGATGCATCAGGATGTCTTCAGTTCAGGACTGGAGCGTTTTTTGGCCGGAGAAAATACCGCAGCATGCTGCGCTTTTTGCTCCGGCCAAAAATCCTGAACACTTGCCGCAAGGCCGGATCCGGAATTAATGCCTATTAAAAGGCATTAATCCAGATCCGGCCTTAAGCTAAACGTCGTTTCGGCGCATTGCCGGATCCGACGTTTAGCTTTTTCTGAATGGTTACCATGGCTGCCGGGACGCTAAAGTCCTGGCAGCCATGGTAAAGTGTAGTGGGGAGCAGTATACTTAGCGTCCGTGCGGCTCCCGGGGCGCTCCAGAGTGACGTCAGGGCGCCCCACACGCATGGATGATGTGGTCGCATGCGCATGGGGCGCTCTGACGTCATAGTAACACTGAACGCATTTTGAAGACGGATCCGTCTTCAAATGCTTTCAGTTCACTTGCGTTTTTCCGGATCCGGCGTGTAATTCCGGCAAATGGAGTACACGCCGGATCCGGACAACGCAAGTGTGAAAGAGCCCTAAGTAAAGAAAAACGAGTGGCCATCATTACTTTAAGAAATGAAGGTCTGTCAGTCCGAAAAATTGGGAAAACTTTGAAAGTGTCCCCAAGTGCAGTCACAAAAACCATCAAGCGCTACAAAGAAACTGGCTCACATGCGGACCGCCCCAGGAAAGGAAGACCAAGAGTCACCTCTGCTGCGGAGGATAAGTTCATCCGAGTCACCAGCCTCAGAAATCGCATGTTAACAGCAGCTCAGATTAGAGACCAGTTCAATTCCACACAAAGTTCTAGCAGCAGACACATCTCTAGAACAACTGTTAAGAGGAGACTGTGTGAATCAGGCCTTCATGGTAGAATATCTGCTAGGAAACCACTGCTAAGGACAGGCAACAAGCAGAAGAGACTTGTTTGGGCTAAAGAACACAAGGAATGGACATTAGACCAGTGGAAATCTGTGCTTTGGTCTGATGAGTCCAAATTTGAGATCTTTGGTTCCAACCACCGTGTCTTTGTGCGACGTAGAAAAGGTGAACGGATGGACTCTACATGCCTGGTTCCCACCGTGAAGCATGGAGGAGGAGGTGTGATGGTGTGGGTGTGCTTTGCTGGTGACACTGTTGGGGATTTATTCAAAATTGAAGGCATACTGAACCAGCATGGCTACCACAGCATCTTGCAGCGGCATGCTATTCCATCCGGTTTGCGTTTAGTTGGACCATCATTTATTTTTCAACAGGACAATGACCCCAAACACACCTCCAGGCTGTGTAAGGGCTATTTGACCATGAATGAGAGTGATGGGGTGCTGCGCCAGATGACCTGGCCTCCACAGTCACCGGACCTGAACCCAATCGAGATGGTTTGAGGTGAGCTGGACCGCAGAGTGAAGGCAAAAGGGCCAACAAGTGCTAAGCATCTCTGGGAACTCCTTCAAGACTGTTGGAAGACCATTTCAGGTGACTACCTCTTGAAGCTCATCAAGAGAATGCCAAGAGTGTGCAAAGCAGTAATGAAAGCAAAAGGTGGCTACTTTGAAGAACCTAGAATATGACATATTTTCAGTTGTTTCACACGTTTTTGTTATGTATATAATTCCACATGTGTTAATTCATAGTTTTGATGCCTTCAGTGTGAATCTACAATTTTCATAGTCATGAAAATAAAGAAAACTCTTTAAATGAGAAGATGTGTCCAAACTTTTGGTCTGTACTGTACATACTGTGGATATAAAAGTCTACACACCCCTGTTAAAATATCAGTTTCTGTAATGTAAAAAAAATTGAGACAAAGATAAATAATTTCAGAACTTTTTCCACCTTTAGGCCCCATGCACACGGCCGTGTTTCACAGCCGTGTGCGGGCCGTGGAACCGCGGCCTGGATCCCTCCTGAGAGCAGGAGCGCACGGCGTCACTGGTTGCTATGACGCCGTGCGCTCCCTGCTGCCGCCGCAATACAGTAATACACTGGTATGATCTATAACAGTGTATTACTGTACTGTGCCGGCAGCAGGGAGCGCACGGCGTCATAGCAACCAGTGACGCCGTGCGCTCCTGCTCTCAGGAGGGATCCAGGCCGCGGTTCCACGGCCCGCACACGGCTGTGAAACACGGCCGTGTGCATGGGGCCTTAATGTGACCTATAAACTGTAACACTCAATTGAAAAACAAACTGAAATATTTTAGGTGGAGGGAAGAAAACATAAAAAAAAACCCTAAAATAATGTGGTTGCATAAGTGTGCACACCCTCTGGGGATGTAGCTGTGTTCAGAATTAAGCAATCACATTCAAAATCATGTTAAATAGGAGTCAGCATACACCTGCCATCATTTAAAGTGCCTCTGATTAAAGAGGACCTTTCACCGATCCTGACATTGTGAACTAAGAATACAGACATGTAGAGCGGCGCCCGGGGATCTCACTGCACTTACTATTATCCCCGGGTGCCTCTCCGTTCTCCTGCTATGTCCTCCGGTATCTCCGCTCACTAAGTTATGGTAGGCAGGGTCTGCACTTGTTATTCTGTAGCGCTGGCCAATCGCATTGCAGAGCTCACAGTCTGGGAGTAAATAACCTCCCAGGCTGTGAGCTCTGCACTGCAATTGACCAGCACTAGAGCAGAACAAGGGCAGACCCTGCCTACCATAACTTAGTGACTGAAATCTCCGCCTACTATAACTTAGTGGCCGGAGATACCGATGGGAATAGCGGGAGAACGGAGCCCAGGGATAATAGTAAGTGCAGTGAGATCCCCGGGTGCTGCTCTCCATGTCTGTATTCTTAGTTCACAGTGTCATAATCGGTGAAAGGTCCTCTTTAACCCCAAATAAAGTTCAGCTGCTCTAGTTGGTCTTTCCTAAAATTTTCTTCGTCGCATCCCACAGCAAAAGCCATGGTCCACAGAGAGCTTCCAAAGCATCAGAGGGATCTCATTGTTAAAAGGTATCAGTCAGGAGAAAGGTACAAAAGAATGTCCAAGGCATTAGATATACCATGGAACACAGTGAAGACAGTCATCATCAAGTGGAGAAAATATGGCACAACAGTGACATTACCAAGAACTGGACGTCCCTCCAAAATTGATGAAAAGACGAGAAGAAAACTGGTCTGGGAGGCTACCAAGAGGCCTACAGCAACATTAAAGGAGCTGCAGGAATATCTGGCAAGTACTGGCTGTGTGGTACATGTGACAACAATCTCCCGTATTCTTCATATGTCTGGGCTATGGGGTAGAAGGGCAAGACAAAAGCCTTTTCTTACAAAGAAAAAAACATCCAAGCCAGGCTACATTTTGCAAATACAGATCTGAAGTCTCCCAAAATCATGTGGGAAAAGGTGTTCTGGTCTGATGAAACCAAGGTTGAACTTTTTGGCCATAATTCCAAAAGGTATGTTTGGCGCAAAAACAACACTGCACATCACCAAAAGAATACCATACCTACAGTGAAGCAGGGTGGTGGCAGCATCATGCTTTGGGGGTGTTTTTCTTCAGCTGGAACTGGGGCCTTAGTTTAGCTAGAGGGAATTATGAACAGTTCCAAATACCAGTCAATATTGGCACAAAACCTTCAGGCTTCTTCTAGAAAGCTGAACATGAAGAGGAACTTCATCTTTCAGCATGATAACGATCCAAAGCATACATCCAAAACAACAAAGGAATGGCTTCACCAGAAGAAGATTAAAGTTTTGGAATGGCCCAGCCAGAGCCCAGACCTGAATCTGAAATCTGTGGGGTGATCTGAAGAGGGCTGTGCACAGGAGATGCAGATTTGGAGTGTTTTTGCAAAGAAGAGTGGGCAAATCTTTCCAAGTCAAAATGTGCCATGCTGATAGACTCATACCCAAAAAGACTGAGTGCTGTAATAAAATAAAAATGTGCTTCAACAAAGTATTAGTTTACGGGTGTGCACACTTTTGCAACCATATTATTTTATTTTTATATTTTTTTCTTCTCTCTACCTAAAAGATTTCAGTTTGTTTTTCAATTGAGTTGTACAGTTTATAGGTCACATTATTATTTATCTTTGACTTATGTATGAAAACCTGACATTTTAACAGGGGTGTGTAGACTTTTTATATCCACTGTTTGCCAACTGTTTGAACTGGTACGGCAGGTACATCGATGATCTGCTCATCATTTGGAGCAGCGATGTACCTGCCGTACAAGAGTTCATACAGTATCTTCAAAATAATGCCTACAACTTGCGATTTACATACAATGAGGATCCCAAGACAATTCATTTTTTGGATTTAAAACTTACGGGCATTCCGGGGGAAACAATCCTAACAGAAACGTATAGGAAGGAGGTTACAGGTAATACCATCTTACGAGCGGACGGTCATCATTCGAATCATACTATCAAGTCCATCCCAGGGGGGGAATTTATACGGGCCAGGAGAAACTGCAACTCAATCGAGGCATTTAGAAGAGAAAGTCTCGCCCAAATTACATGGCTATCAGCTAGGAAATATCCAGATTGGATGATACAAAGGAGTCTTCATATAGAAATAAATAGGACAAGAGAACACCTATTGTTTAACAACAAAAATAAGGATAATAACCCCAATAATAATGAAAACAAAAACACCTCTACCTATAACAAACAACTATCTAATGTACACAAAAACAAAGATGGGCGCATAAATGGGAACACAAATCAACAACAACAAAAAAACAAAGAGGCTGAAGTTAAACAACCTACCCTGGTCATAACGTATAGTAGACAATTCAATACAATCCCGAATATTATAAAAAAAATATTTGCCCGTATTATATGAGGGTAATATACTGGACACAGTGCTTAAACAGGGCTGTAGAATTGTACCAAAAAGACCAGCTACAATAGGGAATGCCCTGTCCCCATCAATGTTTGTACAAGAAATACACCCACAGAAAAATACATGGTTAACATATAAAGGATTCACACGCTGCGGTAGCCAGCGGTGCCACACTTGCAATTATGTGCAAAATACTAAAACTTTTGCCAATACAGACCACTGAATGGAATGACGTGGTATTAGCAGGAGGTGCTCAAACCCACATGCAGTCGTGCATATATATAGGGGAGCAAATCCTGCACTTGTGGCCCGTTGCTAATGGCAATCCCCAGCAAACATGCATACGGTGGAGGATGCCCGCAGCGAACCACAAGTACCACAATAGACATCCTACACAAGGTAACAATTGTGTGGATGTGATAATCAATATAACAATATAACAAATTAGCAAAAGACAGGTGCACTCTGCGGTATTACTAAATCCTCAAACTGGTTTTAAAATTGAGAGATTAGTCAACATGTCCTACGGAGTAGGACATGTCTAAGCCCGGGCACCGCGACAAGGTTTCTCAAGTAGCCCGGGACCTAACACTCTCCTACCTGTGCCAGTGGGCAAATACCAGGAGCCAGTGGGCAAATTACAGGAGCATAAGGCCGACTCACAAACAACTCACCAGTTACCTCCAGCATGTATCCATGCTTGCAATGGGAGGAGGGAGGAGTCTGCAAGTCCATCTACAGGCCACATTTAGGTGCACCTGTGAGGCCTGGGCCATACCAGACAGTCTTGAGTGGGACTTGCAGACTCCTCCCTCCTCCCATTGCAAGCATGGATACATGCTGGAGGTAACTGGTGAGTTGTTTGTGAGTCGGCCTTATGCTCCTGTAATTTGCCCACTGGCTCCTGGTATTTGCCCACTGGCACAGGTAGGAGAGTGTTAGGTCCCGGGCTACTTGAGAAACCTTGTCGCGGTGCCCGGGCTTAGACATGTCCTACTCCGTAGGACATGTTGACTAATTTCTCAATTTTAAAACCAGTTTGAGGATTTAGTAATACCGCAGAGTGCACCTGTCCTTTGCCATTTTGTTATATTGTTATATTGATTATCACATCCACACAATTGTTACCTTGTGTAGGATGTCTATTGTGGTACTTGTGGTTCGCTGCGGGCATCCTCCACCGTATGCATGTTTGCTGGGGATTGCCATTAGCAACGGGCCACAAGTGCAGGATTTGCTCCCCTATATATATGCACGACTGCATGTGGGTTTGAGCACCTCCTGCTATACCACGTCATTCCATTCAGTTTGTATATATAGAGATTCCTGGAGGTATATAAACTCCAATTTAAATGTGCCTGTTTTCCATCTACAGGCCACATTTAGGTGCACCTGTGAGGCCTGGGCCATACCAGACAGTCTTGAGTGGGACTTGCAGACTCCTCCCTCCTCCCATTGCAAGCATGGTTACATGCTGGAGGTAACTGGTGAGTTGTTTGTGAGTCGGCCTTATGCTCCTGTAATTTGCCCACTGGCTCCTGGTATTTGCCCACTGGCACAGGTAGGAGAGCGTTAGGTCTCGGGCTACTTGAGAAACCTTGTCGCGGTGCCCGGGCTTAGACATGTCCTACTCCGTAGGACATGTTGACTAATCTCTCAATTTCAATACAGACCACACACAGACATTACCATCAAGTCTTACATTAATTGCAATACAAAAGCTGTGGTCTACGTGATTTTGTGTGAACAATGTGACAAAATGTATGTAGGGTGTACTATAAGAAAATTCAAAAATAGAATTTTGGAACACCTAAATTATATAGAGAATCCCTCATACACCAATATATCCAATGCCGCAAGACACTATAGATAAACATAACCGCAGCGCAAGGTGTCTTAAAACGTATGCGATAGAACATGTAAAAACCCCGGCCAGAGGAGGAGATATCAGGCGTCTAGTGAATCTCAGAGAGGCCTTCTGGATATCCAAACTGGAAACAAGGCACCCAAAGGGTCTGAATATGAGAAGGGAAATCATGCATTTCTATTAGGAAATTCAGTCAAGATAAGATGCGTTTTTTTCCTCAAAAATAGGACAGGTGACTAACCGAATCTGAATAAGCACTTTAAAAAAATTGCAGGAGACACATGGCAGAGTTCCCCTTTTCTTTTCTTTTACTTGTATGATTCACTGTTTTTATGTCAACAACATGAGCAACTATGGGTGTGCAGCGAAAGATTCATTTCAAAGCAACCCTATTTCTATGTTTTTAATGGCAATTTTTGTATGTTAAAGAATCGAGCTGAAAGGAGTCTGGTGTCCCAGGTGATGGCTACTAGCAATCAGTGCTCTGGGAAGTGGCTAAACAGATGCACCTCCCAACTCCCTCCTCCACGTTGTTGGAGTGGGGGTGTATTAACATCTAATTATCTACAGGCACACGGCTATATATACCTGGGAACACCAGACACACACTACTGTTACGAATAAGACGTTTTCGAAACGCGTCAACAGCCGATACACCTGAGAGTTTATTATGTCCTACATGTCTGTGAATAGCTACCAATAAAGAATGGAGAAAATGACACGTCAACAAAAGTGAGTGCTGGAGCCTTCATTTGCTATTTTACTTGCTATATTCCGCAATGGAGGTTGAAAAACCAGGCACCGTGCACACGGGTACATCTGATTTGCAAAACCGAGTGAGCTGGTACCCGCACTGTATTTAATATTCCCCCATTGTCTGAGATGGGAAAACCCTTTTAAAGTCCCAAAAATATAGTACCTCTGATCCTGAAAGGAGGGGCCCGTTTCCCCATTCTGGTGGAGCGGCTGGCACTGCTGCTCTATTTTTTCTCTGTGGAATCGCCAGAAATAGCTGAGAGCGCTGTGCGCACCAATCTCCGACAGTCCCTTTGAGAAACGATTGAATAGCTGGTGCTTGCTCAACCTACCTCTCCATCAGGACGTTGTTCTCGGGATTATATGGATCCCAACGGTCAGACCCCCACAGATCATTTAGCTATCCCCTATTCCACATTTGTCAAACTCGTGGCCCTCCAGATGTTGAAAAACTACAACTTCCATCATGCTCAGGCAGCCTACAGCTATCAAAGCATACTGGGAGTTGTAGTTTTGCAACAGCTGGAGGGCTACGAGTTTGATATCCCTGTCCTATTCTGTGGCTAGGGAATAATTAGAAAACTTGGCACAACCCCATTAAAGGGATTCTGTCACCTGGATTTTGCGGATAGAGCTGCGGACATGCGCTGCTAGATTGCCGCTAACACGTCCGCAATATACATTCCCCATAGCTCTGAGTGCTTTTATTGTGTCAAAAAAACTATTTTATATATATGTAAATGAGGAAAGTAAGGAGCCCAACGGGCTGTTACTAACGTTTCTGGAGATCAGCCCAGCACCACCCTGCATCCTCCGAATATCCTCGCTCCCCGACGTTACAAAGTTAGAGCATTGTAATCTCGCAGCTAGCGCATGCGCAGTTCGTTCCCTGAGGCTGATGCCAGCACAGGAAAGGAACACTATGCCGGCACTGACATGCGATGTACTCGCGCATGCGTGAGATTACGGCGCTTTAACTTTGTGACGTCGGGGAGCAAGGAGGAGATTCGGAGGATGCGAGCGGTGCTGAGCTCCTTCACAGTGGGTGTGGTTGGGCTCCAGAAACATTAGTAACAGTCCCTTGGGCTCCTTACTTGCCTCATTTACATATACAGTCAGGTCCATAAATATTAGGACACCAACACAATTCTAACATTTTTGGCTCTATACACCACCACAATAAATTTTAAATAAAACAGACAAGATGTGCTTTACCTGCAGACTGTCAGCTTTAATTTGAGGGTATTTACATCCAAATCAGGTGATCGGTGCAGGAATTACAGCAGTTTACATCTGTGCCTCCCACTTGTTAAGGGACCAAAAGTAATGGGACAGAATAATAATCATAAATCAAACGTTCACTTTTTAATACTTGGTTGCAAATCCTTTGCAGTCAATTACAGCCTGAAGTCTGGAACGCATAGACATCACCAGACGCTGGGTTTCATCCCTGGTGATGCTCTGCCAGGCCTCTACTGCAACTGTCTTCAGCTCCTGCTTGTTCTTGGGGCATTTTCCCTTCAGTTTTGCCTTCAGCAATTGAAATGCAGCTCAATCGGATTCAGGTCCGGTGATTGCCTTGGCCATTGCATAACATTCCACTTCTTTCCCTTAAAAAAACTCTTTGGTTGCTTTTGCAGTATGCTTTGGGTCATTGTCGATCTGCACTGTGAAGCGCCGTCAAATGAGTTCTGAAGCATTTGGCTAAATATGAGCAAATAATATTGCCCGAAACACTTTTTGTAAGCAGTCACATCATCAATAAATACAAGAGAAGCAGTTCCATTGGCAGCCATACATGCCCACGCCATGACACTACCACCACCATGCTTCACTGATGAGGTGGTATGCTTAGGATCGTGAGCAGTTCCTTTTGTTCTCCATACTCTTCTCTTCCCATCACTCTGGTACAAGTTGATCTTGGTTTCATCTGTCCATAGGATGTTGTTCCAGAACTGTGAAGGCTTTTTTAGATGTTGTTTGGCAAACTCTAATCTGGCCTTCCTGTTTTTGAGGCTCACCAATGGTTTACATCTTGTGGTGAACCCTCTGTATTCACTCTGGTGAAGTCTTCTCTTGGTTGTTGACTTTGACACACATACACCTACCTCCTGGAGAGTGTTCTTGATCTGGCCAACTGTTGTGAAGTGTGTTTTCCTCACCAGGGAAAGAATTCTTCGGTCATCCGCCACAGTTGTTTCCCGTGGTCTTCCGGGTCTTTTGGTGTTGCTGAGCTCACCGGTGCATTCCTTTTTTTTAAGAATGTTCCAAACAGTTGTTTTGGCCACGCCTAATGTTTTTGCTCTCTCTGATGGGTTTGTTGTGTTTTTCAGCCTAATGATGGCTTGCTTCACTGATAGTGACAGCTCTTTGGATCTCATCTTGAGAGTTGACAGCAACAGATTCCAAATGCAAATATCACACTTAAAATGAACTCTGGACCTTGTATCTGCTCATTGTAATTGGGATAATGAGGGAATAACACACACCTGGCCATGGAACAGCTGAGAAGCCAATTGTCCCATTACTTTTGGTCCCTTAACAAGTGGGAGGCACATATGCAAACTGTTGTAATTCCTGCACCGTTCACCTGATTTGGATGTAAATACCTCAAATTACAGCTGACAGTCTGCAGGTAAAGCTGACAGTCTGCAGGTAAAGCACATCTTGTTTTTCATTTCAAATCCATTGTGGTGGTGTATAGAGCCAAAAATGTTAGAATTCTGTCGATGTCCCAATATTTATGGACCTGACTGTATATAACTTTTTTTTTTTACACAATAAAAGCACTCACAGCTATGGGGAATGTATATTGTGGACGTGCTAGCGGCGATCTAGCAGCGCATGTCTGCAGCTCTATCCGCAAAAAAATCCAGATGACAGAATCCCTTTAAAGTGGTTGTCCTCTTCTTTCCCTCCCACCAGGATAGGTCATCGATCTCAGATTAGCGAAGGCCCAACTTCCAACACCCACTAAGATCAGCTGTATGAAGTAAATGCAGCACTTGTACGTTCTCCTCATTGTTTACACCTAAGATGTCCCAATCACTTCTATGGATGGTCTAATATTCAAGTGTATAGAAGTGAATGGGACGGTTTAGGTGTATTTACACTGCGTGGCGCTGTGAATTTGACAGCGGGCAGGTAAACAATGAGGAAAAGGTTGTGTTCGCACGGAGAGCAGTCTTCTCTTCATACAGCTGATCGGCAGGGGTGTTGGTCCCCCACCAATCTGATATTGATGACCAGGGTTGTCAACCCTCCAGAACTTTCTGGACAGTCCATAAAAATAGGTGACTTTTTTCCTGTGTCTAGGAAAAAAATACACATCTGTGTTTTTTTGAGGCTGGCAGTACTTGACTAGATTTTTTTGGTGGTAATGCTCAGTATTTTACAGCTCACAGTAAATGCTGGTAACGAGGTGTTATCAGTATATTGGGCTATAGACATGTACAAGGAGTGCAGAATTATTATGCAAGTTGTATTTTTGAGGATTAATTTTATTATTGAACAACAACCATGTTCTCAATGAACCCAAAAAACTCATTAATATCAAAGCTGAATATTTTTGGAAGTAGTTTTTAGTTTGTTTTTAGTTTTAGCTATTTTAGGGGGATATCTGTGTGTGCAGGTGACTATTACTGTGCATAATTATTAGGCAACTTAACAAAAAACAAATATATACCCATTTCAATTATTTATTTTTACCAGTGAAACCAATATAACATCTCAACATTCACAAATATACATTTCTGACATTCAAAAACAAAACAAAAACAAATCAGTGACCAATATAGCCACCTTTCTTTGCGAGGACACTCAAAAGCCTGCCATCCATGGATTCTGTCAGTGTTTTGATCTGTTCACCATCAACATTGCGTGCAGCAGCAACCACAGCCTCCCAGACACTGTTCAGAGAGGTGTACTGTTTTCCCTCCTTGTAAATCTCACATTTGATGATGGACCACAGGTTCTCAATGGGGTTCAGATCAGGTGAACAAGGAGGCCATGTCATTAGATTTTCTTCTTTATACCCTTTCTTGCCAGCCACGCTGTGGAGTACTTGGACGCGTGTGATGGAGCATTGTCCTGCATGAAAATCATGTTTTTCTTGAAGGATGCAGACTTCTTCCTGTACCACTGCTTGAAGAAGGTGTCTTCCAGAAACTGGCAGTAGGACTGGGAGTTGAGCTTGACTCCATCCTCAACCCGAAAAGGCCCCACAAGCTCATCTTTGATGATACCAGCCCAAACCAGTACTCCACCTCCACCTTGCTGGCGTCTGAGTCGGACTGGAGCTCTCTGCTCTTTACCAATCCAGCCACGGCCCCATCCATCTGGCCCATCAAGACTCACTCTCATTTCATCAGTCCATAAAACCTTAGAAAAATCAGTCTTGAGATATTTCTTGGCCCAGTCTTGACGTTTCAGCTTGTGTGTCTTGTTCAGTGGTGGTCGTCTTTCAGCCTTTCTTACCTTGGCCATGTCTCTGAGTATTGCACACCTTGTGCTTTTGGGCACTCCAGTGATGTTGCAGCTCTGAAATATGGCCAAACTGGTGGCAAGTGGCTTCTTGGCAGCTGCACGCTTGACTTTTCTCAGTTCATGGGCAGTTATTTTGCGCCTTGGTTTTTCCACACGCTTCTTGCGACCCTGTTGACTATTTTGAATGAAACGCTTGATTGTTCGATGATCATGCTTCAGAAGCTTTGCAATTTTAAGAGTGCTGCATCCCTCTGCAAGATATCTCACTATTTTTGACTTTTCTGAGCCTGTCAAGTCCTTCTTTTGACCCATTTTGCCTAATATGCTTAATTGGTAGTAGGCTTTCGAGCCTATACAGCTTGGAGTAAGACAACATGCATAAAGAGGATGATGTGGTCAAAATACTCATTTGCCTAATAATTCTGCACTCCCTGTATTATTTATAATCTTTATCGTTCACTAGCAGAAGGACCCGGCTTCGCACGGGTATATTTCATCTATTTACTTTAATGTTTCTTTGTGTCGTTAAAAGATATCTCAAGTATCCCCCATAACTGTGACCTCTACAGCACCCCGCCCCTTTAACAGTGACCTCCACTACTCTTTACTCCTTAACACTGACCCCCCCACAGTGCCCCGCCTCCTTACAATGGGACGTCTACAGCAGCCCGTCCCTTTAACTTTGAGCTTTACAGCACCTCACTCCCTTGACATTGATCTCCTCAGGGACATGCCCCCTTAACAGTGACCTATACAGCACCCCGTCCCTTTAACAGTGACCTATACAGCACCCCGCCCCTTTAACAGTGACCTTCACAGTACCTGCCCCTTTAACAGTGACCTTCACAGTGCCCGCCCCTTTAACAGTGACCTCCACAGGGCCCTGTCCCTTTAAGGCTAGGGCTAGACGACAACAAGTATTGCGCAACATTTTGTCTCAACAACTTTTATAATGATAGGCTATGGTGTCGCACTGCGACATGTGACATGCTGCGACTGCGACACGACAGTCACAAAATTTTTTATCCAAGATGGATGCATGTAGCAGCGTAGTTGGGCCCGATGTGTCGTGCGACTTGGGTTGGCTGGGTTGTTATGGAAACCTAGAGTAAAGCTGTGTGTGCAGGCCTGCAAGCTTCTATTGGCTGATAAGGGTCATGTGACTGTGTGTATGGTAGTTGGCATATGAAGAGAAAGGCTGGCAGGCTTGTATTGGCTAATGCAGGTAATTTTTGGGGAATCTCTCGGGAATGGTACGTCCTAGAGAGCTGAGACCACCACAAGATTTCTTTCCAGGTAGCAAAGGATGTGTATACCAAGTTTCGTTGAAATCGATGATTGAGTTTTTGAGTGATAGCGGAACATACACACACACATACATACATACGTCCTTTTTTATATAGATTATTGTTTTCCAATTTGTCTGTAAAAAATGTTGGCTTTTCATGATTCTGGGATAAGTTATCCTGAGGATAGATCATCAGTATTAAACCACTGCTCAACCCCTTTTAAAGACAGGGGGGAAAAAATAGTTTTATTTATAAAACAATATTTTAAAAAAAGAGTTGCAAAACTTAATATGATCAACCCATCTGTGTCAAATGACTTCCTGTCTTAAGCCACACCCCAAAACCAACTCCCCTTTTTTTTATCCATGTGAACTTTGCTGGTATTTTTTGTTAGGAAAGGTGGCACCCCTAGCTCCGCCACCTAATCGGTATTGGTGAAAGTGCACTCAAGCCAATAAGAAGTCTACGGGCATGCGCAGTTCAATTATGCCATGCCACCCCATAATTTACAGGTAATTTCAAGTTAGAGTTTATAACTTTGGAGCCACTGGCGTACATACAGGGGGTCGCAGTTGTGGACCCTCCCGAGGCCACCCTAAAGCATGTTAAAAAACGGCCGCTAGCAGGGCCCCCGCTGTACTCACATGTAATGGAGCGCTCTGATGGGGCCCGGCATGAAGTACAGTGGCAATTTCGGGCCCTATCAGAACGCTCCATGCCCCCATTACATGTATAATATGGGGGAAGGGAAGGAAGAGGGGGGGAGCGCGCACTCACTCACACACACCCGGCCAGGCAGTTTGTTTCCATAATTAAGCAGGGAAACCTCTCTGCTCCTTGCTTCACTGATCTTCAGAGCTCAGGAGCTCCCCCTGCTGGCCCCACATTGCGCTGGTGGGAGTAGAGCTGAAAGCCCGGGAATCTGCCTTCAGCACAGCCAGCAGCGCGATGAGTGTGGGAGCCTCATCAGGGAAGTATGTGTTTTGTTTTTTTCTAACACTGCAGACTGGGGGTAAGGGGGGTGTTTGATGTACACAACTAAAGTGAGGGGGCACAAAATTGGGCATCTCTACTGAGGGGCACCTAATCTGCCATAACTAATTTGAGGGGGCACCTAATCTGGCATTACTACTGTGAGAGGGCACATAATCTGGCATTACTACTGTGAAGGGCACATAATCTGGCATTACTACTGTGAGGGAGCATATATCTGGACATAACTACTGTGAGGGGATGCATATTCTGGCATTACTACTGTGAGGGAGGCACATATCTGGGCATAACTACTGTGACAGAAACAAAGGGGGACATAACTACTGTGAGGGGCCACAAGGTGGGGATTAGTACTGTGTGGTTGCACTTAGCGGAAATGTCCTAGATTACCCTGCTATACATTGGCATGGCTCAGTCTTACAGGTCAGCACAGCGCCCCATGCTGGTGATTTTACAGGGGCAGTCACCATCCCTTCCTTATGTGATTATTCTTTTTTTCTCACCACAGGGACCTTCTTCTGGATCCAGCCGACATCACGCCGACGTCAGAGACACCCTGGATGAGGTAGGACCAGATTTTATTAGGACTGGGTGAGTGTAGCCATGCATTGGGCTTAGGGCTCTTTAACACGAGCGTATCCCATGCGGGTAATCCGCTGCGTGAAAGAGAGCCAAGCCCCGTTTGGAGCTGACGTGAAAGTCAGCTATTTTTTAGCCTAGTTTATATATGGTGGCCTATAGATAGTAAGTAAACCATTATTATAATAAATATATTATTTTTGATTAATTAAATGAAATAGTAATCTTGGAGTATTTCAGGTGCAGATGGTTGGTTGCGCCACTATCTGCGACTTCGCCCTGCTCATGCCAGGTCTAAAATTGTGGGCTTGGCGTGGGCGGGAACGGGCTGGTAGACCCGAATCATTCATCATTTTCAGAAAATGGTCTAAATGTAAGACAGCAAGGGAACCGTCTTACATTTACAACTGGCACAGAATGCGCTGAAGTTGCGTCAATTTTGACGTAAATTTGTTTTCCCTTAGTCCTAACAGCAGCACAAGTGGGGTATTCGCCCCTGTGAAGCTGGTCAGGACAGGCGGAATTTTTGCTGAATAAAATTCTGCATCTCTAGTAATTAATTAATTAACTCCCCCCTCCTTATATAGGCCGCCCTCACACAGGGCTAGTTGCTTTTTTAACAAGTAAACATAACAGCATAGAGGGAGGGATATTTGTGTGCTGCTGTTAGGACTAAGGGAAAACAAATTTACGTCAAAATTGACGCTTCCCTTTCGTCCTAACCAGCAGCACAAGTGGGGAAGTAGCAAGGAACCTCACACAAATCTTGGGAGGGCAAAGGACTAGCACTAAGTAGCTAATAATCCCACAGGAGTTAGAGAGCTGACCTATGGACGAGCAGCATCTAACACGGACCGTCCAAAGGCTGTTCCCTCAGAACGCCTATTCTCTAGGCGGTAATGGGCAATAAAGGTGTTTTGCGTGCTCCACGAGGCAGCCACACAAATCTGCTCTAAGGGGATTAGCTTCCTTTCCGCATATGATGTAGAAACTGCCCTTGTAGAATGGGCAGATAAGAAAGATGGCGGTGGTAAGTCTTGGGACGTAAAAGCCAGCTTAATAGCGTCCTTAATCCATCTGCTCAAGGTGGGCTTGGAAACCTTGAGCCCTTTATTGTTCCCTGAATAAGAGATCAGCAGATTTTCTGATCTCCTGAACTCTTCCGTTCTATTCAAATAAATTCTAAGGACTCTTGGGATGTCCAAGGAAAGTAATCTCTCCTCCTCAGGAGAGTTAGAGGTAGGAGACAACGCCGGCAGTGTTATCATCTGGTTGGTGTTCGCAAACGAAGGAACCTTTGGTAAGAAGGTAGGCAGAAATCTTAACAGGACCTTGTCCTGCAGAAAACTTAAGTATGGTTCCGCTGCCCCCAGAGCCTGGAGCTCCCCAACCCTCTTGGCTGATGTTATGGCCAAGAGAAAGGTGACCTTGAGGGAAAGGTACTTTAAGTCTACCTGTTTCAAAGGCTCGAAGGGGGGGAGCACAACCCCCTTAGGACCACTGGCAGCTCCCACTCCGGGATTGGTCTCTGGATGCTGGGCCTAAGCCTCTGAGCACCCTTAAGGAACCTCTTAATTAGGGGGTCCTGAGAAATTGGCTTACCAAGGCATGCTGACAAGGCAGCGACGTGAGCTCTCAATGTAGATGGGGCTAGACCCTTGTCTAGACCATCTTGCAGGAATTGAAGAATCTCAGGGAGAGGAGGATCTGAGGAAACTACCTCTCTATCCGTGCACCAGCGCATAAATATCTTGAATATGCGGGAATATTTCTGATTCGTAGAATCCGCTCTGGAGTGAGAGATTGTTCTCAGGACCTCCACCGAAAGCCCTCTAGCTTCTAGAAGGGACCGGTCAGTCTCCAGGCTGTCAGACTGAGCCTCCTCAGATCTAGACAGGGACCTGTGTCCTGATACACAAGGTCCTGTATTAGGGGAAGTCTCCAATAATTGCCCTGACTCATCTGCATGAGCTGGGTGAACCAAGACCTCTTCGGCCAGAATGGGATGATGGCTATCACTGAGGTCTGGTCTTGCTTGATCTTCATCAATACCCTTGGTATCATGGAAATTGGAGGGAATACATAGGCCAGCCTGAACCTCCATGTTATGGACAGAGCATCTATCGCTACCGGATTGTCCTCCTTGTACAAGGAGCAGAATTTGCTTACTTTGGCGTTCAGACGGGTTGCCATCAAATCGATCTCTGGAGTCCCCCAGCGTTGGACTATCCTGGAGAAGATGTTGTCGTTCAGGGACCATTCTCCTGGTACCGGAAGGCCCCGACTTAGGCGATCTGCTACTATATTGAGATCCCCTCTGATGTGAACTGCCACTAGATGAGATAGATTGCTCTCTGCCCAAGATAAAATCAATCCCACCTCCCTCAGGAGGGTCCGGGATCTCGTACCTCCCTGTCTGTTTAAATAAGCCACCACAGTCGTGTTGTCGGTCCGTACTCTCACGGCTTGACCCTGAATGAGAGGTGAGAAGTGATTGAGGGCTAACCTCACCGCCCTTAGCTCCCTCAGATTGGACGACAGGAGTCTCTCCTGAGGCTTCCAGGTATTCTGAACTGTATTGCATCCCAGATGGGCTCCCCAGCCTAGCAGGGAGGCGTCCGTGGTCAGGATCACCCAAGTAGGTTGGGTTAGAGGCATTCCATCCACTAGGTTCTTTCACCACCTGAGGGAGGAACGGACTTCTGCAGACAGGGAGTGGTTCCAATCTAGGTCTCTGGGTTTGCGATTCCAGACCGCTAAGACTTCCTCTTGTAGTGGCCGAAGATGCCACAAGGCCCAAGGTACTGCCTCTGCAGACGCTGACATGTGGCCTAACATCCTCATGAGAACCCGAATAGACACCCGCCTGGGGGGTAGGAGAAACTCTGCAGCTCTTATTACTTTGTCTCTCCTCTAAGGAGATAGATATAGGGTCATTAGTTGTGAATCTATCACAAACCCCAGAAACCGCCTTGTGGTAGAGGGGACAAACTCTGATTTGTCCCAATTCACGAGCCACCCTAGGTTCTGCAGAGTGTGGAGAGCTTGTTGAAGCTGGGCTTGTAAGATGTCTGCGGACGCGGCTTTTAAAAGTCAGTCGTCTAAATAAGGGACGACCTCTAAGCCGAGGAGCCTTAAGTGGGCGACCACAGGAGCCACAACCTTTGTGAAGGTGTGTGGAGCAGAGAAGATGCCAAAGGGCAACACAGCAAACTGGTAGTGCTTCACTACCTCCTTTATGCAGACAGCAACTCTGAGAAATTTCCTGTGGGCCGGACAGATAGGAACATGAAGGTAAGCGTCCTTCAGATCTATCGTCACCATCACGTCTGCCGGGTTCAGGATGTTCAGGACTGAGCGAATGGTTTCCATCCGGAAACGCTTCTTTCTGATAAACCGATTTAGGTAACGCAGATCGATAATCATGCGCCAGTCTCCTGACGGCTTTGGAACGAGAAAGATGGGAGAATACACTCCCTGACCGAGCTCTTGATGAGGAACCTCCTCTAAGGCCCCTTTGACAATGTACTGGAGTACAGAGTCTTCCAGGATCAGTTGTCTGCTGGGTGTTAGACGTCCTGTGAGGACGAACCTCTCTTGAGGTTGGGAACTGAAATCGATCCTGTAACCGGTGCTGATGACCTGCAGCACCCAAGGATCTGGAATTATTTTCTCCCAAAAATTTCTGAACAAAAATAAACGACCTCCTACTGGAGGATTCAGGCAGGGAGATTCGTGTGGGAGTGAGGGGGGTGGGGATAGGGAGGTGACGGGCTGCCGAGAGTCATTGCTCAGCCCTGCGGTTCCCGCGACCGCGACCTCTACCTCTCCTGTTATTTTCGGAACGTCTCTGGTTCCTCTCTCTTCCTTGGAATCTCCCCCCTCTGCCTCTCCCACGTCCTCGAAAGGATTGCTGAGGGAGTGATTTTCCCTTCTTGTCTGCTAGACTCTCCATGAGGCGGTCTAGCTCGGAGCCGAACAACCTGCCAGGCTCGTAAGGGAGGGAGCACAAATTAAATTTTGACATGTTGTCCGCTACCCAGGGCTTCAGCCATAAGGGCCGTCTGCTGGCAGCAGACAAAGCCATTGACTTGGCAGCAAGCCTTAGCCAAAAAATCAATGCCTAATAGAAGGGTCTTGAATTGATCCAGGATATCATCTCTGGCGATTCCCGAGTCTATGTCTGCCTGGATCTTCAGCGTATGGGCGCGAATGAACTCAGACACCTCGGTACCGGCTATGGCCACAGAGGCAGAGGCGGACGCCGCAGCATAGTTGCGCCTAAGCGAACATTCTGCGCGTCTTTTCAGGGGATCCTTCAGGTTACTCCCGTCATCGGAAGGTACCAAAGTTCTTTTAGAAAGCTTGGCTATCGCCATATCCACCTTAGGCGGAGGGACCCAATCCAGGGAGTCCCCGTCCTGTAGGGGGAACATCAGCTTAAACCTCTTGGTTAAGACAGGTCCTTTTTCTGGATGTTCCATTCGGTCGCCATTAGTTTTTTAAGCGACTCGTCCACTTTGAAGGCCCTTGGCCCCCTAGCGGTGGAGTGTGGAGCTTCCCCATGCTCAACATCCTGGTCCCTTGACCTGATGGAGCGCAGTAATCTTTGTGTCTTCTCCGCCGGAAAAGAAAAGACCGACTCCTCTTCCTCAGAGGAAGAATTCTCGCCAAGCGAGATCACGTCTTCTGACATAGGAACAGGCCCAGGCGAGGCCTGCCTGGGTCTCTTGTTTGAGACCGCCCCCTTGATCTCCGCGACGGAGGTGTCCAAGAACTCCTTCATCCAGGAAAACATTTCACCGTCGGTGAAAACCGTCGGCTCAGGATTGGCTGGCCTAGGGCGGCAGCCTGGACAACGATGAAACTCGTAGCTGTCGGGTAACGGGGTGCCACAACTGGAGCAAGCCAGGTGCTTCTGCTTGTGGGTGACTTTTCCTAGAAAAGAAGTAGGCACTATTAAAGCTGGTTTCAACGCGCCCAGGGGGTCAAGCGCAGATGTCAATCTTACCTTGAGATGGTGACGTCATGACTCTAAGAATTCTGAACAACCTAGAACCTTCTGATCAGAGTAGGTACTCTCACGGCCTTAGCACTGGATCAGCAAAAGTCAAGGTCAGCTGCACACAGGAACTGAGTGCAACACTGACCCTGCCAGCAGCCTGGCCTTATATAGCAGGAAGGGGAGGGCCAGGGGGAGGAGGAGCAACAGCTCCTCCCCAAAAAATCTCCAGGCTCCCCACTGAGGGACCCATTTATAAAAAACGAAGTTTTATTAACAACTTAATCGAATTCGCTCCTCCCCCCCTCCTCCACAAGCACTATCAGCAAATTTGCGCTAATTTGCGCAAATTTTTATCGCAGCGGCGATTTATATTTTTTTTTTTTTTTTTTGCGGACCGGAAGTGACAATGACGCACTTCCGGTCTCGCGTCCGATACACCGGAGCTGAGAACCGATCTCAGGGCCGGCCGCAGATTACAGAGGAGTTAGGAGGGGAGCGGGCAGGAGCGGAGCGGAGAGGAGACAGGGGGGAAGGGAGCTCACAGTTCCGCTTACTGAGTACACCCTGTCAGAACTTACCGGCTACCTGCAGCCAGACCGTCCCCCTACTTACGCTCCCAACCAGGCAGGGGACAGCCGTACTACGCCTGTAAAAGAAAATTGTAACATTAAGACAAAATAAAAGCAGAAATTCAGCAAATTTCTCCCCCAACTACTGAGGGAGAGACTCAGAATAGAGTCAAGCCTGTCAGACCAACACACAGGACAAAATAAAAGCAACTAGCCCTGTGTGAGGGCGGCCTATATAAGGAGGGGGGAGTTAATTAATTAATTACTAGAGATGCAGAATTTTATTCAGCAAAAATTCCGCCTGTCCTGACCAGCTTCACAGGGGCGAATACCCCACTTGTGCTGCTGGTTAGGACGAAAGGGAAATGTAGAAGCCGGCGCCTCTTCATAACTGTGGTGGAACCACCACCAGCTATGGGCCTAAATGCCAGTCTAAATGTGCCCCTAAGTGAGGTAAAAATTTTATGTTGAAGTATTATCAAATAGATTGTGCCTATAAATTCACCAATTATCTTACATACATATGTTCAGGGGTGCACCACCAATGAGGCCAGGTGAGGCGATCGCTTCAGGTAGCACCATTGGGGAGGGAAGGGCGCCATTTCAGTTTTTGCCTCAGGCAGCAGAAAGGCTCGGTGCACCCCTGTATATGTTAGAGTGCTCATGTGACTGATAAAGCCCCGCCCACAGCCTGTGAAATCTGAGAGAAAAGAAAACGGCAGTTGGGAGGGAGAGTGAGAGTAAACTCACTGCTGGCAAAACTCCTTTAATGGCAAAATTCACAACAGGTGTTTGATCCATGAATCGCCCAATGAATGTGCTGGTTCAATTAGAGTTGGTATTTAAACAGTCCTCCTCATCATGCTGTTCACATTTTCACATTATGAGACCATAACAACACCTAACAATTGATCAACAGTACCTCACCATAGAGAGGCTTCAAGTCGGATGTTCTCAGACAGAAGTGGCTACTGAGCTTAGAGTGTCATCAGCATGTTGTATTAGAGATAGAGAGAGACTGGAAGAGTCACAGAAAGGCAAAGAAGTGGCCATATCCCACACTGAGTACCACTGTGTGAACAATGCCCTGGGGAACCAGATGATTAATGCCACTTCAGACACATTTGATGGACTACAGGCACATTTAAGGGAGGTGAGAGGCACCCAAGTGTCACGTCAGACCATTCGAAACTGTTTACATCAGCTTGGTCTGCATGCTAGACGACCTGCAAGGGTACCTCACCACATCGCCAGGCACAGACGTCATCGTCTTGCATGGACCAGGGAGCATCTTTGGTGGACGAAGGACCAGTGGGCCTCAGTGCTGGTCACTGATGAAAGTTGATTCACGCTGAGCAGAAATGACGGCTGCCAAGGATGTTAGAGACGTCAAGGAGAGCGCTATGCATCAGCCACTGTTGTCACCAGAAGAGCCTTTGGTGGTGGTTACAGTGTGGGTAGGTGTGTGTACTCAATACAGAACTGCCCTACACTTTGTAAATGGTACAGTGACAAGCCCATACTAATTGAAGAACATTATTGAACCAGTCATTATGGGACTGGATTAGGGAACGGCTGCTGGAGACTGGGGGACCTCAAATGGAGTGGCCTGCACTTTCTCCAGACCTGAATCCCATTGAAAACCTATGGGATCAGTTGAGTCACTGTATAGAGTCTCGTAAGTCTGTTCCCCAGAACCTCAATGACCTGAGGGCCACCCTTCAAGAAGAGTGGGATGCCATGCAGACAATGGGTCGACATGTGAACAGCAGGAGACGTCGTTGTCAAGCTGTAGATGGTGTTCGAGGCCACATGACAAGTTATTGAGACACTGACAGTTTTTGTGGGGGTATACTCACCACTGGTGTCGGCTTTTGTTTCAATAACTTGTTTGAGATGGGAAAATCCCCATCGCTGCTTCTACTTAAATGCCCGACTTTCATGATATAATATCACTGTAGTGTAAACTTTTTACGTTTTCGATAAATTTTGCAGGAGAGCCAAATATCCGTAACTTTTTGTGAGTAGTGTATATAAGAACAGTAATACTTTATTAGAAATCCACATAAAACAGCACAATTAATTCTAAAGCAGCAGACATGAGAAAACTGGAGTGAGACAATAAAAATGAGCTCCAGACGTCAAAGGACTAGTATAATAATAAATAGCAGCATAGTGTCACCACCAGACATCTGAGAAGCTCTGACAGACGTCTAGAACCTCCTCCTTGAGGTTCCTTTGTTTTGCTTTCATTTTCTCATCTCGTTAGCCTCTCTCAGCTGTCATGTAGTTGCACTGATTGCATCCCTTTAAATCCTTTTCCCATAGTGCATCACTTTGCGGTTTATACAACTTCCTGGAGTGTGTGCATGCTGTTCCTACTTCTGAGTCTTCTACAAGATAAGTTTTGTTCATTAATTTGTGTTTTTCTGTTTGCTGGATCCCAGGTGACCCTGACTCCCTCCGTATCTAGTGTAGGGAGCCGGTGGTCGTGTTCCCTCACTATTATAGGGTGTTCAGGTGTTATACAGTCGAGGTACGTGGATATGCGATCATCTACCATTGGGATTTTCGCATAGGCTGAGCAGTAAGGGAGAGAGCCAGGTCTGATGCAGGGCTCTCCCTTTTTGTTCCTTAGTTTTGGATCCAGTCAGTCGTATATTCATTTTGTGTTTTCTAGTTTCCTGCACACCTTCCGTGACACATAGACACATAAGGCTCACTGTGGCAAACATGCGTCCATATAATGCAGTTCACCGCTCAACACTGAGGAAGCGCATAGCGAAACGATCGTCGGGCGGTCCGCTCCAGGATGGGTCAGTAATCTTGATATGCTGCTCTATGTTATTATACTAGTCCTTTGACGTCTGGAGCTCATTTTTATTGTCTCACTCCAGTTTTCTCATGTCTGCTGCTTTATGTATTTTATAATTAATGGTGCTGTTTTATGTGGATTTCTAATAAAGTATTAAAGCTTATAATATTTCCTTGCGTGGTAGCTTTTTTAGCGTTATAGGAGTTGTACGAGATTCTTATGGTATTGATTTTTTGGTGTTTTTATATAAGAACAGTGTAAGAAAGCAGCTTTTACCTGTCAAATAAAGGAAAATAAAAATGGCTGATTAATCTTTACTCTGTCTCTTCTTATACTCCACAACCTGTATTAACCCTTTAAGTGCCGGGTGTCTGCTGTTTAAAAAGTATGGTGCCCACTGAACGTGCCAGAGGCTTATTGTCAGTGACAATACACTGCAATACACTATTGCAGTGTATTGTACATCCATCAGATCCACTGGATTTTCAAGAACCAAGTGGGTCTGGGTACAAAAAAAAGTGTTAAAATAAAAAGAACAGAAAATGAAATGGAGATTTGAACTCTCCCTAATAAATATTTAGGTTTATTTGGTTGTAAAACACCTCTTTTTACAGGGAAACTGGTTTGAAATGGAAAGTTTGCAACAAAAAAAAGTGACATTTTTAAATGTCTCCTCTATTTTCCTTAAATTCATGTGGGGTGTAGTTTCCAAAATGGGGTTATTTATGGGTGGCGTCTATTATGTCAGCCGAACAAAGTGACCAGAAATCAATTGGTCCTTTAAAAAATGGATTTTGAAAATGTTCTTAAAAACTTTAAAATTTGCTTCTAAACCTTCTAACGTCCTAAAAATATATATATATATATATTTTATGAGGTATCACTGTGCGTTGTAAAAGCAGATAATTTCAAATTTAGAAAATGACTAATTTTTTTAGTTTTTAGTAAATTTTAGATTTTTTTTTATAAATAAAGGTAAAACTTATCGACTCAAATTCACTAGTAACAGGAAGTATGATGCGCGTCTCTGCCTCCCCGACCTCTATCTGCTTCACATCATTATTAACACATACTAAGCCGAATGAAGGAGAGATTTTCTATCTTTTCTCAAATATTTCCATTTTTCCCCATTTGTAAACTTTTTCATTAGCTGTTGTGCCTTTCATATCCGCGATCAAGTTATGTACTCGGACAAAGTCGGATACTCTACGCTCGCCTGACTCTTACTGCTGCTGGACCCCACGTCCACGCCGTTCCCTGGACAGATGACGAGCCTCGAAAGGATTACAATACGGAGAACTAGTGGAGTCTCACCGGTAGAGACCTCCTCCTACACATTCTGAACCTTCCACAGGTGCAGCGCTCACAAGGAGATTCCTGGGTCAGGGCCGTCTAATTATCGGCGTCCTTTCCTCTGTTCCCACCTGATTTTCCACAAAAGCCGAATGAAAAGGATCACAAAGAGCAACGCACAGCCGACAATCACCCGCTCCCACCTGCAGAGACTACTGATCTCCTCCACTCTAACTCTGCACTTAGTCCTTCAGCTCCACCACACACTCATGGTACTTTCACCACATCACACTTTCAGCCCACGGACAGAGGGTGTGTAGAGAGAGGACCTTACTAGGCGGCATTTCCTATCATAGAAGTCGACTGAAATTATTAAAACAGATTGTAACACAAACTGTCGGAAATTTGGAGAAAAGACTGATACCAGAGAGAACAAGAGGCCTGACTACCGACCAGGACCTGCCCAGTATCTGCTGCACTGCCAGAGCTGAAGGACCTGCGGTGACGTCACCGTCATGCAGGAGGAGGAGCCCAGCTGTTCAAGCTCTGATCACGACAGTGATGTAATCACAGGTCTTTTATGGGGCATACTAAAAGGAATGACAGAATGGAATGCCCATAGACTTTGACAGGGGAAGAGAATGCCCATAGGCTATAATGAAGCCAAACGGAATGCCCATAGGCTATAATGAAGCCAAACGGAATGCCCATAGAGTGTAATGGGAAGCAAAGTATCAGATAATTTGTACGCAACTTATCCTTCACCACAGATCTTCCCCGTGTATAGTAACATCTTTTACAATTGAAATAACTTTGGATTTTTCTTGTTTTCTATGGATTGGCAGGTGAATAGCACAATGGAATGCCCATAGACTATAATGAGAAGAAAGATGGGCCATGGAGTCGAGAACCATATGACACATCAAATAAATCTTTAGCAGCCATACTATCCGAACACAGTAGCATTGATATAAATTGAGATTAGGTGGGATTATCATTATTTTCTATGGAATGCCCACAGACTATAATGGGAAGTAAAACGTGACTTGGTGTCTGAACCATTCAACATATCAAATAAATCTTTAGCAGACATACTCTTCAAGTTCAGTTAGATAATTAAAATTGAGTTGGATTATCATTAGTTTCTATGAAATGACAAGGGGAATGACACAATGGAGTGCCCATAGACTATAATGGGAAGTAAACTCTGAGCTCATTTGCAGGTAAATCTCCAAGTTCAGTGGCAAATAATAAAGTGGAGATGAAAGGGTATAATTGGAAGTGGAATACCCCTAGAGGAGGCATCCTCAAACTGCGGCCCTCCAGCTGTTGCAAAACTACAACTCCCAGCATGCCCGAACAGCCTACAGGTATCAGCCTACAGCAGGGCATTGTGGGAGTTGTAGTTCTACAACAGCTGGAGGGCCGCAGTTTGAGGATGCTTGCCCTAGAGAATAATGGAAATGGAATTTTTGAACTAAAGACACAACAGCTTTCCTCCTCCTCACCAACTATAGGCCCAGGACTAGGAATGGGCTCTGATTTTGGGGTGGAGGATACATGGAGGCAATTACGGGTCCATGCACACTACTATTTCCAAGCAGAGAAATTCAGTTTGGAAATTCCAAATGCGTCCTGCCCCGACTGCTTTAGTCGGTGCTGAGGCAGCGCAGCCATTGCCGTTCCCTACAGCCGGCAGTGCATTCCGCTCAATATTCCGCTGAAAGAGTTAACATGTTCATTCTTTCGACAGAGAAATTTCAGTGGAAAGCGTCACCTCGGACATTCTGTCGTGTGCACTGCGCAGCGGAATCCCACTGACTGCAATGGGACTCGGCTGCATCAAAATCTCCAAGTGTAATTCCAGAGCAGAACTTTACTCGGAAAATGGTAAAATGTAGGAGGGGGGGGGACTAAACAAACTCCTACAGCATGTTGGTATTACTGAGAATGAAAACTGACAAGTTTAAAGAAAATGTGTAAATACGTTTTTTATTTAAAACTTTTCTTATTTAAAGGGGTAATCCAGGATTAGAAAAACTACAGTTTTCTTCCAAAAACAGCACCACAGCTGTCCTCAGGTTGTGTGTGGTATTGCAGCTCTGCCAAGTGAATGCCACCCACAACCTGAGGACAGGGGTGGTGCAGTTTTTGGAAGGAATAAGCTCTGTTTTTTTATTCCTGAAAAACCTTCTTTAAATTTTTTTTGCATTCAACAGAACTTTTATTGTAGAACAGGAATCAAAAATAGGAAGGAGGCAAAAACAAAGAAGGGAGGGGAAGTGGGGAGGGGTCAAAATAAAAAGTGTACAAATACACATCGACATTTCTGTCCCAGCAGGAAAAACATGAGACTCCGAGACAAAAAAGAAACGCGGTGGTAAACAATGGCAGCGCCATCGGGGAGTGTATGGAGTAGCAAAGTACAGTGTCCGAGAAAAGGGTGAACAAACCAAGAACAATGGTACAAAACATAGGGGGAGATTTATCAAAATCTGTACAGAGGAACAGCCGACAGTTGCCCATAGCAACCAAACAGATTGCTTCGTACATTTTTTTTACAAATTAAGGGTAGGGTCACACTGAGCGCATACGCAGCTTATCAGACGCTGCGAGAAATGTGCCAGGCAGCAGAAAATACGCTGTGTATGCGCTAGGAGCAGACACACAGGGCTTCTCTCCACTGTGTCTGCAGTGAGGTTTGGAGGTGGCCCCGCGCGTCAGTTACGTCTGTGCGCTCAGCCCGCCTCCGATCCTTACTGCACACACAGGGCCGCGGAGGGAAAGCTCTGTGTGTCTGCCCCTAGCGCATACGCAGTGTATTTCCTGCTGTCTGGCACATTTCTCGCAGCATCAAATACGCTGTGTATGCGCTCAGTGAAGACCCTACCCTAAGGGTGTATTCAAATGTACGGTATCCTGCACATATTTGATGCTGTAGATTTGACGTTGTGTTCAGTCATTCTATAGAAAACAGGTATAATCCAAGGTAATTTTTATTTTACAATCTGCTACTCTACCCAGGGAGCACTTACAGTAAGGGTTAATGTCTTACATAACACAGACTTACCTGCAAATGAGCTCATAGTTTACTTCCCATTATAGTCTATGGGCACTCCATTGTATCATTTACCTTGTCATTTCATAGAAACCAATGATAATCCCACTTCATCTCAATTTTAAATAATCCCACTGAACTTGAAGAATATGCCTGCTAAAGATTTATTTGATATGTTAAATGGTTCAGACACCAAGTCACGTTTTACTTCCCATTATAGTCTATGGGCATTTCATTGTGTCACTCACACTTGTCATTCCATAGAAAATAATGATAATCCCACCTAATCTCAATTTAGATCAATGCTACTGTGTTTGGATAGTATGGCTGCTAAAGATTTATTGATGCGTCATATGGTTCTCGTCTCCATGGCCCATCTTTCTTCTCGTTATAGTCTATGGGCGTTCTATACACGGGGAAGATCTGTGGTGAAGGATAAGTTGATATTTTTACAGATTTGCCTACAAATTATCTGATACTTTGCTTCCCATTACACTCTATGGGCATTCCGTTTGGCTTCATTATAGCCTATGGGCATTCCATTCTGTCATTCCTTTTAGTATGCCCCAATAAGGAGCATGAGTGACGGGATAACTTCTATATTCTACTGGGACTGAACCCACCACGTGCACCGCTGAGCTCCGAGTGCCCATCGAAACCTTCTAATGAATCAATGGTAAAGGCTAAATCCCATGAACGGGAAGGACCTTCTGACGTCACTGTGGCACGTGACACAGTGAAATCACGTGCCCGCCGAGCGGACGCATCCTCATTCAGAGAGATGGCGTCTGAAGTGAGCGGAGAGCAGCGCTCCTCATTGGAGGTATTTAACATGTATAATATTGGTAATATTGGGTTTTTGTAATGTAACAACCGAAGGGGTGAACATGGAAGGAAAAGTGTGGAGGGTTAGTAGACATTGCGGCAAAATTTGTGTGTGTGGGGGGGTGGGTGGCTAGACATGGTGGCAAAATGTGGTGGGGGGGTGGGTGAGCGATGAGTTTGGGGGTGAACCATGGGTTGTGTGTGGGTGGGGTGGGTGAACCATGGGTATAATATTGGTAATATTGGGTTTTTGTAATGTAACAACCGAAGGGGTGAACATGGAAGGAAAAGTGTGGAGGGTTAGTAGACATTGCGGCAAAATTTGTGTGTGTGTGGGGGGTGGGTGGCTAGACATGGCGGCAAAATGTGGTGGGGGGGTGGGTGAGCGATGAGTTTGGGGGTGAACCATGGGTTGTGTGTGGGGGGGGGTGAACCATGGGTTGTGTGTGTGGGGGGGGGGTGAACCATGGGTTGTGTGTGGGGGGGTGAACCATGGGTTGTGTGTGGGGGGGGTGAACAATGGGTTGAGTGTGTGGGGGGGGGTGAACCATGGGTTGTGTGTGTGGGGGGGTGAACCATGGGTTGTGTGTGTGTGGGGGGGGACCATGGGTGGGGGGTGGGGGACCATGGGTTGTGTGTGTGGGTGGGGGGTGGGGGACCATGGGTTGTGTGGGGGGTGGGGGACCATGGGTTGTGTGTGTGGGTAGGGGGTGGGGGACCATGGGTTGTGTGTGTGTGGGTGGGGGGTGGGGGACCATGGGTTGTGTGTGGGTGGGGGACCATGGGTTGTGTGTGTGGGTGGGGGACCATGGGTCGTGTGTGTGGGTGGGGGGTGGGGGACCATGGGTCGTGTGTGTGGGTGGGGGGTGGGGGACCATGGGTCGTGTGGGGGGGTGGGGGGACCATGGGTCGTGTGTGTGGGTGGGGGGGTGGGGGACCATGGGTCGTGTGTGTGGGTGGGGGGTGGGGGACCATGGGTTGTTGTGGTGGGGGGGGAGGGGTGAACCATGGGTCGTGTGGGGGAGGAGAGGGGTGAACCATGGGTTGTTGTGGGGGAGGAGAGGGGTGAACCATGGGTTGTTGTGGGGGAGGAGAGGGGTGAACCATGGGTTGTTGTGGTGGGGGGGGAGGGGTGAACCATGGGTCGTGTGGGGGAGGAGAGGGGTGAACCATGGGTTGTTGTGGTGGGGGGGAGGGGTGAACCATGGGTTGTTGTGGTGGGGGGGAGGGGTGAACCATGGGTCGTGTGGGGGAGGAGAGGGGTGAACCATGGGTGTTGTGGTGGGGGGGAGGGGTGAACCATGGGTTGTTGTGGTGGGGGGGAGGGGTGAACCATGGGTTGTTGTGGTGGGGGGGAGGGGTGAACCATGGGGGTCGTGTGGGGAAGGAGAGGGGTGAACCATGGGGGTTGTTGTGGTGGGGGGGGTGAATCATGGGTTGTGTGTGTGGGGGGGGGTGAACCATGGGTTGTGTGTGGGGGGTGAACCATGGGTTGTGTGTGGGGGGTGAACCATGGGTTGTGTTGTGTGGGGTGGGGGGTGAACCATGGGTTTTGTGTGGGGGGGAGGGGTGAACCATGGGTTGTTTGTGTGGGGGGGGGAGGGGTGAACCATGGGTTCTTGTGGTGGGGGGGGAGGGGTGAACCATGGGGGTCGTGTGGGGAAGGAGAGGGTTGAACCATGGGGGTTGTTGTGGTGGGGGGGGTGAACCATGGGTTGTGTGTGTGGGGGGGGGTGAACCATGGGTTGTGTGTGGGGGGTGAACCATGGGTTGTGTGTGTGGGGTGGGGGGTGAACCATGGGTTTTGTGTGGGGGGGGAGGGGTGAACCATGGGTTGTTTGTGTGGGGGGGGAGGGGTGAACCATGGGTTGTGTGTGGGGGGGGTGAACCATGGGTTGTGTGTTGGGGGGGGGATTGAGGGGTGAACCGTGGGTTGTGTTATGCTCAAATATTGCTCCTTGTAAAAGGGCCCTAAGGCTGGTTTCACAAGGGCATCATAGATTAGATCTGAATGCGTTCTGGGTACATTGCGTTAAACACGCGAGTGGGGACGTAATTTCTATTTTTGTTGACTGCAATTGTGTGCTGTTCCGGTTTGTATATCAGAGCAAGTGCAATGCATTTTACATTTGTGTGTGATAAAAACCTGAATGTGGTACCCAGACCCGAACCCGGACTTCACTGAATTTCATGTTTTGGTTCGTTATTATGTAGTTTTTTTCATTTTCCATTATAACATGGTTATAACAGGAAAACTATAGCATTCCTAATATTTGCCCTGATCTACAATGATGGTCTTCAGTCTGAGACAGGGCATAAAGCAGTTTCTGGTAATAGGACTCTGGTGACAAGGGGTGACTTGATGGACTCAGATTGTTTACTCAAAAGCACTTGTTTGTTATTTAACAGGCCTACTCTGAAGAGGAGGTCAACATGAGAAGAGAGAAGGATGAAGAGCCTGTCTGCACATTGAAGGTACATCTGGTGTCTTTTTAGTGTGTGTGTTTGTAAAAGGAGTCTGTCACTACAGTTAACCATAAAAGACAGAGTGCATAGTGCTTTAGCATAGCAGTAGATTAAATGCACTGAAAAGTGCCCAAGGAAAGTGTTCAGCTCACAGCCCATGCTCTGCCTTTCTGCCCGCCCTTCTCTTCATTCGTGTCCTTCTTCTTTCCCATCGCGATCCCACGCCTGTGCTCCCCCTCGCTGGGCTTGGTCATACGCAGTAGCTAGAATGATGCCATGCTCACAATGGGCCTCACAGTGCGCATGTCCTGGCCCATCGAGGGGGAGCACAGGCGTGGGATCGCGATGGGAAAGAAGGAGGACACGAATGAAGAGAAGGGCGGGCAGAAAGAAATCAATAAAAGTACCATTACAGTCTACAGCTATGCTAATGCGCTATGCACTCGGTCTATTATGGTCAAATGTGGTGCTAGACTCCCTTAAAGGGTTTCTATCACCCAAGATCACCCTATTACAGCAGCTGACATTAGAGATGTGCTAATTTCAGTCTCTTCTAACCAGCCTATTCTTACATTAAACTGTGGTCCCGTTTCAACACAATTCATACTTTTATAATATGCAAATCTGTGATTTAGCAGCAAGTTCGGCATTAGCTGCTGCTAGCTTCTCTGGTCCCAGCAGTAGTTAACGCCCAACTTGGGTGAAGGTTGCTGATCCCTGTGTTAGGGTGTTCTGGAGAGATTCAATCTGTTTTGGGTGATGCCCAAACTCTTTAACCCCTTCTTGCTGCTGCAATTTTTAGTTTTTTTACACCACAACATAATAATAATAAGCCATAATATATTTTATCTTTATTTTTCCAAGGACCGTGCCTAATGAAGGCTTATTTTTTTGGTTGGAGGAGCTATACTTTCTAATGGCACTTACAGGGTTGTTGAAATAAAAAAAAAATTACTTGTCGAAGGACTAATGCGGGGACTCGATCTACTTGTCCCCCATGACTATCTACTTGTCCTGGAAAAAATAAAATTATTTAAAATCAAAACCATATTTAAATAAGGTCTTAAAGACATTGGTGCCGCGTCCCGGTGTAGTGCAATCTGCAGGAATGCTGCTACCACTATTTTAGCAGATGGCACTGGACTGGAACACAGGCAGTAATGTGCCACCACTGCGGGCGAGCAGGTGGCTGCCGTGCCATGGACTTCAATGCTCTGCCACGCTCCTTTATGCAGGGAGGGGGCCAGCTTGCGTTCCAGTCTTTGTGGCGTGAAATGACTATAAGTTTAGTCCTTGTTCACACCAGATAATTCTGTCCAGAACGCACTACATCACAGCCGGCTCATGCCTGGAGGGGGCGTGACCATCCATTGAAGTGAATGGCACCATAGCCACAGCCTCAGGCGATCTGTGGCTGGCGCACTGTTATGAGGGGGGGGGGCACTGTGGCTGACGCACTGTTATGGGGGGGCACTGTGGCTGACGCACTGTTATGGGGGGTGGGGGCACTGTGTCTGACGCACTGTTATGGGGGGGCACTGTGGCTGACGCACTGTTATGGGGGGGCACTGTGGCTGACGCACTGTTATGGGGGGGCACTGTGGCTGACGCACTGTTATGGGGGGGCACTGTGTCTGACGCACTGTTATGGGGGGTGGGGGCACTGTGTCTGACGCACTGTTATGGGGGGGGGCACTGTGGCTGACGCACTGTTATGGGGGGGGCACTGTGGCTGACGCACTGTTATGGGGGGGGGCACTGTGGCTGACGCACTGTTATGGGGGGGCACTGTGGCTGACGCACTGTTATGGGGGTGGGGGCACTGTGTCTGACGCACTGTTATGGGGGGGCACTGTGGCTGACGCACTGTTATGGGGGGCACTGTGGCTGACGCACTGTTATGGGGGGCACTGTGGCTGACGCACTGTTATGGGGGGATCCTTGGATGACGCACTGTTATGGGGGGGAGGGGGGCACTGTGGCTCACGCACTGATAGCATGTTGTGCTATATATACCCCATAACAGTGTCAGCCACAGACCCCCAACACTGTGGGGGGGGGGGCACTCGCAGTGGCCGGTGCAGTGTTACTCTGCAGTAATACACCGGCCCCGCAGCTCTTATCTAGTTTTTATCTAGTTAATGTCTTTAGAAGTAGTCGGACGTTAATAACTATTGTGGCACAGGCTCCCCGGGCAGCTCTCTCTTCCTCCATGCTCCGCCTGTCTGCTCCGCCCACTTTATGAATGAAGGAGCAGACGGCGCATGGAGGAACAGAGAGCTGCCCGGGGAGCCTGCGCAACAATAGTTAAGGTCGGGTTACTTCTAAAGAGATTGCCCGCAGCAGGGCTGTTACTTAACAAACTACCTGCCCAACACTACATGTCCCAGGCGTCGGGCGATAGGAATTCCACACCCCTGCACTTATAAATATACTCCATGCAATGTATTCTAAATGTGTTAAAAAAATCTTTGTGGGGTGAAAATTGCATTTTGGAATGTATTGTTGATTTTCGTTTATCCTGCAATATCTTCATTCTATGGGTCAGTATAAATTTTGTAATACAAAACTTATATAGGTTTAGGTCTGTCTAACTGCTTAAAAAAAAAAAAAAATACCAAAAAACATTTCACAGGATCACCATTTTCTGCACATCATTACACCCTTATTTTTCTGTTAGGGCTCTTTCACACCTGCGTTCTTGTCTTCCGGCATAGAGTTCCGTCGTCGGGGCTCTATGCCGGAAGAATCCTGATCAGTTTTATCCTAATGCATTCTGAATGGAGAGAAATCCGGTCAGGATGCATCAGGATGTCTTCAGTTCAGGACCGGAAGGTTTTTTGGATGGAGAAAATACTGCAGCATGCTGCGCCTTTTGCTCCGGCCAAAAATCCTGAAGACTTGCCGCAAGGCCGGATCCGGAATTAATCCACATTGAAAGGCATTAATCCGGACCCGGCCTTAAGCTAAACGTCGTTTCGGCGCATTACCGGTTCCGACGTTTAGCTTTTTCTGAATGTTTACCATGGCTGCCGGGACGGTAAAGTCCTGTTTGCCATGGTAAAGTGTAGTGGGGAGCGGGGGAGCGGTATACTTACCATCCGTGCGGCTCCCGGGGCGCTCGAGATTGACGTCAGGGCACCCCACGCGCATGGATCACGTGATCGCATGGCACTTCATCCATGCGCATGGGGCGCTCTGACGTCATTCTGGAGCGCCCCGGGAGCCGCACGGACGGTAAGTATACCGCTCCCCCGCTCCCCGCTCCTACTATGGCAACCAGGACTTTAGTAGCGTCCTGGCTGCCATAGTAACGCTGAAAGCATTTTGAAGACTGATCAGTCTTCAAATGCTTTCAGTTCACTTGCGTTGTTACGGATCCGGCGGGCATTTCCGGCGACAGAAGTGCACGCCGGATCCTAACAACGCAAGTGTGAAAGAGGCCTCAATGGGCTCATGAATGGACTTGTTACTTTCTAGTGATAACGTTTTGTGGTGCTTGACAATATTTGATAATAAATTATTTTAATTTTTTAAAATTAAATTAATTTATTTTAAATTTTTAAGTCTCTATGCATTGTTCATGTTAAATGTTATAGTTCAATAGCTCACACTTTTAGGGGGCATTAATACAAGAAATTCTTTTTTTTTTTTTTTTTTTAAACCTATGTGGAAAAGACGTCAAGTTTTTTATTTAACTTTTTTTTGTATATAACTTAAATTTAATTATTTTGTATTATTTTACTGTCACTTAGGCCTCATGCACACGCCTGTATGTGTTTTGCGGTTGGCAAATTGCGGATCCTTCAAAATAAAAAATGATCTTCCGTATAGTATGGCATCCGTGTTTTTTTCGGCTGATCCGTGTTTTTTGCGGATCCATTGTAATAATGCCTAGGCTTGTCCGCAAAACAGAAAAAAAATAGGAAATGCACTATTTCTTTTGCGGAGCAACGGATTGGACATACTGATGCGGACAGCGCACGTAGTGATATGAATGGGACTGCATCCTATCCGCAAAACAAAAAGTGAAACGATGGTCGTGTGTATGAGGCCTTACGGTTACCTTTTTAAAGGATAACTGTCATATATATAATTTTTTTTTCCTAAAGTTTATGGCAAGTCATAGGTAACATTTTTTGTAATAGACTTTATTTTGCTAAAATGTTTATTTTTGGCAGACTATTGGGGCTGTAATGGCTCTTATCAGCACTTTGTAAAATCAGGTTTGATAAAGAGGCTCTACTATTAGATAAGGGAGACTGTGCATGCTCCACTGGTGCCTTAGGAATTAAAATTACAACTACAGTGTATATTCTCCCTTGACCTGTGATCTTTGCAGGGCCGGTGCAAGGTTTTTTGCCAACACAAGCGAAGCTACATTTTGGCGCCCCCCCCCCCCCCCCACGCTTCTCCTCTCTGTGGTCCTGGTATCTTCTCTCTGCTTCAGACAATGGCTGGTTTAAGGACCATATTTTTCGCCCTCTAAGACACACCTAGGTTTTAGAGGAGGATAATAAGAAAAAAATATTTTCCATTACACCTCAGGTCAGACCAGCAATCAGACCTCCAATGTTAATCAGACCTCAGATCAGAACCCCATGTCAGACATCATCCCCCAGCCATCAGCCCCCAATGTCAGCCATCAGACCCCCATGTCACATTTCTCCCCCTCCATGTCACATTTTTTCCGCCCTCCCCCAGGGTGCGCCCTAAGGCAGCCGCTTGGTCTGCCTTATGGTAGCACCGGCCCTGGATCTTTGTGATAATAAATCATGATCCAGACACCTCACTGCAGACAGTGCTTAGTGCAGTATCTCTCCTTATCTAATAGTAGACTTTAGCAAAGCTGGTTTTCGAGTGCTGATAAGAGCCATTAAAGCACCAGGTCTCTACCAAAATTAAAAATTTTAGCTAAATGAAGTCTATTACTAAAAATGTTAACTACCATTTGTCCTACACTTTAGCCCAAAAAAAAGTTATCCTTAACGATACGATTGTCTGATCCTATGCAATATATTTGCATTATAGTATAGCACTTGCTGACATGGTTATCTATGAATCCATGCCTCTAGTAGAGCTTCACAGGCGATCATCGTTGCCAGCTCTTGTGTCCTTTAGTTTTTTGATTGAAGACAACTTTATTTCAGTCAATCAATATACATACATACTTTTGGTATTACATTCTTCAATCATTTGTGTGAGCATGGCATTATAATGTAAATCACAGGCTAACCTACGCTATACATGCTACACTTGCATACCTATTCAATCACAGTAAACCTTTCAACAAAGCATACAGACAGTGATGTTGGGTGGGGTGTGGGAAGGTGGGGGGAAATCGCATGCCCGAAGCTTTATTGACAAGACAGAAACAAACGGGGGAGAGTGGTTTAAGCCTGCGGCAGTTCAGAACGGACATGGTCTCCCTCCTGAGTATAATCCAGTTCCTGGCAACCCATATAGCGTCCTTATAACAGTTAATAAGGCGCCAGGCCTCCTGGATGGCCTCAACAGTATGAATCCCAGGAAATAGTTCATACAGCACCGAAGTGTGTTGCAGGCTGTTTCTGAGCACAGAGTATTTGAGTTCATGTTCCAGGGCATCCAACAGGCCCTGTGCAAAGGTGCATTCCCAAAACAGGTGGTAAGATGTTTCCTCCCTAAAAGGGCACCTGGGGCAGTACCGGGTTTGGCACAGGTTGCGGGCGTGCATGAATGACCGGATGGGCAAGCCACCCTGGATGGCCATCCATAACAAGTCGTTGTGCCATTTGATTAACCTGTTTGACGACACATTTGTCCAAACTGTCTCTACGGTGTCGTCACGGACCCCTGGAATTGACTCCACCGCACTGTGGATAGTCTTTGGTTTCCACAAGTCAGGCTTGAGGCCCTCCAGTTGATGTTCCCTCACGAACCTAACGACATCTCCGTAGAACCAAGGAGCATGCCAGTTGTAAGGGATGGAGCTGTCCAACTTGCCCTTGTGTCTTTCAGTTGTTAGCCATGATTTCACAGTGGGGATGCTGGTTTGAGGACAGAAGGAGTAAGTACTGGCATTTAAAGGTACAATAAGCTTGATCACAGAAGTCGTTTGCTCCACAGGTGGGACACCTCAGGGGGAGGGGGGCTATGGGGGGATGGGGGTGTTAAGGCAATTCAACTGTCATAGAAATGAATATTGCGGGGGTTGTGGTTGACTACTTCTTCTGCTAATGGATGGGTGTGTTCAGTTTTACTTTATCCTTCTAAGTACTGATTATTTATGTATGTATTTATTTATTTTTGTCTAGGCAATTTCATCGTGTGAAGAGTCAAATACCAAAATATTTGACTCTATTACTTCATTGAATAAAGCAATTTCTTCTTTGGAGGAAAATTCAAAATCCAATTTCATAAATGTACACAAGTCTAAAAATTTTGGCAATGAAGGTAGTAATCTTTTACAGTGGTCATCCATATTGAATGCATACAAAACTGTATTCAAAGTGTGAAATATATTTGACTTTTATGATCTTAGAAATCAAGGCTACTGGCACAGAGCGAATTTTTTGGAAAAGCCCAAATGTGAAAGGAGACCCATTGATTGCTTTTACTGGTATCCCTTATATTGTTGTTGGCAGAAAAACTCTTCAGTGTCATTTGGGCAAAGAACTGAAGCGTGGCAGTAACACTGAAGATAAAAATCAGGTATCCCTATAAACTTGTATGGTATGCTCTCAATGTCGGTTCAAAATAACCTTTAAGTTTTTGTTTGTTTTTCAAAAACACAAAATGTAGTTCAAAATAACTTGTGAAAGTATTATACTGTGTGGCTGTTAAATTATTTTTATTTAAATGAAAATCTATAATATTAAATACAATTAAATATGCACAAACATTTTAGGGTGCAAGCTGTTGTAGCAGATCTGTAACATCCAGTTTTTAAGCAGATTGGACTAGAAGTCAACATATCCCGTGCACATGTAGATGAAGAAACCTGCATCTGTCTCAGCACCACTGTGGCTATAATGTCTGCAATTGCAAAAACCGAAATCAGCTGGCGGCCGCTGGCATTACAAAAAAAGTCTTTTAATGCTTTTTAATACACATGAGAAAAATCAGCATGTTATCCAGATCTGAACCTGGACTTCTTCACAGAAGTTCCAGTTTGGGTTGAGTATTCTGTGCATTTTATCATTTTCTCTTATGTTTAAACTGTTTTTATTCAGTTCATTTTTCAAAAACATTTAACATGTTCACATTTCAATCCATGAAGTACATAATATATATGCAAAGACAAATTACATACCATCAAAGTATCTCTGTAATGTGACATGTCAATAGGGCATGAGGGAAAGACCCCACCCCAATTTAGAAAGAAGACACTAAGCGTACAAGAAAGAAGAAAAGGAAGAAGGAGGTTAAGAAAGGAAAAGATAAGGAGAGAGAAGGGGAAGGGGAAAGAAGGGGATAAGGAGGGGAAGCATATGATGAGAGTGCCTGCCATTTATGAAGTGAGTAATGACCGAAGTTCTGGAGAGTCTTGAAACTCAATCCACTGCGACCATAACTTTTGGAATTTATTCGAAAGGTCCGAAGCCTCCGCAGAAATCTCCTCCATTCTGTTTATGTGCAACATTTCTTGGTACCATTCTCTAATGTTAGGCGCATGTACAGTGCGCCAATGTCTAGGGATCACGGACCTGGCTGCAGAGATAAAAAATCTCAACACATTGCGCTTCTGAGAAGCGATGGAACCCGGTAGGATGGAGAGGAGCGCCACTCTAGGTGTATTTTCTATTGACTTCCCAGTCATTTTTCTATATATGTCAAAGATTCTATTCCAGAAAGGTTTTACCTTATTACAGCCCCACCAGATATGCAACATAGTCCCCTTTTCTGTGCTGCATCTCCAACAGGTTTCCGGTACTGACGGGAATATCCTATGTAATCTAACTGGGTACCTGTACCATCGAGCCATAATCTTATAGTTTTTTTTCCTGTGCAGAACAGGCCATTGATAATTTATGAGAGAATATAAATGCTTTCTGTTGTTCCTCCTTTGCTATGGAGGCACCTAATTCTTGTTCCCAACCAGAAATAAAACTCGGTCTGCCCTGATATGTATCTTCCATCAGATTCCTATAAAGCAAAGAAATCAGGTGAGTCGGCGGAGATGACAACAGAAATAATTTCTCAGTTTCACTCTCAGAAGGATTTTCCAAAGGAACCTTCCTCACCCTTCGAGGAAATGTACGATTTCAATTGCTCGTATTCCAACCAGGAAACACGAGCATTCAAGCGTCTTGTGGACAGGTCCTGGAAGGACGGCAAAGGAGATCCCGATAGGACGTGATAAAAGCGCAGATCCGCAGTTGCCTGCATCCCCAGAAAGGAATCCCTATTGGAACTAGCTGGAAAAGCTGGATTGTGAAAAAGTGGAGTTAAGGGACTGAATTTTCTAGAATAAATGCCTCGCTGTATAAATGAATCCCACAATTTCAAGGTTTGTCGTGTCAGTTTATTACACTTTTTAAACTTGGGATGAGTCTCTGTCGCAATCCAAGGAGTATGGTGAAGTGGAGAGGAGTAGAGGGACTGTTCTAGTTGAACCCACTGCTTAGAACGCCTATGATGCTGCCAGTCAAGCAATCTGAGGAAGGAGGAGGCTGCGTGATACAGCTTCAGATCTGGAAGACCCGCCCCTCCCGAGGATTTGGGTCTGGTCAATGTGGTGAGTGCGATTCGAGGACTGGACGAGCCCCATACAAATCTGGTAAATAAAGTCTGCATAGAGCGAAAAAATGCAGAAGGGGGTATCAACGGAACTGTTTGGAAGATGTATAGGAATTTTGGCAAGATATCCATTTTTAAGACATTCATTCTCCCAAACCATGACAACCCTTTTTTATTGTAGTTGGCAAGATCTTTTGTCGTTCGATCTAACAGTGGGAGGTAGTTTAAAGTATACAACGAGTCCGGATCATTTTCTCTTATAACATAGTTATAAGGGAAAAGAATAGCACTCTTAATACAGAATGCTAATTAAAATATTAATGGAGGGGTTAAATTTTTATTTAAAATTTTATATTTATTCTTCAATGAAATGGACCTGTGATAATGTATTCTGTCATCAAAGAAGATGACAGAATACAAGCCAGGCATCACGTTAAAGTGGATACGGTGAGTTTATTTAATTTTCTATTATTAATTAACCCCTCCATCGCTATTTTACTTTGTATTCTGCATTAAGAATGCTATTCTTTTGCCTTTTAACCGTGTTCTAAGGCAAAATAATAGATAGGGTCCCTGTCATCCCCTAGCAATCATGAGTGTAAATCTTACCGTATCCACATTTGGCTGTGATTTTCACACAGCCCCATTCATATCTATTGGTTCTGCGTTGCGTTAAAAACACCCAATATAAAGTATGCTGTTTTTTTTTTGTTTGTTTTTTTATGAAAATCCCCGCTCATGTACATAGCCCCCATATAAATGAATGGATCTGAATTTAGTGCGGGTGCTATGCGTTCACTTTGCGCATTGCACACATGTGGTAAACTTGCTTGTGTGAAAGGGGCCATAGTCATATTTTAAATTTAAGATTATTTTCAGCGATTGAGATGTCAATTGTTTAGTCATATAAATTAACAAAATGTAAAATGACTGGGCAAAAGATAAATATCCCATCAATATTTGGTGTGACAATTCGTATAGTTGCAAAAAGTTGTTGCAGGAACTTGGCATGGGGGGTTGTCTTCCTATCTCCACCAACAACGGATACATCAGACTCCTTAAATGTGGTGGTATACAACATAAAAATCCCTTAAAGATGACATTTCCTGGGTCCAGACGTTATTAACTAAGTATCATGGTATGTAGGGCAAACTTTGCTGATCTCCCTGGCTGGAAGGAGGGAGGGAAAAAGTACACTGATTGAGAACCAGGGCAGTCTACTTCTACCTGCTCCGATGCTAGTTAACATACTGATTGTGGAAAATAACAGAGGGGGCTTAGCGTGCGAACGGATCTGAGCCCAGGAATAATAGGTGGAGTGAGATCCACAATGTATGCCCTACATACCCGTTTACTTGCTTACTAAAGTTTGGACTCATGAAAGGTTCTCTTTAACAACATATGACAGTAGTGTTTATGAGATGTTTTACATGGGATCACCTGCTGACGCTGCTCCATACACTACTGGTGTCTGCTGTATAATATTGTCAACACCTGTTGGCAATGGCCAGGACATCTCGGGTACTCACAATTGGCAATAAGACAGACTTTTCATCGACATTTGCAAAATGCTGGTCGCCTTTGTGTATATGTTAGTTGCAATAATAGGTTGTGTGAGTGGTTTAATACATATACATAGTTTAATTAAATTCATTTTACTAATTGTAGCACAAAATATTCATAATGCTGTACTAAAATTCTGTTTTGTCTGTATCTAATTCTCTAGCATCAAGACCATTGCTTTCAAACAAAAAGAAGAATGATCCAAAATACTAAGAAAATGGGTTGTACAGCGGAAATTACCGTTTTACATATTATCAGATTTCCTGAATTCAAGGTTAAACAGTTAATTTGTGTTTGTATTGTCAGTTATTACTAATGGTTATATTTCATTACTAACAATTTAAAAAGCAAGAAGCAATTAATTAAAATGTTAACTCTCTTCTGCACAATGCATCTGATCCACGTTATTAAGGCCTCATGCACACGACCGTTGTGTGCATCCGTGGCCGTTGTTCCGTTTTCCGTTTTTTTTCACGGACCCATTGACTTTCAATGGGTCCGTGGAAAAATCTGAAAATGCACCGTTTGGCTTCCGTGTCCGTGATCCGTTTTTCCAGTCCGTGAAAAAAATATGACCTGTCCTATTTTTTTCACTGACAACGGTTCACGGACCCATTCAAGTCAATGGGTCCGTGAAAAATCACGGATGCATACAAGATAGTCATCCGTGTCCGTGATCCGTGTCCGTTTTTCCTATCATTTTCAATGCAAACTTGACTTAGTTTTTTTTTTCACTTTTCATGTCCATGGATCCTCCAAAAATCAAGGAAGACCCACGGAAGAAAAAAACGGTCACAGATCACGGAACAACGGAAATCCGTTTTGCGGACCGCAAAAAAAACGGTCGTGTGCATGAGGCCTTAGTGCTCTATAAAATTTGAAGAATTACATTAAGTGAAGATACATGAATTCTTTTTTTTTTTTTGTCTCAATCACAAATAAAAATATTTTTGTATAAAGTGTTTTTATTGTCTTTTACATAACACATACATTATATAATGTGAATTTGAAGTATCATAAAATTTCACACTTAACCTATATGTTATTGTCAGGGGTTACAGTTTCGCTCACTCAACTATTATGAAGAATACAGTTACTGAAAACGGCTCACTCATTCCTGGTCATATCCTGCAATCGTATGAATTACCAACACTTGTATTGTTACAAAGATGCTAGTTTTGGTCAATATCTGCTCATGGCAGTAGTAATCGCAACATTTCCAGTAATGCAAACTTCCAAGGATCTTGTTCAACCCATACAACATTGTAACATCGATGTAAACACAGCTAACTACAATTTCTGACATTGTAAACGTGCACTTTTGCAGATTTCTTCTTATAAGAAAGTCTTATAACTATGAAGTGACAAAACTAGAAATCGCCAAAATAATCTATAAATATACTGCATGCATTCTCATTTAAGGCATGTAATCGTATTCAGAAAAGTATTACTAGAGTTTATTTAAATAAAAAACTGGTCTATAAACTAAAAATGATTAAGCATTAAGTAGTCCATTGATAATGGATCTCTGACACAGTGGGAGTCTTTGTGTATATATAAAGGTAATTAATATATTGTATTGTAATATAGCAGACAATTTCAGAACATATTTTATTTTTCAAAGGCTATGGAATACATAACCAATGCTAAATTTCTATTCAAGAATTGTCTTAAAAGGATATTTTGTTTATGAAGTGAATTTACAACTACAGATTCAGACAAATTGATCTGATTGTTTGAAATGATAGAAAAAATGATCTAAATAAAAAAAACTGTGTAAGCAGCCATGTTTGCTCAGTGTAATCTGTAAGATTAGTCCTATCATCCGTTGGTCTAAATTCCCCTCATATCCTTTTGGCTAATCAAACTGTTGTGGATAGAACAATTCCACAACCCCATAATACACTGAACAAGATCCTGGTTGTGTTTCTGTTGGTTCATGTTTAAAAGGTTAATATAAGGGGGCGCACACACAGCCATGCTGTTGCCGGTTTGTTGTGTAACAACAAACCGCAGCTTCGAAACTTGTAGCATAGTTGATAACATTTGACTTATCAACCAGCTCTAAAAATTGCTGCAATATTTAGCATTTATATTTTGGCTTTTGGTTTGCCGTTTTGCAATGCGGACATTGTGCCGGCTTTGTATACTTAAGGACCCTTACTATATGCAGCACTGCATATTAGCAGCGGGTTTTCTTTTAAGAAAACCTGGGTATGTGTGTGTGTGCGCACCCTAATGGTTAATTTGCACTTCTTCATCACAGTGGTCCAGATTTACTAATGGTGTCTAATTCTTACACAATGTGCGACAGTCAGTCTTCTAATATATATTGATAAATCTGTCTGATTTTAAGACTGTCTAGTCTAAATATACCACACTTATCAGCTTAGTTATTCAAAATTACTATTCTATGGGCCAAATCCCCATGTCAAATGAGTCAGAAACGGAATGAAACAATGCCTATGACTAGTATTAAATGTGCATAAAACGATGCATACAAAAATGTGTGGCACAAATCGGGTTTTATCTGCTTTAGTAAATCTGGGCCATTATGTTAGAATTGTTCCTATTTTAACATAAATCATCCAAAATTTTGTGTGTATTTTAAATTAGATTGCAGTTGATACTGAAAAGAGAAGAAAAAATATTTCCAAGAAATTAAAGTTAGAGCTTTTAAAGAATGTAGACACTGTAAATTCTAGTCATGGATATGTAGCCAGATTTCCAGTACAGTCTGACCATACATTTCATGCAACTACTGGAGAGGTAAGTATTAGTTGTATGGAATGTAAATCGAATTATGTTGTATGAAAGGGAATTTGTCATCCGTTTCATACATTACTTTCTAATGCTTATACATTTTTTGGTTTTTATTAAGCATAGGATCAGAGGACTCATTGACTTTTATAGCATAGTGTACTAAACATATTGAGTGACCTGTTTAGAGATCATTTTGTATGAACGGGCGTTGATATCGTCAATTCAGGTAATGTTATCCATATAATGTAGATGTCATCTGTCATTCTCCCTCTTTCTTTAATGAGCTAATTGCTTGGAAGTGATCTTTACTAAACAGGACATGACAGTCTATTATAACGACTAGTGGCATTTCCGTATACGTAAATGGCTGTGGCAGTGGGAGCATGGCTATGTAATATGAGATTAGTGTCTGTGCCCTGGTGCCAGTACAGGACACCGGTAAGATACATTTCATGGCCCAGTATTAGTCCATGGACTACCAGTTGCTTACTCCTACCATATAGTATACCATAATGTGATCTGTCGAAAGGATACTGCACAACGTATGCTGCATGGGAAACGTGGTCCTTGTGTGGACCATATTTCCTGTGCAGCACATGTTTGTATGCTTTAACCCTAATATATAAATCTCACTTCCGCAATGGAGTGGAGGCTGAATCTTCTATAATATAGTAAAGAGGCTCCTGTGTATCTGTCTAATACATATCACAAACACCAATGCTCAACAGAGCTATTAAACCACTTTTATCCCAAATAAAATATAACTTTTATTGATAAGTGTTAAAAGACCAAACTGTTGGGTCTTTTAACTGTTATCAACTAAAGTTATATTTTATTTGGGATAAAAGTGGTTTAATAGCTCTGTTGAGCATTGGTGTTTGTGATAAAATAGAACCCTTCTGTGATAGGGTCCCTGTTTTATTTGTAATACATATTACTCCAGCACGCACTTTAGGAATTTCCTGTAGCATAATAAAATATAGTACAGTATGGTGTAATATAATATATTATAATATATAATATTCTCATTAAGAGAAACAAAATAAGAGTATTGTAGGTTTGATACCTTTTAATGGCTGACAAAATTAGAAGTAATGTTTTACATAGCGAGATTTAGAGACATCACAAGTCCCTTCCTCAGGCGTACTCAGGGACTTGTGATGTCTTGAAAGCTCTCTACAGTATACTGTATTTTAGTCTATTATACTGTAGTATATTACAGTACTCCCTTGAACTTAATTTGCATCCCTACAGGCATTTACTAAAGGATAGGGGTTTCTGTATAATATTTTATTGTAAATGTAAGTGCAATTATTTAGTTTAAAAAAAGTACATGAAAAAAAATGTATAATAATTCTTTAATGGACTTGTAAAATTAAGAAAAAACAAAACTTGTGGTGTAAATTAAAGATGTAGTCTGTACGATAAAGAAAATAATCCTACATAAAAAATGTTGACATAATCTAGTGTTCTTTCTAATCACCCCCCCCCCCCCCAAAAAAAAAAGGTTAATTATGTCCAAAAATACTATAAACTAATTTACAGAGTAAATTATTTATTTTAAACCAGACCGAAATATAACATTCTTATTATATACCTTGCTGAATTGCTTCAAGGAAGAGAAGTATGAAGCGACTTCACACAGTGGCATTGCTTCGTGTCTGACAGGTGTCATATGTGAGCTGAAACTCGCCACTGACGGCCAAGGACTGAGACAACTACAATCCTGTCCTTTTGAACCCCTAGATTCTGTGGTCAAGGGCAAAAATGAGTCATCCATGAAGTTGCTTTCGCTTCATAAGGTCAGATCAGCCCCAGAGTTATAACCTCCCTGTAAAAATGTGAGGTGCCCATCAGTTATAATGGCAGCTGGGGGCTTTCTGAATACCCCCATAGCTGACACATGGCTACAGGACTACAACATACTAAAAATACAATAATACAAATAAAAAAAATTTGAAAAAATTAATTGAAATTTAAAGAACAAGCTTTTAACATTTATAAAATAAATGCATGTTCCTTTTATTAAGATATTGTATTGCTGCTTCCATAGAAATATGAAATATAATATATATTTTTTTATATCTCGCATGCGAAATAAGTACTTACATAATTAAATAAAAATTAATTGGAATTGTTGATTTACACTTGTTACATATACATGTTAATGATAAAGTACAACATTTTTGGACCTAAAAACTAGATACCACACAGCAACAATTTTACTTTTATTAAATATTTTTTAATTATTTCTAATTAAGAATATTACAAAATTATCGGTATAATCGTACAAACTAGTAGAATAAAATTGTAATGTTGTTTTTACAGGAAAAGGTACCCAGGAGCTAAATGCAGACTACTAAACTTATACTTTACTAAATATTATTTATTTTGGCTTTCAAATAGTATATTTGCAATATTAACTGGTAACATTATAAAGTAGTACTCCCAAAAATTATGTATTCATACTCCCTTAAGAGGCAAAAAAATAAAAAAGATAGCATTTGTAAGATGGGGAAGAGGTTGTTGAACCGAAAAACGCTACTATATATGGTGTAATGCATAACAGTAGCAGATTAACAAATTTTCCATTTTCAGGTAGCCAACTTACGTGAAAAAGTTGACATTAGGGTAAAAGAAAAAATTATTAATTTACACCGAAGTGGTGTTCGCAAAGTGAGTGAGATGAGGCGTCACATTAACACATATGTGACTAGTGAAATGTTTCCATGTACAGATCCACCTTTGGAATACCGGCGACGCTTCTATCCCACTCGCAAAGACATTTGTAATATTATGGCTAAAGCCAAATCAATAACCAAAAATTCATCAATAGATCAATCTAATCTCCATATTATGTGTCTGTAACCAACACGTAGACCTGGATTCCACACATATTCATTGACTATCTGTGGCTTTAATTTTTGGATTCGCAGAGTGTGTTTGCAGCACAAAAGCGCACCAGTGTATTGCAGACGCGACCAGCGAACAAGCTCTATGTCTTTGTTAACCTTTCTTCACCTTTTTCTGCTGGCAGCCATGGCAGCACTTCACAATGTTGCGTATCCTGCCTAATTTCCCTTTCACACAATTGAGGATTCCGAGCAGGTGCAATGTGTGACGTGAACGCCCAGCACCCGCACTGAATCCTGACACATTCATTTCAATGGGGCTGTGCACATGAGCTATATTTTTCACACCTCACTTGAGCATTGTATGCAAATTGAGAACGGCTATAAATTTTGCATTTTTTTAAACAATAAAATAACAAAGAATGGGGCTGCATGGTAAGCATGTGTATACGGTGCAATTTCTCGATCATATCATTGGGGGACACAGGACCGGACCGTGTGTATAGCCATTTGCTGCCACAAGGAGGCGACACTAAACTGAATAAAGTTGACCCCTCCTCTGTTGCTATACCCCATTGGGCCTGGAGAGAGCATGTCTGTTTTAGCTTAGTGTCGTAGGAGGCAGTCTGTAGGTCGGCTCCATTTTATTTTGAAATTTTATTCAGCGCCTTGCCTCCCACTAGAAGACAAGGTGGAACAGGGCACCATCGCTCCCCTGCCTACAGGCAGCATAAGATTAACCCTTCCTTTTCAAGTTCCTTGACACTGTGCATTCTCCCCCGCCCGTGTCCCATGTCAATTGGGGTTAAGTTGGCTGCATGTGGCAATCACACGCACATGATGATGGTGGTGGTTGTCAAAGCCATCCGCGCTCCCCCTCTAGTCATCCCTGATACGGGCGCTATGACTATTGGGACATGTTTTGGTAGTCCTGGCCAGCTGTACGCTCTTTATGAGCCGCATTACTGAGGGGGCGGGACCGGCATGTGAGGGAGATCCATGCGTCTCAGGTCCAAGGGAGGCCGGGCTTATCTACCTGCCGCGAACGCATGGAGGAAGTCTACATGCTTTTTCTGTCTCTGGGCACAGCGTGACCGTGGGCACACAGGACCATGGGAGCTAATCTGCTACTTGGTAGGCTACTCTACCCCTCCTTACACTTCTGCCATGTGTGAGCCAACTGGTGCTGCCCCATAGTCTACATACAGGACCATTTATTATGCATGCTCCTCTTGTCAGATAAAATTCTCTCATGGCCAGTCAGATCCTCTATGTGCTGCTTTTCATGCTCCCTAGGAGCCCACCACAGCTCTCTTCAGTTCATGACCAAACTGTTGTTATTGAACTAGACTGGGCCCAAGCACTATCACGGGCAGTAGAGCACTTCTCTAAAGTATACCAATCCACCCTTTCTCTCTTGGGTCCTTTGGTTAATAATTTTGATTACATTCTAATCAAGGTCACGACGGCGGACCGGTGTGAAGACAGTCAGCAAATCAACATGGACACGCTAACTCAATTTGGTTGGTTGCTGAATTTTAAAAATTTTTCTCTTCCTTCCAGGCGGATCAGATTCCTCTGAATGATTCTGGATACAGACGTCGCGTTGTACCGTCTTTTCTCGGACAAGCTGTTTACTCTCCGCAGTCAGTCCGTCTTCTCTTCCAGCGCAGGAACCCGTATATCAACAGCTGCATGCGGGTATTAAAGGCAATGGTGGCCTCCTTCGAGGTGGTTCCTTTCACACAGTTCCACAATCGGGCGTTTATACGCGCCATCCAATCTTCTAGGAACAAGTCTTAGGTTTCCTTGGACCAACGGATTAGTCTATCTCGGCAGGTATGATCACAGCGTCAATGGTGGATCTGACTGGCAAGCCTGGAAGTGGGCAAGTCCTTACTTCCGGTGTCCTCTATTGTCATCAATGCCGACGCCAACCTTCATGATTGGGCTGGGGTCTTCTCCACACGGACAGTATAAGAAGTTTGTCCTCCATCAAAGTCCAGACTACCCATCAATATTAAGGAGCTTTGAGCCATTTATCTTTCTCTCCACCACTGGACTCCTCTATCAGTGGGTTGTCTCCTACAAGTGCAATCGGACAATGCCACGGCTGTAGCCTACATAAAACACCAAGGGAAGACCACCAGGAAGCGGCGAAGATTGTACGATGGGCGGAGAATATTATTCAAGCACTCTCGGCAGTCTACCTTCCGGGAGTGGACAACTGGACGTAGGATATTAAAAGCAGGATTAAGGTGGACCCCAGAGCTGGACGACAGTGGTACATTCATCTTGATATCTTTGAGGCAATATGTCTCTGCTGGGACCGTCATGACTCAAACACAAGCTCCCCTGCTTTTTTGCTCGGACAAGTCAACCCAAGGTGTCCGCCGTAGACGTCGTGGGGGCCCCGTGGGGTGGTTTTTCTCTCCTATACGCCTTACAACCTCATCCTCTTATGCTACGGATCCAGCGCAGGATCAAGGTGGAAAGCATCCGGATTGGCCCGTCGGTCGTGGTACACGGACCTCGTTCTTCTAGTAGACACACCATGGCCACTACCGGTCAGACACGATATTCTTTCACAGGGTCAGCCTTGGCAGTGTTGCTATAGAAAACTTTATTATGAGGCATAGAGTTTTTTCTGATCAGGTTATCAATAACATGATCAAGGCATGAAGGCCTACGAGGTACATCATTTATTACAGTACTTGGAAATCTTTCTTGTGGTTCTGGGAGGATTGATCCCTCCCTCACAGACGTATTTCACTTCCCATCATCCTAGCTTTTCTCCAATCTGGATTGCACATGGGTCTGGCGCTCAGTTCTGTGAAAGGTCAGGTCTCCGCCCTGTACATTTATTTTCAACGTTCACTGCCATTCTTTTGTCCTGTTGAAAACAATCCTACAAGGGGGTGGCTCATATGGTTCCTCCCTTTAGCCCCCAATGACAATTTTGGGACTTGAACCTGTTCTTAATTGCCCTCCAGTCAGCTCTGTTTGAGCCTCTGAATTAGGTCTTCCTTTCTTTTTATTTCCTGGAAGGTTGTTTTTTTCGTAGGCTATCATGTCTATCCGGAGAGTCTTAGAGTTGGCATCTCTCTCTTGTATGGAGCCCTTTCAGGTGTTTCCTCAAGAAAAAGTGGTGCTCCACCCAGTGCATTCCTGTCAGCCAAAAGTGGTATCAGCTTTTCACATGAATAAGGACTGTGCTTTTCTCATTCTGTCTGCAGCCTTCTCATCCTAAGGAGCGAGCACTCCATCGCCTGGACGTGGTTTGGGTGCTGAGGATTTACCTTTCCGTCTATGACACTTTCCGCCAGACGGATTCCATGTTTGTGGTCCCTGATGGTCCACGCGATAGATTTGTGGCTTCAAAGGTGATGATTGCCAGTTTGATTAACTCGGCGATTACTGAGGCATACTGCGCTCGGGGTAGGACTCCTCCCCTAGGTATCAAGGCTCCTTCTACCAGGGTGGTCGGTGCTTCTAGTGCTCACCTTCATCAGGCTTCTGCATCACAACTGTGTAAGGTTGCAGCTTGGTTGTCCTTACACACGTTCACCAAGTTTTATAAGTTGCATTCTCTGGCTTCGGCGTACACTGCTCCTGTCCGCTTGGATTTGCATGCCGTAGTGTCTTTACTTTGCGAGTGTTATCTTCCATAGGGATTAATTTTTTCCACCCCGTGGACTGCTTTATGACGTCCCACAGTCCTGTGTCCCACAATGATCAGTTACTTTTGTAACAAAAACAGGAACTATGTAATTATTGCAAACAGCAAACACGTGCAAAATGGGCTGGGCATAGCATTTCCACAGCATGGTTTTGCCAAAAACAAATGACATAAGGACATGTGTTCCCTATGCTTTCAATTTTTTATACATACCCATTGACTTGAATGCAGCCAATGAACATGATTTGCACACAAGAATAGGACAGGACTTAAAATGCTGTTGAATGGGAAAAAAGTAAAACGGAGGGCATACGGAGACACTTCAGTATTTTTTGATTCAACGTTGAAATTATTGGGTCAGTATACTCAACTTGAAAAATGGCCATTACTGTAGTTTGTAAGAGCCCTAAGTGGTAGAACTTGCAAAATTGTCTCACTAAATACTTATTTGCCTCACTGTATCTCCGTCGGCTCTGCCATCACTTCCCTTCAATTGCTTATGCACAGCAATAACGATGTAAAGCAAGTATAAAAATAAGGGCTCATTGACCCAAATGTGTACGTTAATTTAGGTGAGGGGAATGTTTTTGATTTTTTTTCTCAGCTTGCAAATGTTATTTTATTTACCTTGATCGACTTTCATCGTTGAGAAATTAATATTCACGCATTGCATGATACAAAACCTTATTTGGTTAATGAGAAATTCAGAACATACTTTTCTCTCCAATGAAAGGCAATTGAGCGGAGTAAAAAAAAGTTTACACATTTTTTATGTTAGGGTAGCCTTTTTAATAGAAACATAGAAACATAGAATGTGTCGGCAGATAAGAACCATTTGGCCCATCTAGTCTGCCCAATATGCTGAATACTATGACTAGCCCCAGGCTCTATCTTATATGAAGGATGGCCTTATGCCCAATATACTGAATACTATGAATAGCCCCCGGCCCTATCTTATATGAGGGATGGCCTTATGCCCAATATACTGAATACTATGAATAGCCCCCGGCCCTATCTTATATGAAGGATGGCCTTATGCCTATCCCATGCATGCTTAAACTCCTTCACTGTATTTGCAGCTACCACTTCTGCAGGAAGGCTATTCCATGCATCCACTACTCTCTCAGTAAAGTAATTCTTCCTGATATTACTTTTAAACCTTTGCCCCTCTAATTTAAAACTATGTCCTCTTGCAGCATTTTTTTTTTATATGTCTTTTATATGTCTTTATATGTAATACAGTAAGTCTTGTAATTAACCTTTTTTATGTAGATTCCAATGTATTACTTTGTGATTTTCACCGTGAGAAAGCTTGAGCAGAATGGGTTACAAAAAAAGATCACAAAGTTCGAGATTTTCGGAAAAGTGTTTTGAAGAAGCTTCGTGACGTAGCAAATGCAAGAAGTATGGAGGAACATAATGTTGCTCTTCAAACTTTGACAAATTCGACTGTATGGAAAAAAACTCCGGAACTAAGGCAATGGTTCTCCAATAAATGGCTGCCTGAAATAAAGGTAAAGTTGTAAATATACTTTCTACAGTTTTTTGTTATATTTTATGGTAATATGTGTGAAAATTCTACTAATTAAATATTTTAATTTAATTTTATTCAATTTTTTTTACTCCCACCTTCCAGGTGCTTCAAGGTTTAGTTTTTCTGGTCAACATCGACATATAAGGCCTATTATTTCAAAGACAGGTTGTAATATGTATTGGGACTATTTTGAAACCCATATTTTTTATTTTTTTATTTTTCCTTTGTAGGGGCTATTTTTTGGCATAATGAGATGGCGGTTTGATTGGAACTATCTTAGGGTGCATATGACATTTTGGTCGCTTGCTATTACACTTTTTGTGAAAAATGGCTTTTGACACCATATTTTTTTTTTTGCTGTGTTCAGCTGAGGGGTTACGTCATGTGTTATTTTTATAGAGCAGGTTGTGACGGATGCGGCGATACAAATATGTATACTTTTTCTTTATTTATATAAGTTTTACACAATAATATAATTTTTTAAACAAAAAAAATCATGTTTTAGTCTGAGAGGCATAGTTTTTTTTATTTTTGGCCAATTGTTTTAGGTAGGGGCTCATTTTTTGCGGGATGAGATGGCGGTTTGATTGTTACTATTTTGGGAGGCATACCCCTTTTTGATCGCTTTGTATTACACTTTTAGTGAAGTAAGGTGCCAATAGATTGGTTATTTTCACCATTTTCAGGGTTGTTTTTAAAGGTAGTTCACCTGAGGAGTTCAGTCATGTAATATTTTTATAGAGCAGGTTTTTATGGGCGTGTCGATACCTAATATGTGTAGTGTATTTATTTCTATTCAGTGATATGTGTTTTTTTTATTACTTTTTTTTCACTTTTTTACATATTTTTTTACCCAGACCCACTTCGTTCTTGTATATCCAGTGGATCTGGTGTCTGTATAATACAGTACAGTCCACTATATGGTGCACTGTGCAGTATTTTTCACTTTACAAAGTCTGAATATACCTTTAGCAGGTCTATTCAGACTTTCAGCACCATGGAGAGCAGGACGGTTCTGAAAGCGTCCTGTCTCCATGGCAACCATCACCCGCTGCCATAAGAAAGCAGCGGGTGATGGATGGGGAGGGAGTGTAGCCCCCTCCCTCTGTGATCCCATCCTGTTGGGGGGCTGCAAAGGCACAGCAGCCCCCCAATGGGAGAGGGAGGGAGCTCCCTCCCTGTTAACCCTTACATACTGTGGTCCGTAAGGACCATGGTATGGAAGGGGTTAAACGGCTGGCATATGATCAAGCACAGATGCCGGCACATTGCTGACACTCTGATAGATCCACTAGACACCAGGGAATATTACAGAGGAGGCGAGCGGTGGATCGCAATCGCGATCCCACCTGCCGCAACGCCCCCCTCCCGCACCACCGCCCGCAACCACCCCACCTGCACACCCGCAGCCACAATATGATTGGGGGCCACAAGGGTGGTGAAAATGTAACACTTTGGCGGCATTTAGTCTCTGATCCCCGCGGTCACAGACCGCGGGTATCAGAGATCGCACAAAGGGCTGCAAACCGAAGGTCTGAATTGACCTGCGGTTTGAAGCGATCGCCGATACGGGGGAGGGGTCACAATCATAGGACCCCCCTGGGCATTGTAACAAGGTACCTGCTGAATGATTTCAACAGGTACCTTGTTCCGATCACTGCCGGCTGAGCAGAAATGATCTGAACTACTCATGACGTACCGGTACGATATGTGTCCTTAAGGACTCTGGTAACATGCCGTACCAGTACGTCATGTGTCCTGAAGGGGTTAAGTTGTGTTTGTGTGGAGTTTTTTCCATTCACATTTGCAAGGTCATACAGTGATGTTGAAGAAGAATTCCTGTATCGCATTCTATGCTTTGATTATTCCCATTCTGTAAGAAGGCGGTCAGGACTCTGCTACAAATTTGCTGATTGGATGCGGACCCATTCAAATAAATGGTGCCGCAAAATATGTGGACAGCTCTCCGTGTGCTGGCCCCATCCTTAGCTCAATTCAGTATTCCACCAAAAAAACAAACCTGTCCTATTCTTGTCGTCCGTTTAGCATACCAGAATAGGCAGTTTATTAGTGTCTGTCTGTGCATATGAACTGGGCCTGAAACATTACGTAACTGTTCACCAGCTATGTGAACCTAATCGGCACCTTAACTAACTATTAATATGAATTGACCTTAAAGGTAGGAATATTCATATGCAGGATACCTCAGCCCTTATATGCCTATAAAGCTCTGGAATAAGTATAGGACCAGAGACAACCCTTTCCTCCCCAGATGGATTAATGGAAGTCTCTGTCTCGGGTCGAGATACAAACAACGGGGAATATAACAGACACAATACAATAAGAAAAGACAATACTTAGCTGAACGTAGAAAACTGGCAACTCAGGAAGCACCAGAGTACAACCAACCAGCTGGTTAGAAGGCAGTAAGAAAAACTCTATAAACCGGTACGGCCTTCCCCCAAAATAGCTGCTTTGCACTCTTTGAGGTACTCAAAGAGTGCAAAGCAGCTATTTTGGGGGAAGGCAATTTACCATGAAAAAAAAACATCAAGAAAGGGGTGTGGCATTCACCAAAACACACACACATTAGGATCCACAAAGAACTTGTGACTTTATACCTACGTGGTGCCAGTGCCTGTACCTGCCACAGGAGCGTCCTTGACACTTAATGCTTTGATCCAAACTCCACCAGTCTGTATACATGAGAGAATGCAGTTACACAAGTACTGTTATCCTTTCAACCCAAACACAAGGAATTTCCAAACAGAGAGGCGTGATAGGTTGATCTTATTTTAGGTTCCTTTAGTTTAGATAAATATACACAACATATTTGTTGTATTTTTTATGTGCTATGTTTAGGAAAACTTTTTTCTATACCATTTTGGCATTATTGTTTTAACATTGGACTGCATAGACTGATGATGATGATTGGCTATAAATAACATCTACATTTTTTTTAAACAACAGTTATGCTTCAATTTCAAATTACTCTTCTGTATAAATAATTTGATGATAAACTTAATAATGTAATAAAATTTACTATATTTATTTTCTTTATCCAACAGAAATGGGCACGTGTTTACCGACATGGAGTATTACAAGTTGGCATACACACAAATAATGGACTGGAGCGGCAGCATGAAATCCTTAAATATAATCATCTAGAGGGCTACAAAAACTGTTCTCTCAGCGAAAGAAATGATCACAGTACTTCATTCAAGTTTTTTCCCCAACACATACAAGAAGTAAGAGATTGAGCTGTTTAGTAGAATAATGCAATATTCTATTTATTACACAATTTGTTAATGCTTAAAAGGGTTGTCTCATCTAGGACATTTATGTCAGGCTCACAGACCCTTATCATGTATCGACAACTCAGGTTTTGCCCGGAGGGTCAGAGTGAGTGCCCCATTGTGAGTTATGTGATTTCTAATCTGAATGCAAGTACTTGTATTTTTAATGAAATTTGTTGATGAGCATGATTTCTTAGTTTAGATTGCAGTAAACCTGTGAGATATATATGCTGTGTAAGGGATTAGCTCTGTTCTTGGAGATCATTCACACAAAGATCTTGATCACAACTGAATTTCAGGTCAAAACAGTGCCTTTTATTCAAAAATCTGCATCCACAGCATGCAACATAACAGTAAAAAACAAAAAGACCTTGCCCGCCCGTTAATAGTGATCATATGCGGCTTTCTCAGCCTCACAGTAATCCCGCAGCCTCCAGGCTGGAACACGTACAGTACCTCTGGGGGTTTTTGGTCCAGCATTCCTCTTGATTCTGACCTTGTGACCCTTATGGCAACAGGCGTCACAGCATCCCTCGAAGTTTGGGCTATCCCACAGCCCCGTGGTCTCTCAGCCTTTGTCAGCTAAAACCACACTCAAAGCCCTCTGCTCTAGGCCTCTGTGTCTAACCAAACACACTCTCTCCAGAGTAAGCACCACCCAAGTCCAGCAAGCAGACTAAATTTAAATGCTGGCATTGAGCAAGTCCCTGACTGGAACATGGGGAACAGGCACCCACCCAGCACATTGCCTTTTCCCAGTAAAAGCCCACCCTGGAGTAGCTAGAACCAGCTATGCTATGTATTATGGTGTCCGCTAACTACTTTAGTGGACACCCAAACTAGAGCCTTTACTCCACCAAGGCCGGGAACCTTGGTGACACGTTCCTTGGTGACAAAAACCCGCTTTTATTATTATTTTTATTTATTATTTTTTAATTTGTATGAAGGATCTGTTCCTATCTACTTGCGTAATTGATGCTAAAGTCAATGGGATTGGTGCAAACAGCGTAAATCAGCTTTGTGGGCTATTTAAACACTCCTGTCATCCTCTCGTGGTCCAGGAGAAACCTATTCCCAAGATATTTATGGTCCCGCACTTATAAAATACTTATAGCCTTATCTGTGAATAAGCCATAAATGTTCCAAAGTGAGATAACTCCTTTATTGCAGACTTGTCGTTTCATTCCTGCTGCCATGCCTGAGAAAATTGCTGGGTTAAGGGAAAGATGCTGTGTATGTGATGTGATTTTTAACAGTATCAAAGATAACTTAGTAACAGAACTCCTAAGATAGACAGTAAGTGGAGGTCCTCACATAACAACAGATCCGTTGCGTTTAGAGTACAAGTATAGTGGATGAAGAGAACAAACTTGATCCATATTCTGCCAACAATATCAGTACATCAAAACCATCCATATTTATAGGTTACCAAACGGTTTGATACCCACACCATGATTGTATTATTGGCAAACCGTTTTTTTTTCATTTCCATATAATAACATCAATAATAATGTAAAAATGTAAGTACATGGTTATTGAAGATGTCTGCAGCGTTAAACACCTTATATGTTGAAATGTGCATATTTTATTTTAAGTAAAACAATGTACAATTTCCATTTTGATGACTATATATCTATTTATTATCCAGGTATGTCGAGTTAAATGTTCAAAGTTCGGAAGATTATCGCAAATACACCCAAGAAATTCAGAGTTTTTAAAAAAATCGCCCACGTGATATAATTAATCACATTATGCAGAGACTGAATAGCACACTGGATCCAAGCAACATTGTGTGTGTGAATAGTACCAGTGGAATTTTTGAAGTGGACAGCGAAACTTATAAGGACAAAACGTATACCGTGAGTTTAGGAGGGCAAACTCCATTCTACACTTGCGAAGACTGGGGAAATTTCTAACTTCTATGTAAACATATGTGTTGTGTTATGAAATTCAATCCAGAATGGGGATGGCATAGATTGAGTAAGACTTACACAGAAAACCCACTGTTTTCTCTGGACATTCAGTGTTTTTCAAAAAATGGAAAAGAGGAGACATTCGAGGGCCAGGTCCATTTCACTGAATTAAAACAACCACATACAGGACTGATAGTGGATCTAGCACCTCGTCGGAGAGCATTACGCACAACCAAAATCAAGAATTGTCATACACTGATTAAACAACTAGTAGACGCCTTGTATCTCCTAAAAGATGTTTGTGATTTGACTAAAGTAGAGGAAGACCTGGAGAGATTGGTCACCAGTGTGCAGATTTTGGTACCAAAGGATGAAGGGTTACCATTGTTAGAGTCCCCAAAGAGAAAAAAGGAAGCATTAGTTAATTTACAACCACTACCAAAACGTGCTTATGGCCGGCCAAAACATCCATCATCACAAAGATTTGGAACCAAAGCTGATATGCTGAGGGAAGAGGTATGGGATATTGAAGAGGACAGAAAATCCATAAGCCCGGTTAGCAATTTGGACAGTGGTATCGGACAATATACTTCCAATGATACCTGGCAAATAATCAATGGCATTAAATTTACTTATCAGGATAGGTTAGAAATTGAAGGGAACACATGGCTGGATGACAGAGTGATTAATGCTTGCCAGTATCTTATTTCAGTCCAATTCCCTCATGTCTTTGGTCTATTTGACACATTGCTCTTAGCACATAACAAAGTTGGGCAAGCCACCCAAAAAGAAAATATTCAAATTCACCATTCAGGAGCACATTGGCTGGTATCACATGGATCTGCAACTGAGGTCACAGTGTATGACTCCATGAAAACATCTGTCACTGACACTTTAAAAAAACAAATTGTATATATGTATAGTAATTTTTTTGGGGGTGAATACTCAGTGCTTGACCTACCAAAAACAAAAAGGTGCAAGTGACTGTGGTCCATTTGCTATAGCAAATGCAGTTTGTTTGGCGTATGGAATAAGCATGAGTGATGTTGTCTTTGATCAAAATAAAATGCGCTCTCATATTGTTCATTGCGTTGAGAGACAAGAAATTTCCATGTTCCCCCATTCATTGTTGGCAAAATCATGAACCCCGTTTTATTCAAAACAAATTACACTCAGCACCTATTGCTTATGTAAGCTTTACAACCCGAAAGATCAAATGGTGGAATGTGCAGCTTGCAAAATGTGGTACCACTTTCAGTGGTGCTTCCTAATGGAAGTGTGTATGTTAAAGCCATATTTTATTATCCAAAAATAGTTAACACGTTTTATGTTTTATATAATTTATGACATTAAAAGGTTATTTAAACAAATATCTTGTATTGTTATTTATCAGAAGTAAATAATTTATTTTGAAATATAGCATATATGGACATTAGTTTTTAATAACTATATGCTGGCACACTTTAGCATGCAATGATATTGTGGCTGTGCATAAAAAATAAAACCTTTGCATAATGACATACAGTTGAATCGAAGATGGCCTAGGACAGTGGTCAGCAAACTGTGGCTCTAGAGCCACAAACGCCTCTTTAGCCCCTTGAATGTGGCTCTTCTAGGTGCAGCTCACAAATTGCCTAAAGACCCAAAACATTTTTGCCATAGGCAAGTTAAATGTGATCACACTGTATGTGTAGTTCTGTCTGTGATGCGGGGCCGCTGCCTCTGGAGCCCCGCTGGCCAGTACTCAAAATGAAAGTAGCGCAGTATGCCGACCGGACAGCCGCGGCACTCATTTTGTCAGGCGCCTGCTCCGCCAGCTTCATTAATAAAGTGGGAGCAACAGGTGTGTGAGTCAGTGAGGGGCGTTACCCTGATGTCCAGCCGGCTGGCCTGCTACATAGTGAGTAAAAGTACAGAGCCTTGGCCATGTATGTCCTTTTGTGTGCAAGACAACATGTAGGCTGAGAAGGGGAGTGCCACTGGGGGCCACGGTAAAAAGGTCATCAATTGACTGAATGGCATCAATCGCTCAGAATATAATAGATAGAGAAGGTCCTTCTGGAGTCCGGGAAATAGTCATTTCTACATGAGCTGGCTAAATGCTATGACTCAGAGGGACCTCTGCTGCATGACTCCCTCTCAGTATATAATAGATGGAGAAGGTCCCTCTGGAGTCCGGGAAATAGTCATTTCTACATGAGCTGGCTAAATGCCATGACTCAAAGAGACTTCTGCTGCATGACTCCCTCTCAGTATATAATAGATAGAGAAGGTCCTTCTGGAGTCCGGGAAATAGTCATTTCTACATGAGCTGGCTAAATGCCATGACTCAGAGGGACCTCTGCTGCATGACTCCCTCTCAGTATATAATAGATAAAGAAGGTCCTTCTGGAGTCCGGGAAATAGTCATTTCTACATGAGCTGGCTAAATGCCATGACTCAGAGGGACCTCTGCTGCATGACTCCCTCTCAGTATATAATAGATGGAGAAGGTCCCTCTGGAGTCCGGGAAATAGTCATTTCTACATGAGCTGGCTAAATGCCATGACTCAGAGGGACTTCTGCTGCATGACTCCGTCTCAGTATATAATAGATGGAGAAGGTCCCTCTGGAGTCCGGGAAATAGTCATTTGTACATGAGCTGGCTAAATGCCATGACTCAGAGGGACCTCTGCTGCATGACTCCCTCTCAGTATATATAATAGATGGAGAAGGTCCTTCTGGAGTCCGGGAAATAGTCATTTCTACATGAGCTGGCTAAATGCTATGACTCAGAGGGACCTCTGCTACATGACTGCCTCTCAGTATATAATATATAGAGAAGGTCCTTCTGGAGTCCGGGAAATAGTCATTTCTACATGAGCTGGCTAAATGCTATGACTCAGAGGGACCTCTGCTACATGACTCCCTCTCAGTATATAATAGATGGAGAAGGTCCCTCTGGAGTCCGGGAAATAGTCATTTCTACATGAGCTGGCTAAATGCCATGACTCAAAGAGACTTCTGCTGCATGACTCCCTCTCAGTATATAATAGATAGAGAAGGTCCTTCTGGAGTCCGGGAAATAGTCATTTCTACATGAGCTGGCTAAATGCCATGACTCAGAGGGACCTCTGCTGCATGACTCCCTCTCAGTATATAATAGATGGAGAATGTCCCTCTGGAGTCCGGGAAATAGTCATTTCTACATGAGATGGCTAAATGCTATGACTCAGAGGGACCTCTGCTACATGACTGCCTCTCAGTATATAATAGATAGAGAAGGTCCTTCTGGAGTCCGGGAAATAGTCATTTCTACATGAGCTGGCTAAATGCTATGACTCAGAGGGACCTCTGCTACATGACTCCCTCTCAGTATATAATAGATGGAGAAGGTCCCTCTGGAGTCCGGGAAATAGTCATTTCTACATGAGCTGGCTAAATGCCATGACTCAAAGAGACTTCTGCTGCATGACTCCCTCTCAGTATATAATAGATAGAGAAGGTCCTTCTGGAGTCCAGGAAATAGTCATTTCTACATGAGATGGCTAAATGCTATGACTCAGAGGGACCTCTGCTACATGACTCCCTCTCAGTATATATAATAGATGGAGAAGGTCCCTCTGGAGTCCAGGAAATAGTCATTTCTACATGAGCTGGCTAAATGCTATGACTCAGAGGGACCTCTGCTACATGACTCCCTCTCAGTATATAATAGATGGAGAAGGTCCCTCTGGAGTCCGGGAAATAGTCATTTCTACATGAGCTGGCTAAATGCCATGACTCAAAGAGACTTCTGCTGCATGACTCCCTCTCAGTATATAATAGATAGAGAAGGTCCTTCTGGAGTCCGGGAAATAGTCATTTCTACATGAGCTGGCTAAATGCCATGACTCAGAGGGACCTCTGCTGCATGACTCCCTCTCAGTATATAATAGATAGAGAAGGTCCCTCTGGAGTCCGGGAAATAGTCATTTCTACATGAGCTGGCTAAATGCTATGACTCAGAGGGACCTCTGCTGCATGACTCCCTCTCAGTATATAATAGATGGAGAAGGTCCCTCTGGAGTCCGGGAAATAGTCATTTCTACATGAGCTGGCTAAATGCCATGACTCAAAGAGACTTCTGCTGCATGACTCCCTCTCAGTATATAATAGATAGAGAAGGTCCTTCTGGAGTCCGGGAAATAGTCATTTCTACATGAGCTGGCTAAATGCCATGACTCAGAGGGACCTCTGCTGCATGACTCCCTCTCAGTATATAATAGATAGAGAAGGTCCCTCTGGAGTCCGGGAAATAGTCATTTCTACATGAGCTGGCTAAATGCTATGACTCAGAGGGACCTCTGCTGCATGACTCCCTCTCAGTATATAATAGATGGAGAAGGTCCCTCTGGAGTCCGGGAAATAGTCATTTCTACATGGGTTGTGACTAAATCCCATGACTCGGAGGGACCTGGTCCTCCCCAGTCATGGGAAATAGCCGGCTCTACAGCAGCTGTCTATTTCCCATTACTGGTAAGGACCTTCTTTGCCCCTTATTGTTGAGGTCCTGCATGGATACAGTATTTAGCCATGCCACACAGTGAATTGGCTATTTCCCATGACCCAGAAGGACCTTGTCCTCACTAATAATGGAAAACAGCCGGCTCTATAGAAGTCGTCTATATTATTCCGACACCATATATTCACCTATTGTCCTGGACCTGATCTATCATAGTATTTATCTTCACAGGCAATTAGCTAAATCCCATTCTAACTACAAGAACCATTCTTTTAAAGCTTCAGTGACATGATTATTTGTATATGTTTCACTTTGTATCATTGACTAAAGTAACACTGTTGAACGGTGGATAATAAAGTATTTTAGTTATTCTCTATTTCCCGGACTCCAGAAGGACCTTCTCTATCTATTATATACTGAGAGGGAGTCATGCAGCAGAAGTCTCTTTGAGTCATGGCATTTAGCCAGCTCATGTAGAAATGACTATTTCCCGGACTCCAGAGGGACCTTCTCCATCTATTATATACTGAGAGGGAGTCATGCAGCAGAGGTCCCTCTGAGTCATAGCATTTAGCCAGCTCATGTAGAAATGACTATTTCCCGGACTCCAGAGGGACCTTCTCTATCTATTATATACTGAGAGGGAGTCATGCAGCAGAGGTCCCTCTGAGTCATGGCATTTAGCCAGCTCATGTAGAAATGACTATTTCCCGGACTCCAGAAGGACCTTCTCTATCTATTATATACTGAGAGGGAGTCATGCAGCAGAAGTCTCTTTGAGTCATGGCATTTAGCCAGCTCATGTAGAAATGACTATTTCCCGGACTCCAGAGGGACCTTCTCCATCTATTATATACTGAGAGGGAGTCATGTAGCAGAGGTCCCTCTGAGTCATAGCATTTAGCCAGCTCATGTAGAAATGACTATTTCCTGGACTCCAGAGGGACCTTCTCCATCTATTATATATACTGAGAGGGAGTCATGTAGCAGAGGTCCCTCTGAGTCATAGCATTTAGCCATCTCATGTAGAAATGACTATTTCCTGGACTCCAGAAGGACCTTCTCTATCTATTATATACTGAGAGGGAGTCATGCAGCAGAAGTCTCTTTGAGTCATGGCATTTAGCCAGCTCATGTAGAAATGACTATTTCCCGGACTCCAGAGGGACCTTCTCCATCTATTATATACTGAGAGGGAGTCATGTAGCAGAGGTCCCTCTGAGTCATAGCATTTAGCCAGCTCATGTAGAAATGACTATTTCCCGGACTCCAGAAGGACCTTCTCTATCTATTATATACTGAGAGGCAGTCATGTAGCAGAGGTCCCTCTGAGTCATAGCATTTAGCCATCTCATGTAGAAATGACTATTTCCCGGACTCCAGAGGGACATTCTCCATCTATTATATACTGAGAGGGAGTCATGCAGCAGAGGTCCCTCTGAGTCATGGCATTTAGCCAGCTCATGTAGAAATGACTATTTCCCGGACTCCAGAAGGACCTTCTCTATCTATTATATACTGAGAGGGAGTCATGCAGCAGAAGTCTCTTTGAGTCATGGCATTTAGCCAGCTCATGTAGAAATGACTATTTCCCGGACTCCAGAGGGACCTTCTCCATCTATTATATACTGAGAGGGAGTCATGTAGCAGAGGTCCCTCTGAGTCATAGCATTTAGCCAGCTCATGTAGAAATGACTATTTCCCGGACTCCAGAAGGACCTTCTCTATCTATTATATACTGAGAGGCAGTCATGTAGCAGAGGTCCCTCTGAGTCATAGCATTTAGCCAGCTCATGTAGAAATGACTATTTCCCGGACTCCAGAAGGACCTTCTCCATCTATTATATATACTGAGAGGGAGTCATGCAGCAGAGGTCCCTCTGAGTCATGGCATTTAGCCAGCTCATGTAGAAATGACTATTTCCCGGACTCCAGAGGGACCTTCTCCATCTATTATATACTGAGACGGAGTCATGCAGCAGAAGTCCCTCTGAGTCATGGCATTTAGCCAGCTCATGTAGAAATGACTATTTCCCGGACTCCAGAGGGACCTTCTCCATCTATTATATACTGAGAGGGAGTCATGCAGCAGAGGTCCCTCTGAGTCATGGTCCCTGAATCAATATATCAGGGACCGTTCTCCACAATCTGATGGGGGCACGAAGCTTCCCGCCCCTTATCTAGGGGATGTATGGCCACCTGTACACACAGGACAGAGCCTCGTGTACACAACTACTAAACTCGCAGGGGCTGGAGGAATGGCTGATACCAGAGAGAACAAGAGCCCTGACTACCGACCAGGACCTGCCCAGTATCTGCTGCACTGCCAGAGCTGAAGGACCTGCGGTGATGTCACCGTCATGTGATCCGTGCAGGGGGCGGGGCTCAGCAGTGGAGAGGAGAAGAGATTGTGAAGGACCTGGGGTGAGGTCACTGTCATGTGATGAGAGTAGGGGGCGGGGCTCAATGGTTCAGGCAGTGATCACATGATAGTGATGTCATCACAGGTCCTTCTCAACTTCTTTGTTGCTGAGCTCCAGCTCCTCCAGTTCTCTCCTCTTCTCCTGAATGACCACCAAGGATGGACAGGAAGGAGATCAGCAGAAGAATATTAGACCTCACCTTGGAGATCATCTCCCTGCTGAGCGGAGAGGTAAACTTTTCCAGATTTCTCTCCTCTGTATTGTATTCTGTAACAAGTCAGACATCGGGAAGGAGAATCCATCATAGGAAGTGATAGGAAGAGTCCAGGGTCCTGGAGAACGGCCTCCAGACCTTCCAAGTGATGGAGAACCTGAAGATCAGCCCCCAGTATGGTGAGTGATGTATCATGTGACCAGTGACCAATAGTCATGTTGTAGGAGCCATGAGAAGGTAAGTAGGCACGTTGCACCCAAGAGGAAAGGGCCTGGAACAAGATGATCAGATGGCCTGGAGAGAAGATTTCTACCACTGGTCTGACATCTGTATAGACACTTAGAAGATGACAGTAGGGGGAGAGACCATGATTCACTTAAAGAGCATCTATCAGCAGGATCAACCATAATAAACCAGACATACTGCCTGGTGGGGTTGATCCTGTTTATTAAAGGGAACCTGTCACCGGGATTTTGTGTATAGAGCTGAGGACATGGGTTGCTAGATGGACGTTAGCACATCCGCAATACCCAGTCCCCATAGCTCTGTGTGCTTTTATTGTGTAAAAAAAAACTATTTGATACATATGCAAATTACCCTGAGATGAGTCCTGTACGTGAGATTAATACCAATAAACCAAATGACACATGATATAAGCGAGATAAAGTAAGTCTTGGGATATTTTGAAAAAGACCTCCATGGAAGCCATACATTTTACAGTAAGACGAAGCCCCTATTATTAAGGCTTTAAAAGAATCTGGTAAGGATGCAGCAATCCGAACCCTAGCTATCAGGCCTTTCTCCCTCAGAAGAACTTTCCTCCTGGTCATTACTCTCGCCTGCTGGGTCAGTCATCTGCAGGCCTCTCTGCTTGATGATAGGGTAGTAATGAAAACCCTACCTTCCGTTTTTCCTAAGGTAGTTTCTAAATTGCACAAGAACTAGGAGATCGTTCTTCTGTCCTTTTGTGACAATCCTTCTAATCACAGTGACGTGTCCTGCCATTGCATAGATGTCAGGAGGTGACCAATTCACTACCTTGAAGCTTCCAGGGATTGGTGGAAAGCAGAGAACCTCTTGGTTCAGTATTAAGGAAAGAGTAGGCCAGCAAAATACTACCAGCAGATGGATGAAGCAGGTTATTATTTTTTTTGTATATGGCAATCAGAACCTTCCTCCTTCTTCGTTTTTATGGGGCTCATTCAACAAGAGCGGTGTCCACCTTCTGGGCTTAGAGAGTGGAGGCCTCGTTGGATAAGATGCCTGGGCTTCCCTCATACTTTTCTCAGGCACTATAGGTTGCAGTTTTTTCCCCCGTGTCTGATCTCAACTTTGGTAGGAAAGTCTTGCAGGCAGTTGTCCCCCCCTAATTTACTTTATTTCTAGTTTATATCTCCCTGGGTTCCCTTATGGGCGAGGAGTTAAAAGATTACACTTGCCCGTAATTGGTTTTATCAGAACTCATACCTCGTCATTTCCTTTGGTATTATTTGTGTTGCTCCTTAGAGCATATAAGAAGGTATAGTAAGGGTTAGTTATGTAGATTCGGTAGGGTGTTCTCTGTCTAACCTTCGCATGGTTTTCTAGCAAAACTGAGTTGTGGAGAGGCACCGCTTTTATGTTGCAGTTTTCCCGTTCAGCAGGGGAGGTCCTCTCTATGGGTTCTGGAAAAACTGATTACTGGTAAATGTAATGTTTCTTTTTACATGCACAGGAGTACACAATAGTGAAGAAGACATCGGGGGACTGTGCGACTCCCATCATCCATCTCCAGGAGTCAGGAAGGCGGAGCAGGATCCCTCACCCCATCACAGAGCCTCCCCCTCACCCCCTGATACATGAGCAGAAGATCCTAGAGCTCACCCACAAGATGATGGAGCTGCTGACTGGAGAGGTGACACTGCTGGGAATGCTGGGAAATTCTCCAGTAACAGCACTGGAGGGGTCTGGGTGATGACGGTGTCATTGTGTTGTCAGGTTCCTATAAGGTGTCAGGACGTCACTGTCTATTTCTCCATGGAGGAGTGGGAGTATATAGAAGGACACAAGGATCTGTACAAGGAGGCCATGATGGAGGAGCACCAGCCTCTTATATCACAGGGTAAGAGCCGTCATGTGCAGTGTATACACGTGTGTGCAGTGACATGTAATGGAGGAGCACCAGCCTCTTATATCACAAGGTAAGAGCCGTCATGTGCAGTGTATACACGTGTGTGCAGTGACATGTAATGGAGAAGCACCAGCCTCTTATATCACAGGGTAAGAGCCGTCATGTGCAGTGTATACACGTGTGTGCAGTGACATGTAATGGAGGAGTACCAGCCTCTTATATCACAAGGTAAGAGCCGTCATGTGCAGTGTATACATGTGTGTGCAGTGACATGTAATGGAGGAGCTCCAGCCTCTTATATCACAAGGTAAGAGCCGTCATGTGCAGTGTATACATGTGTGTGCAGTGACATGTAATGGAGGAGCTCCAGCCTCTTATATCACAAGGTCAGAGCCGTCATGTGCAGTGTATACACGTGTGTGCAGTGACATGTAATGGAGGAGCACCAGCCTCTTATATCACAGGGTAAGAGCCGTCATGTGCAGTGTATACACGTGTGTGCAGTGACATGTAATGGAGGAGCACCAGCCTCCTATATCACAGGGTAAGAGCCGTCATGTGCAGTGTATACACGTGTGTGCAGTGACATGTAATGGAGGAGTACCAGCCTCTTATATCACAAGGTAAGAGCTGTCATGTGCAGTGTATACACGTGTGTGCAGTGACATGTAATGGAGGAGCACCAGCCTCTTATATCACAAGGTAAGAGCCGTCATGTGCAGTGTATACACGTGTGTGCAGTGACATGTAATGGAGGAGCACCAGCCTCTTATATCACAAGGTAAGAGCCGTCATGTGCAGTGTGTGCAGTGACATGTAATGGAAGAGCACCAGCCTCTTATATCACAAGGTCAGAGCCGTCATGTGCAGTGTATACACGTGTGTGCAGTGACATGTAATGGAGGAGCACCAGCCTCTTATATCACAAGGTCAGAGCCGTCATGTGCAGTGTATACACGTGTGTGCAGTGACATGTAATGGAGGAGCACCAGCCTCTTATATCACAGGGTAAGAGCCGCCATGTGCAGTGTATACACGTGTGTGCAGTGACATGTAATGGAGGAGCACCAGCCTCTTATATCACAAGGTAAGAGCCGCCATGTGCAGTGTATACACGTGTGTGCAGTGACATGTAATGGAGGAGCTCCAGCCTCTTATATCACAAGGTAAGAGCCGTCATGTGCAGTGTATACACGTGTGTGCAGTGACATGTAATGGAGGAGCACCAGCCTCTTATATCACAAGGTAAGAGCCGTCATGTGCAGTGTATACACGTGTGAGCAGTGACATGTAATGGAGGAGCACCAGCCTCTTATATCACAAGGTAAGAACCGTCATGTGCAGTGTATACACGTGTGAGCAGTGACATGTAATGGAGGAGCACCAGCCTCCTATATCACAGGGTAAGAGCCGTCATGTGCAGTGTATACACGTGTGTGCAGTGATATGTAATGGAGGAGCACCAGCCTCTTATATCACAAGGTAAGAGCCGTCATGTGCAGTGTATACACGTGTGTGCAGTGACATGTAATGGAGGAGCACCAGCCTCTTATATCACAAGGTAAGAGCCGTCATGTGCAGTGTATACACCTGTGTGCAGTGACATGTAATGGAGGAGCACCAGCCTCTTATATCACAGGGTAAGAGCCGTCATGTGCAGTGTGTACACGTGTGTGCAGTGACAGGTAATGGAGGAGGTACACAAGTTTGACTCTTTAAACATCACATTAGGTCCCTGCATTTTCCTTATAAGTCAGACATATTGATGGACTTCATTCACCCGAAGGTGGTTTCCTGCTGGAGTAATTCTCCCCCAGGAGATGCTGCTGATGTCTGGGGGCAGATGTCCCTTTTTGATTGGCGAGTTCTTCATCTCCTCCTTGGCCCAATTACTAGGAAAGGGGGATAGGAAGATCCGTCATCTATCTCTCCCATTCCTGGATGATGGGTGGCTTCATTTAATCTGCTAGGGATTCCACAACTGGCCTTCTAGGTCTTCTACCCTGGAGCTGTGGTTCATCTCTGAGGTAGTGAGTTACTACTCAGCCACAGTTTTGTAACTCCCTTATGGCGCTCAATCTCCGTCTGTCTCTCGACTTGCAGTCACTCAGTGGCGCCTCTTGTGTTTCCCCTGCACCAACACCTCCGTGGTCCAATTCATTTAACAGCATGTGCAGCAGAAAACTGACGCACATTAGACTAGGAATTCAACTCTAGCTCCCTAGAAGCCGTACACCAGCGGGGTTCACTATATAAGAAGCATCAGTCGTACTACATCCCCCCCTCTAGTTCGTTAACGACATAGTGCACACAATGGCACCAAAACATCCCCTTTTATAAACTCCTCTGAGGAATAGTGTAGGGTAAGTTATAATTGTTGTCACGTTCCCCTGCACATCAGTGCCCCTCACAGTGAAGAGACATTATGGCGAACAGGACATAACAAAAGGTCTAATAGACAGAACGGAGGTCAATGGGTAAAAGGAATCCCATAGTAACTGCCTCAGATACAAGTCCATCAGGATGGGAGCTACCTGCATCTTTCCCACTTCAGGGGAGGTAGAATACGGCTCAGGAGAAGGATTCTCACCATGGGAGGGAGTTTAGAGCCATTCTCCTCACGTTCCTTCAGTGACCCTGATCGGTGTATATACTGAGAAAGGCATAACTGTCCTTCTAATGAATCTTCCTACAGAGGACAATGGGGGTTTCAGTGATCTCAGAGGTTCCTGTTCCTGTTCAGCAGGGTGACAGTCAACAGCTCCCAGGGAAAGGAGACTTGGATGGGGTAAAGATGTTGAGCTTTCTCCAACACCACAGAACCTGGTGGAGAGGAGACTGGGAAAACTTGTTTTACTTCCTCTGACTGTTTCTTCACTGTGAGTTCTCTCTCTAGAAATTTACCTCATATGGGGCGGTGTCATAACTAGTGCCAGAATGATGCTTTGACAGAACGCTATGAGGTTAGGACGTGATGTCGCGCCCTCCTCCTCCCCCTGACCTACCTCCGGCGATCCCGACAGAGTCGCTGCATACACGCATCCCATGGCTGGATCCTTGGCCTCAGGACGCCCCAAGCCTGTGTGGAGAACCGAGATGTAAGAGGGAGACTTCGTTCTTTACCAGTGTATTTCCTCCCCCATCTTTCGGGTCTGTACCCCGCCCCCCCTGCTCCTGCTCCCGCCTCCTGTTTTTGCGTGTGTCGTGCTTTGGTGTTCTGTGTGCCCCCGGCAGCCTCGTGTCTAGCCTGGCTCACTGGTCCTCCCGGCCTTAGTGGGAAGTCTGGCCCTTTCTGCCACGTTGCCTCCGATTGCGCCTCTGAAGTACCAAGGGACTGTGTCCCGATCCGGCTCAATACAAGGGCTACCAGCGTGCATTCTTTGGAGGCGCTTCCTCCCCCCTGCATCCTTGGAAAGAAAACCTGAGGTCTCCTGCCCTATTTGAAGACCTCTCCAGTGCTGTGAGATTTATCCATGTTGCTGTTCATGTCCTTTCCTCTCTTAATTATTTCTTATTGTAATTCTTCCCTCTATTGAAGTATTAGAAGAACAAGGAAGGAAAGAGGATATTTGGGAGGAAAGACTTAAGGAATCAGAGATACTAAAAAATATAAAAGGAGAAAATTAGGGGGGGGGGGATTAAAAGACGTGAAGCTGGTTTTCCCTTAAAAGAGTAAGAAGCACTGTGAACGAAAATAAGGAGAAGATAAAGGAAGGCGATGAGAGAGAAGATAGGGGGAGGAAGAGAAGAAAAAAAGGGGAAGAAAAAAACCATAAACAAAAAGGGCAAAATATGGCCGCCCTCAATAGACTTGTCATCATCTAAATCAGGACAGAGACCGATAGAGTCTGCTAAAATTAAGGAATTCCTAAAGTTGTCCAATGTAAACACCAGGGCTGGACAAAAGGGGAAGCAGGATATAAATACGAGAAAGAACTGGAAAAGTCATTAGATGAATATCCTCAGAGTGGAGAGGGGGAGAGGGAGGACGAAGTGGAAGCTCCAATGGGGGAGCCCTCCCGACTGGAGGAGATTTTATCTACGGTCAAAAATAACAGAGAGGCGATACAAGATGTCGCACTGCAACTGGGGACAGTCCAGACAGACGTGGCCATAATAAAAGATGATCTAACAAAGATACGAGATAGAGGCATTTATATAGAAAAGACTGTGAGCTCCCGAGAGCAAGAAGCAAAAGTATTAAAACCTGAATTTCCCATCATGAAATGGACTATAATAATCTGGAAAAAAAAATTGGGACCTAGAAGGCAGGTTGAGAAGATCTGATGTTGGCTTCCTGAGGGTGTAGAGGAAAAAAATCCGTCTGGAATGGTACAGTCTTTAATCTTTGATAACTTTGGGAAGGAACGTTTCTCACCTTTGTTTTTAGCCGAGAGGGTCCATTGGATTCCCGGGGGTAAGCCGATCCCTGGAAGGCAGCCAAGGGTACTTTTGGTAACGATGCTTGCCTCCCGGGACAGAGATATGATCTTAAAGCGAGCACGGGAGTGTCCTCCTATCCTCTACAATGGCAGTAAACTTTCATTCTTCCTGGACTTCTCGACGTTCAAGACAAGAGGCATACCTTTTTTGCCGTTAAAAAATGCCTTCAGGGCAAGGACATCAAATACTCTTTTTTTTTGTATCCAGCCAAACTGCGGATTATATTTAACGGAACAGTCCCTTTTTTTGATACCCCGGCCTTGGCCACGGATTGGCTAGACCTGCATAATGTTTACATTTTTGGTATACTGTGGAGGTGAGGGTAGTGGAGAGGGGGAGGGATGGTCTTAGTAAAGAGGTCTGTTCCCTTTAGTAGGAGATCATAGGGTGTTGGGGGGTGGGATGAAGTTCTGTGGGTGGGATGCGATGAGCGAGAGGTATGGGGCCTATTGGGCATTGCTGTTGATTAGCTGATTATATGTCTACGGAAGAAGAGGCTGTGACACGGATTTCCAGGGGATGGGTCTCAGAGGCATTTCATTCTACCTTTACGAGCCACTCTAGAGGCGTGACTGTGTTTATACATAAAAGGATTGACTTTGTCTGCGCGGCGTCATCTATTGATAAGCAGGGGAGTGTTACGGCACCCCGGGCATCAAAGGGGGTAACAGCCGCTTAAGAGATATTCCCTTTGCAGATGTCAAGGCAGCTACTAAAGACACCAATCTCCCGAACTGGAAACCATATGAATGCTGCATACAGCCGAATAGGAACAACTATATGAAAGGTTTACACTCCTAGCAGTCGAACTGGAACAGCATACAATAAATCCCCCCAAAAACGAGACCAAGCTCTGTGTTGAGGGTAAATCAGAATCTCTCTTTACTGAGGGCTACCTGCCCGTATTTATGCAGGTCCCCATCTGGTGGACACTCCCCTAGAGGGACCAGATGGAGGACTGTGACACAGGACAGATGAGCAGCAATTCAGGACACACAGACACAATAAATCCCCACAATGCATCCTGGTTTCCTCCTCTTTGCCCTGGAGACAACCGAGGACAAAGGGAAATCGCCCTTATACACATGAGGACAACAGGACAGAAATCACTATTCAAATATACAATGTCACAACCCTTACAGTAAACATAGACATTTAACATATCCCCAGATAGCTCAGGTCTGAGTGCGTATTGTTAGGTGAAGGGCACTCGGACTACACGAATACAGTTCAATTGCCATGGAGCCAAGTTCTTTCAGATAGTCTTTGCAGGGGAAAATCAAGCGTTTCAACATGGGGCCATAGTCTAAAGGAAGCAGACGGGCAACCAAGCTTCTCCAATGCAATGTGGTGAGATTGGTCTCGTCACAGGGAGGTTTGTTTTTCTGCATGGGAAACTTTTTGGTAGATTATGTACTTTAGCTTTTATTTATATTCCTCCTCCTTTTTCTCTTGACGTAGTCAATAGTTTACTAATGTTTATGGAGAAGTGGCCAGATTGTCTTACCCTAGTAAATGAGGATTTCAATTGTGTCATTAACCCTAAGATCGACTGGACTACTTTGGATGGAAACATTTATACTTATGCACCTAACCAGGGGTCCCTATTGGCTCGATTCTGTCAGGAGTCGGGCCTTGTGGCTGTTTGGAGTATCTTGGGACAGGGAAGAAGAGCTTATTCCTGTGTGACTAGATCTAGGATCGACCTTGCGTTGGTGAATGAGAAATTTTTGAGGTATATTAAGCGGATGAGATATGAGGCCAGGTTACTCTCAGATCATCTCCCGGTATCCCTTGAACTTACTCTGTTTGATGCTAGTGAAGGGGTACTACCCCCCTTTAGATTGAATTCTTACTGGTTGTCTGTAATAGTCAACCATGATTGGATGAAACAGGAGATGGCATAGTATTGGAAGGTTAACTATAAATCAGCCAAAATCCAATCTGTTTGGGATGCGTTTAAGGCTACGGTAGGGGGGCTATTTCTCAATAGTATTTCCCATCTAAGAAGGGGATATGGGAGGAAGGAGAGGGCCTTAAAAGCAGTGGCGTTATATGGGATGGAGCAGTTCTCCAGGGAAAAAACTAAAAAAATGGGAGAGTGATGCAAAATACAAGTCAGGAGTATTTCTTCTAGACGAGGCTCAGCAAAGGCTCTTTTCAGGGGACAAAAACTTTTTTGTGAAGCAGGGCGTCCAGGAAAACTCATGGCTAAAGTAATATCTAACCAAGACCCAAAAAAAAGAAATAGGTAGTATTCGATTAACCGAGGATACGATCACTGTAAATTGGGAAAAAATAAAGGGAGCTTTTACAAAACACTTCTCAGAAATATAAAAAACTAGCAAGAATAGTACGGATGAAGAGATAGAGGCCTATTTGACCTCCATCAAGTTTCTGCCTCTTACAGAAGTACAGAGGAACTCCCTAGAGGTAGAATTGTCCTTACAGGAACTAGAGCGGCATTGAAGGCCTGCTCTGGAAATTCCTTTCCCGGCTCAGATGGCCTCCCCTATGAGTTTTATCGTAAATATGGAGATGTTATACTCCCGTATTTGCTGAGGGTAATTAAGTCCTTGGAGGAGGGTATTCTACCAGAGTCAATGGGCGAGGCGGTAATTGTACTAATATTAAAAAAGGGAAAGGATCCCCTAAATATGGAGTCCTTGAGACTAATATTGCTTCTAAACACAGATGTTCAGCTACTGGCAAAGATGCTGGCTCCAGAGTTACTCCATCAATTATATACCCTGACCAGAATGGGTTAATTCCCAATAAAGGTACCCATCACAACCTTCACTGTCTCTTTGCAAACATACAGTCCCCTGGGGGGGATTCCCGCTCCATCCTGTCCTTGTTTGACATTTATATTGAGCCTCTAGCACTCAGTATTCGGCAAGATCCAATTATTGAGGGTTTTGGAGTATCGGATCTCTTTATATGCCGATTATGTATTATTTTATATAAACCAAACCAACATTGCTCTCCAGAGAGTTATCCACCTGGTCAATTCCTTTGGGGAAGTCTCTGGTCTAGATATTGGCCACAAACTACCCTTATGCTACTGGATAACTTTGAATATTTGAGTGAGGTCCCTCTTACAATGTTAAAGGTAGTGGAAACAGTAGAATATCTTGGTATGATGACCTGGGATTGAGGATTATATTCAGCTTAATTTAATACCACTGAAAAGTAAGTTGAGATAAAAAAAATTACTATATGGTTGTGATTATTCCTAACGAGAGAAGATAGAGCATCTTTTAACAAGATGGTGATTTTGCCTCAACTTCTTTATATTCTTAGGAATTCCCCAGTCTGGATCGAGGACAAGTTCTTTAAACTCCTTAAAAGGATGATGAATGATCTACTTTGGGGAAGAAAGCGAGTGAGGCTAAAACTGGAACAGGGAGGATTGAATCCCCCCTACTTCAAGGGTTACTTTAGAGCTGGGCAGTTATTTTTATATTGTCACTGGGAGAAAAGTGTAAGACCTTGGTGAGCCGATCTTCCTTTGACAATATGTTTACATTACTGGAATCGGGGCGACTGATTAATGTTGAAAAAGAGTATTCAGTAACTGGGAGGGTATTTTCCAGAGATTGTAGATGGATGGGGATAAAGGATTCTCTTCAGTGGCATAATGTTTTTTTTACAGCAGGTTGATAAATTATTAGGTGATAGATTTTGACAAGAAAGTAATATTATGTACCTTTCACAGGTGGTGAAGCAGGGAGAGGTGATGCCTCTCTCGAGCTTAGCACTATTTAGGTAACCTAAGTTGGCTTCGGTATTTTCAGATACGTTCAACGCTGTTAAGAGTAAAAGAGGTTTCACAGTTGGAGATAGACACTTCATCACCTTTGAATGTTGTGCTGGAAACTTCTGGCTATAAGGGTAAGATGTCCCAACTATATCAATTATTAATTAAGTCACTTTTTTCCATGATTGTTTCACCGGGTCAGAGGACCTGGGAAAACAATTGTCAGATGGTTACATCACAGGGGTGGGGAAATATATTCACTTATTTAAAATTAGTTTTGCACAACTTTAATCACATAATGATTCCAATGTAATATTATACACAGAGTCTATATCGCGCTGATCTGGCTTAATAAATGTGGTTTACGAGAATCTTCGACTTGCCCCCGTTGTGGGTCACAAGGGGCAGATTTTCTGCATTTCTTCTGGCGGTGTCCAGATTTAAAATTATATTGGGACTCGATCAGTAATTTCATTACTCAAAAATGAAAGATGCTGGTCCCGTTGACACCCGAGTGCTGGATATCGAATGATTTTTCTAACTTAATCTGCCATAAGTATCGAAAGATCTTTTTTGGCTAAAATTATGTTCTTAGCCAGACTCAATTACCCGAGTCTGGTTTTCTCAAAATACTCCAAGATTTAATGATTGGATATATCAAGTAAACAAGATTAAGAGATATGAGAACATTTTGTATAACCAGAGGAATTCCGAAGAAAATGGTCCAGGATATGGGGAGAATGGAAGTGGTAGGTGTCTTTTTGTGACCCTTTCTCCAACTATCTATTTTTATATCTTAACCTTATTACTTGATAAAGATAATGAGATGCATCGCTGGGGTGGGAGGCTAGGGTCTGGGTGATTGGGGTGGATATGGGGAGAAAAGTATTATTTATGCTTTTGATCAATTATGTAATTGTTTTACTTGTTGCAAATAAACAAAACTATTTCAATTGAAAAAAAAAAGAATGATGCTTTGATGCCTTTTTGGTCGGTAGAGTGCTGCAAGATGCCCTTGGCACTTATAACTGTGTCCTCTTCCTCAGAATTTACTGTTGTGGAAAAGGAGTCATCCCACTGCCTGCCATTCACCCTCCTAGACCAGAGATTACTTTGGTATTCTGACCTGCTAGGTGCTGGGACCCTGGCACAGGTGGTTAGAAGCAGGACATTGTTGTGTTACCGGGATAACTAAACCTAGAAGTGAAGGAGCTGAGAGAAGAGTCTGATCTATAGACCGATCTACAGGAGGCCATGTATTCAGTCACTGTGTGCTTGTGTCTCCACAGATGGATCGAGGAGGAGAAATCCACTAGAGAGATGTCCCCGTCCTCTGTATTCCCAGGACTGTCCAGAGGAGAAGGTCCTGGAGAATCCTCAGGTAGATGGAGCTGAGCCCTATACACATCTATATAGGGGGGTCCTGCAGTCATAGAGGGGTCATAGATTGTGGGGGTCTCTTCTGTGGATCTGTTAGATTTCCCACCTGTCTGCTGTATTGTACTGAATTGTTACAGGTGACAAATCAGGGGGAAGATCTGACTGATATTAAAGTGGAGGATGAAGAAGAGAGGATGATGGGCGATCCCCCGTGTAAGAGTGAGGTGGAGGAGGACATTCCAGGAGATGTCACCACAGGTATGGAATCATGAATGGAGAAAGTGACTTCAGATTCTGTCCTTGGTGCCTTCAGGGTAGGAGGAGAATCTGATCACCGGCTGCTGCTCTCTGATTGGAGATGTCTCCATCACATCATGAAGTGTTCTCCTTATCCAGCTGACGGCGATTTCTGATCAGATTCTTCTCCGATCCCGGCTGTTCCTGCAGGACATGGCGGTCAGTCACATCCACACACCCACTGGCGATTATGCGGGCACCGCTTTTGTGTCTGTGATATCGTGATGAACTACATGTACGCCATTGTGCAGGAATTACATGCCGCCAGTGACCTACATGTACCTCATTGTGCAGGAAAAGGTTAAGCACCATTTTGTGATAGTAAAGAGATGTTAAACAACAACCTCTACACTTTGGCGATTTTCCTTTTTAATACAACCCCAATTTAAAAAAATGTCAGCGCTGTAAAAAAAAGTAAATAAAAACAGAATTCAATTATTTGTAAAACTCCCAGACCCAAATGTTACTTACAGTACAACACAGAACACTTAATGTATCACATCTTACCATTTTATAAAAAAAACAAAACTTAACTTATTTAGAAGTTAATGGTAGAAAAGCATCTCAAAAAAGTTATTACAGGGGCAACAAAAGGCTGGAAAAGTAAGTGGTGCTAATAAGAAGCAGATGAAGGAGCAATGTGCAACTAATTCACATGACTGGGTATAAAAAGAATATGTTAGAGATACAGAGTCTCTCAGAAGCAAAGATGGACAGAGGTTCACCAACCTGCAGAAACCGCATCTAAAAAGGCTTTGAATATCCCACCATCTATAGTCCGTCATATCATCAAAAGAGTCAGAGAATCTTAAGAAATTCATGTGCACAAGGGCCAATGGCCAATATTGGATGCCTGTAATCTGTAGCTGATGATTCTGTACTGGAAATCACTGCATGAGCTCAGGAACACTTCCAGAAATCACCGTCTGTGAACATAGTTCGCCGTGCAATCCACAAATGCAAGTTAAACCCGAGAAGAATCCATATATCAACATGATTCAGAAGCGCCACGTCTTCTCTGGGCCAAAGCTCATTTAGAATGTACCGAGGCAAAATGGAAAACTGTTCTGTGGTTGGATAAATCAAAATCTGAAATTCTTTTTGGAATTCACAGACACTGTGTACTGCAGGCTCAAGGGGAGAGGGACCATCCAGCTTTTTATCAGCACACCATTCAAAAGCCTGCATCTCAGATGGTATAGGGCAGCATTAATGTTAGGCATGGGCAGCTTACACATCTGGAAAGGCATTATTAATGCTGAACAATATGCAAAGGTTGTAGAAGAACATCTGCTCCCATCCAAGTGTCTCTTTCAGGGAAGGCCTTTCATATTTTAGCAAGACAATACAAAACCACATACTGTGTCCATCACACCAGCATGGCTTCTCAGAAGAAGAGTCTGGATGCTGAACTTGCCACCTGCATCCAGACCTTTCACTGCTAGAAATAATTTGGAACATCATAAAAATAAAAATCCAGCAAAGAAGACCCAGGACTGTTGAGCAGCTAGAATCCTACATCAGACAAGAATGGGACAACAATCCTCTCCCAAAACTCCAGCAATTGGTCTCCTCACTTCCCAGACATTTACAGACTGTTGAGGGGATTCTATACAATGATAGTCATTGAACTGTCCCAACTTTTTTGAAATGCGTTGCTGTCATCAAGTTCTAAATGAGTAACTTTTTCATTAAATAGTAAGATGTCTCACTTTCAACATCTGTTACATGTCCTATGATCTACAGAGAATAAAATATGAATTTATGAGACTTGCAAAACATTGCACTCTTTTTATTTACATTTATTTACATTTTACACTGCATCCCAACTTTTTTTGGAATTGGGGTTGAAGTTAAAGGGGTTTTCATTGTTAGTTAAAGGGACAGCTTTAAAACGGCCTTCATAAGACAAGTGACTTCTAGAGTGGGCTGCGATTCCTCTTTTTGAGCAGCAGTCACATGACTTGAAGATTCCGACTTTCAACACAGTGTCAAGACATCTCACTTAGACAGAACATGACCGTTTTTTCTTAACATTCCCTTTATAACAGCACCTCGAAGATCAAGATTAGATACAGGTACGTGAATGGAAGAAAAAAAAGAGTAATGGGTATTGGAAACTTTTTCCCATAAAATATGTTTTTAATGTGCATAAGTACTAAAAGGTGAAGAATAAAATTTGCATGTTGTTTTACCACATGGTAAACTTAAAAAAAACAAAACTATTTACTATTGTGGAGAAGGGAGTAATCCCACTGCCTGCCATTCACTCTCATACACCAGAGGTTACTTCGGTCTTCTGACCTGCTAGGTGCTGGGACCTCGTCACAGGTGGTGAGGAGTAGAATATTATTATTTCCCCCTGATACCTAAACCTAGAAGTGAAGGAGCTGAGAGAAGAGTCTGATCTATAGACGGATCTACAGGAGGCCATGTATTCAGTCACTGTGTGCTTGTGTCTCCACAGATGGATCCAGGAGGAGAAATCGACCAGAGAGATGTCCCCATCCTCTGTATTCCCAGGACTGTCCAGAGGAGAAGGTTCCAGAGAACCCTCAGGTAGATGGAGCTGAGCCCTATACACATCTATATAGGATCCTGGGGTCATAGATTGTGGGGGTCTTTTATGTGGATCTGTTAGATTTCCCACCTGTCTGCTGTTTTGTACTGAATTGTTACAGATGAGAAAGCAGGGGGAAGATCTGACTGATATTAAAGTGGAGGATGAAGAAGAGAGGATGATGGGAGATCCCCCGTGTAAGAGTGAGGTGGAGGAGGACATTCCAGGAGATGTCACCACAGGTATGGAATCATGAATGGAGAAAGTCACTTCAGATTCTGTCCTTTGTGCCTTCAGGGCAGGAGGAGAATCTGATAAAAGTGTGCAACAGACACAGTTCACTATTTTTGTCTAGGAAAGTCTTATATGAGAGATGTCGAACAACTGATATTTCTCATTAAAAGTTTTCTTATTTAGATATTGCATTGTTGTGTAGCCACAAAAAAACATGTTTAAAAAAGTAATGGGTCTTTGAATGTGACAATGAAACTACAAAAATAATAACCTGATCATTACATGACAAGCAGGGCTGGTCAGCCTGTTAGTTAAGAGGTTAGATATGTTTGGTTTTGTGTTTTTAGCTTCCTTTCTGTGTACTCCAGTCTTAAGATCCATATTCACTATAATGGGCGCCAGTGGAGATCCAGCTGCAACCCGGAAAATATGCCTGCTAGATTTCTTTACCACAAATGTGAAACAGGCCTTAGAAACTGTAATTCCACAATGAAACTGCAGCTGGAAGAAGGGGAATCTTTCACTACAAATCCAGAGCGACTGTAACTTCTACTGAGTTTGTTTGAGACTTCAGCAGCAGCGGAGGAGGTGCTCAAGAAAGTGTTTCTCAGTTAAGCTCTAGGTGGCCATTATGGCATGAATTTTTCCAGTGAATCCACCAGCTCCATCAGGTCTGAGAAATTAATAATGAATTCAGATTGTGTTGAGGAATGTGGTGACAATCAATTTGGAGCTGAAGGGTTAATTGCCAGACATGGATTATTTTTTATTTTTATTAGAATTTACGTTTGTGTAATAGAAATGGAGACTGGGTACAGACCAGAATTGTGGACTTTGTCAGAGTGCTGCAGAAAGCTTTGTAAAGCTGCAATCTCAAGTGGAATCTTTCATAAATTTTTTTTTTAACCAAAGCTAGGAGTGTATTTAAAATAGGAATGTTATAAGTTTGTCTATTTTACGGCTTGAAAAAAAAAATCACATATTTTATTTTGTATTTTCACAGAAAATCCCAATATGCATTCTAAGGGTAACATTATGTTATCACTAAATTATAAAGTAGAAGATGAAGATATCATGCCGCACTCTTCAGGAGAAAACCTCATTACCTTTAATGTATATCAAGGACTACACAGTACCGAACTATCCTATAATCCCCCTATTCATGAGAAACCTACTCCTGACCAATCACAGATTTTTACCAGAAGTACAGGTCAAGTGGTTTCTATACACAAAAGAATTCACACAGTAGAGATTTCAAACTCCTGCTCAGAATGTGGGAAATGTTTCACAAATAAATCAAATCTCGCTATACATAAAAGGATTCACACAGGAGAGAAACCGTATTCATGTTCAGAATGTGGGAAATGTTTTACACAGAAATCACATCTTGATAAACATAAAAAATTTCACACCGAAAATAATCTGTTTTCATGTTCAAAATGTGGGAAATGCTTTAGACAAAAATCAACTCTTGTTACACATGAGAAAATTCACACAGGACAGAAGCCGTATTCATGTTTAGAATGTGGTAAATGTTTTATACAGAAATCACGTCTTGTTACACATCAGAGAATTCACATAAGAGAGGAAGTGTATTCATGTTCAGAATGTGGAAAAGGTTTTACAAAAAAATCATTTCTTGTTAGACATGAGAGAAGTCACCGAGAAGAGAAGCCAAATTCATGTTTAGAATGTGGGAAATGTTTTACAGATAAATCACTTCTTGTTAGACATCAGAGAAGTCACACAGGAGAGAATCCATATTTCTGCGCAGTGTGTGGAAAGTGCTTTACATTTAAATCAAATTTTGTTAAACACGAAAGATGTCACACAAGAGAGAAACCGTATTCATGTTCAGAATGTGGAAAAAGTTTTGCACTTAAATCAAATCTTGTTACACATGAGAGAACTCACACAGGAGAGAAGCCATATTCATGTTCAGAATGTGGAAAATGTTTTGCACATAAATCACATCTTGTTACACATGAGAGAAGTCACACAGGAGAGAGGCCGTATTCATGCTCAGAATGTGGAAATAGTTTTACACAGAAATCAAGTCTTGTTACTCATGAGAGAATTCACACAGGAGAGAAACCATATTCATGTTCACATTGTGGAAAATCTTTTACAGTTAAAGCCCGTCTTCTTAGACATGAGAAAAGTCATACAGGAGAGAAGTAATTTAGATATTTTATGTGGAACTTTTTTTGTAAGGAAACCAAATTCTAAAGATCATCATTCTTCTCTACAACTCCCTGTTGTGCGGCTATTTTATAGATGAACTATGGCTGCAGAAAAGTCACAGTCAAGTTGTGATCATGTAAAAAAAGGTATTAGATATATTGTGCACAGCGTCACCGTTGTCACTGAGCAAACATTGTCTTTTTGGCTCATATTATAAGTTCTACTAGCGCTGTGACAGTCATTGCTCCTATGGCAATCATCTGAGTGCTGGCAGAAGAGACTATTACATGCAGTGATTTCCTCTGCAGCATGGGGAGCAGCTATCGCTATGCTATTGCTCGTCCCCATGTTGTATAGTGTTTTGCTGATCATCTGCCAAAAAAACGTCTAGTGTAATACAGGCTTTAGGGCAAACTGCCATAAAATGCTGAATAACTGTTTGCCTAAAAATCTGTTTTTACTTACTGTATGGAAGGGGGGGGGGTGTTTGCATAACAGAGGTGGAGGTGTCTCCATGCAAAGAGTGGTGTAGATAGTTCCAGGGGATAAATGGCCCAAGGATTGGAGGGTTGGAATCTGGAGAGACCGAGGAGGATACTGGGAAGGAGGATTCTGAAGCGGTCATAAGGGACCAGAGGAAAGGATTGATAGATAGATGTAAGTGTGTACAGTGTCCATGTCAGGTAACTATGTATCGTTCTTACTGTAATGTTTAATGAATTATATAAGTTCATTTATAGCGGAATCTTTGTTGTTGATTTACAAATTTGTCTCTCTGTAAGTAAATGTATTTCTGTCTGGTTTTACATTTCATATTTATATATTACATATACTTTTTGCCTAACCTTTGAATCAGACCCAATAAAAGAGTGGATTATATATATATATATATATATATATTATATTTAGATCTTCATCTTCATTTGGTGGGTGACCTATGATAATTAACCCCATACCTACAGGGGTGTTTTGGTTTTGCAATTTTCAGCACCAATTGACAGGAAACAAAACACAATAGTGATTGTTTATCTGTAATGCCCCGTTTTCCTGCACTCCATCACGGTCACGTATCCACTGTGTTGGTTTCCTTTCCCAATGACAACTCTATATCTGAGGTAAGGCTCTGCCCGGTAGACACATCATCAATGACCTTGCCTCTGAGGGTGGTCTGCTCATCCTCCTGGACCCTGCCCTTCAGATTGGTAAAATTGAGTTAAAAAAAAATCTTTTTATTTATAAAAAAATACCAAATTTACCAGAAATTTGGAAAAATTAGCAAATTTCTATTTCTCTACTTTTATAATAGTAATACCTCCAATTTCTACTTCATGTTTGGATCATTTTGTTAATGCCACTTTATTTTTTGCGGACATTAGAAGGCTTAGAAGTTTAGAAGCAAATCTTAAAATTTTTCAGAAAATTTCCAAAACCCACTTTTTAAGGACCAGTTCAGGTCTGAAGTCATTTTCTGAGGCATACATAATAGAAGCCACCCCAAAATGACCCCATTTTAGAAATTACACCCCTCAAGGTATTCAAAACTGATTTTAAAAACGTTGTTAACCCTTTAGGTGTTCCACAAGAATTAAAGGAAAATGGAGATGAAATTTCAGAATTTCAGTTTTTTGGCAGATTTTCCATTTTTTCCAGTAGCAAAGCAAGGACTAGCAGACAAACAAAACTCAATATTTATTACCCTGACTCTGTAGATTACAGAACCACCCCATTTGTTATCGTAAACTGCTGTATGGGCACATGGCAGGGCGCAGAAGGAAAGGAATGCTATTTGGTTTTTGGAGGGCCATGTCACATTTGAACATTCCCTGATGCACCCCTAGAGTAGAAACTCAAAAAAAGACCCCATTTTGGAAATTACGGGATAAGGTGGCAATTTTGTTGGTACTATTTTAGAGTACATATGATTTTTGGTTGCTCTATATTACACTTTTTGTAAGGCAAGGTAACTAGCTGTTTTGGCACCATTTTTATTTTTTGTTCTTTACAATGTTCATTTAACAGGTTAGATCATGTGGTATTTTTATAGAGCAGGTTGTTACGGATGCGACAATATCAAATATGACTACTTATTTTGGTTGTTTGTTTCAGTTTTACAAAATAAAGCGTTTTTTTTTTTTAATGCTTTTGAAAAGTGTCTCCATATTCTAATAGCCATCATTTTTTTTTTTTTTTTTTGGAGACTTATGTAGGGTCTCCTTTTTTTCGGGATGAGATAACTGTTTTATTGGTACAATTTTCTAGTGTGTAAGACTTTTTGATCACTTGATATTACACTTTTTGTGATGTAAGGTGACAAAAAATTGCTTTTTTGACACCGTTTTTATTTTTTTATGGTTGTTCACCTTAGGGGTTAGGTCATGTGGTATTTTTATACAGCAGGTGATAACGGACACGGCGATAACTAATATGTGTACTTTATTTATTTATTGAAGTTTTACACAATAACAGCATTTTTTTAAACAAAAAAAATCATATTTTAGTGTCTCCATATTCTGAGAGCCATAGTTTTATTTTTATTTTTTGGGAGATTGTCTTAGGTAGGGTCTCATTTTTGGTTAGATTGGTATTATTTTGGGGGGCATACGCCTTTTTGATCGCACTTTTAGTGATTTTTCTTTTGTAGCACAGTTTTTATTTTACTTTTTTGACAGTGTTCACCTGAGGGGTTTAGGACATGTGATATTTTTATAGAGAGCGGCGATACATATGTCTATTTTTCTTTTTTCCCCTATTTAAAAAAAAATTCTTTATTTTGGAAAAAGGACAGTTTTTTACTTGAAACAAAAAATGTTTTTATTACTTTATTTTACTTTTTATATTTGTTCCACTGTGGGACTTAATCTTTTCAGGGTTTGATCCCTGTTTCAATTCAGTACAATACATTCTACATTGTACTGAATTGAACTGTCAGTTGCCTAGGATACCCAGTGCTCAAGCTGGATCTCCTGGGCTTCCGTAGTCTGGCAGCTCTGATGCCTGTGTAAGGCATCGGGGCTGCCATGGCAACCATCGCCCCCCTGCCAGTGCAGTCAGAGGGAGCCCCATCCCTCTGTATACCCCGCACGTGCCACGGTCAGTGCTGAAAGGGTTAATTCGCCAGCATCACCGCACACACCCATGCCGGCGGATGCAGCAGGGGCCCGGCTATCAGTAGCAGCCGGGCCCCTCGCTGCAGATCAGGCAGGTGCAGTTCCTGCACCCGCCCGATCCCATCACATACAGTCAGGTCCATAAATATTGGGACATCGACACAATTCTAAAATGTTTGGCTCTAGACACCACCACAATGGATTTGAAATGAAACAAACAAGATGTGCTTTACCTGCAGACTGTCAGCTTTATTTTGAGGTATTTACATCCAAATCAGGTGAACGGTGCAGGAATTACAGCAGTTTGCATATCTGCCTCCCACTGGTTAAGGGACCAAACGTAATGGGACAATTGGCTTCTAGCTGTCCCATGGCCAGGTGTGTGTTATTCCCTCATTATCCCAATTACGATGAGCAGATACAAGGTCCAGAGTTCATTTCAAGTGTGATATTTGCATTTGGAATCTGTTGCTGTAAACTCTCAAGTAGGGTTGAGCGAATCCGAACTTTAAAGTTCGGTTACGTAACGAACTTTAGGATTTTTTGACCCCGAACATTTCAGTAAAAGTTCAAGTTCGGTGTTTGGCGATTTAATGGCACTTTTTGAAAGGCTGCAGGGCAGCCAATCAACAAGCGTTTAACTCTGTGCCCTTAGAAGCCATCACAGCCATGCCTTCTAATGGGATGGCTGTGATTGGCCAGTGCAGCATGTGACCCAGCCTCTATATAATCTGGAGTCACGTAGTGCCGCCCGTCACTCTGCTGTTACTAGTGTAGGGAGAGGATGCTGCTGCTGTGAGGGAAAGAATAGGAAAGAATCTGATATCAGAACTTGTTAACTCCGATCTACAGCGATTTTATTATTCATTTTCTTTATTTTATTTTTTGGGAGGTGCAATTAAACATTTTTGTACCCTGCCCTGAGCCCAGTGACACAGAAAAATATGTTTTATTCGCCTGTTAGTTAGGTGGGCTTTGGCGGTCATTTTGTGCAAGTTCAGTGCACCAGCACAGCATATGTGCCAGGGACAATAATTGAATCCTGTTCTTTTAGTTCAGTGGGCAACATATACCCATTTTTTAAGTGCACCTGCACTGCATATGTGCCAGGGGAAGGTAAAATAATATAGGGAATCCGTCTGTGAGTTCAGGGACCCAGGCGGTGACATATAAATATTTTTTTTGTAAAGTACCCCTGTGCTGCATATGTGTGTGTAATCAATTCAGTAAATCCATCTGTTAGATTCTGGGGGGACAAATATATATATATATATATATATATATATTGCTAAAAAAAAGTACATATGCACTCTGCACTGCATTTGTGATAGTGAAAGAAAATCTGTTAAATCCATCTAATTGTGGGTAAAAAAAAAAATCATATATTTTTTTCAATAAAGTACCTTTGCGGCCTCTGCTGCATTTCTGACAGTCCAATACAACCATTAAATACTACTGTTATATTGTTGGTTGACAAATTAATTTTTTTTGTGACCGTGAAGTCATTATATAAAATTCGCCTGTCACACTTTTGTCTAACCTCAAGAAAATTTTCCTCTTTATGACACCGGCACAGCCTTACTGTCAATTAACTTATTTGTTGACTGTTGGCGGTTACATTGTCGCCTGACATAAACCATCTGTTAGTTTGGTGGGTGAATGCAAAGAATGAGGAGAGTGTCAAAAAAGGGACGTGGCCCAGGTCGTGGTGCTGCTGGTGGAGCTCCTGTTGCAGGGAGAGGACGTGGTTGATCTGTGCCAGCTACACACACAAGTGAAACACCTTCCTCATGTGCGAGTAGGCGACAGAACCTGCAGCGGTATTTGGTCGGGTCTACGAATGGTAAAGCCAGAACAAGTACAGGCGATAGTAGATTGGGTGGCTGACAGTGCCTCCAGTTCCTTCACATTGTCTCCCACCCAGTCCCCTGCTGAAAGATCAGAGTTGGCACCTACAGCCCATGGCCATCTGTCTTTCAACTCACCCCCTTGCAAATCAGGCAAGCAGTCTAAGCCCCAAGTCATGCAGCAGTCTCTTATGCTTTTTGATGACTCTGCTGGCAGTGTTTCTGTGGGCCATCCACATAGCCCTGCCCTAGAAGTGGAAGAGATTGAGTGCACTGATGCCCAACCACTTAAGTTTCAGGATAAGGACATAGGAAGACCACCGCAGCACGTCTCTGATGATGACGAAAAATAGGTGCCAACTGCTGCGGCTTTCTGCAGACCGACAAGGAAGGCATGGGTAAAGATTGGGTGGAAGATGATGTGGAGGAGGATGAGGTACTAGACCCCACATGGAATCAAGGTCATGCGAGTGACGTGTGAGGTTTGGAGGAAGAGGCGGTGGTCGCACAGAAGCACCAGCACAGCAAAAGAGGGAGCAGGGTGCAAAAGCGTCTGTTACATTCTTGGGTGATATTTTACCATTTTTGCCATGAATAAACCCCTGCTCTGCATAGTTGACAGGGACCTAAATTTCAAAAAATCGTCTGGTACATTCTCAGGTGACATTTTACAATTTTTGCCGTATACAAACCCCTGCTCTGCATAGGTGACGGGGACCTAATTTTTGTAAAATCGGCTGTTCAATTGGTGAGTGACATGAACCCAGTTTTGCCGTGAATAAACCCCTGATCTGCATAGTTGACAGGGACCGAAATTTTTAAATAATCATCTGTTCCATTGGTGGGTGACATTAATCAATTTTTTCCGTTGAAATCCCCTGCTCTGCATAGGTGACAGGGACTTAAATTTCTAAAATTCGTCTTTAATTGACTTGTGCCCCCTCCTTTCATTAGATTCTTCCTCTTTAATAACTTGTCACACATTTCCGCCCGATCACATTTCAGCCATTGACCTCCCTTTCGGATTTCACCGGTCATTTTTTACAGATTTTGATTTCAAACTACTTCTCACGCATCTGGGCCCCTAAAATACCAGGGCAGTATAACTACCCCACAAGTGACCCCATTTTGGAAAGAAGACACCCCAAGGTATTTTGTGATGGGCATAGTGATTTCATGGAAGTTTTTATTTTTTGTCACAAGTTAGTGGAATATGAGACTTTGTAAGAAAAAAAAACACCATTTTCCGCAAACTTCTGACAAAAAATAAAAAGTTCTATGAACTCACTATGCCCATCAGTCATTTTTTTGCAAAAAAATCGTTAAATTTCGATTAATAACAAAAAAAGTAAAAATGTCAGCAGCAATGAAATACCACCAAATGAAAGCTCTATTAGTGAGAAGAAAAGGAGTTAAAATTCATTTGGGTGGTAAGTTGTATGACCGAGCGATAAACGGTGAAAGTAGTGTAGTGCAGAAGTGTAAAAAGTGGCCTGGTCATTAAGGGGGTGTTTCAGCTAGGGGGGTTGAAGTGGTTAATAGTAAACATATCTACTAGAGATGAGCGAATCGAAGCTGACAAAGTGGAATTTGATCCGAATTTCAGGAAAAATTTGATTTGCACCGAAGCCGAATTTCCTCACGCTTCATGGTAACGAATTGCATTTTTTCCTAAAATGGCTGCTAAAAATGCCTGCTACATGTGTGAGGACATGGAGAAAGGAAAGGATCCAGACAGCCTGTGATGTCCTATAAATAGCCTCAGCCATCTTGGATTCTGCTATTTTCAGCGCTGCAGTTATCTGTTGAAAAGCCTTTTGTGTAGTGGAAAAGTAGAAACTAATTAGGGCCTAATCGCCGTTCAGAGGTGCAGTTATATATTCTAAAGCCCTGTTTGCCGTGTATTAGTGGCAAAAGAAAAATATATTTGCTGTTTTTTGGGGTGTTTTAATTTCCTTTTTATTTTTTTATTTTATCTAACAGTATGTCAGACAGAGAAGTGCCCAGCCCTGCACAGGGGAGTGGCAGAGGCCTAAAAGTTTCTGCCGCAGGCAGAGGTCGCAGCAGAGTAAGGCGGTGTGGCAGCAGGAGTCGCAGCGAGAGGCTTGAGCTCCCGATGTCATCTAGTGGTCGTGTCTTGACCAGCAACCTAGCGGTTCTTGAATGGTTGACTAGGTCATCCACACCCTCCCAAGTGACATCAGATACCTCCAGACAAGAGTCGGTGGGTTCGTAAGACACAACCCTTAGTTGGCATGGCCCGGGAGCAGGCCCTGTGCCCTCACCTGTCCGCAACCTGCCTCTGTCCTTTTCTGTTCCCTCAGCCAGAGGAGTATTATATGCTGTGGGCTCATCTCCACTATACAGCGAAGACAAGCTACTGGCCAGCCAAGATGTGGAGGAGACATCCGCCGCTTCCTCCGCTAGGCGGGCAAGTAGTGATGAGGAGAATATAACAGAGAGTCCGCCGCAGCCATGTTGTTGTGCAGTTTACCTGATACTTATACTGCACTGATCAATGCGCTGGAGACACGGCCTGGGACAGATCTGACACTAGCATTCGTAAAAACAAGGCTCATAGATGAGTATCAGAGAAGACAGGAATTAGTGCATGACTCCACAGAAACCGACACCAGAACCGCTCTTAAAGATACAGACGCAAGGTTACACAGGAAGGAGACCAGGGTGTGTCTTGGATGCCACAAACAGGGACACATAAAGAAAGACTGTACTATATGGAAAGCAGAGCAAATGAGACAGCGTCCCTCTTATACTAAACAAAAGGTCAAAGCCACAATCTCTGATCCATGGGAGGGAAACTGGAATGCCACATTTAAAGCGACAGAAAACCATAAATGTCAAGGCTGGTGCAACGACTCAGGGGCAACCAGTCACATGACGAGTGATGGAAGCTTTTTCACAGAAATTGATCTGAATAACAAAGAAACTATTATTCCTTGCAGATGGAAGTAAAATACATGCAGGACATGGGCATGGAACCCTTGTATGATGATGCGGGACACAATTTAGCCATACCATTACCAGTAGCCATTACCAGTGAAAGATGTGCTTTATGTTCCTGATCGAGAAGGAGGACTCTTATCTGTGAAGCGTCTAACAGCCAGAGGACCCACTGTAAAACTCCTAGGTGACAAGTGTTCAATCCTGGACGGCAAGCAGACAATAGCAAGTGCCAAGCTGGATGATCATCTGTATCACCTCAACACAGTGAAGGAAAAGGTGAGACTATGTACACACAAGCAGAAGGACTGTATACACATGTGGCACAGGCGTCTAGGTCACAGACATACAGGAACTGCAAAAGAGGAACCTGACAAAGGAACTAACAGTATCCCCTTGTCCAGTTACTGTTAAGTGTGAATGTTGCATCAAATCCAAAGTTACAAGAGCAACACTTCCCAAAGTCAGTAAGAAGAGAGCTTAAGACCACTTTACCTACTTCACAGTGATGTTTGTGGTCCCCTAAACCCACCTACACCTGGAGGCAACAGGTACATAGTGACTTTCATAGACGATACACAGTGGCCTACCTAATGCAACACAAGAGTGAAAAGACCAGTAACAAGTTTCAGAGGAATCCTCTCATACTTCAGAGTGATAGTGGAGGTGAATTCACAGGACAGAAGATACAAGAGTACTTAAAAGAGAATGGAATAGAACATCAAAAGACAGTCCCATACACACCAGAGCAAAATGGGGTAGCCGAAAGAGAGAACAGAACTCTGACTGAAATGATCAGATGTATGCTGACCGACTCTGGACTACCACAAAAATACTTGTGTGAGGCGGCACAATGACAGCCACATACTTGCAGAACAGACTTCTTTCCAGAACAGTGGATAAAACTCCATATGAACTGTGGCACAATGAGAAGCCAAGTGTAAAACACCTCAGAGTTTTTGGATGCAAAGCGTTCATCTACATTCCAGAAGAAAAATGCACCAAACTCCAAAACAGAGCATTTGAAGGTGTCTTTGTTGGAAACAGTGACAATGTTAAGGGTTACAGAATCCTAAATCCCAAAACAGACAAGGTCACCATTAGCAACAGCATAACTTTTGTTGAAGATCTGAGAGACAATGTAAGGCCTCATGCACACGACCGTTGTGTTCCATTCCGCAAAATGGTGTTCCGTCATCCGTTTCCGTTTTTGTTTCCGTGCCTCTTCTGTTTTTTTTTTCGTGGACCGCTATCAGCGAACCGCAAGGGAAAAAAATTTGATTTTCATATCCCCACCCAGGAACCTGGTATACAATGCTATTCACCAGAGTGCTTTGCGGCCATTTTCTGTAGTCTTCACAGGGTACAGAGTGTTGTTGGCTTTGCTGATCTTTGCTTCTCAGTTTGCGGCTTGGGTTCACCATGGCAGATTCTGAGGAAGAGGTCGTACTGCACTGGCTTATTTCTCGTCGATGGGGACAGCGCACCCTTTTGTTGGACGAGGAACCGATTAGAAGGCGGCGTTTTTGGGTGCATCCCATTGTTTCCCAACGCTACCAGAAAGGACATTTTCATACCCTCTACCAAGATCTTGGCCAGCATCCAGAGAAGTTCTTTGCATTCTGTCGGATGTCAGTGTCTACTTTTGATAGTTTGCTGTCGTCTCTACGTACTGTCTTTACCTTTTTGGACACCAATATGAGGCGCAGCATTACTCCAGAGGAAAGGCTCATCGTCACGTTGAGGTAAGCAGTATAATACTTTTATACTTGAAATAGTAATGTGCACTGCTTCAGACATGAGGACCATGTCAGCAAATTAGCCTGGTCTTACACATGTGTTAATGTTTTTTTGCGTTACCTTTCTGATCCCATAATATGTATGTATCAGTGACGTTAGAATTTTTCATGTAATAAATCCCAGATACCTAAGATGCCAAGTGCAAAGGTAGTCGTGTATTTTTAACCGTATTCCCTTTGTGATTTGCTTAACTTTATCATCCTGTAGACTGTTTAAATTCTTCCTTCATTTGTCCATACCTTCTGCTTGGGAATGGCGTTATCACAGTTGGGGTAACATAGCTTGTGGAAGTAGTGCCCACACCCCAATTGCTACTAGTGTTTTTAGCTAACCCAAAAAATGCTATGGTAGATTGTTATACTTGCAACTGGGAACTCTTTTGCATCCCTGCATTTTGAGTTTCATTTGGGAACCTCAACGATTTCTCAGGTTGTGCGTCACACTTGCCAGGTCATCTGGCAGCAACTCCAAGAGACTGTGATGCCACAGCCGAAGGTGGATGATTGGGTTCGGATTGCTGAGGGTTTCAATATTTCGGCCCAGTTTCCAAACTGCATTGGGGCAATGGATGGCAAGCACATCCGTGTGAAGAAGCCGCCACACTCAGGGACCCGTTTCTTCAATTATAAACAATATTTTTCCATAGTGCTTATGGCTGTTTCTGACAGTAACTACCGGTTTTTAATGGTTGATATTGGGTCCTATGGAAGCACTGCTGATGCTCACATCTTTAGTGCTTCTAGAATGGGTGAGCGGCTTCGTGCCAACCAGCTTGCCCTGCCCGAGTCCAGAAGACTGCCCGGATATGCAGGTCCGCCGGCTCCATTTGTCACCGTGGCGGATGAAGGTTTTGCATTAACTAACCATGTTCTGCGGCCCTTCCCAAAGCGTATTTTCAACTACCGGTTGACTCATGCACGTCGGTATGTTGAGTGCGCTTTTGGAATACTCTGTAGCAAATGGAGGGTGTTTCTGTCATCCATACAGATGGATCCGGAGAATGCTACCCTGGTGATTCAAGCTTGTGTTGTTCTACACAACTTCACCAGGATTCACGAGGGTTCATCTTCTGTTGACATGGATGAATTTCCGTCGTCAACAGTTTTGGGATTGGATAGGACCCTGCATAGACGACCAGGGACTGCAGGCATTGCAGTTTGTGAACTCTATGCAGACTACTTTTCCAGCGCAGAGGGGTCCTTGCCATGGCAGATGGACGCTATTCGTAGCAGTGTTTAATTTCGTCTGTGCTTGCTAGTTTTTTTTTTTTATTTTTGTCAAAATTTTTCTTATACCTCAAGTACAGAATATTTTTGGTATGATGATATGTTTATAAATAAAATGTTCATACTTAGATTATGGTTTGTGTGTATTTATAATGTGTCTCCAAAGCCAGAACATCCCAAATAGAAAATGTTGGCTTTCACAAGGATCCTTACAAATTCATATTGTTTGTTTGCAATAAAATATCCCAAAGTTGAAGGTGGATAATGTAATAACTATTCTGTAATTTATAATTTTTTTTATTTATTTTTTTAGAATATTATATTTTTAATACAAAAACAAATAAAATTATGTTACATTGATCCAGGTCCAAACATATCTTTGTATTGGCCCCATTAGTGTTTAGTATATACATTTTATTTATTCTTCTCAACCAAAAAGGTTGATTGGTGTGTCCAGGGCTGTATATTGCTATGCTTTTTTTTTGTTGACCTAATATACATTTATATTCAATATGGGAGAGAGAATCTGGATCGCACATCCTCATTACTATGCTTTTGATATAACAACTGTTTAAAATTTAAGCATGATAAAACATGGCTATACAGCACTATTATCAATCTATTGCTATGCACTATTAGGAGGCATTAGTATACAGTTTGATCAAAGAGCATAGGCCCACTTACCCCGACAAGATTGCCTCTATCAAGTGGGGACCTACTCTAACTTTGGCGCAGCACTGTGCGGCAACCATCGTGCCCTCGCACCGCTCCAGCAGGCAACGGGACCCAGCAGCCACAAAGCAACCTCACTGTGCAGCAAAGCCACCTAGGCCCTGGGCCCCATCACTCCACCAGCACAGCACAAAAGCAGCGACGGCCACCGTCCAGCACTGCATAATATACATTTATTTGACAAATAAACGCAGACAAATTGTTTTTACAATACTAAAATTTTAGTGAAAACAAAGCCCCCCCCTACAAATAAACACAATATAATCATAAATTACACTATTGCACATAATAAAGAACATAATTTGTTATTAATGATCAATAAACTTAATCAAACAATTCCTGACTGAACGGGCCGGGGTTTGAAAAGGACACGGCCTGTCGTGGCTGAGGTCGTTGGGCCTCTGATGGCAAATGGCCAACAGAAGAAGGATGTGCTGCTGGCGGATATGAATCTGTTGGCCAGCGGAAAGGATTCGGCCCATAAGTAGGTTGGACATGGGGTGGTTGTGGGTGGTAGCTGGTGACATGTTGTGTTTGTTGGGGCATGTTTTGTACCCGTAAATTATTTAATTGCGTCAGAACATCACCAGCATTTTCTTGTGAGAACAGTTCAAGAACTATAGCCACCCCGGCTACACATAGATTGTGTCTTTCTCTGGGGACACCACGCAATAAGTGGGCAAGACCCCTTAGCAAGGCTTCCTCCTGGCCCTCACTCCTCCTCTGGGCTAGGAACTCAATAACATGGGCATCAATCATTTCCCGAGTTACTAGCCCAGAGATTGGCTGGCGGGCACTCCTCCTTGTCCTTGGCCGGCGCTGTGGGGATGTCTGAGGACTCCCTTCTGTCCCGACTGTTCTTTCCATGGCCGGTTGAGTGGACTCTTCAGCTGGTGTTGGTGTGGGACTTGGCTCTGGTGAAAAAACAGGAGGAGTTTCCTCTCCACCAACATCCGAGTCCTCGGGTTCTTCCAGGCTGTCCACAGTACTGGATATAGATACAACAAATTACAAACAAAAATTAATGTTTAGGTCCAATTTAATAAACAAACACACACAATCCTATCTTCAAACATAGTGCTGTAGGTCTATTACATAAAGTGAGGTAGCATTCATTTCAAAGGGGAACCTAATGGTAAAGTTACACCTTCATTAAACAGTAAGTACACCAAGCATCAACCAACCATTTTAGGACTGTTGTTTTGGACACTGTGCTAATATCCTGTAGAAAAAAACAAAGCCTGCTGGCCCTTGACACATCGTGGAGCTAACCAAATGCTGATTTCAAGTCCAATGTAGATCTAGGCAGCTCAACCTGCTGCTAAAGTCCTACTCACATCATTCCCAAACAAGCTACATCTTTCTGCCTACACAAGAGCATGTTGGGAGCTGCATGTTTGCAACAGCACCCCTGTGGTATCTCACAAAAGGCAATATTGAATTTAATTTTTTAAAATTTATTAGCAATTTTTCATTTAAAAAAATTCCACAATTCCCACTAGTTGGGTGGATTGAGGCCAATTTCACACACCACACAAGTGATGCCACAAAATATCGCCATATCTACACAGCACCTTTTTTTGAAAAGGGTACATATACAATGCAGGTGCAATGCTTTCCCTGCACGCATTGTACCCAATTTGCATTTCAACCCCTGTGAAAAGGTATAATAATTGTTTTCCAAATGAAATTAGTGTGATGAAAACATTTTTCAAAGCTAGCCTATATTCAAAATTGTAATAAAATTTTTATTTTATTTTTAAACTACGTTAAAAATTCAATATTCTGACAGTGGGCAATCACATATAAAACAGTTTAAATTAAGTGTAAATTTTAAATAAAATAACTTATGGCCTCAAGTCCATCACCGGCCTCAGAAATTGAAGCTGGGAGGAATAGATGTAGGCCCTTTTTCGTAAGGAGCCCTCACCACTCCGGCCCCTTTCATTGCACTCACGCCGGAATTGGTCGTGGCAGCTGTTCCAGCGGGTATGGTTTAACTGTGAAAGCAACAAACAATAAACAGTCATTGCACACAATAAAATCAAACATGTTTTGAACTATGGTTAAAAAAAAAAAAGGGGGCAAATAAACAACAAAACAAGGACCAAATATACAGCACATGGTACACTAGGGCAGCTGTGGCTATCCTATGTTTCTATATATCCAGTAAGGACAAGAAAATTTATGCTAGGCCTTTGTTTTAAAAAAACTTTAGTATATGTGAAGTACACACATATCTTTGGCCATTAATTTAAATAGGGTCACGTGCGTCACCAAAATACTGCACAAACATGCTGGGAATTCAGTACTACTGTGGGCATGAGGTAAGGTTGGGATGTTCTTGTGAGGTAAAAAGTGCCTTAACAAACCATAAAACATGTCCATACCACATCAGAATTAAGCCTGCCCACAAAAGGGACATGAATTTGTAGTGATGTGAGTACTAGCAACAACATAAACCCAGGGCCAAGACACTTACCTAATTCTGCACGACCCCTGGCATCGGCTTTTTCCCATTCGGCACGCCTCATACGCCGTGCCACTTTCTCCCAGGCAACCTCCTTCTTCACCCGATCTAGGTACACATTGGTGCGTGTGTCCCACAGCTCGGGCCTTTCCTGCACCAAGGTTATTAGCCTCTCAACATCCCACAAGTCAAAATCAAGCTTCTTTCTCTGGCAAAATGCCCCAACTCTCTCTGGCATGTGTCCAGAAATCGCCACAGTTTGAAATCTGGTGCAACTTCCTGTACAATTTTTTTTTTCAATTGGCAAAAGTTCTGAGCCACAGGTTGCCAGGCAACTGATCCGCGAAAAAACGCGGATGCGGATGACAGACGGATGGCTTTTGTTGTGCTTCTGCGCTTTTTCGCGGTCCCATTGACTTGAATGGGTCAGCGAACCGTTGTCCGTGAAAAAAATAGGACAGGTTATATTTTTTTGACGAACTGAAACCACGGACGCGGGTGACAAATGGTGCATTAGCTGAGTTTTCAACGGACCCATTGAAAGTCGCTGAAAATCACAAAAAACTGAACAACGGACACGGAATAAAACAATGGTCGTGTGCATGAGGCCTAATGAGAACAGAAGACAAAACGGACACTGAGCAGCCCACCTCTAACTTCTGAACAAACAGTTGAAGTGAGTGCAGACTCTACCAGGACTGAAGAGCGGACACATGAAGGGTCGGAACCGAGACGCGAGAGAACACAAAGGTAAACCACCTGTACGTCTCTCATACAAGGCAAGCACCGCCAGTGCCAATGAACCTGCAACCTGGGAAGTCATATCTCAGCTTTCAGAACGGGAAGCCAGTAAATGGATAAAAGCTTCTGAAGAAGAGATAAAATCCACGCATGACACTAAAACATGGACACTGACAGAACTTCCACCGGGAAGGAAAGCCATAGGCTGTAAATGGACTTTTAAAGTGAAGTACAATGCAGATGGCACAGTTTAACGATACAAAGCAAGACTCGTAGCCAAGGGATAGTCTCAAAAATAGGGAAAGGACTATGATGAGACATTTGCGCCAGTAGTCAAACACGCAACAATAAGGACTTTGCTGACAGCAGCCGTCACAAGGAAAATGCAAGTGAAACATTTTGATGCGTTTCTACATGGAAGAAATCTACATGGAACAACCACCAGGGTTCAAAGATGAACAAAGGCCGGACCTAGTATAAACTTCACGGGAGTATATATGGTCTAAAGCACGCAGCCGGAGCGTGGAATATAAAAAGAAGTGAAGTGCTTACACATCAGGACCTTCAGAGGAGTAAAGCAGACCCCTGCTTATACACAAAGAAATTGGCAAACGGATGGATCTAGGTGCTTATTTATGTGGACGATATCCTGATTTGTTTTGAGCAAGAAGGGGATGAAGCAGAAATACTGAAAACCCTAAATCAGTACTTCCAGACCAAAGATCCTGGCGACATAAAGAATGACCTCGGCATCCAGATTGAGAGAGAGGAAGATCGCAGCTTTCTTCTGAACCAAAGACACAAAATACAATAAATAATTGAAAATTTGGAATGGACGATGCCAATCCAGTAAAGTCTCCCATGGAAACCAACTACCTGAAGAAGATGGGTTTAACGGACTAAGCTTTAGCTGTTGAGAAGTGGTGTTGGAGATGCAACAACTTGCAGCTTAGTTTGATAGATTAAGTGCAGTTCATAGTTCTGACACTAGATGTCGCTGTTACTAAAGCTCACTTTAGTCTCTCTGCATTTCTATGATATGTGTTGTGTTTCCTGAATTTGCTGAATTCTTTTTCCTGTCTGTACCAGTCACTAGAGATGGCCTTGCGGTTCGCCCGGCGGTCGCTTCGTGGCGAACTATGCTCGTTCGCTATTCGCCAAACATGCAAACATATGGCAATATTCGCAGGAAGAACTCGCAGTGCATAAAAGGCAAAAAGAAGACTGCAAGTGTATCTGGAGCGAGCCATCCACCATGCATGGTCACATCTGGCGCTCCCAGGACATCGGCACATGGCTCCGCAGTGTGGGCTTTTTTTAACGTCTCAGCTGCTGACAATAGTGTTGCTATCTGCAGCCTGTGCTGTCAACGCATAAGTCGCGGTAAGCCCAACACTCACCTAGGGAAGACCGCCTGGGCTCCCATCACCGAGCCCAGTGGGAGCAACACCGTCAGAACCCACAAAGCCACACTCCCGGCGCTCCACGTCCTGCCTCTTCTCCTTCTCCTCTCTTCTCCCGTCTGTCCTTCACTCCACCTTCCATCATGCCGTTGTCGCGTTCATCTGGTAAAAGGCCCAAATGTTCAAACATAAAAAGTTGGTAGATAACCCTCTTGCCCAATGGCTGACCGCCGGCTTGTCGGTACTGCTAGCCCACCAACTGCTGCCATATAAGCTGGTGGACTTGGAGGCCTTTAGAAAATTTGTGGCCATTGGCACACCGCAATGGAATGTCCCCAGAAGGAAATATTTCTCCCAGAATGGCATCCCGGAGCTATGTGGCCATGTTCAGCGGCAAGTGAATGTATCTCTGGTACACAGTGTCAGTGCCAAGATACATCTGACCAAAGACACGTAGTCTAGCAAACACGGGCAGGGAAGGTACATAAATTTTGCTGCCCACTGGGTGAACCTTCTGACGGCTGTCAAGCATGCAACCCGTGGTACCTGTGTGGATTTGGTGTTACCGAAACGGAGCGCATGCAGGCCCGCCTCTTCTTCTCCTCCTACTCCATCCTCCATCTCCTCGGCTGCCTCCTCCTTTTCCACTGCTACCGTCTCTTCCACTGCACCCCCCCAGCTCTCCAGAACCTATTCGACATGCCAGGTGAGACATTGCCATGCTGTGCTGCGGCTGTTGTGCCTGGAAACCAAGAGCCACACCAGTACTGCACTACTTTCAGCTTTACGGTCACAGGCCGATCAGTGGCTAACCCTGCTCAATTTGACAGTTGGTAAAGTGGTGTGCGACAACGGTGCCAATCTGCTGAGCGTGCTGAAACAGGGCAAAGTGACACATGTGTCGTGCATGGCACACATCCTGAAGTTAGTCGTTCAGCGATTTGTTGCCAAATATGACGTTGCTGACGTTCAGCGGCTACACCACTTGCCAGTCAGACGTCTGATTTGTGACTGCCCGAAGCACTGGAACTTCACCTTGTATATGCTTGATAGGCTGCTCCAGAAGAAACGTGCCATTAACGACTACTTGTATGAATTCTGCGGCAGGACAGGTTCTGGGGAGCTTGTTTTATTTCACCGTGCCAGCGGCTGCTCATGCGCGACGCATGCAGACTTCTGCGGCCATTTGATGAGATCACTGGTCAGTTGCAGCCAAGGCACCATCAGTGACATCGTACCTTACACCTTCTTTCTGGAGCATGCATTGCGTCGTGTCATTGATCAAGCCGTCGAGGAGCAGGAAGATGAGGAAGTCGCAATGCTGAATGAATTCCCAGGGGGGCTACTCCATCTGAGACAAGTCAGCAGGAGTCTGAAGAGGAGGATGGTGCCTGGGTGGAGGAGGAGGAAGAGCAAGAAGATCAGGCTTTAAACTTTTCTGGGATCCCTGGTGTTGTCCGTGGCTGGGGGGAGGAGACCAAGGATGACATTCTCGTGGGCGGTGAGCAGGAGCCAGGCCACTCCACTGCTTCCAATTTAGTGCAAATGGGCACCTTCATGCTCCAGTGTTTGAAGAGGGACCCCCTGTATAAAAAGCATAAAGAGCAAGGACCAGTACTGGGTGGCAATGTACTTAGACCCCCGGTACAAACACAAAATGGCAGACATGTTACCAGCATCACAGAGAGCTGTCAGAGTGCAGCATTTCCAGGCCTTGCTTCGAGAGATGCTGCATTCTGCTATTGCGGGCGCTGGCAGAGGAATTTCCACCCACAGAGAAACAGTTGCGGGTACCAATACTACAGCCAGGGGCGTAGCTACAGGGGAAGTGGCTGCTTTGGGGCCCTGACCCAGAAGGGGCCCATTCAGGAGGAGGAGGACTAAAATACTTTGTCAGGACCCCCTCAACAGTATTACACAATGAAATTATATACAGTGGCAGTATAGACAGTGTAGAAAACGGATGGAACAGCTGCTGGGCCTGGTCTGAGAGAGCAATCTTTAGTAGCTACAGGAATGAGGCCGCATGAAAGGAAGGGATTGCAAAAAAATTACTGGGGAAGGGGGGCCCCATTCAAAAATTTACTGTGGGGCCCAGTCATTTCTAGCTACGCCACTGACTACAGAGCATGCAAGAAGAGGGCGGTTTGAAAATGTGTTGGTCACTTCCGATATGAGATCATTCTTGCATACAACCCATCGACAGCCGCCCTCCGGATCCAGCCTCAGGGAACGCCTAGCCTGACAGGTGTCCGACTACATCGGGTTAACGGCCGATGTGGACGCTCTGAGAAGCAAGGAACCCCTTGACTACTGGGTGTGCAGGCTTGACCTGTGGCCAGAGCTGGCACAATTTGCCATGGAACTCTTGGCTTGCCCCTCGTCGAGTGTCCTGTCCAACGGGGACGTTCAGGGCAGCAGGGGTGATTGTGACCGATAAGCGCACTCACCTAGCTCACGACAGTGTGGACTACCTCACATTTCTAAAAATGAATGAGGCATGGATCTCGGAGGAATTCAACACCTGTGACTACCACGTTTAATTAAATTTCCTCATGCCAGCCCACACATATCCGCCACCACCCAGAACAAATAATGGTCCCTGTCTTAACAGCACTTTTCTATCCGGTGAATGCCTAATGTTTGGGCCCACGGAGGAATTCGACACCTGTAAATCAACTATTATCATTTTTTTTTTTTTAAGAGGGGGGATTTCGTTAGCCATGTTTTTAATCCAATTTTATATTTTTAGTTCTTTTAAACATATGTATTTGACATGTATTTGTACTGGCCTGCAGTAAAATTGATATCCATTGACCGTCTAATATACCTCCAGCCACATAATCACTTGATCTTTTCTGTACGATGAATGCATAAATATTGGGGCCTATAATCTAACTAGCCAACAGTAAAATTGTTTTACGGTGACCGCCTAGTTTACCTCCAGCCACATTATCAATTGTTCTTTTCTGTACGGTGAATGAATAATTTTTGGGGCCTGTAGTCCACTGGGCTGTAGTAAAAGTGATATCCATTGAATGTCTAATATACCTCCAGTCACATAATCACTTGATGCTTTCTGTCCGGTGAATGCTTAATGTTTGGGGCCTATACTCCCGTGGTCTAATATAAACATTTTCTAGGCTCCAGCAGGGCACATTTTTGACAGTTTCCCTTTAAGATACATAAAAATAGCTCCTGATTAAAATACATTTTTTTTGTGGGAATTTTTGCCATTGATCCCCCTCTGGTATGTCACTGTCCATGTTGTGGGACGATTTGTGCACTTCTAGTAAGTATTTGGTGGCTGCAAATATGACCTGAAGGTTTTTCAGGTTCACGAATCGTCCCGGCCGATGTTCGGCCATGACTACCAGTCACCATGTAAAGCAGACATTCTGTTATTGCACCCATGTTCCAATAAAGCCAGTTCCTGTTACTCCACAAGGTTTGATCTGTATAGACTCCGCTGCACACAGTAATCCTACTCTGCAATACATATAAGATCACTGCCATTATTAACCCTGTAGCCTTCCGTCTTAAACTTCCTCAGGCTTTGAAAATTCATAATGTGTTTTATAAGTCATTGTTGAAGAAATGTGTCGAACCTGTTGAGCCGTCCTCCTTGCCTCCCACTCCTGTCATGGTGGACGGTAATTTAGAATTTCAGATCAACGGGATTGTGGATTCCCGAGTTCTCCGTAGATCCCTCCAGTATCTCGTTCACTGGAAAGGTTACAGACCAAAGGAGAGGATGTGGGTTCCAGCGGCCGATGTTAATGCTAATCGTCTAGTGAAAGCCTTTCACAGAGCTCATCCTGAGAAGGTCGGTCCTGGGTGCCCGGAGGTCACTCATAGAAGGGTGGTTACTGTCATGGTCTCTCCCATGACAGATGTCAGAAGATCGAAGAGACTGGCTACACGTGAAGGGATCTAACGTACTCTTGCTTCAGTGTTGCTGTTGTTAATGACCACACCCCTTGTATCAGGTGTATCTTAGTGGTCATTACACCTCCCCTATATAGTCTGACCTTACCCTTCTACAAAGCAAGACTCGTAGCCAAGGGATATTCTCAAAAATACGGAAAGGACTATGATGAGACATTTCCGCCAGTAGTCATAGTCAAGCACGCTACAATAAGGACTTTGCTGACAGCAGCCGCCACAAGGAAAATGCAAGTGAAACATTTTGATGTGAAAACTGCGTTTCTACACAGCGAGTTAACAGAATAAATCTACATGGAACAACCTCCAGGGTTCAAAGATGAACAAGAGCCAGACCTAGTATAAACTTCATAGGACTATATATGGTCTAAAGCACGCAGCCGGAGCGTGGAATATAAAAAGAAGTGAAGTGCTTACACATCAGGACTTTCAAAGGAGTAAAGCAGACCCCTGCTTATACACAAAGAAATAGGCAAACGGATGGATCTAGGTGCTTATTTATGTGGACGATATCCTGATTTGTTTTGAGCAAGAAGGGGGATGAAGCAGAAATACTGAAAACCCTAAATCAGTACTTCCAGACCAAAGATCCTGGCGACATAAAGAATGACCTCGGCATCCAGATTGAGAGAGAGGAAGATGGCAGCTTTCTTCTGAACCAAAGACACAAAATACAAGAAATAATTGAAACATTTGGAATGGACGATGCCAATCCAGTAAAGTCTCCCATGGAAACCAACTACCTGAAGAAGATGGGTTTAACGGACTAAGCTTTAGCTGTTGAGAAGTGGTGTTGGAGATACAACAACTTGCAGCTTAGTTTGATAGATTAAGTGCAGTTCATAGTTCTGACACTAGATGTCGGTGTTACTAAAGCTCACTTTAGTCTCTCTGCATTTCTATGATATGTGTTGTGTTTCCTGAACTTGCTGATTTCTTTTTCCTGTCTGTACCAGTCACTAGAGATGGCCTTGCGGTTCGCCCGGTGGTCCTATCGCGGCAAACTTTGCTCATTCGCTATTCGCCGAACATGGAAACATATGGCAATATTCGCATGCGTCACATATTCGCAACATAGAAAGTATATTATCGTGCATTTGTATTGTGCAGCAGTTGTGTGCGGTTCTGCTGTGATACCGCAGCCACACAGCGTGCCAAACGCTATTGAAATAACTAATTGCAACTGGTGTGATATACCTGTTGCCCCCAAAAAATTGATTAAGGGGTACGATATACCTGCTTACAAAATATTGATAGAGGGGTGTGATACACCCCCCAAAGAAACTGATTGAGTCAGAGGTGTGATATATCTATAATATACCTTCTAACATAGAAAGTATATTATAGTGCATTTGTATTGTGCAGCAGTTGTGTCCGGTTCTGCTGAGATACCGCAGCTAGATAGAGGGACAAACGCTTTTCGAATAACTAATTGCAACTGGTGTGATATACCTGTTGCCCCGGATTAAGGGGTGCAATATACAGTACAGACCAAAAGTTTGGACACACCTTCTCATTCAAAGAGTTTTCTTTATTTTCATGACTATGACAATTGTAGATTCACACTGAAGGCATCAAAACTATGAATTAACACATGTGGAATTATATACATAACAAAAAAGTGTGAAACAACTGAAAATATGTCATATTCTAGGTTCTTCAAAGTAGCCACCTTTTGCTTTGATTACTGCTTTGCACACTCTTGGCATTCTCTTGATGAGCTTCAAGAGGTAGTCACCTGAAATGGTCTTCACTTCACAGGTGTGCCCTGTCAGGTTTAATAAGTGGGATTTCTTGCCTTATAAATGGGGTTGGGACCATCAGTTGCGTTGTGGAGAAGTCAGGTGGATACACAGCTGATAGTCCTACTGAATAGACTGTTAGAATTTGTATTATGGCAAGAAAAAGGCAGCTAAGTAAAGAAAAACTAGTGGCCATCATTACTTTAAGAAATGAAGGTCAGTCAGTCCGAAAAAGTGGGAAAACTTTGAAAGTGTCCCCAAGTGCAGTCACAAAAACCACCAAGCGCTACAAAGAAACTGGCTCACATGCGGACCGCCCCAGGAAAGGAAGACCAAGAGTCACCTCTGCTGCGGAGGATAAGTTCATCCGAGTCACCAGCCTCAAAAATCGCAGGTTAACAGCAGCTCAGATTAGAGACCAGGTCAATGCCACACAGAGTTCTAGCAGCAGACACATCTCTAGAACAACTGTTAAGAGAAGACTGTGTGAATCAGGCCTTCATGGTAGAATATCTGCTAGGAAACCACTGCTAAGGACAGGCAACAAGCAGAAGAGACTTGTTTGGGCTAAAGAACACAAGGAATGGACATTAGACCAGTGGAAATCTGTGCTTTGGTCTGATGAGTCCAAATTTGAGATCTTTGGTTCCAACCACCGTGTCTTTGTGCGACGCAGAAAAGGTGAACGGATGGACTCTACATGCCTGGTTCCCACCGTGAAGCATGGAGGAGGAGGTGTGATGGTGTGGGGATGTTTTGCTGGTGACACTGTTGGGGATTTATTCAAAACTGAAGGCATACTGAACTAGCATGGCTACCACAGCATCTTGCAGCGACATGCTATTCCATCCGGTTTGCGTTTAGTTGGACCATCATTTATTTTTCAACAGGACAATGACCCCAAACACACCTCCAGGCTGTGTAAGGGCTATTTGACCATGAAGGAGAGTGATGGGGTGCTGTGCCAGATCACCTGACCTCCACAGTCACCGGACCTGAACCCAATCGAGATGGTTTGGGGTGAGCTGGACCGCAGAGTGAAGGCAAAAGGGCCAACAAGTGCTAAGCATCTCTGGGAACTCCTTCAAGACTGTTGGAAGACCATTTCAGGTGACTACCTCTTGAAGCTCATCAAGAGAATGCCAAGAGTGTGCAAAGCAGTAATCAAAGCAAAAGGTGGCTACTTTGAAGAACCTAGAATATGACATATTTTCAGTTGTTTCACACTTGTTTGTTATGTATATAATTCCACATGTGTTAATTCTTAGTTTTGATGCCTTCAGTGTGAATCTACAATTTTCATAGTCATAAAAATAAAGAAAACTCTTTGAATGAGAAGGTGTGTCCAAACTTTTGGTCTGTACTGTACCTGCTTCCACAAAATATTGATTGAGGGGTGTGATTTACCAGCTTCCAGCAAATACTCATTATTGGGTTCTATATACCTGTTTCCACAAAATACTGATAGAGGGTATTGATATACCGGCTTCCACCAAATATTAATTGAGGCCTGCTAGACACAAGCTTCCACCAAATATTGATTAAGGGGTTTGATTTATCAGCTTCCAGCAAATACTCATAATTGGGTTCTATATACCTGTTTCCACAAAGTACAGATAAGAGGGGATTTATAACAGGGCAAAATGACACATGTTCCGTGCATGGCACACATCCTGAACTTAGTCGTGCAGCGATTTGTTGCCAAATACCCCGGGGTCCAGGACATCTTGCTGCAGGCCAGGAAAATCTCTGGCCATTTTAGAAGATCTTACACGGCCATGGCTCGCCATGCTGACGTTCAGCGGCTACACCACTTGCCAGTCAGACGCCTGATTTGTGACTGCCCAACGTGCTGGAACTCCACCTTGTATATGCTTGATAGGCTGCTCCAGCAGAAACGTACCGTTAACGACTACCTGTACGAACTCTGCGGCAGGACAGGTTCCGGGGAGCTTGTTTTTTTTCACCGTGCCAGTGGCTGCTCATGCGCGATGCATGCAGACTTCTGTGGCCATTTGATGAGATCACCAAACTAGTCAGTCGCAGCCAAGGCGCTATCAGTGACATCATACCTTATGCCTTCCTTCTGGAGCATGCATTGCGTTGTGTCGTTTATCAAGCCGTCGAGGAGCAGGAAGATGAGGAAGTCGCAATGCTGAATGAATTCCCAGGGGGACTACTCCACCTGAGACAAGTCAGCAGGAGTCTGAAGAGGAGTGAGAGGAGGATGGTGCCTGGCTGGAGGAGGAGGAGCAAGAAGAGCAGGCTTTAAACTTTTCTAGGATCCCTGGTGTTGTCCTTGACTGGGCGGAGGAGACCAAGGATGACATTCTCGTGGGCAATGAGCAGGAGCAAGGCCACTTTACCGCTTCCAATTTAGTGCGAATGGGGGCCCTTATGCTCCAGTGTTTGAAGAGGGACCCCTGTATAAAAAGCATAAAGGGCAAGGACCAGTACTGGGTGGCAACGTACTTAGACCCACGGCACAAACACAAAATGGCAAACATGTTACCAGCATCACAGAGGGCTGTCATAATGAAGCATTTCCAGGCCTTGCTTTGAGAGATGCTGCATTCTGCTGTTGTGGGCGCTGGTAGAGGAATTTCCACCCACAGAGAAACAGTTGAGGGTACCAATACTACAGCGCATGCAAGAAGAGGGCGGTTTGAAGATGTGTTGGTCACTTCAGATATTAGATCATTCTTGCAGCCAACCCATCGACAGCCGCCCTCCGGATCCAGCCTCAGGGAACACCTAGACCGACAGGTGTCCGACTATATCGGGTTAACGGCCGATGTGGACGCTCTGAGAAGCAAGGAACCCCTTGACTACTGGGTGTGCAGGCTTGACCTGTGGCCAGAGCTGGCACAATTTGCCATGGAACTCTTGGCTTGCCCCTCGTTGAGTGTCCTGTCCGAAAGGACGTTTAGGGCAGCAGGGGTGATTGTGACCGATAAGCGCACCCACCTAGCTCACGACAGTGTGGACTACCTCACATTTCTAAAAATGAATGAGGCATGGATCTTGGAGGAATTCAACACCTGTAACGACTACGTTTAATTGAACTTCCTCATGCCAGCCCACACATATCCGCCACAATCCAGAACAAATAATGGTCCCTGTCTTATGTAAATACAGCGGCATAAAAGGCCTTTTCTGTCCGATGAATGCCTAATTCGACACCTGTGACGACCACGTGTTATCGAATTTCATCTATTATCATTTAGGTTTTTTTCAAGAAGGGAGATTTCGTTAGCCATGTTTTTAATCCAATTTTATATTTTTAGTTCTTTTAAACATATGTATTTGAAATGTATTTGTACTGGCCTGCAGTAAAATTGATATCCGATGACTGTCTAATATACCTCCAGCCACATAATCACTTGTTCTTTTCTATACGTTGAATGAATAATTTTTGGAGCCTGTACTCCACTGGCCTGAAGTAAAATTGTTATCCAATAACCATCTAATATACCTCCAGCCACATAATCACTTGATGTTTTCTGTATGACAAATGCCTAATGTTTGGGGCCTGTACTCCAATGGCCTGCAGTAAAATTGATATTCAATGACTGTCTAATATACCTCCAGCCACATAATCACTTGTTCTTTTCTGTACGGTGTATGAATAATGTTTGGGGCCTGTACTCCACTTGCCTGAAGAAAATTCATATCCATTAATCGTCTAATATACTTCCAGCCATATAATCACTTGATCTTTTCTGTACGGTAAATGTATAATTTTTGGGGCCTGTAATCTAACTGGCCAATAGTAAAATTGTTATACGGTGACCGCCTAATGTACCTCCAGCCGCATTAACAATTGTTCTTTTCTGTACGGTGTATGAATAATTTTTGGGGCCTGTAGTCCACTGGGCTGCAGTAAAATTGATATCCATTGACCGTCAAATATACCTCCAGCCACATAATCACTTGATGCTTTCTGTCCGGTGAATGCCTAATGTTTGGGGCCTATACTCCCATCGTCTAAAATAAAAATTTCTAGGTTCCAGCAGGGCACATTTTTTATAGTTTCCCTTTAAGACGCATAAAAATGGCCCCTGATTAAAATACATGGTATGTCACTGTCCATTTTGTGGGACGATTTGTGCACTTCTAGAAAGTATTTGGTAGGTGCAAATATGAAAATCACTGACTGAAGAACGTATTGTTAAACTCTGATTAAAAACGGGAAAGACTGTATATCCCTTTCCGTGACTATCAGGCTTCCAGACTCAAGTGTTGTGATATAAGAGTTTGATTGGATCCACTACACAACTTCAAATCTGGACAAAAACCCTATCCAGTTAGCACATTGGTGCCAATATATACTGGGGAGGTAATCAGGACACGGTTCTTATATTTGAACCAGGCACAGGTGCATAGCTAAGGCGGTCCTACCTAGCCTAAATTGTAGAACAGTTATAACTGAGTACTAGGCAATTGCCAGAACCATCCACACAATTACTGATCTATATGTGAATTTGCACTCAGTTGTCTACAACAGCCTACCCATATATGCAGCCACACACTGGGTCTCGGTATCAGACCGCACACATACAGTCAAGTCAGCAATTGTGCTGCTTAACATCACATCTACACCCTGCCTAGAGAGCCGTGTCCTATTAGAAGATCATCGGCTCAACGCTTTTAACTATGGCACTGTACGCCAAGACTCATCAGGAGCGTGAATCTATTTTATGTATAATAGCCTGTGGAGCAGAAGCAGCCTCACACTTTTGCGTGTAAAGGCTCCGGTGCTATGATGGCCGTACCCGGCCACTCAGACGCCGAACTGATATCAGAAATGCCCCGCCTATAGTGGAGGCGTGTATCAGCACTCCGCGAATCAGCCTGGGGCGCGTCATCCGACCTTCGCCCCTGATCCCGCCCAGTGCCCACGTCATCGTACACGCCTACCATGCAGCGCACCAAGCGCTGAAATAAAGGGGGTATCGAAAATCCTGTATCCAGTTATGGATTAGATATCTGGATGATGTACTTATATTGTGGAATGGTACTAAGACTGGATTCTCAGAATTTCTGGAAACCTTGAATACTAATGTGGTCTGCCTTTTCTTTACATCTGAAATACAAGAGAGCCAGACCACATTTCTGGACCTGACCATTTCTATAGGTAGGGACAGGAAGATCACCACACAAACTTCCACTAACAGTCTCCTACATTGGGAGAGTGGACATCCCCTGGCCCTGAGAAGTGGTATCCCGAAAGGACAGTATCTCAGGGCCAGGAGGAATTGTTCTGAGATTGGGGAATTCAAGGCCGCTGCATCGGACCTAAAATGTAGGTTTAAAAATAGAGGATACCCAGAACATACATTGAAAAAGGCATATCATCACGCCATGAGTATGAATCGGAGTGAATTGTTGGTCCCTAAAGGTAGGGAAAACACCGACTCTACTCCACGTATCCTAGCCAATTTTGACAAAGCCCATCAACAAGTCCGTGAAATTCTGAAAAACCACTGGTCCATTCTACAGTTGGATCCAGACATCGGATCATCTATACCTGATTGTCCATCGGTTACGTATAGACGTGGATCCAACTTACGCAATCGATTGGTCCATAGCCTGTATAGTCGGCCTACGCCTGAAACATGGCTTAAAAACACAGCAAAAGGTAACTTCCCCTGTGGTTCTTGCATTATATGCAAGTACATTATGAAAGGAGACTCGTTTACCAGTTTCACCACTGGAATGACATACAATATCCGGTCCTTCATTAGATGCACCACAGTGGGGATAATATACCTAATTACTTGCAAATGTGGCCTACAATACGTAGGTAAGACCAAGCGCGAATTAAGGAGGAGAATAGGGGAACACCTATCAGATATCCGCAACTTACGGGGACACTACGGTGTCTCGCCATGTGCGTGAGACACATGATGGCAATCCAGATGTGTTGCGAGTTCAGGGGATTGTCACGCATACTAGATCCACACGTGGCGGAGATGTGGATACACCACTACTCCGAAAAGAAGCGATGTGGATCTTTAAGCTACAAACTGTACAGCCTAGAGGCTTAAATGAAGCGATTTCCTATGCTTGCTTCATTTGATCCATATGTAGATCACATCATGGATGTATCCACAGTTGTTTGCGTTTCTGTATAATTCTATTTGGAATGGTAGGTATGGTTGCCCTCTGCTGCCTGTCTCTCCCCTTTTGCTGTATCTTTTGGGATAAGTATTGTTGCTGGCCACATTATACAGATGTGGTTAGTGATAGATGGTGAAACCTTGGGCAGCATATGGGTAAATAAATACCAAAAATATTGGGTTGTGTTTCCCCTTGTTATGGTTTTATAATTGATGCATAATATATCGCTCTGTCACCTGCTAGTATTCTTCGATATACCTACATTGGAACGAGGCATTTGGATGACAGTCTTTTGAAGCCGCGATTTTCGATTCCCCCTTTATTTCAGCGCTTGGTGCGCTGCATGGTAGGCGTGTACGATGACGTGGGCACTGGGCGGGATCAGGGGCGAAGGTCGGATGACGCGCCCCAGGCTGATTCGCGGAGTGCTGATACACGCCTCCACTATAGGCGGGGCATTTCTGATATCAAGTTCGGAGTCTGAGTGGCCGGGTACGGCCATCATAGCGCCGGAGCCTTTACACACAAAGGTGTGAGGCTGCTTCTGCTCCACAGGCTATTATACATAAAATAGATTCACGCTCCTGATGAGTTGTGGCGTACAGTGCCATAGTGAAACGCGTTGAGCCGATGATCTTCTAATAGGACACGGCTCTCTAGGCAGGGTGTAGATGTGATGTTAAGCAGCACAATTGCTGACTTGACTGTATGTGTGCGGTCTGATACCGAGACCCAGTGTGTGGTTGCATATATGGGTAGGCTGTTGTAGACAACTGAGTGCAAATTCACATATAGATCAGTAATTGTGTGGATGGTTCTGGCAATTGCCTAGTACTCACTCATAACTGTTCTACAATTTAGGCTAGGTAGGACCGCCTTAGCTATGCACCTGTGCCTGGTTCAAATATAAGAACCGTGTCCTGATTCCCTCCCCAGTATATATTGGCACCAATGTGCTAACTGGATAGGGTTTTTGTCCAGATTTGAAGTTGTGTGGTGGATCCAATCAAACTCTTATACCACAACACTTGAGTCTGGAAGCCTGATAGTCACGGAAAGGGATATACAGTCTTTCCTGTTTTTAATCAGAGTTTAATAAACACTTTATTATTTTCTTTTACAATACGTTCTTTAGGCAGTGATTTTCTATATATTTAGTGAACGTACAAAATAGTACCTTGTTTGTGTGAGATAGTTTACCATTTATTAATTAGTTGGGGAATGGCAGGCTTTCTGTCAAACGACCTGAGTTCCGAATGTTGGTTGGGGGATCCAAAGGAGGTGTTCACAGAGAAAGAATTGCCCTCACAGGCAGTCCAAACCAGTATCACTGCATCTTTCAAACAATTGAACCGTATATATAAAGATCCCTTCCAGTGCTGGTGGGAGGTCCAGACTCTGGACACATACATAAAAAACAAAATAGTCCCAAGGGGTCTTAGAAGTCCAATCCTCCCTACAGCACGAATTCGCTCTAGTGAGTTCCTCAAAAAGTGGGAACAAGAATCCATCGAAGGTTCCCTCCGTTTAATGCGGTTATTATTGGAGCAAGAAAAACGATTACTAATAGTGAGTGAGACAGAACTTAAGGAAAGTATTACACAAGCCAAAAAATTCAGTGATCATAGTGATTTTGGTAAAAAGGAAGCACTCCTACAACAAAATATTGAACGTTTTACATCCCAAATTAAAGAAAGAAAACACTTCTTGTACAATAGAGATACCAGTGACTTTAAGGAAGGGAGGGTACTTGAGTTTGGCCCTAGACGTCAGGTCACTTCGGAGGTGGATACGGATTTATCTTCTTCCGAATGTGACACGGACGGTGAACGGGGGATGTTGCCACCTCACGGACGTGGCAATTCTAATAGAAGATCACAGAGATCACGGGGACCAAGACAAGGAGGTAGATCAGGGAGAGGTTCACGTTTTTTTTTTTTAGATCAGACCCCACCAATATCCGACTACCTACTACGTCACAAGAGACCCCCAGTGGATCCCAAATAGATGCACTTCAGGTGGTTAACCTGTCCAAATGTGCCCTCTCCATCACAAAAAGAGGTCCTTCAAAAAGGCTTGTCATTTGTGCCTCTTCAAAAGTTTAACTTGTTCTACTGGATTAAAGATCTACAATTGTATGTACGCAAACTAAAGTGGAAGAAATTTTTCTCCATGCATAATAAACGACAGTGCCATGAGTTGGGTATTGATGTGGAGGACCTCCAGGATCTTAACCTTCTGGTGGGTTTATCAGAGGAGGGAGATAGGAACATAGGTGATGGTCCATATACAGATCTTAAGAACCCAGCAAAAATGTACCCACCCCTCAACGATAACACCCCAATCGACACTTTCCTCACTGTGGTTACCCGTGATCTCAAGAAACTGGATGGGGTATCTGCGGGACAGAATAATCTGAACCACGAGGAAAGGGTGGCTTTGGAACAGTTGGAGAGTGACAACAATATTGTCATTAAGCCCTCGGATAAGGGCGGCAATATTGTTGTCATGGACAATGATAAATATCGAATCATGTGTCTCAGACTCCTGGAGGACCCAAAGACTTATAAGATTATGGTGTCCGACCCTACACCTACTTTTAAGGCCCAACTCATGAAAATACTTAATGAAGCATTGGAGGAAAGATTGATTAGCAAGACAGAGTATGAATTTTTATTTCCAAAGTTCCCTGTTCTTGCTACGTTCTACAGTCTGCCCAAGCTGCATAAACAAGGCCCCCTTTTGAAGGGCAGACCTATTGTCTCGGGCATAGGCAGCCTCACTGCAAATATCAGCACATATGTGGACATTATTTTGCGTCCATTTGTAGTGAGCCTGCCATCATATGCCCGTGACACCATGGATGTGCTACAGCGGTTGGATGGCATATATTGTGATGAGGGAGTATGGCTGGCAAGTTTGGACGTTGAAGCCCTATACACCTCCATACCCCATGATTTGGGATGTGAGGCTGTAGGGACGTTCCTCCAACAAAGGGGTGACCAATGTCGCCGCCATAACACCTTCATTATGCAACTCTTGAATTTCATTCTGACACAAAATATCTTCCTCTTTGATCAACGCATCTACCACCAGCTCAGGGGGGTTGCAATGGGCAGTCCGTGTGCCCCAACCTTTGCAAACCTCTTCCTGGGCTGGTGGGAGAAGGAGGTGGTGTTCACGGATACGATGGATCAATACACATCCTGTATCCAGTTATGGATTAGATATCTGGATGATGTACTTATATTGTGGAATGGTACTAAGACTGGATTCTCAGAATTTGTGGAAACCTTGAATACTAATGTGGTCGGCCTTTTCTTTACATCTGAAATACAAGAGAGCCAGACCACATTTCTGGACCTGACCATTTCTATAGGTAGGGACAGGAAGATCACCACCAAACTCTTTAGAAAACAAACTTCCACTAACAGTCTCCTACATTGGGAGAGTGGACATCCCCTGGCCCTGAGAAGTGGTATCCCGAAAAGACAGTATCTCAGGGCCAGGAGGAATTGTTCTGAGATTGGGGAATTCAAGGCCGCTGCATCGGACCTAAAATGTAGGTTTAAAAATAGAGGATACCCAGAACATACACTGAAAAAGGCATATCATCACGCCATGAGTATGAATCGGAGTGAATTGTTGGTCCCTAAAGGTAGGGATAACACCGACTCTACTCCACGTATCCTAGACAATTTTGACAAAGCCCATCGACAAGTCCGTGAAATTCTGAAAAACCACTGGTCCATTCTACAGTTGCATCCAGACATCGGATCATCTATACCTGATTGTCCATCGGTTACGTATAGACGTGGATCCAACTTACGCAATCGATTGGTCCATAGCCTGTATAGTCGGCCTACGCCTGAAACATGGCTTAAAAACACAGCAAAAGGTAACTTCCCCTGTGGTTCTTGCATTATATGCAAGTACATTATGAAAGGAGACTTGTTTACCAGTTTCACCACTGGAATGACATACAATATCCGGTCCTTCATTAGATGCACCACAGTGGGGATAATATACCTAATTACTTGCAAATGTGGCCTACAATACGTAGGTAAGACCAAGCGCGAACTAAGGAGGAGAATAGGGGAACACCTATCAGATATCCGCAACTTACGGGACACTACGGTGTCTCGCCATGTGCGTGAGACACATGATGGCAATCCAGATGTGTTGCGAGTTCAGGGGATTGTCACGCATACTAGATCCACACGTGGCGGAGATATGGATACGCCACTACTCCGAAAAGAAGCGGTGTGGATCTTTAAGCTACAAACTGTACAGCCTAGAGGCTTAAATGAAGCGATTTCCTATGCTTGCTTCATTTGATCCATATGTAGATCACATCATGGATGTATCCACAGTTGTTTGCGTTTCTGTATAATTATATTTGGAATGGTAGGTATGGTTGCCCTCTGCTGCCTGTCTCTCCCCTTTTGCTGTATCTTTTGGGATAAGTATTGTTGCTGGCCACATTATACAGATGTGGTTAGTGATAGATGGTGAAACCTTGGGCAGCATATGGGTAAATAAATATAAAAAATATTGGGTTGTGTTTCCCCTTGTTATGGTTTTATAATTGATGCATGATATATCGCTCTGTCACCTGCTAGTATTCTTCGATATACCTACATTGGAACGAGGTGTTTGGATGACAGTCTTTTGAAGCCGCGATTTTCGATTCCCCCTTTATTTCAGAGCTTGGTGCGCTGCATGGTAGGCGTGTACGATGACGTGGGCACTGGGCGGGATCAGGGGCGAAGGTCGGATGACGCGCCCCAGGCTGATTCGCGGAGTGCTGATACACGCCTCCACTATAGGCGGGGCATTTCTGATATCAGTTCGGTGTCTGAGTGGCCGGGTACGGCCATCATAGCGCCGGAGCCTTTACACGCAAAAGTGTGAGGCTGCTTCTGCTCCACAGGCTATTATACATAAAATAGATTCACGCTCCTGATGAGTTGTGGCGTACAGTGCCATAGTGAAACGCGTTGAGCCGATGATCTTCTAATAGGACACGGCTCTCTAGGCAGGGTGTAGATGTGATGTTAAGCAGCACAACTGCTGACTTGACTGTGTGTGTGTGGTCTGATACCGAGACCCAGTGTGTGGTTGCATATATGGGTAGGCTGTTGTAGACAACTGAGTGCAAATTCACATATAGATCAGTAATTGTGTGGATGGTTCTGGCAATTGCCTAGTACTCACTCATAACTGTTCTACAATTTAGGCTAGGTAGGACCGCCTTAGCTATGCACCTGTGCCTGGTTCAAATATAAGAACCGTGTCCTGATTCCCTCCCCAGTATATATTGGCACCAATGTGCTAACTGGATAGGGTTTTTGTCCAGATTTGAAGTTGTGTGGTGGATCCAATCAAACTCTTATACCACAACACTTGAGTCTGGAAGCCTGATAGTCACGGAAAGGGATATACAGTCTTTCCCGTTTTTAATCAGAGTTTAATAAACGCTTTATTATTTTCTTTTACAATACGTTCTTCAGGCAGTGATTTTCTATATATTTAGTAAACGTACAAAATAGTACCTTGTTTGTGTGAGCTAGGTGCAAATATGACCTGAAGGTTTTTCAGGTTCGCGAATCGTCCCGGCCGATGTTTGGCCATGACTACTAGTCACCATGTAAAGCAGACATTCTGTTATTGCACCCATGTTCCAATAAAGCCAGTTCCTGTTACTCCACAAGGTTTGATCTGTATAGACTCCGCTGCACCCAGCAATCCTACTCTGCAATACATATAAGATCAAAGCCATTATTAAAGAGGACCTTTCACTACTCTACAAACTAAAAACTAACTAGATCAGTGGGCAGAGCGGCGCCCAGGGGTCCCCCTGCACTTACTAGTAAGTCTGGGCACCGCTCCGTTCGCCCGGTATAGGCTCCGGTGTCTGCGCTCCCTCTGACTGATTTCTTGTAGGAGGCGTGTCCCTTGCTGCACTGCTGGCCAATCGCAGCGCACAGCTCATAGCCTGGCTATGAGCTGTGCGCTGCGATTGGCCAGCACTACTAAATATATAGAAAATCACTGCCTGAAGAACGTATTGTAAAAGAAAATAATAAAGTGTTTATTAAACTCTGATTAAAAACGGGAAAGACTGTATATACCTTTCCGTGACTATCAGGCTTCCAGACTCAAGTGTTGTGGTATAAGAGTTTGATTGGATCCACCACACAACTTCAAATCTGGACAAAAACCCTATCCAGTTAGCACATTGGTGCCAATATATACTGGGGAGGGAATCAGGACACGGTTCTTATATTTGAACCAGGCACAGGTGCATAGCTAAGGCGGTCCTACCTAGCCTAAATTGTAGAACAGTTATGAGTGAGTACTAGGCAATTATCTGTATTACAGACAAGGATAGTTCTTTTAGAGGCCGGATGTTCCTTTCCCCAAAATGCGGAAAGCACACGGGCGGTATCTGTATTTTCCAGATCCGCAATTTAGTATTAAAACTCAAAATAGGTGCAAAATCATTTGGTAAATGAGACTGAAGAAAATAAGACAGTCGGAAACAGGCTTTTTACTCATGAAAACAGGCGCAGACTCTACAGTGGAAATCACGTGGTTTTTTACAACCTGTTGCTGAGATTCACCGCGATTCAGTCACTTTGCTGTAAAATGCAGGGTTTTTACTGCTATCTTTTCACAGCAGCTATAAAGCTGTGATTCTGCCTGCGGGGCCCCAGCCTCATATAGGAAGCAGATATCATGATAAGGACGGACTGCTCCAGAGTTAACCCTCGCCTCCCAGTCCAGCTCTGGAATCAGGGATTGGGACAGTAATGCTGGGAGTTGTGGGTAAGATAATGTCACAAGGGGCATCTATGACTCCGAAAAGGGAGTACGGAGAAAACTGTAGATGGAAAGGGAATGATTGAAAGGAGGGTCAGAAGTAGAGATGAGAGAACCTTTTGACGTTCGGTTAAGGTTCAATGAATTTTTTATAAGTTTGGTTTGGACCTGAACGGGTTCATCACGAACTGAAGTTGCTCCAATCGCCCTTAAAATTGGTATATAACCCCCCTCCATTATTGAATTTCCCCCTCCCCCAGCTCTTGAACGCAATGACAGGAAAAGTACATGATTGAGTGAGGGCTCACACACACGCCCGTTTTTTTTTTTTGCTGCCCCACATGCGGAACCATTTATTTAAATTGGGCCGCTAAAAAACGAATATCCACAAGTCCATTCCGCAAAATAGTAACACATGTCCTATTCTTGTCCATTTTGCGGACAAGGACAGGCATTATTACAACGGATCTGAAAAAATACGGATGCAACATGGTCGTCACACGGATGTCATCAGTTTTTTTTCTGGATCCGTGTTTTGCGGACTGCAAGATACATACGGCTGTGTGCATGAGCGCTGACACTGACATACATAGCTATGGGGAAACGCACATTTGATTGTGATAACATATCGCCTGTTTAATATCACACCGCGCCGGCACATGTCTCATGCTTTATATATTCCAAAACGTCCAAAAATTGTCCCTTATCGGGGCAGATGATGTGTAAAGACACACGGTTTTATGGGGGAAAAAGTGGATTGTTCGGGACCAAGTGTCACGAAATCAGCTCTTGACTGATGAAAGTCAGGCGCTGAGTAATAGGAGCGGTCACCAGTGACGTCCGTTATTCCCATCAGATGGACGGGTCACACATATCAGATATACAGGAGATGCTGGGAGATCCAGGAGGAGAGAATGCTGCAGCTCACAACCCCCACCAACTAACTACTACCCCCAGTTTGAGATATCCAGAAACACACACGTCCACCCCTCCCCTGTCTAGCAGCGGCAGTTCCCACCTCCCCCACGGACAGGAATGCTTTGAAGCGCGGCCAAACCACTGAGACCTCTGTAAAAGTGTCACAGAGGTCATCAGTGTACCTTATCTCTGGTACCTGGGAGACGTGAAGACTATGACTACAACCCCCAATATCTAACACAACACATACTAACCTATACAGGAAGCACATTGAGGTATACAAGGTTATAGGATCATAACACTGTCCTCTGTGACACCAAGAGGTCATTTATTATGGCGGTTCCTTTATGGAAGTGTTTTAGTCCTGAGTTGTGAGTCTAATGGGGTCATTTATCAAACTGGTGTAAAGTAGAACTGGCTGAGCTGCCCATAGCAACCAATCAGATTCCACCTATCATTTTTGACAGCTCCTCTGGAAAATGAAAGGAGGAATCTGATTGGTTGCTATGGGCTGGTGCTTGGAGCACTCTGCTGAGCACTGGTGGAGACGCCTCATCTCCACGATGGTCTACATCCGAATCCTATTTATAGACCTCATTGTAGTCCGCGCGGTCTGAGTCACGTAGGTCATTAACCCCTTCATTGCCAAGCCTAATTTAGCAAACCTGACTTATGCTAATAACTATGGAACACTTTCACTTATCCCAGCGACTCCCAAAATGCACACTTGCTTGGCTGTTCTCAGAACCCCGTAGAAATGAATGGAGCATGCTGGGAGTTGTAGTTTCACCACAGCTGGAGTGCCGGAAGTTAGCCATTACTCTGGCCATTCTGACAATGTTTTCTCGTACTTGATGCTAGGGGCAAATTTGGCTCGATATGTTTTACTTTTATATTATAAAAAATCCCAAATTTACTGAAAGTTTGGAAAAAAAATGAATTTCCTAATTTTGAATTTCTATGCATTAGGGCTCAGGCACACAAACGTATTTTTCTTCCGTTTCCATTCCGTCTTTTTTACAGGTCCGAATGCAGAACCATTCACTTCAATGGGAAAACGGAAATGACTCCATGTGCATTCCATTTCCCTGTGTCCACACGTCCGTTGCGCAAAAATATAGAGCATGTCCTAGTCTTGTCCGTTTTGCAGACAATGGATTTGCAAAAAACAGATGTCACACAGATCTCATCCGTTTTTTATGCGGATCCGTGTTTTGCAGGCCAAAAAACACATGCGGTTGTGTGCATGAGCCCTTAACCCTTTCTACCTCAGAGGTTTTTCCGTTTTCATTTTTCGCTCCCTGCCTTCCCAGAGCCACAACTTTTTTTATTTTTCCGTTCACATACCCTTTTGAGGGCTTTATTTTTTGCGGGACAAGTTGTACTTTCCAAAGCCAGTATTCAATATCGCATATGATGTAGTGGGAAGCAAAAAAAAATCCAAATGGTGTGAAATTTAATTTTTTTTCATATAAGAAATTCCGCCACAGTTTTACGTTTTTTTTTATTTTATTTACACCGTTTACTTTCATTCTCTAGGTCAATACAAATCCAGCGATGCCACACGTGTATTTTCTCTTGCATTTTTATACTGAAAAAAACAAAAACTTAGAAACATTTTTTTTTGGTCGCCGTATTCTGACCCCTATAACTGAGTGATTGCTCATTTTTTGCAGGACGATCTGTACTATTAATTGATCCCATTTTGGGGTGCGTATGACTTTTTGATAGCTTTTTATTTACTTTTTTTAGAAGGTGAAGTGGACAGAATTTGCAATTTTCAGTGTTTTAAATTTTTTTTTTTTATGGGGTTCCCTAGGTTGCTGATACAGTAATTTTATTCCGTGGGTTGATACGGTTATGGCAATACCAAATTTGTATTGTTTTATTTTAAATGTTTTATAACTTTTATATCATAAAATCACTTTTTATAAAAAATCTTTTATTTAGACATATCTAAGACCCATAACTTTTTTATTTTTCCATCAATAGTTGTGTGAGGGCTTATTCATTTTGGGATAAATATGACTTTTTATAAAAAATTTGTGGGAGGTGAGGCGAAAATAAAAGCAATTCCGCCATTGTTTTTTATTTTTCACAGCATTCCCCATGCAGGATTAGTACTATGTACAAGCTGAAGGACCCGTGTTTGTGTGTGTCGTTAAAAGATATCAACACTATCCACTATAGCAGTGACATCTACAGCACCCCGCCCCCAAAACAGTGACCTCCACAGCTCCCCACCTCTAAACACTGACCCCCCCCCACAGTGCCCCGTCCCTTAAAATTGGACCTCCACAGCAGCCCACCCCCTTAACTTTGACCTTTACAGCAGCCTTCCCCTTTAAGGCTACTTTCACACTGGCGTTTCTGGGTCCGCTTGTGAGATCCGTTTCAGGGCTCTCACGAGCTTCCCAAAACGGATCAGTTCAGCCCCAATGCATTCTGAATGGATAAGGATCCGCTCAGAATGCATCAGTTTGGCTCCGTTTGGTCTCCTTTGTGTTTTTTAGACAATCACTAAAACGCAGCTTACACCGTTTTGGTGACTGTCTGACTATGCGGAGCCAAGCGGATCCGTCTAGACTTACAATGTAAGTCAATGGGGATGGATCCGTTTTTTACTGACACAATCTGGTGCAATTGAAAATGGATCCGTCCCCATTGACTTTCAATGTAAGTCAATCCGTTTTGACTTAGACTTTTTTTGGAATGAATAATGCAAACGGATCTGTTATTAACGGATACAAGCGTTTGCATTATTGGTGCGGATCCGTCTGTGCAGATACAAGACGGATCCGCACAAAACGTGAGTGTGAAAGTAGCCTAACAGTGACTTTCACAGCATACCACCCCATTGACAATGACCTCCACAGTGGCCTTTACTGGATCGGGGGCGTGTCCTTTTGAACAGCTCACTGTAATACAGCAGCACTGTGCTGTCTGAGCATGAGCTGCAGGGAGAAAGTCACCCTCCCTCCCACCCCTGCAGCTGACAGAAGTTGATTTTTACCTTAATTTTTTCAATCCCTATTGGCTGAGTGGAGAGGGCGTGGCCTAACCAGATCTGGGTGTGGCTTAGCGGGACCTAGAAGGTAATTTTTTACTTCATTTTAAAATTTCAGCGGGATGAGGAGTGGGAGGGGCGTGGCCTAACCGGATCAGGGGCGTGTCCTTTTGAACAGGTCACTCTAAGACAGAAGTAGATTTTTACCTTCATTTTTTCAATCCCCGTCGGCTCAGGAGTGGGAGGCGGCGTAGCCTAACCAGATCAGGGCATGGCTTAGCGGGATTTGGGGGCGGGATTTTAAGTCTTTTGAGGGTGGACACATTGTGGCAGGGGCGTGTCTGGGCTCCTTCCTGCAAGAGTGACGCCCCTGTCGGCACCTTACTGGCTCATTTGCATAGCAATAAACTGGATTTTCAGAGGATAAAAACATCTATTGCTGGAATAAAGGCACATCTGGAAATAAGGTACTAAGTGCTATTAGGCCATGGCTTTACTTCAATAGCAATTATCCTGGTGACAGATTTTCTTTTAAAGCTCTCCTACAGCAGTGAAGAAAAATGGCTGGGTTGTTATGGAAACCTGGAGTAAAACTGTGTATGTGGAGGCTGGAGGACCTGTGAGCTTCTATTGGCTAATAAGGGTCATGTGACCGAGCTTCTATTGGCTAATGAATTTTTTAGGAATATCTCAGGAACGGTACGTCCTAGAGAGCTGAGACCTGCTCTAAAACCTTCCCGGACACCTGATGTACCTGTGTGCCAAATTTCATGATTGTAAATGCGAGAGTGCTTTAGCGGACATACACACACACATACACACATACACTCAGCTTTATATATTAGATACATTAGATTATCATTTTATCAGGCCATTATGGATACCAATTATGTGTATTTTATTTTACTTTTTTCATTTTTAAATCTCTTTATCATGAAATCTGTTAATTTGATGTTATTTTATATATATGTCTGTCAATGGGTAATAAGAGCAGCTCTCACCTGTCTGGAGTTCAATTCCTGGAGGCACGGACCACTTCCACACCCGGTTAGAAGCCAAATTGAATGAACAAAAAATAGGAGATAGGTCCAGCCATTCTTAGCGAATTTCCAGTAGCACTTTATTGTAGACAAATATTAAAAAACATCCAGGTACAAACACTGTAGGTCTACGCGTTTCAGGCAACAGAAAGATTACAGCCCTTACTCATGATAGGTCCTGAGTAAGGGCTGTAATCTTTCTGTTGCCAGCTGAAACTCTACAGTGCAAAGAAGAAGCCATTTCTAAGCAAGATCCACAAGCTCAGGCGTTTTTTACTGGGCCAGGGATCATTTAAAATGGAGTGTGGCAAAATGGAAGACTGTTCTGTGGTCAGACGAGTCACGATTCAAAGTTCTTTTTGGAAATCTGGGACGCCATGTCATCCGGACCAAAGAGGACAAGGACAACCCAGGTTGTTATCAACGCTCAGTTCAGAAGCCTGCATCTCTGATGGTATGGGGTTGCATGAGTGCGTGTGGCATGGGCAGCTTGCATGTCTGGAAAGGCACCATCAATGCAGAAAAATATATTCAGGTTCTAGGACAATATCTGCTCCCATCCAGACGTCATCTCTTTCAGGGAAGACCCTGCATTTTTCAACAAGATAATGCCAGACCACACTCTGCATCAATCACAACATCATGGCTGTGTAGGAGAAGGATCCGGGTACTGAAATGGCCAGTCTGCAGTCCAGATCTTTCACCTATAGAGAACATTTGGCACATCATAAAGAGGAAGGTGCAACAAAGAAGGCCCAAGACGATGGAACAGTTAGAGGCCTGTATTAGACAAGAATGGGAGAGCATTCCTATTTCTACACTTGAGAAACTGGTCTCCTCGGTCCCCAGACGTCTGTTGAGTGTTGTAAGAAGAAGGGGAGATGCCACACCGTGGTGAAAATGGCCTTGTTCCAACTTTTTGGGGATTTGTTGACACCATGAAATTCTGATTCAACATATTTTTCCCTTAAAATGGTAAATTTTCTCAGTTTAAACTTTTGTTCCGTGATTTATGTTCTATTCTGAATAAAATATTAGAAGTTGGCACCTCCACATCATTGCATTCAGAATTTATTCACGATTTGTATAGTGTCCCAACTTTTCTGGAATCCGGTTTGTACTTGGATATTGAAGATTCAGTGGGGCTGATTGCTGTACTATACTCTTGTATTGCAGAGTATGATACTGTTATTTCGACATTACTACATGGTACTACATTTGCAAGTGGTCCTGTTAACATGGCAACCATCAGGCCCCTGCTGTTGGGGGCACGGCAGCATCAGGGGAACAGAACACATGGGGCACGGCAGCATCAGGGGAATGGGTCAAAGGCAGCATGGCAGCAGCGGGGGAACAGGACACAGGGGGCACAGCAACATAGGGGAAACAAGACACAAGGGGAACGGCAGCATCAGAGGAGCAAGATACTGGGGGCACAGCAGCATCGGGGAAACGGGACACAGGGGGCATTGCAGCATCCAGGGAAGTGGACACAGGGGGCATGGCAGCATCGGGGAACGGGACACAAGAGGCACAGCAGCATCTGGGGAATGGGATACAGGGGGCATGGCAGCATCTGGGGAATGGGACACAGGGGACACGGCAGCATCGGGGTAATGGGACACAGGGGGCACGACAACATTGGGGGAATGGGACATAGGGGGCACGAGGCTACAGGGGGCAGTACAGGCTCTGATCTGCAGGCCATAACAGAGTGCTTTCAGCGGCCCTGCTGCATCTTCTAGACCGATCGTTCTATTTTAGAACCGGCTGCTAGCTGGCAAGACATGCGCCAACTTTGCGCTATTCTTTCATTGTTGCAGAACAAAGCTCAGACCGAACAGTGGTCTAATCCCAGTTTGGCGATCTAAATTTAGAATTGAAAGAAACAGTACTAAAATAGACATTGGGTCTAAAAAGTTGCCAAAAATGTCCCAAACGTATGCTTTGAAGGGGGCAGCATTCCTGACCATACGACACACACAAGTGTTCATTTTCAGAAGAAGTGGCTCATTGTAAATAAAAATTCTTCCTTTTAGTTGGGAGCAGCAGCAGCACACTGTGGCTGTGGAAAGGGAAGGGTAATAAGAGGCACGGGGCCCCAATAGTAGCAGAAGCAGCACAGCATGGAACATACAAGGCAGTAGATGAGATGTCTATGGGTAGTAGTAGTAGAAGCAGCGGATGTGTAGCGTTCATAGTGGTGACAGTAGGGGATTAGCAGCGAGGAGTGGCAGCAATGGCAGCAACAGCCATATGGTATATGTTGGCAGGCAGATAGCGGCAGTGGAATGATGGCAGCAGCAGCCGTATGGCAAAGGATGGTAGGCAGGCAGACAGCAACAGTGACAAGATAGGACACCGTCAGCAAGGCCAAATCTAGTCATTGGCCTCAGCCAGAGAAGTGTGAAAGTCCTCCTGGATCCATCTTTACAAAAGTGATGTTTTGTACACTGGAGGAGGTCTGTTTGGGTGTGACCACCTCCCCTGCTGCTCTGAAAACCCTCTCCAGATGACACTGGAGACTGGGCAAGAAGAAACAACTTGGCCTGGTGGGGTCTAGCTTGTAGACAAGTAAATTGCTAGGTGATAATAGTTTTCTCATGACCACATATTGCATAATGAATGTCTCAAGATGGAGCAGAGGACAAGGAGGAGAAGGACATCCTTGTTCTGATTGAGAATGCTGGCCAGTTCTATTTTCCCACGGGATCCAGTGATGTCACCTGCAGTGATGCTTCTGCAATGGAGCCCTGGTTCCTATGTTCATATTTGAACACCCACATCTTATTTTAATCCTGCAGATCTTGAACACAGCTGTGGTTTTTTGTCCTGCCCTTGTGGAGAAAAAATGCCATAAGGTAGTTGCTCGCATAGAGCTAGAGGCAGCCGAGCTTGACCTAGGCACATGCTCTGGCACATTTTGAGCCTGCGCCCACATTATTACCAATTCCCAAAGCAGATCTGGCTGTTCTTTGGGAGGTTCTGGTTATATGTCACCTCTACTCTTTATTGCTGGCTGAGCCACAACCTTTCTTATCGTTACCTCCTCCTCATCACCCCAATGCAGCTCCAAGGCCCTTTCCAACACAATCATCATCAAAGTCCTCACCCTTCCTGCCACTTTTATCAGACCGTGACATCATATAGTGAACCTCACCCCATCTCCATGCTCTGTATTTGATCTGACTTCCACTGTCCTCAATGCCAATACCGTGGCTACGGATGCCACTATTACCACCACCACAGCCATGCATGGAGAGCCTTCTCCTCAGGGCAGTCACATAAGTCATCAACAGGGAGACTCTCTTGACTATCTGCTGTAGGCGTGGTGGGGTTTTGTTGCTTTTCTTAGAAAAAAAGGAGGCGCCCCACTAGGAGGGGGCAGTGAAGACAAAGAAGACGGCACTGAAAGCAGCAGGAACGCTATGACCCTGGGCTCCAAGGCACGGTGTCAGGCTCAAGTCAATTCTATTATCTAACAGTTGCTACCTATGGCAACAATTACCCTCTTCTTTATGCCTATTTTCCCTCCCAATAAAAACGTAGCTTTTATTATTGGTTATTAGAAGACTGTGTGTATGTAATCACCCAGCTGGTCACCGCTATCTGTCATATTCCTATCTACACCATCATGGGGTGATGTATTGGTTGGGCACTTTCCTATTTGCCATCTCCCCTATTACTTTTATTGTGCGGCTTATTCTAGGTATAATGCCTCGATGATACTGGCAATCAGCGGTGATCGATATTAAAATTTGCCAGTCATTGACCCCAACATGTTTCACCAGCTCACTGGCGTCCTCAGGGGTACATGGACATGTGATAAAACTGTGCTGTGCGTTAAATGCTACGATCCAAACCAATCAGTGGTTGTGACATCATCGTTACATCACTCAAACACACCCTCCGTATTATAGCTAGCCAATAGTCTGCCTGCGCATGTCTTCTCAGGTTCTTCCCCACTATTTCTGTACATGTCAGGGGACTTATTCCTCTAGGATGGACCGGTATTATATCCGGAGGCACAGCTTTTCTGTAACTTGTCCTCATTTTATTTTTGACGAGCAGCGATATACATTGTTCTTAGGTTTAGGTGAAGCAGTTCTTACATCTTGGTCCTCCATATTAGTGTTATATTCTCTTATAACGGTGATTACCCCTGACAGGCTGATATTACTTATTGTCAGTAACCTGTCATAGAGTCTCTATCTTAACCCTTGAGGTGCTGTGGAGGTTGGTGTTTAGCTGGTACTATATGCTCAGGCTTCTATATTATCTCTACTATCAGCTACGGCTCATCTATATTACGGCACAGATAATGTGATTCTCATTTTATATTTCGTGAGCCATCATTAGGAGTCAGGCTCTCTAGGCGATAGGTCCAGCGCATTCCCTCTTGTAGTAAGAACCGGTCTAGATTACCTCTCCTCCATCCAAGTGTTAGATAATACTTTTAGGGTCACCTTCATGAACTTGCCTCACATGGTGTGATATGGGGGTGTCTGCCTTCATACTAATATTTAATCTGTATTGTTAAATTCTACATCTTAGTTCTTGGATTGTTTAACCAACAAATATTTTTGGACTGGTGCGTTCTGCGATGTATATGACACCTGTACTTTGACAACTGGTGAAGTTCTTGTTGATGAGAGATGTTCAAAAAGGAGCTAAGGCATCAAATCTCAGAGGGAAAAACCAGATACAAGAGGAAGATGCAGGAGCAAATGGTAAAGAAAAACATTAGTAAGGTCTGGAAAAGTCTTAAGTCAATATCTGGTCACAGACAGCCTGTCTCCCAGGTAGAAGGAGATAAAAAGTGAGCTTAATCTATTCTTCAATAGGTCTGATCACACACCCGCTCCTCCCACCCCAGCATGCCATTCTACCCCCTCTCCCACACTAAAGGTGACCTCACCTCCTGCTCCCCCCTCCAGATCAGTCAATCTAACAATCAGTCATCTGGCTTCAGTCCGATGTTTACAAGTGCCCAGGTGAAAAGGGAACTCGGGAGGATCAAAGCAGAGAAGGCCGCAGGGCCAGATGGTATCAGTGCCATGGCATTTAAGACCTGCTGTGGATAGTTGTGTGGTATTATTACCTATATGTTCAATATGAGCCTGAGGTTGGGAAAGGTACCACAACTATGGAAATCATCTTGTATGGTACCAGTTCCGATGACACCTCATCCATAAGACATCAACAGCTACAGACCGGTGGCATTGACATCCCACTTAATGAAGGCAGGGCCGGACTGGGGATAAAAACCAGCCCTGGAAAAAGTTGCATACCGGCCCCACAGCATTGCGTCATTATTTACTTGTTTATAATAGGAGAAAACACGTGTGTAAACACGAATATGAACTTTGCCCCACGATAGCTCTTTTGTAGAACCCCCATTGTTGATATTATCACAGTGTTTTCCCAACCAGGATGCCTCCAACTGTTGCAAAACTACAACTCTCAGCATGCTCAGACAGTGTTTTAGCACGCCCTTTGACCCGCCCCTTTTTTGTTGGCCACCTATTTAATGATTGTTGCATGCAACATTTTACTTGACCAGCTATTTTAGATATTCTACGGCAGTCCTGTTACAATCCCCCCTCCCCCAATGAGCCTTTCGACCAAATAATAAAAATATTTATAAAATCTCACCCATATGCTGCAAAAAAAAATCTGCAATGTAAAATCGATAATAAAGATCAACTACAAACAAACATATTTCACATGAAAACTTACAATTACTTGGCTTGGCACTTGGGGATCTCGGACGCCACTTCCACACTTTGGCCGGGGGCTCGGCGGAGCTGATGTTGTGTTTTATCCTAATGAGAAAGATTTCATAATAAGGATTTGGAGAAGGGGCAGAGGGATAGCAGAGCAGGGAGAGGCCGGTGCTGCTACTAGGGGGTCATACCATGGGGGAGTAATAAAGCCCACCATAATGCCCCCCAGTAGTAATAATTCTCCTTATAATGTGCAAACCATACCCCTTTGTAATGCCCCCAGTTAGGCTAATATTCCCATAATGTGCCAATATAAAATACCCCTTCTCAGTGCCCCCGTAGATGACCCCATAGTGCTCCCCATAGTACCCACCATAATGTGTCCCAGTATAAAATGCCCCTATACAGAGCCCCCATATAAAATACCCCTTCTTTTTAGCCTCAGTAGATGCCCCTATAGTGCCACCCAATAATCTGCCAGTAATAAATGCCCCAATAGATGCCCCCAATCATGTGCCAGTAAGATGTGCCCCCATAGATGCCCCCCAATCATGTGCCAGTAAGATGTGCCCCCATAGATTCCCTCCAATCATGTGCCAGTAATAGGAGCCCCACCATCATGTGCCAGCAGCCAGAGCCCACCCATATCATGTGCAAGTAGCCAGAGTGCCCCCCTATCATGTGCCAGTAGCCCCCCTTATGTGCCAGTAGCCCCCCTTATGTGCCAGTAGCCCCCCTTATGTGCCAGTAGCCCCTTATCATGTGCCAATAGCACCCCATGTGCCAGTAGCCCCCTTATCATGTGCCAGTAGCCTCCTTATCATGTGCCAATAGCCCCCCATGTGCCAGCAGCCCCCATCATGTGCCAGTAGCCTCTATTATGTGCCAGTAGCCCCCCCTTATCATGTGCCAGTAGCCCCCCCTTATCATGTGCCAGTAGCCCCCCTTATGTGCCAGTAGCCCTCCTTATGTGCCAGTAGCCAATAGCAGGAACCATATGCATTATCACCAATTTAATTTCCTCACAAGTAATCTGCAAGGCCAGGGCATAACTATCATCTCACGAGAGAGATGGGAGAAAATAAAAAGGTTTGGTACCATGTTAGCCAGTAGTGAGAAGTCTTGATGCTCTCCAAGAGAAAAACCATATAAAATATTGTAATTTGATACCTTTTAATGGCTAACTAAAATACATGATGTTATAAGGCAAGCTTTTGAGATACTCAGGTCCCTTCTTCAGGCCAGGAATGAAAAAATCTTGAAAGAAACACGGATATACCCAGGAAAGAACAGAGAAAGAACAGACATTCGAAATGACCCTTTATTATTAATACTTGGAGGTCTGTAATGTTATGGCCAGGATCACCAAAATGTTTGGCAACAGGGAAAGTAGCCTTTTCTCCTTTATAGTCTGATGGTGAGACCTTGTCCTCGCTCTGAGTGTTTGCCCAGTTTCCCCCACATAAAGAGAGAGATATGGCTCCTAAGAAATGACCCAAGTCATCACCCATGCAGCTCACCCTACACACTGTGACACAGTGAAGGGTTGTGTCTGTCAAGGCAGGTATTTTCCTCCCAGCATGTGCGGCTGGGCTGGTTTCCAGCCAGGTGAGGTCAAATACCGGACCAGAGTTTAAGTGTCAGTCTGGGTTTTAGCAGCACCTGGCTGTCCTTAAATAGGCAGCTGGGCTCAGCAGAGAGGTCTCTGTTTTGGGGATCTGAGGCTTTGTGCCGTGCTGGAGGGCTGAGAGCTGCATGCTGGGGAAACAGGCCCCCTAAAGCCTGCTGTGGACTACTGGAGGCAGAACTGCCAGCAAGGTGACTTGTGTTATATGAACTTTCCATTGTGTGTGAATTAACACCAAGACTGCAAAGTTACGTGCTGTTTTGTGCAGTTGCCTCAAGTGTAAATAAACACTGACGTTTTAAGTTAAGAACTTGTATTTTGCCTCTGTACTGCGCATGCTTAGCCTATCTACTAGGGCAAAACCCCACAATTGGTGGAGGATGCGGGCAAGAGCAGTGAGGCTGGCGTGTTAGCTGATATTTTTGGTTTCTGCATTTTTCGGGCATGGTTGTATGTTGTACATTAAACCATCTGTATTACAACCAGTGCCCCACGACAAAATGGAGGCTGTTGTGAAGGCCCTCATGGAGGCTAATCTGCAGTTTCGAGAGACAAACCTGCAGCAATGCGAGGTTAATAAGCAGCAGCAGGAGACTAACCAGTTGCTGCTACAACACATGATGGCTTTGCAGACAGCAGGAGCAACCCCGAGCGTCCATGATGCCGGAAAGCAGTCCGTGCCGCGATTCCTAAGATGACCCCCGCAGACGAGATCGAAACCTACCTGGCAATGTACAAGAAAGTGGCCATCAGGGAAAAGCTACCCCTTAACCAATGGGCTGAAGTCGTCCACTCCATTCCTGGCTGGCTGATATGTTCTGGAGGGCTCTGCCACCCCCTCTCCAGCACTGGATCGGCCAGGTGTCTCCTGGCAACGTCCTAGAAATGGTGGACCTGGTGGAGCGCTACGAGGCTACTAAGACTGTTACAGGGGGTTATTTTGGGAGGGGGGCAGTCAAACCTCGTAAATCTCCATCCCAGACCCAGTGACTTGTACCAACCAAACCCACCCAGGGTGTACCCTCTACTGTTCTGGCTCCGATAGTCTGCAGGCGGTGTCAGGAGCCGGGCCATGTAAGAGCTGACTGTCCCCATCAGGTGGAACCTATGGATACTAACTATGGCTATCGTCAGTCGTTATATGCCAGGAAGCTGTGTGCAGCAGGTACCCCAAAAACTGTAAACCACCTGTGCCAGGTGGAGGTAGGAGACATTCCAGCGGAGGCTCTGCTGGATTCAGGGAGTCTGGTGTCCCTAGTAAGGGCTCCCCTGGTACAGTTAGCGGAGTATACTGGCCGGAAAGTCCGGGTCATGTGCATCCATGGAGACTCAAAAGACTATCCCACCGCCCTGGTGTTTCTAACCACAGGGGCTGGCAGATGGACTCACGAAGTGGCAGTTGCCCCAAATTTACACTACAAACTTATAATAGGGAGAGACTTCAATGGCTTCCCGGCACTGTGGCCTGCTATGAGAGTGACTGATACCCATGAGACAGGAGTAACCCTAGCAGAGTGGCCCAGCTCAGGGGAACCTGAGACCGAAGGGCCAGCGGTAGGAGTGACCGCCACTTTGGTGGAAGAGGAGGAGACAACCCCGCTAAGTGTGATGGTGGGAGATGTGGAGGACTTGCCACCAGGTCCTGAATTGGCAGACCTTAATGTCTCCAACCCTATCCCGCGCCTGGGAAAATGTGTTAATAGTAGATGGTGAACCACAACAACCTGGGGTAGAGTCAGTGTTTGCCCGTTTTGTGGTTCATCAAGATATGTTGTATCAGGTAAACCAACTACGGGGTGAGCCTATTGAACAGTTGGTGGTCCCCAAGGCTTATTGCAAGCTTGTGTTAGATCTAGCCCACCAACACGTTCTCGGGGGTCACCTGGGGCTGCAGAAAACTCAGGATCGTATTCTAAAATGATTTTACTGGCCCAGCATATTCAAAGAAGTGGAAGAGTTTTGTAAGTCTTGCCCGACCTGCCAGATAACTATCCCCCAGCCACATTTCTGTAGTCCCCTAGTACCTCTCCCGATTATCGAAGTACCGTTTGATCGAATAGCTATGGACCTCATAGGCCCAGTACCGAAGTCCGCCAGAGGGCATCAACACATCTTAGTCATTCTAGACTACGCCACTCGGTACCCGTAGGCGGTGCCACTGCGACATACCTCGGTCACACTCATAGCTAAGGAGTTAATAGAGGTGTTTTCCCAAGTAGGACTACCTAATGAGGTTCTGACCGACCATGGGACTCCTTTTATGTCCAAGTTAATAAGGGAACACTGTAAGTTGCTGCACATAAAAAAACTACGGACGTCCATTTACCATTCTCAAACAGATGGTCTGGTAGAACGGGTTAACCAAACATAAAAAAATATGTTGAAAAAGGTGGTGTCTAAAGATGGAAAGGACTGGGACCTCCTTCTCCCCTATCTCATGTTCGCTGTGCGAGAAGTACCCCAGGCCTCTACTGGGTTCTCGCCCTTTGAACTGCTATATGGCAGACATCCTCGCGGTCTCTTGGACGTGGCCAAAGAGGCGTGGGAACAACAACCCACTCCACATAAAAGTGTAATTGACTACGTTACCCAAATGCAAGATCGGATAGAGACAGTGTTGCCTCTTGTTCTGGAGGCAGCATATGGAGGCAGCTCAGCGAGCCCAGAGTCGGATCTATAATCGGCAGGCTCCAGTCTAGATCTTTAACCCGGGTGATCAGGTTTTGGTTCTGGTGCTGACCGTGGACAGTAAGTTCCTGGCTAGGTGGCAGGGGCTCTACGAGGTACTCGAGAAGATTGGAGATGTAAACTACAAGGTACACCTGTGGGGGGCGGTGAAAGCTGAAGCAGGTTTACCATGTGAATTTACTCAAACCGTGGAAATATAGGGAAACCTGTACAGGAGACAGCCCACGACCAGGTTTTTTAGGAGAAAAGGTACTGGCACCTCTGTCTGATGCAAGAGAGGCGGCTGCCACAGTATAAATTGCTGACAGCCTCTCCTCTAAACAGACTCAGGAGGCCAGGGAGTTCATTAGTCGGAACACGGATGTGTTCTGGGATCTCCCTGGACACACTTCAATAATCCAGCATGACATTGTCACTGAGCCTCAGACAAAAGTCAGATTAAAACCATACCGAGGCTCGGCGACAAGCCATATCGGAGGAGGTGCAGCTAATGTTGCAGCTAGATATCATTGAGTAGTCAAAAAGTGAGTGGGCCAGTCCTATAGTATTGATACCCAAGCCGGACGGGACGTTGCGGTTTTGTAACTAATTTCGAAAAATTTCCAAATTCGATGCGTATTCCATGCCCCAGGTGGATGAGCTCATTAAGAAGTTAGGACAAGCCCAGTATTTTTCTGTCTTAGACCTCATGAAAGGGTACTGGCAGCTGCCCTTAACGGAGGTTGCCAAAGAGAAAACTGCCTTCATCACGCCTGAGGGGCTGTATCAATATAAGGTCTTACCCTTTGGTCTGCATGGCGCCCCCACCACTTTTCAGCGACTAATAGACATTGTGCTTCTTCCACATTGTCGGTACACTGGCTAACCTGGATGATATTGTCATCCACAGTACCGACTGGGAAAGTCACCTACCCAAAGTGAAGGCTGTAGTGGACTCCCTTCGGAAAGCTGGCCTAACCGCTAACCCCCAAAAATGTGCTATAGGGTTAGAAGAGACTAAGTACCTGGGGTATGTCATTGGGCGCAGAGTCATCAAACCCCAAGTGAACAAAATAGAGGCGGTATGGAATTGACCCGACCTGTCACCACTAGGCAAATAAAGTCATTCCTGGGAATGGTGGGCTATTACATGAGGTTTGTTCTCCACTTTGCTACTCTAGCCGTGCCTTTGACAGGGGTCTTAAAGGGACGAAAATCAATGATGGTTCGCTGGGATGATCAGGCAGAAGAGGCTTTCTCCGCTTTGAAGTCAGCCCTGTGTGGGTCACTGGTTTTGGTGCTGCCCGACTTCAAGAGGAAGTTTGTGGTACAAACGGATGCCTCCGAAGTAGGCCTCGGTGCTGTATTGTCTCAGAAAGTCAACAGGGAGGAGCATCCTGTTGTCTTCCTAAGCCGCAAGCTCACCCCAGCCAAAACCAGGTACAGTATAGTGGAGAGAGTGTGCCTGGCTATCAAGTGGGCACTCGAGTCTCTCCGCTACTATTTGTTAGGGAGAAAGTTCCACCTCGTGACCGATCACTCCCCTCTTAAGTGGATGAGCCAGGCCAAAGACAGGAATGCCCAGTCACTAGATGGTTTTTGTCTCTGCAGAACTTTAAGTTCTCGGTAGAAAACAGAGCAGGCCGGTTGCAGGGAAACACGAATGCCCTGTCCTGGGTGCATTGTCTGGCGTGTGTCCACCCCCTCAGGGGGGGGTATGTGACACAGTAAAGGGTTATTTTCCTCTCAGCATGTGCGGCTGGGCTGGTTTCCAGCCAAGTGAGGTCAAATACCGGACCGGAGTTTAGGTGCCGGTCTGGGTTTTGACAGCACCTGGCTGTCCTTAAATAGGCAGCTGGGCTCAGCAGAGAGGTCTCTGTTTTTGGGATCTGAGGCTTTGTGCCGTGCTGGAGGGCTGAGAGCTGCATGCTGGGGAAACAGGCCCCCTAAAGCCTGCTGTGGACTACTGGGTGCAGAACTGCCAGCAAGGTGACTTGTGTTATATGAACTTTCCATTGTGTGTGAATTAACACCAAGACTGCAAAGTTACATGCTGTTTTGTGCAATTGCCTCAAGTGTGAATAAACACTGATGTTTTGAGTTAAGAACTTGTATTTTGCCTCTGTACTGCGTCCGCTTACCCTATCTACCAGAGCGAAACCCCACAAGGCATACAAGTTAGCATAGTACAGTGCAAACAGCGCACACATAGCACTGGGGTCACTAACTCGGGATCCACTATCAGTCACCATACCCAAAACTACCATTTGAGTTGATTCAGTTTGAGCTAGATATGCCAAGGCCTTCCCATTGTAAAGTCACTTGACTGGGCAAATAGATTTTGTGGTTCTGAAGTTGAAGTGGGAAAGTATTGTGATGGTATTGATGGTAATGATAGTATTGTGATGGCCACCTGTGCGCTGCACTCCAGCACTATGGCACTGCAGCTGCTCACAGACTCCCGCTCAGCACAGGAGTCAGAGTCCATGAGCTTCACGTCTCTAAGGGAAAACCAGAGCTCAGAGCACAGCTGCGCAGAGCTACAGATAAGCCTGATGTGAAGGTCGCAGATCAAGAGCAGACTGAATGCAGAATCCAAGACGCCTCAAGCATGTGGAGGGGATCCCATCCACCTCAACCCCAGAAGAAGTTCTAGACACAGACTAGAGAGATTGGTAAGTGTTTCCCCAACATTGCAGGACAAAAAAGAACAAATCTGGCAGGGGATTGGTCAGGATCAGTACAGGATAGCAGGAGAGCTCAGCTATAGCACAGGCTGCACCCTCATAAGTTGTTTATCCCTTGTTTCAGATAGTAGTTTTTTTGCTTCTTAAAGGGATTTATCCGTTAGATTATTGTCAAGCTGTTTATATGTATTAGAAATTAGAATCCTTCAGTAATTGCTTTATCATATCAACACGTGTTTCTGTCCATGATCACCTCATTCCCATCTTTATTTCTATCTATCCATTTTCAATAAATTCTTTGAGGGCTATTTCTTCAAATCATTGCTGAGATTGTAGCTGGATTGTGGACAAGGGGGAGTAAAGTGAGATTTGGGTCTCATTGTGGGTGGTGGTGGTGGTTAGTCTATTGGTGTCTCATCTTAATTTCCTAGTTCTTCCCATATGCACAATGCTTGTTCTTCTGTCTTCTGTACAAGAGGTAATTTAACCTACGGAGAAAGTTTTCTGTTAATAATTGATAACATCCCTCACACCAGGAAGATGCAGAGGTCATAAAAGGGTGGTATCAATTATTAACAGAAAACTTGCTCTGCAGGTTGAATTACCTGTTGGAATATGAAAAAATACCTTTGTAAGGAAGGAATTACACAAATACAGCAATTCAGGTCACAATCAGACTTTTTTGCTTTGGAATTACACTTACAATTTTTTTTTTATGAAAATGAAAAGTGAAATGAAATAAAATGAAACATGGAAAATGAGATTTCAAAACAGAACAGATTCACAACAATAAAGTTAGAAAAAAGAGCTTTACTACCATAGTGGCAGACCATGCCACTGCTATGGGGCCCAGGGCAAGAAGGATCATCCCCTATTCTACTGGTGGTGAAAACTTGGTCCGGACTCTACTCTCTAAAGGAACAACTTTTAGCAAACGAGGCAGTGAAAAAAAGTGGCCCATGGGTCATTGAAAGGGGTTTAGGCAGAAACCCTATCTGTCCTGTGTGGGGGACCTGGTTTGATCCTTGCTATGGGACCCTTACTTGTCTATGTATGCCACTGATAATACCCGACAGAAGGAATAATTCAGAGACGGATAGGAAGCCATTGTACATGGCAGAAGAAGGACAGCACAGCAAAAACATTCCCAATGAGTGAAATGTAAAAATAAAAATCCTCCACCACACAGTCAAAAAAAGGCACAACAACATCAAATACAAAGAGACAATGGCTAATAAGACATGGAGAGAGACAGATCCTGTCACGGATGGTGTAACAGAAAACAAGAAGTTACAAATAAGGATCCGACTGGCTTGATCCAAAACTAAGGAACAAAAGGGTGACCCCTATTAAAGCCCTGAAGCTCTCCCTGTCTTCTCAGCCCATGCAAAGATCTCAGTGATAGAAGGTTGCATATCCAGCAGAGAACACAATCCAGGATGTAATATAAACCGCAAGGTGAGGCAGTATGGGGAGGAGATATATAGGGAGGCAAGCACTGCTATAGATGACAGCTGGGAGAGGGAGGAGAGATGTCAAAACTAAAGCAAAACAAGATCATGCAGGAGGTACTGAAGAATGTCTATCAGAACTTCTCAAAGATCTGGTGGTGACAGTACCCCTCCCTCTACGAGTGGACTCCGGACACTCAGAGCCCACCTTCTCAGGATGGGACCTATGGAATGCCCTGAGAAGACGAGTGGCCTTAATGTCCGCCACTGGAACCCACATCCTCTCCTCAGGACCATAACCCTCCCAATGAACGAGGTACTGAAAAAAACCGCGGACAATACGAGAGTCCACAATCCTAGAGACCTGAAATTCAAGATTACCATCAACCACAATTGGAGGAGGAGGCAAAGAGGAGGGGGTTGGACATAAGGTTTTAATAGGGACTTGTGAAAAACATTATGGATCTTCCAAGTCTGAGGAAGATCAAGACGGTAGGCAACGGGATTGATGACGGACAAGATTTTGTAAGGTCCAATAAACTTAGGATTCAACTTCCAGGAGGGAGCCTTCAATTTGATATTCTTAGTAGACAACCATACCAGATCACCAACATTCAGGTCCGGACCAGGCACACGTCTCTTATCCGCCACACGCTTATATCTCTCACTCATGCTCTTTAGATTATCCTGAATCTTTTGCCAAATAGATGACAAAGATGAGGAGAATCTCTCCTCATCAGGTAAACCAGAAGCCCCCTCTCCAGAGAATGTCCCAAACTGCGGATGAAACCCATATGCACCAAAAAATGGTTACTTATCAGAGGACTCCTGACGACGGTTATTTAAAGGGAGTCTGTCAGCAGATTTACCCCTTTTTAACAGTTGCCATTATGCTGTAGCCGCAAAACAGACGATTAACACAGTACCTTGATACGCTTTGGTGGACTTTTAAATCTGCCAAAAACGAACTTTGATGAGGGCTCGCAAGTGCCCAGGGCGGAGTCCACCGTGTTGGAGCCCAGGCAGCTCTGCCTCTTCGGCTCTTATCCCCGCCCAGCCTCCTCCTCTGCTCGCCTATCTGTTGTCTCTCCCCCTCAGCGAGATCCCGCGCCGACGCGATGACTTCCTTGGCCGGGGCATGCGCACTGCAATGCCCATTGCTGACACGGCATCGCAGTAGCTTATGCGCATGCCCCGACCAAGGAAGTCATCGCGTCGGCGCGGGATCTCGCTGAGGGGGAGAGACAACAGACAGGCGAGCAGAGGAGGAGGCTGGGCGGGGATAAGAGCCGAAGAGGCAGAGCTGCCTGGGCTCCAACACGGTGGACTCCGCCCTGGGCACTTGCGAGCCCTCATCAAAGTTCGTTTTTGGCAGATTTAAAAGTCCACCAAAGCGTATCAAGGTACTGTGTTAATCGTCTGTTTTGCGGCTACAGCATAATGGCAACTGTTAAAAAGGGGTAAATCTGCTGACAGACTCCCTTTAAAGCAAACTCAGCAAGAGAGAGAAAAGAACACCTATCCTCCTGATTCTCCTCCACAAAACAACGCAGATATGTCTCCAGATTCTGATTGACGCGCTCTGTCTGGCCATTCGACTGCGGGTGGAAAGCAGAAGAGAATGACAACCGAACCCCCAAGCGAGAACAGAAGGCCTTCCAGAATCTGGAAACAAACTGCATGCCCCTTTCAGAGACTATGTATGAAGGGATACCATGCAGTTTGACAATGTGATCAATATATGCCTGCACCAGCGTTTTAGCATTGGGCAAGCCAGGAAAAGGAACAAAATGCACCATTTTGCTAAAACGGTCCACCACCACCAGAATCACAGTCTTCCCCGAGGAATGAGGCAGGACCGTAATGAAATCCATGGACAGATGTGTCCAAGGACGGGAAGGAATGGGTAACGGAAGGAGAGGACCCGATGGCCGTGAATGAGGGACTTTGGCACGAGCGCAGGTCTCGCAGGCTGCCACAAAACCCTCAACCGACTTACAAAGAGCCGGCCACCAAAATCTCTGAGCAATGAGATCCACTGTGGCTCTACCCCCCGGGTGCCCAGCAAGGATAGTATCGTGGTGCTCCTTAAAAACCTTGTGTCGTAAAGCGAGAGGCACAAACAACCTCCCAGGAGGACAAAAATCAGGAGCCTCTGCCTGGGCTGCCTGAACCTCTGCCTCCAATTCAGGACAAAGAGCAGACACAACCACCCCTTCAGCCAAAATGGGACCCGGGTATTCAAAGTTCCCCCCTCCCGGAAAACAACGTGACAGGGCATCCGCCTTCACATTCTTAACCCCAGGGCGGAACGTGACAACAAAATTAAACCTTGAAAAGATTCAGACGCTTGGCTGACTCCAAGTAGGCCAGATTCTTATGGTCAGTAAGCACGGTAATAGGGTGTCTGGCTCCCTCTAGCCAATGGCGCCATTCCTCAAAAGCTAACTTGATGGCCAACAACTCCCTATCTCCCACATCGTAATTTCTCTCTGCGGAGGAGAGTTTCCTCGAGAAAAAGGCACACGACCGCACCCACACCCACCTCAGAAGCGTCCACCTCAACTATGAAGGGCAGAGAGATATCAGGTTGTACCAAGATGGGAGCGGAAGCAAAACTCTCCTTGATACTAGAAAAGGCCTTATGCGCCTCTACCGACCAGGAGGAAAAATCTACCCCCTTTCTAGTCATATCAGTGACTGGTTTAACAACAGAGGAATAATTCAAAATAAACTTCCTGTAATTGGCAAAACCCAAAAAACGCATCAGCGCCTTCTGATTCTCAGGAAGCTCCCACTCAAGCACAGCGCGGACCTTCTCGGGGTCCATGCGAAAACCAGAAGCGGAGAGAAGAAACCCCAGAAATTGAATTTCTGGAACCGTAAACACATATTTTTCCAGTTTAGCGTACAATTTATTCTTCCGCAGAATGAGCAAGACCTGACGTAGGTGGTCCTTATGAGTTTTGAAATCAGGAGAAAAAAAATCAAAATGTCATCTAGATACACTAGTACAAATCTCCCCATTTAATGATAAAAAATGCTGTTCACAAAATGCTGAAAGACGGCTGGAGCATTCATCAAACCAAAAGGCATAACCAAATTCTCAAAATGGCCCTCGGGGGTATTGAAGGCCGTCTTCCCTTCGTCTCCTTCTCTGACCCTGACCAGGTTGTATGCCCCTCTTAGATCCAACTTGGAAAAACTTTAGCCCCAACAATCTGGTTAAACAGGTCCGGGATCAGAGGAAGCGGATAAGGGTCACGAATTGTGATACTGTTCAGCTCCCTGAAATCCAGATATGGTCTTAAAGAACCATCTTTTTTCTTAACAAATAAAAAAACAGCGGCCACAGGTGACTTCGAGGGTCGTATGTGTCCCTTCCTCAGGCTCTCAGAGATATAAGCACGCATAGCGATCCTCTCAGGTTGGGAGAGATTGTATAAACGAGATTTAGGCAGCTTGGCGCCTGGGATGAGATTAATAGGGCAATCATAATCCCTGTGAGGGGCAGCTCCTGAACACCACTCTCAGAAAACACATCCGAAAATTCAGAGAGAAAAGATGGTACAGTCTTAGTAGAAACCTCTGAAACAGATGTCGAGAGGCAATTCTCTGTGCAAAAGTCACTCCAACACTTTATTTGCCTCGCTTGCCAATCAATGGTGGGGTTATGTTTAGTGAGCGAGTAGGTAACCCGCTTAGGACGAAACACGACACATCCTCAACATGAGCATCACTCACAATCAAACGGATATTGTGAACTATGCCTTTTAACGATTTTTGAGAAAGTGGAGCGGAATCAATAGCAAAAACAGGTATGTCCTTTCCCAAAGTGCCTACCTGGAAACCATGTGTTATAGCAAATTGATTATCAATGAGATTGACAGCTGCTCCACTATCTACAAAAATCTCACAAATAATTATCTTGCTCTCTAGCGCCACCCTGGCAGGTAGGACAAAACGGGAACTACAAGCAAACGGAAAACCTTCAATTTCCGCATCAACCTTGCCAATAGTAACAGATGGAATGTTTTTAGAGGACTTTTTTCTTTTTGTTTCTTTATTACTATAAAAAAAACTGCCTGAATCTCCTAGAGGGACAAACATTTGCCTAATGATTTATACCTCCACAACAAAAACAAACCCTCCTCTGAGAGCTGAATCCTCTGTTGTCAGAGGCAAGCAAACCCAGCTGCATGGGCTTCTGCTCAGAGAGGATTGAGAGAAACTGAGGCTCCTGCGCACTGAATGAGACCAACCCACTGTCCTTGGACTGAGTATGACAGGAAGGAGTGATCTCTCCTCTCCCTCTAAGACGCCTGTCAATTCGAACAGCCAGAGACATGGCAGAATCCAAGGAGGTAGGTCTCTCATGAAAGGCAAATGCATCTTTCAATCCCTCTGAAAGACCATGGCAAAATTGACTTCGGAGTGCAGCATCATTTCAACCAGTATCAGCTGCCCATCTCTGAAATTCTGAACAGTATATCTCTGCGGACTGTTTACCCTGGCATAAAAGACAGTTTAGATTCCGCCAGAGAAATACGATCCAGATCATCATATATCTGACCCAGGGCTAAAGAAAATTAATCCACTGAACGGAGGGGCCGTGCCCCCACCGGCAGCGAAGAGGCCCAGGACTGAGCGTTATCCCTGAGTAGCGAGATGATGATTCCCACCCTCCGCTCCTCATCACCAGAGGAATGGGGAAGTAGGCGAAAATGGAGTTTGCAAGCCTCTCTAAAAAAATTCTCACTACCCCCGGAGAACGTATCCGGAAGCGAGATTTTAGGCTCAGAGCAAATTCCATGAACGCAACAAGCAGAAACGGTCACCTCAACTGAAAGACAGTATTCCGGAGATCTGCTACCTCCAGTGAAAGACCCTGCATGCGGTCAATCAAGGTTGAAACCGGATTCATGCTTAAGACGGTTTTGGCGGTTTATAATGTCACGGATAGTGTAACAGAAAACAAGAAGTTACAAATAAGGATCCGACTGGCATCAAGTGGCTTTACATCTGGATCTAATGCACCATCCTTGGGATCCCTATTGCCATCAATCAATGGCCCGAATTCACAATCAACAACAACGGTGACTCCCCCACTGACTGTTTCCCTTTTTAACAAACAATGGGAAAACATAACGACTCTAGACTTAAGTTGCTTCAGATGGAGCTGGTACTGCTCCTGCCCCCCCAGCAGCCATGGCAGTGGAACGTGAGCGCAGAGGGCCCCCCCGGTCAGACCTCCGAGAGGATGGGCGCTGGTGCACATAGGCAGCGGGCAACTGACTAAATAGTAGTTCGATAGAAGTTCAGTTTGTCCTCCCTCTCAGCGGGTAAAAAAAGACCCCCATTTTGGACTGTAGCGAAGGTCTAACATGGTGGAGAGCCAGATCACTCTGCCGAATGGTGACAATTCGGCTGTCAATACGCAAGCAACTGAGCATGCATCGGGCCATTTGCACAAGTGACTCGGATAGAGTCCCTGCCTCCATCTCCACTGCATACTGCTATGGTGGGTCTGGGTCATCTGCCTCATTGCCCTGTAGCTGCTCCAGCTGCTCCTTCTCTCCTATCACCTATGAAAAAAACACCCATTTATCTACGCATTGCTTGTGCTCGAATGTCCTCCTCCTCTAGTTCAGCCCCCGATGTAGTCGCCATGTCTCCTGTCCCCTGGGCAGCAAGATTTAGCAGCATCTGTTCCAAGACATGAATCAGTGGAATGACGTTGATCATCCCGTAGTCCTGGCGACTGACAAATAAAGTGGCCTCCTCAAAGGGCCCGAGCAAATGGTAAGTGTCACACATGAGCTGCCACTGGCTAACATCCAAGTTACACAGGGGAGTACCTCTGTCAGCCTGTATCATCAAGAAATCATTTATAGCCTTTCTCTGTTCATGAGTGCATGCATACTGTTGTCTCTTGGCAATCGCTTCGGTGATCGATTCCTGACGGAATGACTGACGAGGAGTAGGAGGAGCATCAGGCAGGACCAGCAGATGATGGGAAGGAAAGACAGCTCCCTTCAACTAACTAAATAGTAGATCGGCTGTCACTACGCAAGCAACTGAGCATGCATCGGGCCATTTGCACAAGTGACTCGGATAGAGTCCCTGCCTCCATCTCCACTGCATACTGCTATGGTGGGTCTGGGTCATCTGCCTCATCGCCCTGTAGCTCCTCCAGCTGCTCCAGCAGATGATGGGAAGGAAACACAGCTCCCTTCGACTGAGGTATTGGAGCCTTGACTGCATAAAATTGGGTCAAGCCACTGAGTGATGGACCACCACATTAGAGCCACGGTTCTCACAGGCCACTTTATGGTGACGCTGGATGTGTTGATGCAGGGCGGTGGTGCCAACGTTGGCACCCTGCCCACGCTTGGCCATGTTCACCTCCTCTGGTGGCCTAACAAAAAATTGACACAACGCCAAGTATGGCATTATCCCCCCCAACATTTTCTTCTCCTGATGATGAAAAAGCCCCTTATTCACCTGGCTCCCATGTGCGATTGGCTTCATCATCATACTCTATTGTCTGCATGTCACTGATGTCCTCCTCAATGGTCTCAGGGCCAGGAGCCTGACCGCTCGCAACATCAGCTGCCACGCCACTCTCCTCATCACTACTTGCCTGCCTACCAGAGGAAACAGCGGATCCCTCCTCCAGATCTTGGCTGGGCAGTAGCTGCTGACTGTCCTCTAGTAGCTTGTCCTCGCTGAAAAGTGGAGCGGAGCCTACGGTATATAATACTTCTCTAGCAGTGGGAACAGAAAAGGACAAAGGCAGGTTGAGGACAGGTGAGGGCACAGGGCCTGCTCCCGGGCCATGCCAACTAAGCGTTGTGTCTGAAGAACCCACCGACTCTTGGCTGGGGGTGTCTGATGTCACTTCCGACGAAGTAGAAGAGAGAGTCAACATTCAAGCACCGCTGGGTTGCTGGTCAAGACACGACCGCTAGATTACACCAGGAGCTGAGGCGTCTTGCTGCGACTCCTGCTGCCACCCCCTTCTTTTGCTGCCTGCGACAAAAAATATTTTGGCCACTGCCCGTTCTGTCTGTCTGACATACTGTATAATAAAATAATTAAAAGCAAAATAATACCCCCCAAAAAAGGCAAATAAGATGTACTTTTTTTTTACACTTGATCTTTGCTCCATGTCCTAACACGTGCAACAACCATTTCAGGAAAAAAATTGATTCGTTACCATGAAGTGTGAGTAAATTCAGCTTCGGTGCAAATCGAATTTTTCTTGAAATTCGGATCGAATTCCATTTCGTCACTTCGATTCGCTCATCTCTAGTACCGTGCAGAGCAGGCGGTCTGATCTCTGTGTACGGTGTCATTTATATTCAGACACGATGAAACAATCACCGTTGCTGAGCAGCAGATGTGAGATACAATGCAGCGTGTTCAGCACAATCGGATACAAAGCATACAGTAACAGCTCAGCAGTCAGCGCTGCAGCATAACGCTAACTGTGCGGTAAATTAGCTGCTCATAAGCCTGAGAAACCTAAAAGAAGTCGCCGTCTTTCTGTCAAATGTAGCCAGAACTGCTAGGGTGAGGTTCTGCAGCAGCTGGAATATTAAGCACTCCCCCCCCCCCCCCGAAGCAGCTTCTAGTAATCTACGTGATTATTTTTCTGCTCTGTTCCTGTCATGATACCAACATTTTGATTCGACTTCATAAAAAAGTATTGCAATACTCGGTGCCATTCGATACCATGAGAAAAAAGAAAACACCAAAAAAGCCACGTGCATTCCGCATTTTATGGAACGTACGGCTCATAATAGAACGGTTCGATCCTATTTTTTGGGGGGGACCAGGTGACAAAAAAATGGTGAAACGCATGTTTTTGGTTTCTTTTTAGTTTCTGTTACGGCGTTCACCGCATAGGAGATATTTTTTTATAGTTCGTACCTAATATGTTTATTTTTTTTATTGTTCATATATTTTTATATGTAAAATTGGGAAAGGGGGTGATTTAAAATGTTAATATTTTTATTAATTTTTTTATAACTATTAGCCCCCCCTTAAGGGGCTAGGATCTGGGATCTTTTGATACCTTGTCCTATTCACCCTAAGGCCTCTTGCACACGGCCGTTCCGTGCATTGGGAACTGCAATTTGTGGTTCCCGATGCCGCGACAGATCAAGACCCATTTCAAATTGAATAGGTCCGTGATCCGTCCACACCGCCAAAAAATAGAACAAGTTCAAGTGAATGCGTCCGCATCCGTGATGCGACGAGCACACGGCCGATGCCCGTATATTGTGGACCTGCTCTTTGCAGGTCTCAATACGGGCCTGGCTGGGCAACGGCTGCGTGCATGAGGCCTTATAGAGCTTTGTGCACCCAGCAGCAGGGAGCTTACCATGGAAGGCTTCAGTAGCGTCCTGGCTGCCATGGTAACCGATCCGAGCCCCGCCATTTCACTGTTGGAGCACCGATCGGAAGCTGCCACTGCCACCAATGAATATACTAAGGAGGAGGGGAGGGGGGCTCCTGTGGCCACCGCTGAATATGATTAACCCTTAAATACAAATGTAGGCTGCGGGTGCTGGCTCTATCACATACCCAGCAACTGCCCTCTATGACAGAGCGTGGCGATCCCCGTCAGTTAACCCCTCAGGTGCCTGTGAGCGGCAGATCAGAACAGCGGGCATTAACCCTTCCGGATAAACAAATACTAATAAAAAAATGTCCATTTCTATCAGTCCTCACTGACAAATGTAGTCGGGGCCATTTCTTCAGTTTTCTTTTTCCTTTGTTATGTTTTCAAAAACAGAAAACACTGAGCGGACAGACGGCGCCTTATGTTTTTCTGAAAAAAGAAAATTAATAAAGTACTCTGATGGTTTTTGTCCGGTCCCTGCCGGTTACGACCACCCTTGGATCAATAACGATGACCTCACATTGATCGCTCACGTGTCGCTGCAGCCAATCACTGCTCTCAGGCTTCAGAGCCGCAGCGCGGAGCGGAGGGCGGGTACGAGGAGGCTTTCTTATTGATTTCTTAACTGCCTTTCCTGCCCTTCTGTATTTTTTTTTTTAAGTTTTTAAGAAAACTTCTTTAGGTAATCTTATAAAAATAAATGAAAAATCACCACAAGATTCTATATAAAATAAATGTCCTGTAGCCCAGACCAGGACCTGCCCAGTGTCTGCTGCACTGTGGAGCTGAAGGACCTGGGGTGACGTCACCGTCATGTGATCATGGCAGGGGCGGGGCTAAACTGTATAGTCACTGATCACATGACAGTGACATCACCCCAGGTACTTCACACCTCCTCTCCTGAGCCCCGCCCTCTGCACTGTTCACATGACGGTGACGTCACCCCAGGTCCTTCAGCTCTGGCAGTGCAGCAGACACTGGGCAGGTCCTGGTCGGTAGTCAGGGCTCTTGTTCTCTCTGGTATCAGCCATTCCTCCAGCCTGCAGGTGAGATGAGCTGTGAGGAGACAGTGTGGTGGAGAGCTCAGACATGTCACCTCTGGAGATTCTCCTCCATTACACACAAGGAATCCTTCTCTGCTCCTCAGCTTAGTATGATGGGGGGAGAGATAATGGGGGTTGTCATCATTCGCTGGCCCCTGACTGTCCTGGTGAGGGGCCCCTGGAATCCATGTGGTGGGGGCTCTGAGAAGCGGGGCCCCTCCAGGCTCAGGAAGTGCGGTTCTGGAGGTGACATCTGGTCTTGTCCCCTGGATGATTTCCTCTCCTCTTCTCATAAAGGTGCCTGCAGTACTAGAAGCCTCCAGCTCCTCCAGTTCTCTCCTCTTCTCCTGAATGACCACCAAGGATGGACAGGAAGGAGATCAGCAGAAGAATATTAGACCTCACCTTGGAGATCATCTCCCTGCTGAGCGGAGAGGTAAACTTTTCTAGATTTCTCTCCTCTTTATTGTATTCTGTAACAAGTCAGACATCGGGAAGGAGAATCCATCATAGGAAGTGATAGGAAGAGTCCAGGGTCCTGGAGAACGGCCTCCAGACCTTCCAAGTGATGGAGAACCTGAAGATCAGCCCCCAGTATGGTGAGTGATGTGTCATGTGACCAGTGACCAATAGTCATGTTGTAGGAGCCATGAGAAGGTAAGTAGGCACGTTGTACCAGGAGGAGAGGGCCGGAGGAGAGCACATGGCCCCTGAAGGGTTTGTTCCCTAAGTGTCTCTCTCCATCCACAGGAGTACACAATAGTGAAGAAGACATCGGGGGACTGTGTGACTCCCATCATCCATCTCCAGGAGTCAGGAGGGCGGAGCAGGACCCCTCCCCCCATCACAGAGCCTCCCCCTCACCCCCTGATACATGAGCAGAAGATCCTAGAACTCACCCACAAGATGATGGAGCTGCTGACTGGAGAGGTGACACTGCTGGGAATGCTGGGAAATTCTCCAGTAACAGCACTGGAGGGGTCTGGGTGATGACGGTGTCATTGTGTTGTCAGGTTCCTATAAGGTGTCAGGATGTCACTGTCTATTTCTCCATGGAGGAGTGGGAGTATATAGAAGGACACAAGGACCTGTACAAGGAGGCCATGATGGAGGAGCACCAGCCTCTTATATCACAAGGTAAGAGCCGTCATGTGCAGTGTATACACGTGTGTGCAGTGACATGTAATGGAGGAGCACCAGCCTCTTATATCACAAGGTAAGAGCCGTCATGTGCAGTGTTTACACGTGTGTGCAGTGACATGTAATGGAGGAGCACCAGCCTCTTATATCACAGGGTAAGAGCCGTCATGTGCAGTGTGTACACGTGTGTGCAGTGACATGTAATGGAGGAGCACCAGCCTCTTATATCACAAGGTAAGAGCCGTCATGTGCAGTGTTTACACGTGTGTGCAGTGACATGTAATGGAGGAGCACCAGCCTCTTATATCACAGGGTAAGAGCCGTCATGTGCAGTGTGTACACGTGTGTGCAGTGACATGTAATGGAGGAGCACCAGCCTCTTATATCACAAGGTAAGACCCGTCATGTGCAGTGTATACACGTGTGTGCAGTGACATGTAATGGAGGAGCACCAGCCTCTTATATCACAAGGTAAGAGCCGTCATGTGCAGTGTTTACACGTGTGTGCAGTGACATGTAATGGAGGAGCACCACCCTCTTATATCACAAGGTAAGAGCCGTCATGTGCAGTGTTTACACGTGTGTGCAGTGACATGTAATGGAGGAGCACCAGCCTCTTATATCACAGGGTAAGAGCCGTCATGTGCAGTGTATACACGTGTGTGCAGTGACATGTAATGGAGGAGCACCAGCCTCTTATATCACAGGGTAAGAGCCGTCATGTGCAGTGTGTACACGTGTGTGCAGTGACATGTAATGGAGGAGCACCAGCCTCTTATATCACAAGGTAAGAGCCGTCATGTGCAGTGTATACACGTGTGTGCAGTGACATGTAATGGAGGAGCACCAGCCTCTTATATCACAAGGTAAGAGCCGTCATGTGCAGTGTATACACGTGTGTGCAGTGACATGTAATGGAGGAGCTCCAGCCTCTTATATCACAAGGTAAGAGCCGTCATGTGCAGTGTGTGCAGTGACATGTAATGGAGGAGCATCGGCCTCTTATATCACAAGGTAAGACCCGTCATGTGCAGTGTGTACACGTGTGTGCAGTGACATGTAATGGAAGACGTGGATCGGTGTTTCTGCTGACCCGGCCGTTAGAGCAGGAGCCTGGCTGTCATGGAGCCCCCGCTCTGTCCTGCACAGGAGACCCCTGCAGTGCGTATTTTAGTCCACTGTAGAAACACAGAGGCCTAGAATAAAGCCCATTAATAACCGCCCTAGAAATCCATCATCAGCGGTCATTAAGGGGTTAAATATATTTAGTATTTTTCTTTCTCCCAGTGTTAGATTGTTATGGGCAGTGACTCCAGGACCTCTGGCTGTATGTGATGGTTTTCTGGTATCAGGCTGCCCTCTGGTGGTCACATCCTAGTATTGCACCTGACTGGTGTTTCTACTGGGTGCAGGTCACTGAGGGATCACTGATGACTTCTGATGTCTGATAGTAATCAGGAATGGTCAGGAATGTGAGAAAATAGGGGAGGGGACTGTGTATCTGCACTGACTGAAGTCATTAGGCACTGTGCCCGTCCTGCTCCATGGAAAGCTGGAGAACCAAAGAAGTGTAAGAGAAATACCTCTGGTTTCCATCAGTTACATCTTAGATACACACGGAGCTCAAAGTCTCCTGCCTCCACACACTGCACTGCAAGGAGCTTAGATACACACTGCACTGCCAGGAGCTTAGATACACCCGGAGCTCAGGGTTTTTCCGTCAGTGCAGCTTTATGAGGGTCTGAGTTTTGCGGGATGAATTTTACTTTTTCTCGCCCTAATTATCGGAGACATGGGACTCATTGATTAACCTTTATTCCTTTTTTTTGGAGGAGGGATGAAGAAAACCAGCAATACGAGCCTTCTCCTGAAAGAGCCACCAAGGATGGACAGGAAGGAGATCAGCAGAAGACTATTAGACCTCACCTTGGGGATCATCTCCCTGCTGAGCGGAGAGGTAAACTTTTCTAGATTTCTCTACTCTATTGTATTCTGTAACAAGTCAGACATCGGGAAGGAGAATCCATCATAGGAAGTGATAGGAAGAGTCCAGGGTCCTGGAGAACGGCCTCCAGACCTTCCAAATGACTGAGAACCTGAAGATCAGCCCCCAGTATGGTGAGTGATGTATCATGTGACCAGTGACCAATAGGCATGTTGTAGGAGCCATGAGGAGGTAAGTAGGCACGTTGTACCAGAAGGAGAGGGTCGGGAACAAGATGATGAGATGCGGCCTGGAGTGAGGATTTCTACCACTGGTCTGACATCTGTACAGACACATAGGCCCAGATTGACTAATCCTGTAGATGGCGCTCTCTTCGCTCGGCGATCTAGACCTGCAGCAGATTTATCACAGGGACTCCGGCTGGAGGACAGATCTGCTGCAGGCTCTTCACTGACTCTAGAACTATTGGCTGGATTTCTTTAAGATAGACTTTTAAGGTAGAATTGTGGTTCAAATGGTGAAGCACCGGCCATTTTCGGAGTTTAATACAAATACAGCCGGTGGAAGAAACACATTGACAGGGCGCTGTGATTAGCGGCAGTTAACCCCTCAGGTGCGGCACCTAAGGGGTTAATTGCCACGGATCGCAGCACCCTGTCAGAGGCAGGGTGCCGGCGCTGTGTTTCTGCCGCTTGTATTTGTAATGTATTAAACGTTAGTTATCATTGGTGGCGCAGTGGCCACAGCCCCTCCCCCTCTGCGCTCTCATTGGTAGACTGCTTACTTCTCCCTGTGCTGCTGAGGGAACATGGCGCATGCCGATAGCAGCGCGCTCATGTTCTCTGATACTGGGCTGTGCAGTAGCATAGCCTAGTATTGATAAAAGGCAAATTCCGGTATTGTATCAAAAGTTCAATACCCGAAACAACCCTACCGTGAAGTCTGAAACAGATAGGACCCGGTATACTGTATGTCGGAAATTAGACCTTTGGAGGAAGGGCTCGGGGTGCAGACCTGTTCAATCGGGGAGAGGGCTGGGACCTCCGAAGCACCCAGCACCTTCTTACAATAGTGGAGTATTTTGTGATATTGAAACCGCAGCGTGTCTGGTAGGGGAAATGTAGCCTGCAGCTCCTCAAATGTCAAGAACCTAGCGGAGAGAGGGTCTTTCAGGTTGACAATTCTGTAGAGCCCTGCAACCCTCCACGGTCCAACTATCCCAAACCCCAAACCCTCCGGTAGATGGGGAAGTGAAAAGAAAAGTAGTAAGAGGGGAGCGCAGGGTGGCTGTTATATCTAATCCTGTTCCGGAACCAGACCTCCCTTGTGAACCCAATGGGGCCCAATAGATTAGAGGCGGAGATAGCGGGAGGGGAACCTCAGATCATGGTACCCGGGTGGATCGGTGCCAGCCACAGCCGCTCAACCTCAGTCCATCGATTATATGAATGCAGTGTAGACCAGGAGGCGATATGCCTCAAGTTCGTTGCCAGATAATACGAGGCTATGTTAGGAAGGGCCATACCTCCATTAGAAGCCGGGGCCACCAAAATCTGGTTGGAAAACCTATGGCGTTTATAGTTCCATACAAAATTGGTAAAAGCAGACTGTATAGACTGTATAGGACTGCAGCAGGCACCCCCACCGGGAGGGTCACAAACAAGTACAGTAACTTAGGGAGTTTGGTCATTTTTTGGCCGCTATACGACCTATGAGGGAAATCGGGAGCGTTTCCATTTAATAAAAAGGGCATCCATTCCCGTTAGTAGCAATGGGAAATTATCTTTATAGAGAGAAGAGTAACCGGGCATGAGTTGGATCCCTAAATATTTAATGGAGTGGGCACGCCAGGTGTAATTAAACCTGCTTTGAAGAAGGCTGAGTCTGTCCGGGGACATGTTGATTGGTAAGGCTTCGGACTTAGAAGTATTAAGCTTATAGCCAGATAGTGCGCTATATCGCGCCAACACCTCGTGAAGCTTAGGGAGGGAGATAAAGGATTGGTAAAGGTGAGTAAGACGTCGTCAGCGAAGACTGAGATAGAAAATTACTTATCTCTGACCGACCGGTATACCTTGGATGTCGGGGCTATTACGTATTAGGGCCGCTAAGGGTTCAATGCACAGAACGTATAAGAGGGGGGAGAGGGGGCACCCTTGTCTTGTCCAGTTGTAGATCCGGAGAGAGGGGGAATGGGCATGCGGTAACCGAATCACCGCTTTTGGGGATGATTACGGGCTATCAGGGCAGCCATGAATGGGCCCTTAAATCCAAAATGATGCAGCGTCTGGAACATAAAGTTCCAGTTCAGGCGGTCAGACGCCTTTTCTGTGTCTAAGGTGAGCAGTAGTGCCTCCACCCCTCCCTTGTCAGCTATATCTATCAGGTCAATGGACTGTCTGGTGTTGTCACCTGCCTGGCGGAAGCTAACAAAGCCAACCTGATCTTTATAGACCAAGCGGGGGAGCCAGCAATTCAGACGGTTTACTAGCAATTTTGTAAATATCTTCAGGTCTGAGTTCAGTAAGCTAATGGGTCGGTAGCCAGAGCCATCAGTGGGGTCCTTACCAGGTTTGGGAATAACCGTTATATAGGAGGAACCCAGCATGGTGTCGGGTATTCTCTCACCCTTCAGAAATCCATTAAATAGTTTGGCCATATGAGGTATTAATAAGTCTCCAAACGTCTTAAAATATTTATAAGAAAGCCCATCGGGGCCAGGCGACTTCCCACTGGGTAAATCAGATATAGTCTCCCTAATCTCCTCAATGGTGATCGCTCGGTTAAGGCGAGTCAGGGCCTCTGTAGTTAGAGAAGGTAGATGGCATTCAGACAGAAACTCATCTAATAGTGCGTTTCCGGTCGTTTCATCTTCAGGGAGAGTAGAAGGAAGGGAGTATAGAGCCTTGTAATATGTGTGGAACAGGTTAGCTATGGAGGTTGAGTGATGCTGGAGCACGCCTCTATGGTCTCCAATAGCGTGTGGAGTAGTAGCGGCCATGCATTCTTTAAGTTGTCGAGCCAGAAGGGTGTGTGGTTTATTCCCATAGGCAGAGAAGTGCTGTCTAGTGTAACAGATCAGCCGTTCCGCCGATGACAAAGCCAGGAACCTGAGGCGGGTCCGCAAATCAACTATTTGTCTGTGTTCGTGTCGTGGGGTGAGAGGCCAGAGATTGTTCTGCCGCTCAAAGTGAATGCAAACATTCTCAGTGTTCTCCATCTTTTTTCAATCGAGAAGAAAGGTAATGCATGCTCCGCTAAATACCTTTTTGTGCAGCTACCACAGGATTCCCGCTGAGGGTGCAGTAGGTTTATTCTCCACAAAGTACTGACACAGTGATGAGCACAAGTCGATGGATTGGCCAAAAGGGTATCATTCAGACCCCATTGGGTATGTCTTAGCGGGACAGAGGGGAGAGCTAATTCCAGGTATATGGGGGCATGGTCCGACCATGTAATTGGGCCAATGGACGCGTCAACTAGGGATCTTAGGGCCATGACATTGCCAAATAAATAGTCTGTCCTGGTATTAGTAAGATGGGGAGGAGAGTAAAAAGTGTATTGGCGTGTGGTAGGGGTATCTACTCTCCAGAGGTTTGTAAAGAGAGTGTGTGCGAATGAGCCTTCGGAAGCCTCTGGAGAGACGTTTACATTGGCTAGATGGGAATGTCGGGGGGAGGGGAGGTGAGCCTGTCAAAACAGTTTGAGAAGGGGACAATAAAGTCTCCCCATCAGCTGTACCGCGCCTTGAACAGAAGAGAGGGTGGAGAGAAGACAAGAGTTAGGAGCATAGACCGTGCTGCAGACTCGCCCCATGTAAGGAGCCCTGAAGGATGAGGTACAGTCCCAGGGGGTCAGCGTGTACTTTGAAGACCTGGAGCGGGGAAGATCTGGATATCAGGATGGCGACTCCCGTCGACTTGGAGCTGGCAGAGGCCAAATATGTTCTGGGGAACCAATGCTTGGCGAATGCAAAAGAGGTGTGTTTCCTGTAATAAAACAATGTTGGCTTTGGATCTACGGATTTCCCTCAGGGTAATACAGCTCTTAAGGTTGGAGTTGAGACCCTTTACATTTAAGGACCTAATCTTAGCCATGGAGAAGAAGTGAAGAGGGGCCACACTGGTTATAGCTAAAGGAGGCAAAAAAGAGGGCCCTAAGATCATGTGCCAGGCTACTCCTCACAATATCCCTTGGATCACGACGTTGGTAGGGGACAGTCACAAAGAAGAAACATGGAGAGAGAGGAAGACGCAGTGAAGCTCTATAGAGACTATTGAGAATAGTATGAAAACAACAATTCAAGAAAACAATTTGCGACAATAAAGGCATAGTACAACTAAAACCCTTATGTCCGTGGAGTTCAGCTGGGAACAGGCGGACAGAGCCACAAGTACAGCCATCCGAAGGTTGCTGAGCCAAGTATAATAGACCCACCTGGGGAAGGCTAGCTGGGACTGCTCAACCGCGACTTAAGGTCAAAAGTTCATTCCCCCAGAACTCCACAGACAGAAGGAATCAAATGTAAACACCCCTGTAAAACATATGAACCTATTCAAGGGAAAGACAGATGAAGCCTTAGAGAAAGGGAAAAACTGTTGTCTGACAACTCGACCTTCCAGGTAAAGTGTGTAGCTCAATGTTCAGTGGTAGATGGTTGGAGACGTCTTTTGCGGGGTCCAGGTCTCCAGAATTGGAGGGAGGGCTGTAGGAGAGTCCCAATCCGGAAGTTGCAGTTTTTCGGGTGTGGCGATATGTAATTTTTTTATATTGTTTATATATTTTATATGTAAAATTGGGCAAGGGGGGGATTTAAACTTAAAGAGGACCTTTCACTAGTATACAAACTAAAAACGAACTCTATCTGTGGGCAGAGCGGCGCCCAGGGGTCCCCCTGCACTTACTAGTATGCCTGGGCGCCGCTCCTGGTATAGGCTCCGGTGTCTCAGCTCTGTCTGTTGTACTGGACTGATTTTTTGTAGGAGGCGTGTCCCTTGCTGCAGCACTGGCCAATCGCAGCACACAGCCTGGCTTTGAGCTGTGCGCTGCGATTGGCCAGTGCTGCAGCAAGGGACACGCCTCCTACAAAAAATCAGTCCAGTACAACAGACAGAGCTGAGACACCGGAGCCTATACCGGGCGAACGGAGCGGCGCCCAGGCAGACTAGTAAGTGCAGGGGGACCCCTGGGCGCCGCTCTGCCCACAGATAGAGTTCGTTTTTAGTTTGTATACTAGTGAAAGGTCCTCTTTAATATTTTGGTGTTTTTTTTTTTTTTACTTTTTTTTTTCTTTTTTTTTTTTTCTTTTTTTTTACTTTTTATTCAATAACTATTTCCCCCCTTAGGGGGTAGAACCTGGGATCTTTCATTCCTTGTCCTATTCACCCTGGTAGATCTCTATCAGGGTGAATAGGACTCTACACTCTCCCTGCTGCCCTGTGCATAGTACACACAGCATCAGTGATGTTACCATGGCAGCCAGGGCTTCAGTAGCGTCCTGGCTGCCATGGTAACTGATCGGAACCCCAGGCTTACACTGCTGGGGCTCCGATTGGAACTGCCACTGCACCACCAATGATAATACTTGGGGGATGGGGTGTTCGGCGCACTGCACCACCAATGAATATGCTTAATACAAACGCAGGCTTATCCCATACCCGGCACCCAGCCTCTATGACTGCACGCTGCGATCCAACGCTATTAACCCCTCAGGTTATTTATTGGTGGTGCAGTGGCCACAGCCCCTCCCCTCCTCCTCCCTATCAGCCCATTGGTGCCAGCGGTACAGGGGGGACTGCCTCCTTCTCCCCTGTGCTGTTGAGAAGATCATGGCACGTGCTGACAGCAGCGCATGCCATGTCAGTAATGTGAAAGCGGCAGGGCAGCGGAGGGTCTAGGCGCAAATGGCGACAAGACTACAAAGTCTTGTCGCCATTTAGCAATTCTAGGTCGCATTTGCGACCATTTTGGTCACCATCTGGAGCCCTGGTGCCATTACCTTGGTGTCCTGGGTCAGTGAAGTTCCGCTTCTCTGCTTTTCCCCCTGACACTACCATCCTGTATGATAGGACAGTAATGGAAAGCCTTCATTCCTTTTTGCTTTAGATTGTTTCCACATCCCATGACAACAGAAGATCGCTCTTCCAGCCTTATGTGATAGGGAAGTGTATTTCCATTGTTTAGATGTCAGGAGGTGCCTAATTCACTACCTCGAAGCTACCTGGTTCAGTATCAAGAAAAGAATATGGGTTCCTTCACCAGCAAAAATAGGGGGCTCATTCCAGCAGAGCAGTGTCCACCTCCTGTGCTGACACCTCCTCAGATATGTAAGGGGGCCACCTGGGTTTCCCTTATACCTTTCTTAGGCACTATAGGTTGCAGTGTTGCTTTGTGTCTAATCTAGCCTTTGGTAGGAAAGTCTCGCAGGCAGTTGTCCCCCGGAATTTGCTTTACTTCTAGTTTATTTCTCCAGGGGTGCAGTTATGGGAGATGGGGTCAAAGAAGGATTACACTTACCAGTAATCTGCTTTCCTACAACCCATTACAGCTCCCCGTCCTTTTCTTTACCCATTTTCTTTGGTATTCTGTTCTTCCACTTTTTCTGTGTCTTGTTCACAAGAGCATAAAAAGGAGATAGTAAGGATTAAGGCTATTCAGATTAGGTAGGGCTTTCTTCTCTGTTTTACCATTGGCCAGATTCCTGGTAAAACTGAGGTGTGGAGGTGTGCTCTTATGTTCCAGGTGTCCTGTCCAGTGAGGGGGGGGAGTGTCTTCGCTATGAGTTCTGGAAAAACATGTTTCCGGTAAATGTAATTTACATATTTTTTCAAGTGTCTCTCTCCATCCACAGGAGTACACAATAGTGAAGAAGACATCGGGGGACTGTGTGACTCCCATCATCCATCTCCAGGAGTCAGGAGGGCGGAGCAGGACCCCTCACCCCATCACAGAGCCTCCCCCTCACCCCCTGATACATGAGCAGAAGATCCTAGAACTCACCCACAGGATGATGGAGCTGCTGACTGGAGAGGTGAAAACTGCTGGGAATGCTGGGAAATTCTCCAGTAACAGCACTGGAGGGGTCTGGGTGATGACGGTGTCATTGTGTTGTCAGGTTCCTATAAGGTGTCAGGACGTCACTGTCTATTTCTCCATGGAGGAGTGGGAGTATATAGAAGGACACAAGGACCTGTACAAGGAGGCCATGATGGAGGAGCACCAGCCTCTTATATTACAAGGTAAGAGCCGTCATGTGCAGTGTGTACACGTGTGTGCAGTGACATGTAATGGAGGAGCACCAGCCTCTTATATCACAAGGTAAGAGCCGTCATGTTCAGTGTATACATGTGTGTGCAGTGACATGTAATGGAGGAGCACCAGCCTCTTATATCACAGGGTAAGAGCCGTCATGTGCAGTGTATACACGTGTGTGCAGTGACATGTAATGGAGGAGCACCAGCCTCTTATATCACAGGGTAAGAGCCGTCATGTGCAGTGTATACACGTGTGTGCAGTGACATGTAATGGAGGAGCACCAGCCTCTTATATCACAAGGTAAGAGCCGTCATGTGCAGTGTGTACACGTGTGTGCAGTGACATGTAATGGAGGAGCACCAGCCTCTTATATCACAAGGTAAGAGCCGTCATGTGCAGTGTGTACACGTGTGTGCAGTGACATGTAATGGAGGAGCTCCAGCCTCTTATATCACAAGGTAAGAGCCGTCATGTGCAGTGTATACACGTGTGTGCAGTGACATGTAATGGAGGACACCAGCCTCTTATATCACAAGGTAAGAGCCGTCATGTGCAGTGTATACACGTGTGTGCAGTGACATGTAATGGAGGAGCACCAGCCTCTTATATCACAAGGTAAGAGCCGTCATGTGCAGTGTATACACGTGTGTGCAGTGACATGTAATGGAGGAGCACCAGCCTCTTATATCACAAGGTAAGAGCCGTCATGTGCAGTGTATACACGTGTGTGCAGTGACATGTAATGGAGGAGCACCAGCCTCTTATAATCACAATAATATGCCCATTTTAATATCGGACAAGAAAATATTTAAAAAAGGATTATACAGGCTGACCTGGAGTTTCAAAGTAATTACTCCGGTCTCTTCAGGTCTAAGATGTATTTGATACTACTGTACATGCAGTTTGTTTTGTGAAACCCGCTTTGATAACATTATAGACAATCTGAGTAGGGCCATAGTCTACATTTAACAAGATAATGTGTCATGAGGTAAAGCACACATCTCAGGCTGAATTCATGGACATGAGAATGAGGCCTAATGGTTTGAGTTTCATCTGATCGCTTCTTCCATGTACTGTAATGATTTAACATTGCAGCCTATGGGAGATTAATAGAATCTTCGCTGTGGCAGGCCTCGGAACATGTATTGGCAGAAGGCAGGCTTGATTGATAGACATGGTTGGGTTTTTCATATTTTTGAGTCATGTTTGTGGAAAAAGTGGTGACAGTGTGTTGACCAGAATCCTTAATTTTGTCAGAGAAGAATGAAAAGCTATATAAGGCTAGAATAGCACATGCATTTTTGGGGCAGTCTTTTTTACCAAAGCCAGAAGTGGATTCAAAATGAATGAACCTTTTAGTTCCTGTTGGATCCACTTCCAGCCTAATAGGAATGTTATACATTTGTCTGTTCTGTAGTTTGAAAATAATAATAATAATAATTCCAATTTTTACCTTCACAGAGAATCCCAGTGAGAATTCTGAGGGAAACTTCATGTTATCACTAAATTATAAAGTAGAAGATGAAGAAGATATCATTCAGCGCTTTTCAGAAGAAAACCTCATTACCGTTAAACTACATCCAAGGCGTCACAGTACAGATTTATCCTATACTCCTCCTAATTATGAGGAACCTTCTCCTGACCAATCACAGATTGTTACCTCTACTGGGCAGATCTGGTCTAAAAGCTGTGGTAAAGAGTTCATAAAAAGCGCAGGTCTTACTACACCCATGGGAATTCACACAGGAGAGAAGCTCTATTCATGTTCAAGTTGTGGGAAATCTTTTACAGATAAATCGCATCTTGTTAAACATGAGAGAAGTCACACAGGAGAACAACCAAATATATGTTCAGAACGTTTTATAGATATACCACTTCTTGATACACATCAGAGGAATCACATAGTAGTGAAGCCATATTCATGTTCAGAATGTGGAAAGTGCTTTATAAATAAATCAGATCTCATTAGACATGAGAGATACCACACAGGAAATAAGCTGTATCCATGTTCAGAATGTAGGAAATGTTTTACCACCAAATCAAATCTTGTTGCCCATAAGAGACTTCACACAGGAGAGAAACCATATTCATGTTCTGAATGTGGAAAATCTTTTTCCCTCAAATCAAATCTTGTTGCCCATGAGAGAATTCACACAGGAGAGAAACCATATTCATGTCTAGAGTGCGGAAGGTGCTTTACAAATAAATCAGTTCTTGTTAGACATGAGAGAACTCACACAGGAGAGAAGCTGCATTCATGTACAGAATGTGGGAAATGTTTTAACACAAAATCGCAACTTGTTACACATGAGCGAAGTCACACAGGTGAGAAGCCGTATTTATGTTCAGAATGTGGAAAATGTTTTACACAGAAACCACAACTTATTTTCCATGTAAGAAGTCACACTGGAGAGAAACCATATTCCTGTTCAGAATGTGGGAAAGGTTTTACACGGAAATCATATCTTGTTAGACATGAGAAATGTCACGCAGGGGAGAAGTTGTATTCATGTTCAGAATGTGGGAAATGTTTTACACATAAAGAATATCTTATTGCGCATGAGAAAAGTCACACAGGAGAGAAGCCATATTCATGTTCTCAATGTGGAAAATGTTTTACATGGAAATCACATCTTGTTTCCCATGAGAGAATTCACACAGGAGAGAAGCCGTATTCATGTTTACAATGTGAGAAATGTTTTAGTGATAGATCACATCTCATTATACATGAGCGAAGTCACAAAGAAGAGAAGCCGTATTTATGTTCAGAATGTGGGAAATGTTTTAGACAGAAATGTCAACTTGTTTCCCATGTGAGACGTCACATAGCAGATAAGCCATATTCATGTTCAGAATGTGGGAAATGTTTTAAAGACAAAATGTATTTTGTTGCACATCAGAGAAGTCACTCAGGAGAGAAGCCTTTTTCATGCTCAGAATGTGGGAAATGTTTTACTACTAAAGCCATACTTATCAACCATAAGAAAATTCACACAAGAGAGAAGCAATTTTGATGTTTTATATGTGGAAAATGTTTTGTAAGGAAATCAAATACCAAAGCTCATCAGTTCAAAAGGAACTGTAGAACATATTTTGAATATGGGAAATGCTATGACGGCAAAAAAAGAAAGTTTAACCCCATGTTATTCACAGACCGGGAAATAATCAGGGCTACATGTCGGGTGACAGCAAGTCTCAGAATGTTCACTGAGCTTGTCTGTGACTGTATGTCTTAGAGCTGAGATTTAGCTGTAAAAAATTATCCAAACTTCACTCAAGTTGTAGTCACGCATGACTTGCATCGTGTCCTGTGATGGCAAAGTAACGTATGACCTGCGACCAAAAATCACAGCTTGTTACATAGTTAATATGGTTGAAAAAAGACAAACGTCCATCAAGTTTAACCAAGGGATAGGTTGAGACGTGAATCCCAGACCTGTCGGATTGTGATCGCACTGGCAATCATTAGATGTAGTCTCACAATCCAACTGTCACCGTTTAACTCCTGCCTTACAGCCAGTAAGATTTTTGGGTGGAATTATTCTGGATCTGCTACATGATCAAATTATATTTCTCTGAGGTCAACAGGATCCATGAAGGAAAAGTATTGTGGATATAAGTAAGAGAAGAAGAGCCTTGTTTACTTCCAGAGCAGTGAAGATGAACTGTCCCCATGAACCTTGCTTCTTATCACTGTATTCACACCTCCACCCACACTGCGGGAGAGTCCAGAGTGACATAGGGAGAAGTAATGACGCTCCATGGAATAGTTTTATAACGTATGTGGACATATTAATATTTCATCTTCATCCAAACAGTTTTTATAGATAAAATAAGCTCTTCTATTCGCTCCATGACAGCGTCACCATTGTCACTGACAGACATTGTCTTCTTGGCTCATATTATACTCTCTCCTAGCGCTGTGACCTTCATTGCTCCTACAGACTAACCCTCCTGTGTGGAGACCGTGATATTGGTGGCATGATGACTATATCACTGATTTATCTGACTGGGTGATCTGTGATAATTAACCCCATATGTACATTCCTGCGGTTTAATGGTAAACGTATCTAGATACTGGAGCTGAGTGATATATCGGTGGTGGGAATTGCTTGTGATGTCACATCTGTTAATTAACCCCTGAATAATGGGAACATATTTTCAGTGACCAAGTGATGCTCATATATGTGTTTCATATGTATCCTCCTCCATCTTTATTACCTGCTGTAATAAGAAAATGTTATTAATATCTGTACTGAATATTAATAATATGAAAATTGAGGCTTCTTCTGACTCCGCCTCCTTACTAAACTTCTATTCCCTTACGTGTATCCTAACGTGCGTACTTTGACTACAATTGCAACTATGACTCTGTACACTGTATTCTAATAAAAAAAATATTACATATATATGTACAGTACAGACCAAAAGTTTGGACACACCTTCCTGAAAATTGTAGATTCACACTGAAGGCATCAAAACTATGAATTAACACATGTGGAATTATATACATAACAAAAAAGTGTGAAACAACTGAAAATATGTCATAGTCTAGGTTCTTCAAAGTAGCCACCTTTTGCTTTGATTACTGCTTTGCACTTTCTTGGCATTCTCTTGATGAGCTTTAAGAGGTAGTCACCTGAAATGGTCTTCCAACAGTCTTGAAGGAGTTCCCAGAGGTGCTTATCACTTGTTGGCCCTTTTGCCTTCACTCTTCGGTTCAGCTCACCCCAAACCATCTCGATTGGGTTCAGGTCCGGTGACTGTGGAGGCCAGGTCATCTGGCACAGCACCCCATCACTCTCCTTCATGGTCAAATAGCCCTTACACAGTCTGGAGGTGTGTTTGGGGTCATTGTCCTGTTGAAAAATAAATGATGGTCCAACTAAACGCAAACCGGATGGAATAGCATGCCGCTGCAAGATGCTGTGGTAGCCATGCTGGTTCAGTATGCCTTCAATTTTGAATAAATCCCCAACAGTGTCACCAGCAAAGCACCCCCACACCATCACACCTCCTCCTCCATGCTTCACGGTGGGAACCAGGCATGTAGAGTGCATCCGTTCACCTTTTCTGCGTCGCACAAAGACATGGTGGTTGGAACCAAAGATCTCAAATTTGGACTCATCAGACCAAAGCACAGATTTCCACTGGTCTAATGTCCATTCCTTGTGTTCTTTAGCCCAAACAAGTCTCTTCTGCTTGTTGCCTGTCCTTAGCAGTGGTTTCCTAGCAGATATTCTACCATGAAGGCCTGATTCACACAGTCTCCTCTTAACAGTTGTTCTAGAGATGTGTCTGCTGCTAGAACTCTGTGTGGCATTGACCTGGTCTCTAATCTGAGCTGCTGTTAACCTGCGATTTCTGAGGCTGGTCACTCGGATGAACTTATCCTCCGCAGCAGATGTGACTCTTGGTCTTCCTTTCCTGGGGCGGTCCGCATGTGAGCCAGTTTTGTTTTTGTAGCGCTTGATGGTTTTTGTGACTGCACTTGGGGACACTTTCAAAGTTTTCCCAATTTTTCGGACTGACTGACCTTCATTTCTTAAAGTAATGATGGCCACTCGTTTTTCTTTACTTAGCTGCTTTTTTTCTTGCCATAATACAAATTCTAACAGTCTATTCAGTAGGACTATCAGCTGTGTATCCACCTGACTTCTCCACAACGCAACTGATGGTCCCAACCCCATTTATAAGGCAAGAAATCCCACTTATTAAACCTGACAGGGCACACCTGTGAAGTGAAAACCATTTCAGGTGACTACCTCTTGAAGCTCATCTAGAGAATGCCAAGAGTGTGCAAAGCAGTAATCAAAGCAAAAGGTGGCTACTTTGAAGAACCTAGAATATGACATATTTTCAGTTGTTTCACACTTTTTTGTTATGTATATAATTCCACATGTGTTAATTCATAGTTTTGATGCCTTTAGTTTGAATCTACAATTTTCTTAGTCATGAAAATAAAGAAAAGTCTTTGAATGAGAAGGTGTGTCCAAACTTTTGGTCTGTACTGTATATTCATGTGAATATGCTGATGGATAAAAATATATATACATACACATTCACTACAATACAATACAACACTATAACTATGCAAAACTCACAATACCCTCTAGATATAACAACTCCCAACCAAATTACCTAACAGATACCCCCTCACATAGCACTGCCCCCAGACAAGGGAATCAAAGGGTTAACTATAAAGGGAAAGGAAAGGGTCAATCCTGATTAACCTTTGACTTAATCAGGCATAAAAAGGGTTAATAATGTAGAATAATCTACAGGGAAAGGATTAATAATATGGCCCAATGCAGGGGGTATTGAAAGGCAGGCATGGAAAGGGTTAATGGATTGCCCTTAGTGCAGCAGGGAGAGGGTTAATGATGAATGCTTGTTGTATAGGGTGAATAGGGCAGGGAAAGTTTTAAAAAAATCGGCAGCCAAAGTTGCTCCCCTTCCGGGGGGTTAATGCTCGCTTTCTAGGGGTTGCTCGTCCTCTAGGGGAGGATCCTCATCTTGCTCGTTGTCCCTAGGGATGACCTTGCTTGTGGGGCCTCTCAGCTGGTCCTGCATTCCTGAGCGTTCCACTGCCAGGTTATTTAAAGCCAGTGGGGTGCGCTCCTCTATATGACATCACCGAGCCAGTCCCCATACTCGCCGCCAGGCAGAGGATCTATTTGATTCTCTTGCCTTTGTAGTACTCACATAAAGGTGCAAGCACATCTCCCATGCAGCATCGGAGATGTCCAGTATACTGTTGAGTGGTCACCACCAGGCAGAGGACCTCTTTGATCCTATACCTTTGATGTGCTCGCAACTGGACACATTTGTCCAGTTGCCCAGGTGGCTTCCCTCACCAGCAAGTGCACATGAATTTGGGCCTATGTGCGCTAGCAAGGTGTTCTTTAAAGGGGACAATTTGCATATATAGGCACTTCCCTCTACGGGGGCACTATTAAAAGGGGAGAGGATCTCTAGGGGGCACTTCACTTTACGGGGGCACTATTAATGGGGTACAGCATCTCTAGGGGGGGGGGGGGCACCTCCCTCTATACCTGCAGGGCATGAATGGAGACATGTTGCTGAATTATTCGTATTTTGTATGTCTCAGATAAGTACTGGACGGTAATGATGGACGAACATCGGCCTGGACGATTCACGAAAGTGATCAAATGTTCGCGAACCGCATTCATTTTAAGGGCAGGTGAACCTGAAAAACCTTCAGGTAATATTTGCAGCCACCAAATACTTACTAGAAGTGCACAAATAGTCCCACAACATGGACAGTGACAGACTAGAGGGGGATCAATGACAAAAATTCCCACAAAAAATATGTATTTTAATCATGGGCCATTTGTATGCGTCTTAAAGGAAAATGTGCCCTGCTGGAGCCTAGAATTTTTTTTTTTCGACCACGGGAGTACAGGCCCTAAAAATTAGGCATTCACCTGACATAAAAGAAATTGTGATTATGTGGCTCGAGGTACATTATGCGGTCACTGAATAGCAATTTTACTGTAGCCCACTGGAGTACAGGCCCCAAACATTAGGCATTCACATGACAGAAAACATTAAGTGATTATGTGGCTGGAGGTATATTAGACGGTCATTGGATATCAATTTTACTGCAAGTCAATAAACTACAGGCCCCAAAAATTATTCACTTACCGTACAGAAAAGAACAATTGATAATGCGGCTGGAGGTACATTACAAATACATGTCAAATACATATGTTTAAAAGAACTAAAAATCTAAAATTGGATTAAAAACACAGCTAACGAACCCCCCCCCCCCCTTGAATAAACACAAAATTATAATAGGTGAAATTCGATAACACTTGTTCATCATAGGTGTTGAATTCCTCCGAGGCCCCAACAATGAGACATTCACCGTACAGAAAAGATAAAGTTATTATGTGTCTAGGGGTAGATTAGGTGGTCACTGGATAACAATTTTACTGCAGGCAAGTGGAGTACAGGCCCCAAACATTAGGCATTCCCCAGACAGAAAAGTCCTTTTAGGCAGCTGTATTTACATAAGACAGGGACCATTCTTTGTTCTGGGTGGTGGCGGATATGTGTGGGCTGGCATGAGGAAATTCAATTAAACGTGGTCATCACAAGTGTTGAATTCCTCCGAGATCCATGCCTCATTCATTTTTAAGAATGCGAGGTAGTCCACACTGTCGTGAGCTAGGCGAGTGCGCTTATCGGTCACGATCCCCATCTGCTGCGCTGAATGTCCTTTCGGACAGGACACTCGACGAGGGGCAAGCAAAGAGTTCCATGGCAAATTGTGCCAGCTCTGGCCACAGGTCAAGCCTGCAGACCCAGTAGTCAAGGGGTTCCTCGCTTTTCAGAGCGTCCACATCGGCCGTTAACCCGATGTAGTCGGACACCTGACGGTCTAGGCGTTCCCTGAGGCTGGATCCGGAGGGCGGCTATCGATGGGTTGGCTGCAAGAATGATCTCATATCCGAAGTGACCAACACATCTTCAAACCACCCTCTTCTTGCATGCGCGGTAGGATTGGTACCCGCAACTGTTTCTCTGTGGGTGGAAATTCCTCTGCCAGCGCCCGCAACAGCAGAATGCAGCATCTCTTGCAGCAAGGCCTGTAAATGCTGCAAAAAATGGAAGCCGCCCGTGTGCCTTCCGCAATTTGCGGAACGGAACAGACGGCCCATTGTAGAAATGCCTATTCTTGTCCGCTGGGGGTGGATTACCCTGCATTTGAAAGTGGAGCTGTGGAAACTCTGTGTTTGAGAGCCGCATGAGAGCCGTCTGCTGGCAGTCAGGTGCCATAAACCCCTTTGGACTGCCAGGGGATTTGTGTGATTCTGGGGATTCTTGCTGTGTGAAATTAATACCAGGACCCTGTGATGCATTTGGTTTTCTTTTCTGCCTTTTTGTGTGAATAAACACTGGACTTTTGTTTTTCAACCGTGGTCTTGCCTCTGTATCGCTTACCCTGCCTACCAGAGCAAATCCCTACAATTGGTGGCTTGGAGCGGGCAACCACAGTGAGGCTGGCGTGATCGCCGAAATATTTTTGGTTTGCACACGGGTGTATGTCGTTTATCAAACCTGCTAGATTTAAACCTGTGTCACGTGACAAAATGGAGGCTGTTTTGAATGCCCTCATGGAGGCTAATCTGCAGCAGCAAGAGACCAACCTGCAGCAACGTGAGGCTAATAAGCAGCAGCAAGAGACCAACCGGTTGCTGCTACAACACAGGATGGCTTTGCAAACAGCAGGAGCAACCCCAAGCGTCCACGATGCCCGGAAAGCAGTTCGTGCAGCGATTCCCCAAGATGACACCCACAGATGACATGGAAACATACCTGGCGATGTATGAGAAAGTGGCCACCAGGGAAAGGCTGCCCCCGGACCAGTGGGCTGAGGTCGTTGCTCCTTTCCTGGCATCAGAGTCTCAGCGCGTATACTTCTTCGATTTGCCGGACGATCAAGCGGCCGACTACCCAAAGGTAAAGAGGAGATTTTGGAAAGACTGGGGGTGAATGTGCTGGTCCGGGCCCAGCGGGTGCATCAGTGGGAGTTCAACCCAGCTGAGCCCATGAGACCCCAGTATTATAACCTGCTCAATCTGTTGCAAAAGTGGCTACAACCTGATGTGCTGAGCCACACTGCTATGCTGGACCGGTTGCTAGAAGACAGGTTCTGGAGGGCTCTGCCACCCCCTCTCCAGCAATGGATTGGTCAGGTCTCTCCAGGTAATGCGCTGGAGATGGTAGACCTGGTGGAGCGCTATGAGGCTAACCGGAACTTACAGAGGGGTTCTTTTGGGAGGGGGGCACTCAAATCCCGTGTCCCTCCGCCCCGGACCCGGCGACTGGTGCCCATGAAACCTGCCAGGGATGAGGCCCCTGTGGACCCTGCTCCAATGGTCTGCTGGCAGTGTCAGGAGCCTGGCCATGTTCGAGCGGACGGTCCACAGCAGGGGGAACCCATGGACATGAGCTATGGCTTCCGTCAATCATTGTATGCCAGGAAACTGTGTGCCGTGGGTGCTCCGGAATCTCTGAACCACCTGTGCCAGGTGGAGGCTCTGTTGGACTCAGGGAGTCTGGTGACCCTGGTAAGGGCTTCCCTGGTACGCTCTGCTGAATATACTGGCCGTAAAGTAGGGGTCATGTGTAAAAGACTACCCTACTACTATGGTATCTCTGTCTACGGTTTTCGGCAGGTGGACCCACGAGGTGGCTGTCGCCACCAACCTCCACTATGAACTTATAATAGAGAGAGACTTCCCGGGCTTCCCGGCACTGTGGCCGGCTTTGAGAGTGACCCTAGAAGAGTGGCCCAGCTCAGGGGGGAGACCAGAACCCTGGGAACCTGAGTCAGAAGAGCCAGCGGTAGGGGTGACCACCACTTCGGTGGAAGAGGGGGAAAGAACCCTGTTAAGTGTGACGGTGGGAGACATGGAGGACTTGCCGTCGGGGCCTGAGCTGGCGGACCTCAATGGGCCTGAGCTGGCGGACCTCAATGTCTCTGGAGATAATTTTGGTACTGCACAACACCGGGATCCAACCTTATCCCGAGCATGGGAAAATGTACTAATAATAGATGGTGAACTACAACAACCAGGTTTATCAGGATATGTTGTATCGGGTAAATCAGTTGAGAGGTAAATCCATTAATCGTTAATTTCTAACGATAATTTGTTTTCCCTTAGTCCTAACAGCAGCACAGATGGTTAACTGCCCCCTGTGGACTGGTAGGACCGGCGGAATTTTTAATGAGCCCAAGAACCAATAAACGATCTTCAACTCCCTGAAAGGGAGGAGATCACCCCCCAGCCCACTGTGTTTTTAACAAGCATAATGTATTTAGGGTGGGATATTTGTGTGCTGCTGTTAGGACTAAGGGAAAACAAATTATCGTTAGAAATTAACGATTCCCTTACGTCCTACCAGCAGCACAGATGGGGAGATAGCAAGAAGAATCCCCTAGGGAGGGTCCTCATGCCTGGCAGAACTAAGAACTGTCTGCCCAAAGGCCGAAAACTCTGCCATCCTAGCATCTATCCTATAATGGGAGATGAAGGTTGACTCCGAGCTCCAGGAGGCCGCCTTACAGATCAACTCTAAGGGAAGAAGTCTTCTTACTGCAACAGAGGTGGAGACAGCCCTAGTAGAATGGGCTCTCACAAACTCCGGAGGATCTAGGGATTGGGAGACGAAGGCCTCCCTAATGGCCTCCTTGATCCAGCGACTAATGGTGGCTTTAGACGCTTTATGGCCTTTAGACTTACCGGCAAACAGGATAAGGAGATTTTCATCTATCCTGAATTCTCTGGATCTATCCACATAGACCTGGAGGCACCTTGAAATATCCAGCGGGTCTCTTGCTGGAGTATCAGAGGAGGAGGCTGAAAACAAAACTGGTAAGGAGATTACCTGGTTGATATTTTGGAAGGTAGGCACCTTAGGCCTGAAGTAGGGTAAGAACTTCAGGAGTACTCTGTACTGTAGGAAGATAATATAAGGGTGAATCGCAGAGAATGCCTGCAATTCAGAAATCCTTTTGGCTGAAGCTACAGCCAGAAGAAAAACCATCTTTAAAGTTAGAAATCTGAAATCGACCTCCTCCAAAGGCTCGAAGGGGGGAGATGCTAGCCCCCTGAGCACTACTGAAAGATCCCACTGGGGAATGGGTTTCAGTATAGTAGGCTTTAGTCTTTCAGCTCCCTTCAGGAAGCGTTTAATGAGTGGGTCCCGAGAATGCGGCCTGTTGAGACAGGCCGAGATGGCACAAATCTGTACCTTCAAGGTAGCTGGAGAAAGACCTTTATCTAATCCATCTTGAAGAAATTGTAATATCGCAGGAAGGGGCGGATCTGCAGACGCCACCTGTTTGGAATCACACCATGACATGAAGATTCTCATGATCCTGGAGTAGGCCTCCTTCGTAGACTCTGCTCGGGAATGCGACAAAGTTCTCAGGACCAACTCGGAAAGCCCTTCTATGTTGGGAAGGGACTGATCAACCTCCAGGCTGTCAGGTTGAACCTGTGCAGATCTGGGCAGAGATGAGTGTCCCACGACACCAGGGTCTGCTCCGGGGGGAGTCTCCAGTATTGTCCCCGACTCATCTGAATGAGCTGGGTAAACCAGGATCTCCTGGGCCAGAACGGTATGATGGCTATTACCGAGGCCTGATCCTGACGGATTTTCATCAATACCCTCGGTATCATGGAAAACGGAGGGAAGATGTAAGCCAGCCTGAACCTCCACGGTATCGACAGAGCATCTATCGCCAGGGGGTTGTCTTCCCTGTAGAGGGAACAGAACCTCAGCACCTTGGCGTTGAACCTGGTTGCCATGAGATCCACCTGTGAACTAACTGCCTGAAGATCTCCGGATGCAGAGACCACTCCATGGTCGGTAATCCTCGACTTAAGCGGTCCGCTATCATATTGAGGGAGCCTCGAATATGAGTGGCAGATAGATGGGAAAGGTTCATCTCTGCCCACCGAAAAATTACCCCGATCTCTGATAGAAGGGGCAATGATCTTGTGCCTCCCTGCTTGTTTATATAGAGAACCGCAGTCATATTTTCTGACTGGACTTTCACTGCCTTGCCCCGAATCTGAGGGGCGAAGTGAAGGAGGGCTAGCCGGATAGCTCGCATCTCGCGAAGATTGGAAGAAAGATGCCGCTCCAGAGGAGACCAAGATCCCTGTACTGGGGATCCATCCAGGTGAGCGCCCCAGCCTACAAGGGACGGGTCTGTAGTCAATATGACCCAAGCTGGTTGGGTCATAGACTTCCTGCTGGCAGATGGAACCACCATCTGAGGGAATTCCGGGTTTGACCGGACAGGCAGCACAGAGAATCTAGCCCCGCAGGGCTGCCGTTCCATAAGCGTAGGACCTCCGACTGAAGAGGACGGAGGTGCCATAGTGCCCAAGGGACTGCGTCCGCAGCCGCTGACATGAGCCCCAGCATCTTCATGAGAGTCCGGATAGAGACTCGACGAGGGACATAAAGGACCCTTGCCAGGTCCTGAACCCGCTGCTCTCCTTTCTGGAGTCAACTGGAGGGACATCTCCACAGAGTCGACCACGAATCCTAAATAATGGATTGAAGTCGATGGGCTCACATTCGACTTCTGCCAGTTGATGATCCAGCCTAGGCGGAAGAGAAAGGAGATTGCGATCTGAAGATGGTGGGTAAGGATCGGAACTGAAGAGGCTATGAAAAGCCAATCGTCCAGATAGGGAATAATAGTCAGTCCTTGAAGTCTCAAAGCTGCCACCACCGACACCACCACCTTGGTGAAGATAAGGGGGGCAGAAGAGATTCCGAAGGGAAGCGCGGCGAACTGAAAGTGCCTGCGAACCCCTAAAATCTGGACCGTGATCCTGAGGAACTTCCGGGAAGTGGAATGGATCGGGATGTGAAGATACGCATCCTTGAGGTCCAGAGTGGCCATGACGTCCCCAGAGTTGAGGATATGGCTGACTGACCTTATGGTTTCCATGCGAAACCTGGTTTTCCTTATAAATCGATTGAGGAATCTCAAGTCGATGATCATCCGGAGATCTCCCATCTTCTTGGGAACCAGGAACACTGGAGAATAAATCCCTAGGCCTCTCTCCCCTGCCGGCACCTCCTCCAGGGCTCCCTTGGAGATATAGTCCTGAATATAGGATTCTAGGATCCTTTGTTTGACAGGCCCGAAGTTTCGTGTTGTGATGAATCTCTCCAGAGGGGGGGAGATGAGATCTACCCGGTAACCGGCAGAAATTATATCCTGAACCCAGGGATCCGCAATTTGCTGGGCCCAAACGTCCTTGAAGTGGGAGAGACGGCCCCCCACGGGAATTTGGGGGAGGGGTACGGGAAAAACTAGAGGAGATACTGGAGGGGCAGCAGGGCTTATCCAAGAGCCTCGGAGAGGCCCATAGTCAGGAGGGTTTTGCCTCCCTGGTGAGTTTGCTGGAGCGTCTCGAGAATCTACGAGACGGCCCCCCCCCCAATCTCTGCACCTAGCCTGCTGCCCTGAACGGCCTCTGTCCTTCTTATCCTGCCTGGGGCGACCCCGAAAGGGCTGCTGGGGGAGACTCTTCCCTTTCTTGTCGGAGAGTCCCTCCATGATTCTGTCCAATTCGGACCCGAACAGCCTATCCGGCTCGAAGGGGAGCCCGCAAAGATTGAACTTGGATGCGTTGTCCGCGATCCATGGCTTCAGCCAAAGCGGTCTGCGGGCAGCTGAAACCAGAGCCATGGTCTTGGCGGCCAGCTTCAGCTGCATTTGGGTGGAATCGACCAAGAAATCCATGGCCAGATTGGCTGACTTAAAGGCTGCCAAGATGTCGTATCTAGAAACGCTCTGGTCCACGTCCGTCTGGATCTGGTTGAGCTTGGAGCGTAAAAAGGAGGCTACCTCAGTGGCCGCAATTGATGTTGATGCGAAGGCAGCAGCCGCCGTGTAACCCCTTCTAAGGGTGCACTCTGCCCTCCGGTCTAGAGGGTCCTGCAGGCTAGACCCATCGTCTGCAGGGACCAGAGTGCGCCTGGACAACTTGGCTATTGCCATGTCCACCTTGGGAACGGAACCCCACGATTCCACCAAGGGTTTAGCCATCGGATACATGAGCTTAAACTTCCTGGTAAGGACTGGGCCTTTCTCAGGCTTTCTCCACTCTGTATGCATCACAGAGAGGAGGGTCTCATCCGCTCTAAAGACACGCTGTGTCCGTCCGGCGGGATCGGAGGACTCCCCCATGTCAACATCCTGGTCCCCTGACCTGATGGAATTCAGCAACTTCTGCGTTTTCTCTGGGGGAAAAAAGCAAGAAGTTAATTCTTCTTCCTCGGAAGAAGACCCCACCAAATGGAGTAGGTCTCTCGACCGGTGCAGCCACTTCCATGGGAGTCTGAGAGGATCCTGGTAGCCTCTCATTCAGCAGGCGCACTACTCCCTTAATGGAATCATCCACGTAGGTCTTTGTCCATTGAAACATCTCCTGCATCGTAGGTTCCGTGAATGACTGTGTGCGGCAACTCTCGCACCTTGAGTAAGGGTAGTTGTCCTCTAGAGGAGTGTTACACTCATAACAGGCCAAATGTTTCCTTTTGGCCGCGGACTTCCGCTGATCAGGATTCTTAGGGGAAGCCATAACTGGCCGGGGCCTCACTCGAAACCAGCCCAGAGAAGTAATAGGGCCTATACCAGGCTCAAATTAACCCTATGGGACTCCCCAGGTATCCTGAACCTTCAGGGTTCTGATAAGGAGAGAAAGAAACGAGCGGTGAGCCTTAAACTAAAGCTCACCGCATCGGACAAACAAACCGGAAGTGACGTAGCGCACTAAGTGCGCGTCACTTCTGGAAGATGGCGGCGCCCATGGTGCCGCACACCTGTCGGCAAGGAGAGGAGGAGACACCGTAAGACGCCGCAACAAGCGGAAAAAGAGAGGGGGAGAAACCCCCCTCCCCCGACGGTAACCTGTATCCGTAATGACGCCTAAAATAAAGGCGATAAAGGCAAATAAAAAAGGGCAATTTCCTATAAGATGGAAAAAAGAGCCCCTAACTCTCTTCAGAAGGGGAGCGATCCGCCAGTCCACCTGTCCCAAGGACAGAAAAAAACACGGTGGGCTGGGGGGGGGGGGGTGATCTCCTCCCTTTCAGGGAGCTGAAGATCGTTTATTGGTTCTTGGGCTCATTAAAAATTCCGCCGGTCCTACCAGTCCACAGGGGGCAGTTAACCATCTGTGCTGCTGGTAGGACGTAAGGGAAACAGTTGGTGGTGCCCCAAGCTTATCGCAAACTTGTGTTAGAGTTAGCCCACCAGCATGTTCTCAGGGTCATCTGGGGATGCAGAAAACACAGGACCAGATACTACAACGGTTTTACTGGCCCAGTGTGTTTAAAGAGGTAGACGAGTTCTGTAAGTCTTGCCCGACCTGTCAGGCAACTAGCCCCCAGCACCTTTTTCGCAGTCCCTTGGTGCCTCTACCGATCATCGAGGTATCATTTGAGTGAATCGCTATGGACCTAGTAGGCCCAGTACCGAAGTCTGCTAGGGGACATCAACACATCTTGGTTGTCCTTGATTACGCCACTCGGTACCCGGAGTGTCACTGCCAAGCCCAGTGACACTATTGAGGCTGTTGCCCCCTGGAACAGGAGAATCGTGCAGGCACAGGCACTCACCCATACTGCGCCTGCGTGGGATTTTGGAGGACAAGAGAGGAGGAAGGGAGGGTCGGTGCAATGAATAAAATAAATGATGTAATGGGGAGGGGTGGCGCTGTAGGCCAAGAGAGGAGGAAGCACGATGGTGCAATTAATAAATTAAATGATGTAGTGGGGAGGGGGCGGCGCCGTTCGGCAAGTATGTGGGAGGACATTTATTTCTTTGGAGGCGTGCTGGGCCTGGAAGAAAGGCCGGCTGGGCACTGCAGGGGGGTGTTACTGGGAACTAGAGCAGAGTAATAACGCCCCTCTGGGCACCTTGGAACCTCATTTGCATATCAGAAAAATCGCTTTTTTATAAAAATGAAAAGTTGAATAAAAGAAAGAAGACATGTAGGTAAGAAGGTACTTTATTGCACATTGCTATGTAAACGGTTTTATATGGTCAAAATAGGTGACAGATTCCCTTTAAAAAGGGTGGTGTCCAAAGATGGAAAGGATTGGGACCTTCTTCTGCCCTATCTCACGTTCGCAGTGCGAAAGGAGCCTCAAGCCTCTACTGGGTTCTCGCCCTTCGAATTGCTATATGGCAGACATCCTCGTGGTTTGTTGGACGTAGCCAAATAGGCGTGGGAACAACAACCCACTTCGCATAAAAGTGTCCTTGAATATGTTACCAAGATGCAACAGAGGATAGAGACCGTTTTGCCTCTTGTCAGGGAGAATATGGAGGCCGCTCAGCGAGCCCAGAGTCGGATCTATAATCGGCAGGCCTGGGTCCGGGTCTTTAATACGGGTGATCGGGTTTTGGTTCTGGTGCCGACCGTGGACAGTAAGTTCCTAGCCAGGTGGCAGGGGCCCTACGAGGTACGTGAAAAAATTGGGGACGTAAATTACAAGGTACACCAGCCGGGGAGGCGAAAGCCGGAGCTGGTTTACCATTTTAATTTACTAAAACCTTGGAAGGATAAGGAAACCTGTACGGAAGACAGCTCGCAACCGGATTTTCTAGGGGAAGAGGTTTCGGCTCCTCTGTTTGATGCGAGGGCAGCGGTTGCCACAATAAAAATTGCTGACAGCCTCTCCTATATACAGGCTCAGGAGACCAGGGAGTTCGTTAGTTGGAACACGGATGTGTTCTCGGACCTCCCTGGACACACTTCCGTAATCCAACATGACATTGTCACTGCTCCTCAGGCCAAAGTCCGGTTAAAGCCATACCGGGTGCCCAAGGCTCGGTGAAATGCCATCTCGGAGGAAGTGCAGCTCATGCTGCGACTAGACGTCATTGAGGAATCTAAAAGTGAGTGGGCCAGTCCTATAGTCTTGATTCCTAAGCCAGGTGGGGCGTTACGATTTTGTAACGATTTTAGAAAGTTGAACGAAATATCTAAATTCGATGCATATCCCATGCCTCGGGTAGATGAACTAATTGAGAAGTTAGGCCAAGCCAGGAATTTTTGTGTTTTGGACCTCACCAAAGGGTACTGGCAGGTACCCTTGACGGCGGCTGCCAAAGAGAAAACTGCCTTCATCAAACCAGAGGGGCTGTACAAATATAAGGTTTTACCCTTTGGCCTGCAATGCGCCCCCACCACTTTTCAGCGGCTAATGGATATTGTACAGGGTGGGCCATTTATATGGATACACCTTAATAAAATGGGAATGGTTGGTGATATTAACTTCCTGTTTGTGGCACATTAGTATATGTGAGGGGGGAAACTTTTCAAGATGGGTGGTGACCATGGCGGCCATTTTGAAGTCGGCCATTTTGAATCCAACTTTTGTTTTTTCAATAGGAAGAGGGTAATGTGACACATCAAACTTATTGGGAATTTCACAAGAAAAACAATGGTGTGCTTGGTTTTAACGTAACTTTATTCTTTCATGAGTTATTTACAAGTTTCTCTTTGTTTACAGCCATTGACATGTCGCCGAGGTTAACACGTGCGGAGCGGATAGAAATTGTGTTGATGTCTGGTGAACGCAGTAACCGGGTCATTGCAGCAGATTTCAATGCAAGACAGCCTACGAGACCACCCATCTCCCATGCTACAGTTAGCAAACTGCTTGCTAAGTTTCGTGAAACTGGTTCAGTGTTGGATTTGCCAAAATGTGGACGCATGAAATCTGTCACTAATGAAGAAACATCAGTGGCTGTCCTAGCTTCATTCAGCAAGAGCCCACAGCGTAGCACTCGCCGCATGTCACTGGAGAGTGGCATTAGTCGAACATCCCTTCGGCGGATATTAGCTACTCACAAATGGCACCCTTACAAACTCCAGCTACTGCAGCATCTCAACGAGGATGACCCAGATCGGCGCACTGAATTTGCAGAATGGGCAAAACAAAAATTGGAACAGGACCCTCAGTTTACGCAGAAGATTTTGTTCAGTGATGAGGCAAACTTTTATGTGAATGGTGAAGTTAACAAACAAAACCACCGCTATTGGTCTGACACTAACCCACATTGGATAGATCCCTCCAAGACTGTTGGAACCCAAAAATTGATGGTATGGTGTGGTATATGGGGTACAAAGATAGTGGGGCCATTCTTCATCAATGGAAACCTCAAGGCCACTGGATATGCGAAACTGCTTCATGATGATGTGTTTCCCTCTTTATGCACTGAAGCTGGCACATTCCCTGAGTTTTTCCAGCAAGATGGTGCACCACCACATTATGGGTGTCAGGTCCGAGCATTCCTAGATGAACAGTTTTCCTGGAAAGTGGATTGGTCATCGTGGGCCAGTTGAATGGCCCCCAAGGTCTCCTGATCTGACCCCCTTAGACTTTTATCTTTGGGGTCATCTGAAGGCAATTGTCTATGCTGTGAAGATACGAGATGTGCAGCACCTGAAACTACGGATACTGGAAGCCTGTGCTAGCATTTCTCCTGCGGTGTTGCTATCAGTGTGTGAAGAGTGGGAGAAGAGGGTTGCATTGACAATCGAACACAATGGGCAGCACATTGAACACATTTTATAAGTGGTCAGAAACTTGTAAATACCTAATGAAAGAAAAAGTTACGTTAAAACAAAGCACACCATTGTTTTTCTTGTGAAATTCCAAATAAGTTTGATGTGTCACATTACCCTCTTCCTATTAAATAAAAACATAAGTTGGATTCAAAATGTCCGACTTCAAAATGGCCGCCATGGTCACCACCCATCTTGAAAAGTTTCCCCCCTCACATATACTAATGTGCCACAAACAGGAAGTTAATATAACCAACCATTCCCATTTTATTAAGGTGTATCCATATAAATGGCCCACCCTGTACTTCGTCCACATAGGCGGTACGCCTCGGCTTACCTGGACGATATTATCATTCACAGTACCGACTGAGAAAGTCACCTGCCCAAAGTACAGGCCGTAGTGGACTCCCTTCAATTGGCGGGACTAACAGCTAACCCAAAGAAATGTGCGATAGGGTTAGAGGAGACTAAATAACTTGGGTATGTCATTAGGCGTGGAGTCTTCAAACCCCAAGTAAAAAAAAATTGAGGCAATACGGAATTGGCCCCAGCCGGCCACCTCTAGACAAGTAAAGTCGTTCCTGGGAATGGTGGGCTATTATATGAGGTTCGTCCCCCATTTTGCCACTTTAGCGGCTCCGTTGACGAGGCTTTTAAAGGGATGGAAGTCCGTGATAGTCCGCTGGAATGACCAGGCGGAAGAGGCTTTCTCTGCTTCAAGAGGGAATTTGTGGTACAGACCGATGCCTCCGTAGTAGGTCTCGGTGCGGTACTGTCTCAAGAAGTCAACGGGGAGGAGCATCCTGTTGTCTTCCTCAGCCGTAAGCTCACTCCAGTGGAGACCCAGTATAGTATAGTGGAGAGAGAGTGCCTGGCCATCAAGTGGGCACTCGAGTCTCTCCCCTATTATCTGTTTGGGAGGAAGTTCCGTCTGGTGACCGACCACTCCCCTCTCAAGTGGATGAGCCAGGCCAAAGAGGGGAATGCTCGGGTCACCAGGTGGTTCTTGTCTCTTCAAAACTTTAAGTTTACAGTAGAATACAGGGCAGGCCAGTTACAGGGAAACGTGGATGCCCTATCCCGAGTACACTGTCTGGCGTGTGTTCACCACCTCAGGGTTGAACAAAGGGGGAGATATGTAGGAAGGCGCAAGGGTACCTCATTGACGGAAGGTACGTGTCACCGAGGTTCCTGGCCTCGGTGAGATAAGAAACCGGTAATTTTCTGTGTCAGCGGCAGATAGTGCTCGCTGACACTGTTCTACTTAGTGTGGCTGTAAAGCCAATCCAGGCTGGTTCTTATTAGGAGCAGCCAAAGAGAAGGGTGGGTGGCTGTTCCCCACGTACAGGCCAGGTTTTGGGCTGGGGTTTAAAAACCCAGCCAGCAGCTCAGCTGGGGGTGGATTACCCTGCATTTGAAAGTGGAGCTGTGGAAACTCTGTGTTTGAGAGCCGCATGAGAGCTGTCTGCTGGCAGTCAGGTGCCATAAACCCCTTTGGACTGCCAGGTGATTTGTGTGATTCTGGGGACTCTTGCTGTGTGAAATTAATACCAGGACCCTGTGTTGCATTTGTTTTTCTTTTCTGCCTTTTTGTGTGAATAAACACTGGACTTTTGTTTTTCAACAGTGGTCTTGCCTCTGTATTGCGTCCGCTTACCCTGCCTACCAGAGCAAATCCCTACAGCGGAAACAGGTATATAGCACCCCTCAATCAGTATTTGGCGGAAACAGGTATACAGCACCCCTCAATCAGTATTTGGCGTAAACAGGTATATGGCACCCCTCAATCAGCATTTTGTAGAAGTAAGTGTATTGCACCCCTCGATCAGTATTTGGTGGAAGAAGATATATAGCAATAGCACCCCTCAGTCACTATTTTGTGGAAGAAGGTATATAGCACCCTTTAATCGGTATTTGGCGGAAACAGGTGTATGGCACCCCTCAATCAGTATTTTTCGGAAACAGGTATATGGCACCCCTCAATCAGTATTTGGTGGAAGTAAGTATATAGCAATAGTAGCCCTCAAATCAGTATTTAGTAGAAGAAGGTATATGGCAGCCCTCAATCAGTATTTGGCGGAAACAGGTATATAGCACCTCTCAATCGGTATTTGGCAGAAACAGAAATATGGCACCCCTCAATAAGTATTTTTTGGAAGTAGGTGTATTGCACCCCTCAATCAGTATTTGGTGGAAAATGGTGTATTGCACCCCTCAATCAGTATTTGGTGGAAGAAGGTATATAGCAATAGCACCCCACAATCAGTATTTAGTAGAAGAAGGTATATGGCACTCCTCAATCAGTATTTGGCGGAAACAGGTATATAGCACCCCTCAATCAGTATTTGGCAGAAACAGGTATATGACACCCCTAAATCAGTATTTGGCGGAAAATGGTGTTTTGCGCCCCTCAATCAGTATTTGGTGGAAGAAGGTATATAGCAATAGCACCCCTCAATCTGTATTTTGTGGAAGAAGGTATATAGCACCCCTCAATTAGTATTTGGCGGAAACAGGTATATAACACCCCTAAATCAGTATTTGGCGGAAACAGGTATATGACAACCCTCAATCAATATTTTGTGGAAGCAGGTTTATTGCACCCCTCAATCAGTATTTGGTGGAAACAGGTATATAGCACCCCTCAATCAGTATTTTGTGGAAGTAGGTGTATTGCACCCCTCAATAAGTATTTGGTGGAAGAAGGTATATAGCAATAGCACCCCTCAATCAGTATTTTGTGGAAGAAGGTATATAGCACCCCTCAATCAGTATTTGACGGAAACAGGTATATGGCATCACTCAATCAGTATTTTGTGGAAGAAGATATATTGCAATATCACCCCTCAATCAGTATTTAGTGGAAGAAGGTATATGGCAGCCCTCAATCAGTATTTGGTGGAAACAGGTACACTCACCTAAAGAATTATTAGGAACACCATACTAATACGGTGTTGGACCCCCTTTTGCCTTCAGAACTGCCTTAATTCCACGTGGCATTGATTCAACAAGGTGCTGATAGCATCTTTAGAATTGTTGGCCCATATTGATAGGATAGCATCTTGCAGTTGATGGAGATTTGAGGGATGCACATCCAGGGCACGAAGCTCCCGTTCCACCACATCCCAAAGATGCTCTATTGGGGTGAGATCTGGTGACTGTGTGGGCCATTTTAGTACAGTGAACTCATTGTCATGTTCAAGAAACCATTTTTCCAGTCTTCAACAGTCCAATTTTGGTGAGCTCGTGCAAATTGTAGCCTCTTTTTCCTATTTGTAGTGGAGATGAGTGGTACCCGGTGGGGTCTTCTGCTGTTGTAGCCCATCCGCCTCAAGGTTGTGCGTGTTGTGGCTTCACAAATGCTTTGCTGCATACCTCGGTTGTAACGAGTGGTTATTTCAGTCAACGTTGCTCTTCTATTAGCTTGAATCAGTCGGCCCATTCTCCTCTGACCTCCAGCATCAACAAGGCATTTTTGCCCACAGGACTTCCGCATACTGGATGTTTTTCCCTTTTCACACCATTCTTTGTAAACCCTAGAAATGGTTGTGCGTGAAAATCCCAGTAACTGAGCAGATTGTGAAATACTCAGACCGGTTTCAGAATTGGCAGAAACTGGTAAATAACACCCATCAATCAGTATTTGGCAGAAACAGGTATATAGCACCCCTCAATCAGTATTTGGCAAAACAGGTATATGACACCCCTCAATCAGTATTTGGCGGAAAATGGTGTATTGCTCCCCTCAATCACTATTTGGTGGAAGAAGGTATATAGCAATAGCACCCCTCAATCAGTGTTTTGTGGAAGAAGGTATATGGCACCCCTCAATCGGTATTTGGCGGAAACAGGTATATAGCACCCCTCAATCAGTATTTGGCGGAAACAGGTATATGGCACCCCTCAATCAGTATTTTGTGGAAGCAGGTTTATTGCACCCCTCAATCAGTTTTTGGTGAAAGAAGGTATATGGCACCCCTCAATCAGTATTTTGTGGAACTGTATGTGAACCCTTTGGAATTATATGGATTTCTGCACAAATTGGTCATAAAATGTGATCTGATCTTCATCTAAGTCACAACAATAGACAATCACAGTCTGCTTAAACTAATAACACACAAATAATTTAATGTTACCATGTTTTTATTGAACACACAATGTAAACATTCACAGTGTAGGTGTCACGGAATGTGTACAGGTAACAAGGCAAAGCGACATGTATAAACGACTCGCTGGATCCAAAAACTAAGGAACCAAGGGAGACCCCTGCAGAAGACCTGACACTTTCCCTGGCTGCTCAGCCTATGCAAAGATCCGAATGGTGGAGGTTTGCATATCCACGAACCTTGACTATAAAGCCCTGAGCACCCTACAATAGTGAGGGGACACGACCACCGGCTCCCTACACAAGACACGGAGGGAGTCAGGGTCACCTGGGATCCAGCAAACAGATATTAACAGTTAAAGGTACACTTAGCTTTGAAGCAAACAGGAGGACAGATCAGCGTGCACACACACTCCAGGAAGTAGTATAAGCCGCCCAGAAAAGCATTCTGGGGAGGCATTTAAAGGGAAGCAATTAACACATGACAGCTGAGAGAGGCTGACGAGAGGAGGAGCTGAATACCACAACACAGAAATTCAAGGAGGAGGTTCTGAAAGGCCTCTGTCAGAGCTTCTCAGCTGTCTGGTTGTGACAGTAGGTGGAAAAAGTATGTGAACCCCTAGACTAATGACATCTCCAACAGCTAATTGGAGTGAGGTGTCAGCCCACTGGAGTCCAATCAATGAGAAGAGATTGGAGGTGTTTGTGACAGCTGCCCTGCCATATAAAAAACACACACCAGTTCTGGGTTTGATTTTCACAAGAAGCATTGCCTAGTGTGAATGATGCCTTGCACAAAAGAGCTCTCAGAAGACCTACAATTAAGAATTGTTGACTTTCATAAAGCTGGAAAGGGTTATAAAAGTATCTCCAAAAGCCTTGCTGTTCATCAGTCCACGGTAAGACAAATTGTCTATAAATGGAGAAAGTTCTTCACTGCTACTCTCCCTAGGAGTAAAATCCTAGAGTGTCAGCTAAAGACTTACAAAAGTCTCTGGCCTATGCTAACATCTCTGTTAGCGAATCTACGATACGTAAAACACAAAACAAGCATGGATTTCATGGGAGGATACCACAGAGGAAGCCACTGCTGTCCAAAAAAAACATTGCTGCATGTTTACAGTTTGCACAAGAGCACCTGGATGTTCCACAGCAGTACTGGCAAAATATTCTGTGGACAGATGAAACCAAAGTTGAGTTGTTTGGAAGAAACACACAATACTATGTGTGGAGAAAAAGAGGCACAGCACACCAACATCAAAACCTCATCCCAACTGTGAAGTATGGTGGTGGGGGCATCATGGTTTGGGGCTGCTTTGCTGCGTCAGGGCCTGGACAGATTACTATCATCGAAGGAAAAATGAATTCCCAAGTTTATCAACACATTTTGCAGGAGAACTTAAGGCCATCTGTCCACCAGCTGAAGCTCAACAGAAGATGGGTGTTGCAACAGGACAACGACCCAAACCATAGAAGTAAATCAACAACAGAATGGCTTAAACAGAAGAAAATACGCCTTCTGGAGTGGCCCAGTCAGAGTCCTGACCCCAACCCGATTGAGATGCTATGGCATGACCTCAAGAAAGCGATTCACACCAGACATCCCAAGAATATTGCGGAACTGAAACAGTTCTGTAAAGAGGAATGGTCAAGAATAGTGATGAGCGGGAGGTGCCATATTCGATTTCACGATATTTCGCGAATATCCGATTGAATATTCGTCTTATATTCGGCGAAATCGAATATTCGTCATTTTTCTATTTATCGCGAATAATATACAATTTAAATCTTTTGACAGTATAAGGCAACATTCCTATGACTATGGCTAGGCTAATATGTGTATTTTACGAATATTCATAACATTACTCTAACTTCGTCTTTTAGAATATTGCGAATATTCTAAAAGACGAAGTTAGAGCAATATTACGAATATTCGTAAAATACACATATAGACTGTAATTTAGCTAATATAGTGCTATAATCATTTTTTTTTGTCAAATTTTTTTTGCCTCTTCTGAACTATTAAAAAAATTACTATAGCACTATGTTAGCTAAATTGAAGTCTATATGTGTATTTTACGAATTTTCGTAATATTGCTCTAACTTCGTCTTTTGGAATATTACGAATATTCTAAAAGACGAAGTTAGAGCAATATTACGAATATTCGTAAAATACACATATAGACTGTAATTTATGTGTACTGTTATTCCACTTTGGCATACTGCTCCCCGACAAGCGTCCCCGTAACCATGTAACAATATACCATCGGATCTGAGCTTTCACAATCTCAGGGAAAACTCAGATCCGATAGTCTTTTCTAACCCACAGGCGTTCCCATGGTGACGGGGACGCTTGTCGGGGAGGAGTATGCGAACAACTGTACAGATAGGAAAAAAATTATGCCAAAATTCAAAATAACGAATATATTCACTATATTGCTATGTATTCGTTTTTTTAGAATATTGGTCATTTTATTTTCCATATGAAAACATGATTCCCCCTGCTTAAGTTGCTTGTGGGCCAATGGCTTATTGACCCACAAGCAAGAAGCAGGGAGAAATCATATTTTCAGATGAAAAAAAAGAAAAGAATATTCAATTTCGCGAATATATAGAACTATATTCGAAATATTTGCGAAATCTCAAAGTTACGATATTCGAGAAAACAATTTGCAATTCGAATATTCGTGCTTAACACTAGTCAAGAATTACTCCTGTTCGTTGTGCGCGTCTGATCTGCAACTACAGGAAACGTTTGGTTGAAGTTATTGCTGCCAAAAGAGGTTCAACCAGTTATTAAATCCAAGGGTTCACATACTTTTTCCACCTGCACTGTGAATGTTTACATGGTGTGTTCAATAAAAACATGGTAACATTTAATTATTTGTGTGTTATTAGTTTAAATGGAACCTGTCACCTCTACTATGCTACCCTCACTGAGCGTTTCTAAATGTTCATTGTGTTACACTAAACATATAAATTACACTTTTAATTTTATTTGCAGATGAATTCAATAAGTATTAAGCATTTTTGTACTTTTCCGCCTTTTATGCAAATTAACATAAAAGAGTCATATCTTACTTGTGTGACCAGAGAAGAGTCATATTTTCAAGCTCTGACTCATCTCAGCTTAATTTGCATATGTATCAAATCGTTTTTTTTTACACAATAAAAGCACACAGATCTATGGGGACTGGGTATTGCAGATGTGCTAGCGGCCATCTAGCAACCCATGTCCTTAGCTCTATACCCAAAATCCAGGTGACAGGTTCCCTTTAAGCAGACTGTGATTGTCTATTGTTGTGACTTAGATGAAGATCAGATCACATTTTATGACTAATTTGTGCAGAAATCCATATCATTCCAAAGGGTTCACATACTTTTTCATTCAACTGTATATGGCACCCCTCAATCAGTATTTGGCGGAAACAGATATATAGGTATTTATAGTATATATACTCAATCAGTATTTGGCGGAAACAGATATATAGGTATTTATAGTATATATACTCAATCAGTATTTGGTGAAAACAGGTATATGGCACCCCTCAATCAGTATTTTTCGGAAACAGGTATATGGCACCCCTCAATCAGTATTTTGTGGAAGAAAGTATATAGCAATAGCACCCCTCAATCAGTATTTAGTGGAAGAAGGTATATGGCATCTTGCTTTGTTACTGGAAAAAGGATTAAAATGGAAAAATTGCCAAAAAATTAAAATTCTGAAATTTTATCTCCATTTGCCATTAACTCTTGTGGAACACCTAAAGGGTTAACAACGTTCTAATCAGTTTTGAATACCTTGAGGGGTGTAGTTTCTAGAATGGGGTCATTTTTGGGTGGTTTCTATTATGTTAGCCTCACAAAATGACCTCCGACCTGAACTGGTCCTTAAAAAGTGGGTTTTTGAAAATTTTGAAAAATGTCACGATTTGCTTCTAAACTTCTAAGCCTTGTAACATCCCTAAAAATAAAATGTCATTCCCAAAATGATCCAAAAATGAAGTAGACATATGGGGAATGTAAAGTAATAACTATTTTTGTAGGTATTACCATGTATTATAGAAGTAGAGAAATTGAAACTTGGAAATTTGCTAATTTTTACAAATGTTTGATAAATTTTGTATTTTTTTTGATAAATTAAAAATGATTTTTTTTACTCCATTTTACCAGTGTCATGAAGTACAATATGTGATGAAGCGTTTTTCCTTAGTCCTAACAGCAGCACAAGTGGGGAGTTCTCCCCTGTGAAACTGGTAGGACAGGTGGAATTCTTATTGATTAAAATTGCTACCAAGACAATTAAACAATTAACCCACTCCCTATAAAGGGACGCCCACCCTTAAACCAGTGCTTTATCAGCAAGTACACAAACAAAAATAGGGTGGGAAATTTGTGGGCTGCTGTTAGGACTAAGGGAAAACAAATTTACGTTAAAATGTATGTTTCCCTTACGTCCTAACCAGCAGCACAAGTGGGGACCTAGCAAGGAGCGACAGACAAATTGGGAGGGTTCCCTTTTTTTTTTTTATGAGAGTGCGGCACTGAGAATGTTACGTCCAAATGCCACTCCCTCAGAGCGCCTAGAATCTAGGCGGTAATGCTTCATAAAGGTGCTGTGGGAGCTCCAAGAGGCTGTAGCACAGATTTGTTCTAGCGGGACCAAACTTTTCTCTGCGTACTAAGTAGATACTGCCCTTGTAGAGTGGGCAGTGACAAAGGATGGAGGAGCCAACCCCTGGAGGAGCTTCATGGATTGCCTCTTTTACCCATCTACTCAAAGAGGGTTTAGAGGCCTTTAGACCTTTGTTTTTCCCCGACAAGGACAACAGGAGGTGTTTGGATCTTCTGAAGTCCGCAGTTCTGTTCAGGTAGATTCTGATATCTCTTGAAATGTCCAAGGAATGGAGGGCTTCTTCCTCTGGAGATGAGGGAGAGGGACATAAAACCGGTAAGGTGATGGTCTGATTAGTATTTCTAAATTATGGTACCTTGGGGAACCTCAACAGAACTCTGTCCTGGAGGAAGAGGGTATAAGGCTCAGCGGCCGCTAAGGCCTGCAGTTCTCCAATCCTCTTGGCCGAAGTTATGGCCAGTAGAAATGTGACCTTCAAAGATAAAAATCTAAGGTCCACATTTTCCAAGGGTTCAAAGGGGGGAGAGGATAGCCCCTTCAGAACCACAGATAAATCCTATTCAGGGATAGGTCTCAGGATTCTAGGTTTTAGTCTTTCGGCTCCTTTGAGGAACCTCCTGAGTAAGGGTTCTTGAGCTAAAGGTCTGCCTAAACAGGCAGAAACCGCACTAGTATGAACTCTGAGCGTTGACGGGCTTAGACCCTTGTCCAGGCCGTCCTGCAGAAACTGTAGAATTGCTGAAAGGGGAGGATCTGAGGGTACAACCTCTTTATCAGCACACCACTGAAGGAAGATCTTGTATATCCTTGAGTAAGCTTTGTTTGTAGACTCCGCCCTGGAGTGTGAAATGGTTCTCAAGACCTCCGCAGAAAGCCCTCTAGCTTCTAGTAGGGACCTGTCAATCTCCAGGCTGTCAGATTGAGTTTCCTCAGATCTAGGCAGGGGCCTGTATCCTGATACACAAGGTCCTGCATTAGGGGAAGTCTCCAATATGTGCCCTGAATCATCTTTATGAGCTGGGTGAATCAAGACCTCTTCGGCCAGAATGGTATTATCGCAATGACCGGGGTCTGGTGTTGCTTGATTTTCGTCAATACCCTTGGTATCATGGACAGAGTGTCTATCGCCAGAGAATTGTCCTCCTTGTAGAGGGAGCAGAATCTGTCCACCTTGTCGTTCAAGCGGGTCGCCATCAAGTCGATCTCTGGGAGTACCCCACCGGAGAGTGATCTGGGTGAAAACATCTCTGTTCAATGACCATTCGCCTGGAACTGGCAGACCCCCACTCAGCCGATCTGCAACTACGTTGAGATTCCCTCTGATGTGAACAGCCGAAAGGTGGGATAGACTGGTTTCTGCCCAAGCAAGAATTAAACCAACTTCCTGGAGGAGAGGTTGAGATCTTGTGCCTCCCTGTCTGTTGATGTAAGCGACTACCGTCGTATTGTCCGAGCGGACTCTTACCATCTTCCCGCGGATAAGAGGCGCAAAGTGGTAGATTGCGAGACGAACTGCTATCAATTCTCTCAGATTGGATAAGAGAAGCCTCTCCTGCGGACTCCAGGTACCTTGTACTGGATTCTCCTCCAGATGGGCTCCCCAACCTAGAAGGGAGGTCTGTGGTCAACGTGATCCAACAAGGTTGAATCAAGGACCTCCCATCTGATAGGTTCTTCCACAACCTGAGGGAGGAACGGACTTCGGTAGACAGGGAGTGTGTCTTGTCCAATCCCTTGGGGTTGCTATTCCAGACTGCTAACACTTCTTCCTGAAGTGGACGTAGGTGCCATAGGGCCCAAGGAACTGCTTCCGCAGATGCTGACATGTGGCCTAACATCTTCATGAGGTCTCATTTTTTGCACGATGAGATGACGGTGTGATTGGCACTATTTTGGGGTGCATATGACTTTTTGATCGCTTGCTATTACACTTTTTGTGATGTAAGGTAACAAAAAATTGTTTATTTAGCACAGTTTTTATTTTTTACGGTGTTCATCATGTGATATTTTTATAGAGCCGTTCGATACGGATGCGGCGATACCCAATATGTATACTTTTTATTTATTTTTGTAAGTTTTACACAATAACAGCTTTTTTAAAACAAAAAAAATTATGTTTTAGTGTCTCCATATTCTGAGCCATATATTTTTTTTTGGGGCGATTGTCTCAGGTAGGGGCTCATTTTTTGCGGGATGAGGTGACGGTTAGATTGGTACTATTTTGGTGGGCAAACGCCTTTTTGATCGCTTGCTATTACACTTTTTGTGATGTAAGGTGACAAAAAATTGTTTATTTAGCACAGTTTTTATTTTTTATGGTGTTCATCTGAGGGGTTAGGTCATGTGATATGTTTATAGAGCCGGATGATACACACGCGGCGATACCTAATATGTATAGTTTTTATTTTCCCCTATTTTTTACCTTTTTTTTTTTTTTACTTTGTTTGGGGAAAATGACGTTTTTGTTTATTTTTACTTGAAACTTTTAATTTTTTGGGGGGGAAAACTTAATTTTTTCAGCTTTATATTTACTTTTTTTTTTGTCCCACTTTGGGACTTGAACTTTTGGGGGTCTAATCCTTTACAATGCATTCCAATACTTCTGTATTGGATTGCATTGGCTGTATGAGTAATGTGTGTATAAGGCCACACGACCGTATGTATTTTGCGGTCTGCAAATTGCGGATCCACAAAAAAAAGGATGACGTTCCGTATGGCATCCGTTTTTTTTGCGGATCCATTGTAATAATGCCTATCCTTGTCCACAAACTAGAAAAAAATAGGACATGCACTATGGTTTTTGCGGAGCAATGGAACGGACATACTGATGCGGACAGCACACGGTGTGCTGTCCGCGTTTTTGCGGACCCATTGAAATGAATGGGTCCGCATCCTATCCGCAAAAAAAACGGATCGGACACAGAAACAAAATACGGTCGTGTGCATGAGGCCTTACTCATACAGCTTCTGGCCTGTGAGATCCAGGGGGCTGGATCTCACAGGCTCGTCACCGGAAGGCAGCGCGATGCCTTCCTTAGACATCGCGCTGCCTTCCATGCCATCGGGTCCCCCCTACAGCCGCACGGGTACCCGATGGCACCGCCCACCGCCTCCGCAACCACAGGTAAAAATTGACCTGTGGTTTGCAGCAATCGCCGATACAGGGGGGTCATATGACCCCCCCAAGCGTTGTGACAGGATGCGCGCTGAATGATTTCCTATTAACCCCCGCTGTGCTGCAATGTACTTTTAAAGTTAGGACGTACCGGTACGTCCTAAGTCCTTAAGAGGTTAAGGTGAAAATGAGCCCGGTCCTTAAGGAGTTAAACAGTTAGGGGTAAAAATGAAACGCACATAAAAACCTGATTTTCTACCACTCATCTGTTCCACCAGGGGGCTGAGAGGTCCGTACCGGGCATGGGAAACAGCTGCTGTAGAGTCCGCTATTCCCCATGCCTGGCAAGGACCAGGTCCGTATGGTGCATGGAGTTTAGTCAAATCAGTGTGAGCCGGCTAAACACTAGCTCTGCTCCCGACCTGTCCACTAGGGGCCGAGAGGTCTGTACCGTGTATGGAGTTTACACACAACCGTGCTGAAGGACCTGCGGTGATGTCACCGTCATGTGATCAGTGTGGGAGGGGCTCAGCAGTGAAGAGGAGGTGGTGAAGCACCTGGGGTGACCTCACTATCATGTGATCAGTGCAGTGGGCGGAACTCAGCGGCAGAAAGGATTGGAGGGGAGGACTTCACAGTCATGTGGTCACTTGATTCAACTACAGAGAGCCGTCCCTGCGCTGATCATATGACAGTGATGTCACCCCAGGTCCTTCACCACCTCCTCTCCTGAGCCCCGCCCCCTGCAATGATCACATGACAGTGACATCACCCCAGGTCCTTCACCACCTCTTCTCCTCTCCACTGCTGAGCCCCGCCCCCTGATCACATGTCAGTGACGTCACCCCAGGTCCTTCAGCTCTGGCAGTGCAGCAGATACTGGGCGGCTCCTGGTCGGTAGTCACTGCTGAGCCCCGCCCCCTGCACTGATCACATGATGGTGACGTCACCCAGGTCCTTCAGCTCTGGCAGTGCAGCAGACACTGGGCAGGTCCTGGTCGGTAGTCAGGGCTCTTGTTCTCTCTGGTATCAGCCATTCCTCCAGCCTGCAGGTAAGATGAGCTGTGAGGAGACAGTGTGGTGGAGAGCTCAGACATGTCCCCTCTGGAGATTCTCCTCCATTACACACAAGGAATCCTTCTCTGCTCCTCAGCTTAGTATGATGGGGGGAGTAGTGAGGATAGTGGGGGTTGTCATCATTCGCTGGCCCCTGACTGTCCTGGTGAGGGGCCCCTGCATCCAGGAGGAGAATGGATGGAGCGGGGCCCGGCCTGAGCTCAGCTCTCTCCAGTCTCTTCTCTAGGAGTTGTGGACACAGCTGAGCACAGCCCAGAGGTGGGACCTGCATCTATCAGACATTTATCTCCTGTGGAGCCACCAGAGATCTCCATGTTGGGGCCCCTGGAATCCATGTGGTGGGGGCTCTGAGAAGCGGGGCCCATCCAGGCTCAGGAAGTGCGGTTCTGGAGGTGACATGTGGTCTTGTCCCCTGGATGATTTCCTCTCCTCTTCTCATAAAGGCGCCTGCAGTACTAGAAGCCTCCAGCTCCTCCAGTTCTCTCCTCTTCTCCTGAATGACCACCAAGGATGGACAGGAAGGAGATCAGCAGAAGAATATTAGACCTCACCTTGGAGATCATCTCCCTGCTGAGCGGAGAGGTAAACTTTTCTAGATTTCTCTCCTCTTTATTGTATTCTGTAACAAGTCAGACATCGGGAAGGAGAATCCATCATAGGAAGTGATAGGAAGAGTCCAGGGTCCTGGAGAACGGCCTCCAGACCTTCCAAGTGATGGAGAACCTGAAGATCAGCCTCCAGTATGGTGAGTGATGTGTCATGTGACCAATAGTCATGTTGTAGGAGCCATGAGAAGGTAAGTAGGCATTTTGTACCCAGGAGGAGAGCACATGGCCCTTGAAGGGTTCCTTCCCTAAGTGTCTCTCTCCATCCACAGGAGTACACAATAGTGAAGAAGACATCGGGGGACTGTGTGACTCCCATCATCCATCTCCAGGAGTCAGGAGGGCAGAGCAGGACCCCTCACCCCATCACAGAGCCTCCCCCTCACCCCCTGATACATGAGCAGAAGATCCTAGAACTCACCCACAAGATGATGGAGCTGCTGACTGGAGAGGTGACACTGCTGGGAATGCTGGGAAATTCTCCAGTAACAGCACTGGAGGGGTCTGGGTGATGACGGTGTCATTGTGTTGTCAGGTTCCTCTAAGGTGTCAGGATGTCACTGTCTATTTCTCCATGGAGGAGTGGGAGTATATAGAAGGCCACAAGGATCTGTACAAGGAGGCCATGATGGAGGAGCACCAGCCTCTTATATCACAAGGTAAGAGCCGTCATGTGCGGTGTATACACGTGTGTGCAGTGACATGTAATGGAGGAGCACCAGCCTCTTATATCACAAGGTAAGAGCCGTCATGTGCAGTATATACACGTGTGTGCAGTGACATGTAATGGAGGAGCACCAGCCTCTTATATCACAGGGTAAGACCCGTCATGTGCAGTGTATACACGTGTGTGCAGTGACATGTAATGGAGGAGCACCAGCCTCTTATATCACAAGGTAAGAGCCGTCATGTGTAGTGTATACACGTGTGTGCAGTGACATGTAATGGAGGAGCACCAGCCTCTTATATCACAAGGTAAGAGCCGTCATGTGCAGTGTATACACGTGTGTGCAGTGACATGTAATGGAGGAGCACCAGCCTCTTATATCACAAGGTAAGAGCCGTCATGTGCAGTGTATACACGTGTGTGCAGTGACATGTAATGGCGGAGCACCAGCCTCTTATATCACAGGGTAAGACCCGTCATGTGCAGTGTATACACGTGTGTGCAGTGACATGTAATGGAGGAGCACCAGCCTCTTATATCACAAGGTAAGAGCCGTCATGTGCAGTGTATACACGTGTGTGCAGTGACATGTAATGGAGGAGCACCAGCCTCTTATATCACAAGGTAAGAGCCGTCATGTGTAGTGTATACACGTGTGTGCAGTGACATGTAATGGAGGAGCACCAGCCTCTTATATCACAAGGTAAGAGCCGTCATGTGCAGTGTATACACGTGTGTGCAGTGACATGTAATGGAGGAGCACCAGCCTCTTATATCACAAGGTAAGAGCCGTCATGTGCAGTGTATACACGTGTGTGCAGTGACATGTAATGGAGGAGCACCAGTCTCTTATATCACAAGGTAAGAGACGTCATGTGCAGTGTATACACGTGTGTGCAGTGACATGTAATGGAGGAGCACCAGCCTCTTATATCACAAGGTAAGAGACGTCATGTGCAGTGTATACACGTGTGTGCAGTGACATGTAATGGAGGAGCACCAGCCTCTTATATCACAGGGTAAGAGCCGTCATGTGCAGTGTATACACGTGTGTGCAGTGACATGTAATGGCGGAGCACTAGCCCAAATACACACATGGCTTTATCTACAAAAGACTGAATTCCCCAAATGGGCAGTAAAGATCAGAACGTCGCCTCAAAAAGAGGGAAAGTATTTACCCCCCATGCTGAGGAGGAAAGCAGAGGAAGTGACACATGAAATAACACCGCACCGAGGAGAGACACCGGGTCACCATATCCTGAGCTCCGGCTGTTTGTAAGAAGGAAGAAAAATAATAGAAAATGGGAGCAAAACAGCAGCAAATCTTAAACCGCTATAGAGAGAAACATCAGGAGGACGGCGGGGGTTTGGTCGGTACCACCAGAGGAAACGAAGCAGAGCTGTGCCCGGCACAGAGGACGTGTGACCCCATATAATATAAACCAAACTGTAAAATAACCGCAACAGAGAAATAGCAATGAAGTATTAATAATCCGTAAAGATCCACAGTCACCGGCCAATCCGAATCCAGGATCCAGACTGAACCTCTGGCAGGAGATGGTCTGGAGCCTGATCCCTGAACTCTGATCCTCTGCCTCCTGACCAGTGCTTGTTCCCTGTGCTGACCCTGACCTCTGGACTGATTTACGGATTTGCACAAACTCGGCTTGCCAAGCGCCCTGTCTGTTTCCTGACCACGCGTTCTGCCTGATCCCTGGTGTCTTTGATCCCTGTGGGTCAGCAGTGGTTCCACACCTACAGCCATAACCTATTTCTCAGGCCCCCACACTTTTATGGAGATCCCAGGCTGTGTCATGGCTTCCTTAACCAGTGCACTATTCATTTCGAACTGCAACGTCATCAGTTTTCTTCGGACCGTGCTAAGGTGGCCTTTATTATTCCACTTCTGTCATGCAAAGTGTTGACAGGAGTGGAACTGGGACGTATATATATCTTCTCCTGCTGACCACGAGTATTTCCTGATCCCATGGTGCTTTACACTGGTGTCCCTGGTCTCAGTGGGTCAGCAGTCAACCACTCCAGTTCTATTGGTACAGTGAGTCCACAACCGCAACTCTGCCCATGATATCTATGGGGGTCATTTATTAAGACGCCGGTCTTAAAGGGGTTGTCCGGGTTCAGAGCTGAAGCCAGACTTTCCCATATTTTCACCCAGGCAGCCCCCCTGAGGCTAGCATCGGAGCATCTCATGCTCCAATGCGCTCCCTTGCGCAGGGCACAGGCTTTTTTGTTTACAATAACACACTGCCGGGCGGAGGCTTCCGCCTGGCAGTGTGTCCGGTGACGTCACCAGCTCTGATGGGAGTGCTTTAGCGCTTCCCTAGCCGTTTTACTGGCTAGGGCAGCGCTAAAGCCCGCCCATCAGTGCCGGTGACGTCACCTGGCAGCCCCATGGAGAGCCCGGTTCATCACCGGAACTCCTGAAAATGCCTTTGCTCTGCACGATTTAGCGCAGGGCAAAGGAGAGCATCGGAGCATGAACTGCTCCGATGCTCCTGTCAGGGGGCTGCCTGGGTGAAAATTGAGGTATGTCCGGGTTCAGCTCTGAACCCGGACAACCCCTTTAATAAACCCTATAGCAGGCAGTGGATCTGCCGAAGTTATGAAGAGGCGCTGGCTTTAACTTCGACATAACTTCGCTGTATCCAGTGCCAGTCGAAATGTTAGCTTCCTAGAAGCTTATGTTTATACCATTTTTTACACATAAAACAGAAGTAGAATGAGCTGAATAAGACGGACCTGACGGTCCTTCTCTGCCCACGCCACGACCACTTTTTAAGACCTGGCATGAGCAGATTACGGCCTAATATAGACGTATTTCTGATAGTAAATGACCTCCTAAATCCTTTAGATGTTTTCTCATTTAATGCAAAGCCTGAGTTTGAACATCCGAAGTGTTGTGGATTTGGACTGCTTCTCATGGTAGTCCTCTAGATCTGCAGATATTTCTGACCTTTGAGATAAGGGACTGAAAATCCTGTTTGGTTAGAATACATTTTAAAGGTTGTGCCCACAATGAATGATCGAGATCCTCAGAGATTCCTTCACTAGAGGTATGGGAGGCGGGAGATGACCAATGTCTCTGTGGGCATAGGTAGGTCTCCCGCTGGAGTCTCCCCGTCTCTTTCTGAGTTCCTGTCGGTGGATATAGAGCTGCTGCTCTAATGGCGAAGGAGGGACAATCTGCCTGGGAGCTTTAGATAATGGCAGTAAGGAGCCTGTATCTTCCAGAGGGAGCTGCTATTGAAGAGCATCCGAGAGGTCTCTTGGAGTGGCAGTATCACTCAGAAAAGATGAGGAGGGTTCTGGTACCTCAGTCTGTCTTTCTAAGGGGGTTGTGGGAGTCACAACACCAGGAGGGAGATCTGAAGCAGGTGCCAACATGGAGCTCTGAAGTGTAGAGCACAGGAGACAGGTAGAACTTCAGGGCATTCTTTAAAGTAACTGTTTGGGAGGCAGTAACGGTTTTAGGAGGACTTTGGTGTTTTTTTTTGTCCATCACAGTCATGTTTTAAGGATGATGGTTGGTATTTTAAGTGATGGGTACTGGGAGCACAAGAGAGACATGAGCAGCAAGTCATGCACCCCTCCCCTGTAACTGCCCTTCCATCTTCCGAGTAGAGTGGGGGCTTCAGTGATATCAGGGGTTCCTGTTCCTGTCCAGCAGGTTGGCAGTCTCATCAGATATTTTTTTCTTTTTTCTTTTCCCATTCCCATTAGGAATAAGGAATTGTCATCCCAGGGAAAGGAGACTTGTAGGGGGATATAGATGTAGAGCTTTCTCCAACACCTCGGAGCCTGGTGGAGAGGAGACTGGGAGTAGTTGTTTTGTCTGATCTATAGACAGATCTACAGGAGACCATGTATTCATCACTGTGTCCTTGTGTCTCCACAGATGGATCCAGGAGGAGAAATCCACCAGAGAGATGTCCCCGTCCTCTGTATTCCCAGGACTGTCCAGAGGAGAAGGTCCCAGAGAACACTCAGGTAGATGGAGCTGAGCCCTATACACATCTATATAGGGGGGTCCTGCAGTCATAGAGGGGTCATAGATTGTGGGGGTCTCTTCTGTGGATCTGTTAGATTTCCCACCTGTCTGCTGTATTGTACTGAATTGTTACAGATGACAAATCAGGAAGAAGATCTGATTATTATTAAAGTGGAGGATGAAGAAGAGAGGATGATGGGCGATCCCCCGTGTAAGAGTGATGTGGAGGAGGACATTCCAGGAGATGTCACCACAGGTATGGAATCATGAATGGAGAAAGTGACTTCAGATTCTGTCCTTGGTGCCTTCAGGGCATCAGGTCTAAGATCTATTTAATAATGACTGCAGAAAAACTTTCTGTATTAATAATGTCCAGTTGGTTTTAAAGGAGTGTAGGCTGGTTGCCAGACCTGGTCCACCAGAAATGCCAGATCCAAAATCCACTGGGAATCAGAGAGCACAGGATAGTCTTTGTGTTTTTCTTCCAGAAACAACTTTACCTGACTCAAAAGTAAAAAAAAAATGAGATATCACCTTACCTCTTGAAAGCCACCTTACAGAGCAGTGAAGTGGCAAATTTCGGAACTGTCAGAACCTCCCAGGGAGCCAGTAGTGGGATGAGGAACCCACTGGCAGTAAGCAGCTGACAGCCCAGAACGCGGTACAAGTTTAGGGATAATCCAAGAGGGGTAGTCAATGTCCAATCCGGGTCGAGGCAGGCAGCGAAGGTTCAAGGCGGAAGACAGTCCAGGGGGTCAGTAGCCGGGAAGGATACAAAGAAACAACAGGCAATAGAAGGATCTGCAGGGAGGCTAGGTGTTCACCATAAGATGGAATAACTCAGCAATGAGCCAGAGCTCAGGCCAGGTCTTTATAGCCAGGGAAGGTAGGAACCACCCTCCCCAGGAACCAATGGCAGGCGAGGAAGGTGGAAGGTGTGTACTGGGAATCTCCCTCAGCAAGGCTCACACCTGACAGCCGGATAATGCAGGAACGCTATGCACCCGGAAATATGCGAGCAGTCTGTGTACTGCGCACACGCCTCGCACCCGCACCTCGGGCACCAGGTGTTCTACCGAGCTGAAGGGGAACCCGTGCCCTGCGCCGTGCCCGTGGTCCCAGAGTAGGGGGTAGCCTGCTTCCTGACAGAGCCCCCCACCAAGGAGTGGCCTCCGGACGCGACCCTGGGAAGGCCTCTCGGGGTGAGCCCGATGGAACGCCCGCACCTTGGCGGCCGCATGGACATTCCCCAAGGGCTCCCAGGAACGCTCCTCGGGACCGTACCCCTTCCAGTGGATGAGATACTCCAGGACCCCACGCCGGCAGCGGGAGTCCAGGATCTCCTGGACTTCATACTCATCATCGTTATTCACCTGGATGGGAGGTGGTGGAGCAGGTGCCTGGTCCGGGAACGGGTTGGCACGGTGTGGTTTCAACAAGGACACGTGGAATACCGTGTGGATTCCCAGGGAAGTAGGCAACTGGAGCTTGGCTGCAACGTTGTTGACCATACTCGCGATCTCAAAGGGACCAAGGTAACGGGGTCCCAGTTTTCAGGAGGGACAGGACAGCTTGAGGTGCTGTGTGGAAAGCCACACCTTGTCCCCGTCTTTGTACCTGGGCAATTCTGTGCGTCTACGGTCTGCCTGCATCTTGTGCCGCTGCTGAGCGGCCTGGAGTTGTTGCGTTAGGGTCCGCCTCAGTTCTCGTAGGAGCCGGAGCCGTTGAGCCACTTCAGGCACCGGGACATCAAGGGGGAGATCCGGGAGAGTTGCGGGATGATAGCCATAGTTGGCATAGAATGGTGAGAGCCCGGTGGAGGAATGAAGCTGATTGTTGAAGGAAAATTCCGCGAAGGGGAGATGGCTCACCCAGTCGTCTTGTAGATGGGATGTAACAGTGTTCTGAGTGGCATTTTAATGCATTTAGCTTGTGTTTGCGAAGTTCAGTACCTGTCGGAAAGATGTGGTCCATTTTAGCATGTTGTGAGGCAAAGTATCGCTGAAGATTTGAAGCTTTAAAATGTGATGGTGATGGCTGGCATATCAAACAGAATGGCTTCCCTTTCCTTTCAGTGCAAAAATGCAAATCCTCCCACTCCGGTAGAAATGTTGTGTTCATCTTCATATTTACGCTTGGCTTTATGTTTCCCAGACATTGCCATGTTACGTTGACGTTTCAGCGTTCTCCTTACTGAGGGGTGGGGGCTGGCTTTGATTTTGTTTGGATTCCTAGTTTTGTTTGGTTTCCTCCAATTATTTTTTGTCCTATGTAAGACACTGCTAGGTTTTAGATGAGAAAAATATGAAAAAATAATCTTTATAAGACCTAAGATAAGACTCCCAATCCTCATCAGACCTTCAAATCAGACCATAAGACCTCCAAAATAAGACCCCTAATGCTCAGATAAGACATCACAAATCAGACACCCCCATGCTCGGATCACCCACAATGCTCAGACGACCCCCTTCCCATGCTCAGATGATCTGACATGGGGGGAGATGTGAGCATGGGGTGTCTGATTTGTGGTGTCTGATGTAAGCACTGGGGGGCTTCTTTTGTGGGTCTAATGAGGATAAGGGGGTCACAATCTGAGCTCATACTACCCCCATGTCAGATAAGACCCCCATGCTTAGTACTTCAATAATAAAAAAAAAATCTTGCATCTCCTAATCTGTGCCCCTGTGCTGCTCTGTAGGACCAGGGCTCTCTCCACAGTGACCTGACATGTACATGGTCAGATGACACCCTCATGGTCAGATGACACCCCCATGCTCAGATGACACCACCATGCTCAGATGACACCCCCATGCTCAGATGACACCCCCATGCTCAGATGACACCCCCATGCTCAGATGACACCCCCATGCTCAGATGACACCCCCATGCTCAGATGACACCCCCATGCTCAGATGACACCCCCATGCTCAGATGACACCCTTATGCTCAGATGACACCCTTATGCTCAGATGACACCCTTATGCTCAGATGACACCCTCATGCTCAGAAGACACCCCATTCTGAGATCATGTGTGGGGGGTGATTTGACATAGGGTAGATGTGAGCATGGGGTGTCTGATTTTTGGTGTCTTATGTGAGCACTGGGGGGGCTTATTTTTGTGGGTCTAATAAGGATTTGGGGGTATTATCTGAGCTCATACTACCCCCATGTCGGATAAGACCCCCACGATCAGTACTTCAATAATAAACTATGGACTGTTCTCCATGTATAGGAGGCTTATCCTGCCGTACTTATGCTGACGCTGCTCTGGGGACTATGGCGCCCTCTCCACTGTGACCTAACGCTGTGCGGGTCACGACATAGTGGAGAGCGCTGCTGAGAGGAGTGCAAAGTAGAGGAATAGCTGGCCCGCTCCCCCGTCGAGCCGTATATGTAGACAGAGGAGAGTGAGAGCTGGCTGGACCGCTCCCCTGCAAGCCGCAAATGAAGGTGCAAGGAGCCGCATGTGGCTCGCGAGCCACGGGTTGGCCACCCCTGATCTATACGATTTTTATCTTTTTCTGTTGTTGAACACATCTTTATTTGAATACATTTTTGGTCATCCATATAAAATAAAATGGCGCGCAGATATTTCAGCGCTGAAGTGGCGTATGCTTTTGTTTGTTCCTCCAGCGAGGAAAGTGGTGTGGAAGAGTCCGGTTCTGAATATGAACCCATTGAAGGCAGCGGCACAACTGCAAGCTCTGGTGGCTCTGATTGTGACACCCACATGCCACCAAAAATCCAGAGAAAGCAGCAGAGTTTAGTCGTCAGTAAAGAGAAATGTTTGGCGAGATGTGCCACGGCCGTCTACAACCACGGGCACGAAGAGCAAGTCACAGCAGTGGCGAACAGAATGGTGAACCTGGGTATGGAACCACCATTGCTGAGGTCCACAGTGAGCCTCAAACACGATCTGCCCAGTCTGACATCCTACCAGTCCTAATATTCCATACATCATATGCCAGTTTTTCATCCGCGATGGCCAGGTCACGTTTCCAAATTTTGATGAGATTTTTACATTTCAACGATAACACCCTTTGTCGAATGATATTCCAGCTGGGCAAGACAGACTTTACAAACTGAGGCCTCTTGTATCATACCTTAATGGGAAATTTTGAGAAATGTATACCCCACCCCACCCCCCCCCCAAGTATAATGTCGCATTCGATGAATCTCTGATCCACTTTACTGTCTGACTGTCGTACAAACAGTACAACCCAAGTAAACGTTCTAGATATGGTGTCAAGATGTATACGTTGTACGAAAGTGGGACCGGCTACACCTATACATTTAGGGTGTAAGAAGGAAAGGGCAGCCAGTTGGATCCCCCTGATTGCTCATCCCATATGGGCTCAAATGGGAAAATTGTCTTATATCTAATGACTCCACTACTAAGACAAGGCTATCATCTGTATGTGGACAACTACTATACAAGTATTCCACTGTTCTGACACTTGTATGAGAGGGAACCGTGTCCTGTGGGACAATTGGAAAAAAACAAGAGGGTCTTCCCACAGTCAACGATCATTAAAAATCTAAAGAGAGGAGAATCAGTGTCTCTGTCTAGCTCAGAATTGCTGGCTGTGAAATACAGAGATAAGAAAAATGTTCCAGGACGTCTAAGTCGAAGAGATGCACTTACTGAAAAGCCGCTCCGTGTCGTTGGATACAATAAGTACATGGGGGCAGAAGATTTCAACAACCAAATGATGAAACCAAAATGGGCACTACGAAAAATCCAAGCAGTAGTATACAAAGAATCTAGAAATCAGGGTTATTTTCTCAATTTTCAAGAGGAAGTTATAATATCACTACTGTACCCAACAGGTGATATTCCTGTGAGCTCTGGGTCTGAGTCCGTCAGTAGACTGATCGAAAGGCATTTCCCTGACACCATTCCTCATTCCGGAAGCAAAACTAGCCGGCAGAAGAGGTGCAGGGTTTGTACAAGGAATGGAATTAGAAGACACAAGATAATATTGTCCCCAGTGTCCATCAAACCCTGACCTCTGTGTAAAAAAAATTGCTTCAAGGAATATCACATTGTCATTGTGTTGAAGGTGCTTTTTAGGGTTCAGCAGTTGACAAAATCTGTTCTGGCAGTGTGGTGAAAAGGTATTTTAATTTTGTCCACCTAAATTCCCCAAAAAAGCCAAAAGCGCAAAATGTCCAAATGTCCTTAAGATGAATACCTTAGGGGTTCAACATATTAAAAGGTGGTCACTTTGTGGGTGTTTGTCAGGTTTTGGTACTGTACAACGTGTTCTGGCGGTATGGTGCCATAAAATCAGCAATAGAACAATAAATCTCCATAATCTATAATGCGCTGCAATCCATTGAAGTCTTCCAGTGAGTTCAATATATATGTAAAAAAACATATAGGGTATCATTCCAAATGGCAGGAGTATATGAATGTGTGTTTTTTTTTTTTTTAAGGCCATCTGGTGAAGGTGAAAGGCCACTAAACCAAAACAATTGTACAAACCGGATTCCCAAAAAGTTGGGACACTATACAAATCGTGAATAAAAACTGAATGCAATGATGTGGAGGTGCCAACTTCTAATATTTTATTCAGAATAGAACATAAATCGCGGAACAAAAGTTTAAACTGAGAAAATGTACCATTTTATGGGAAAAATATGTTGAATCAGAATTTCATGGTGTCAACAAATCCCCAAAAAGTTTGGACAAGGCCATTTTCACCACTGTGTGGCATCTCCCCTTCTTCTTACAACACTCAACAGACGTCTGGGGACCGAGGAGACCAGTTTCTCAAGTTTAGAAATAGGAATGCTCTCCCATTCTTGTCTAATACAGGCCTCTAACTGTTCCATCGTCTTGGGCCTTCTTTGTTGCACCTTCCTCTTTATGATGCACCAAATGTTCTCTATAGGTGAAAGATCTGGACTGCAGACTGGCCATTTCAGTACCCGGATCCTTCTCCTACGCAGCCATGATGTTGTGATTGATGCAGAATGTGGTCTGGCATTATCTTGTTGAAAAATTCAGGGTCTTCCCTGAAAGAGATGACGTCTGGATGGGAGAAGATGTTGTTCTAGAACCTGAATATATTTTTCTACATTGATGGTGCCTTTCCAGACATGCAAGCTGCCCATGCCACACGCACTCATGCAACCCCATACCATCAGAGATGCAGGCTTCTGAACTGAGCGTTGATAACAACTTGGGTTGTCCTTGTCCTCTTTGGTCCGAATGACATGGCGTCCCAGATTTCCAAAAAAGAACTTTGAATCGTGACTCGTCTGACCACAGAACAGTCTTCCATTTTGCCACACTCCATTTTAAATGATCCCTGGCCCAGTGAAAACGCCTGAGCTTGTGGATCTTGCTTAGAAATGGCTTCTTCTTTGCACTGTAGAGTTTCAGCTGGCAACGGTGGATGGCACGGTGGATTGTGTTCACTGACAATGGTTTCTGGAAGTATTCCTGAGCCCATTCTGTGATTTCCTTTACAGTAGCATTCCTGTTTGTGGTGCAGTATCGTTTAAGGGCCCGGAGATCACGGGCATCCAGTATGGTTTTATGGCCTTGACCCTTACGCACAAAGATTGTTCCAGATTCTCTGAATCTTCGGATGATGTTATGCACAGTTGATGATGATAGATGTAAAGTATTTGCAATTTTTCGCTGGGTAACACCTTTCTGATATTGCTCCACTATCTTTCTGCGCAACATTGTGGGAATTGGTGATCCTCTACCCATCTTGGCTTCTGAGAGACACTGCCACTCTGAGAAGCTCTTTTTATACCCAATCATGTTGCCAATTGACCTAATTAGTGTTAATTGGTCTTCCAGCTCTTCGTTATGCTCAAATTTACTTTTTCCAGCCTCTTATTGCTACTTGTCCCAACTTTTTTGGGATTTGGTGACACCGTGAAAATTTGAATCAACGTATTTTTTCTTTAAAATGATACATTTACTCGGATTAAACGTTTGATCTGTCATCTACGTTTATTACAAATAAAATATTGACATTTGCCATCTCCACATCATTGCATTCAGTTTTTATTCACAATTTGTTTAGTGTCCCAACTTTTTTGGAATCCGGTTTGTAGAAAAAATGCCTTTTTTGTCTACCTAAATTCATTAAATTTTCCTAAAAAATACAAAAGTGCAAAATGTCAAAATTTTCCCAAGATAAATACCTTAAGAGGTCAACATATTAAAAAGTTGTCACTTTGTGGGTGTTTCTCAGTTTTTGGTTCTGTACAACATGTGTTCGGGCTTGATGGTGCCATAATACCAGCAATAGAAAAATTAGCATCCAATATCTATAATGCACTCCACTCATTTCAGGTCTCATGGTGGGCCCAGACAGTAGTTAAACATCAATTTTCATTGTACACACATACGGTAATGTTTTTTAGACATGTTTTTTTTTCTTGAAATCTTTTGTAACGGTTACAAAATATTGGCAAGAATGTAAAAATATACTTTTTTTAAATAATTTTCATAATTTTTTTATTAATATGTCATCTAATGACATAAAAGAAAGGTCTAAGGTTAAAAAAATTTTCAAATACATGTAGGTTGGCTCAGAAAATAAATTATAAATATTTGCTGTTACGTAGATAGGACCATTGGCCTGGTAAGGAAGGAGGATAAATATTCTGGTAATTAAGTGGTTACATTTAAATTTTTTATCTTAACAGAAAATCCCAGTAAAAATTTGGAGGGAAACGTCATGTTATCAGTATCGGATGAAGATAATATTAATCGTTCTTCAGGAGGAGACCTTATTACCCTTAATGTACATTCAGAAGTTCACGGTACAGATCTGTCATATAATCATGAAGACTCTTCTGACCAATCACAGATTGTTTCCACAAGTACTGGGGGTGAAAAGTTTCAACGTGGTAAAGAGTTCGCAAAAAGCTTACATCTTTCTACACCACAAATTCACACAGGAGAGAAGCCGTATTCATGTTCAGAATGTGGGAAATGTTTTACAGAAAAATCTAATCTTGTTTTACATGAGAGAGTTCACACAGGAGAGAAGCCATATTCATGTTCAGAATGTGGGAAATGTTTTACAAAGATATCACATCTTGTTACACATAAGACAATCCACACAGGAGAGAAGCCATATTCATGTTCAAAATGTGGGAAATGTTTTAAACAGAGTTCAGAACTTGTTACACATGAAAATAGTCATATAGGAGACGAGCTGTACTCATGTTCAGATTGTGGTAAGGGTTTTACAGATAAATCAAGTCTTGTTAGACATGAGAGAATTCACACAGGAGAGAAGCCATATTCATGTTCAGAATGTGGGAAATGTTTTACACAAAAATCACATCTTGTTACACATCAGAGAATTCACTCGGGAGAGAAACCATATTCATGTTCAAAATGTGGGAAATGTTTTAAACAGAGTTCACATCTTGTTACACATGAAAATAGTCACACAGGAGACAAGCTATACTCGTGTTCCGATTGTGTTAAATGTTTTACAGATAAATCAAGTCTTGTTAGACATAAGAGAATTCACACAGGAGAGAAACCGTATTCATGTTCAGAATGTGGGAGGTGCTTTTATGACAAATCAAGCCTTGTTAAACATATGAAAAGTCACACAGGAGGGTAGCCAAATTAATGTTCAGAATGTGGAAAGCACTTTTCGGAGAAAAGAGATCTTGTCATACCACTGTCACATATTTTAATATATCAGGTTTTTCATGGATCTTAAATAGCTAAGAAGCCAGTTTATGTTTTTTTGTGGAATTATCTAGGATCAGAAAAGCAATCAAATTATATTTCTCTAAGGTCAACTGTGACCGACATCTATGGAAAAGTACTGTGGGCATATAAGGAAGAGCAGTGAAGATGAACTGTCCCCATGAACCTTGCTTCTTATCACTGTATTCACACCTCCACCCACACTGCGGGAGAGTCCAGAGTGACATGGGGCGAATTAATGGCGCTCCATGGAATTGTTTTATAATGTATGTGGATGAATTAATTAGGGATGCATTAGGTATCACAGTCTCAATACTTTTATGCCCTGCTTAGTTCGATACCAGGATTGTCAGTACAGGGGCCATGAGGCACCCCTGTCCGAGCCAAAAATCATGGAGAGCGTGAGCTCTGCTACCACTGTCCAGTGCAGGGGGATGGGGGGGGGGGGGCAAGGTGTTAGTGTTCACCTCCATGGATTGTTCTTCGGTGACTTATTTTCCTGAGTTCTGAGATGTGGAGCCACCACTGCTGGAGCTCGGGTAATCACATTCAGTACTAGCTCATACTGGTGGTTCACACAGTGGGCTATTGTCCGACCATATAAAAAATATGAAAGGTCTATTGATGCCACATGATGGCTACTAGCAAACATCTGATAAATCCTGTATAGAAAGAATTGTAAAAAAATACATCTTATATTTTATATTTTACTGTTTACATATCCACATGCTGACAGAAGTCTATGGATACTATGCTACTCTGTTTCTTTAACCACTTCACATCCAGGCCATTTACCCCCTTCCTGACAGAGCCTAACTTTGCAAATCTGATGCGTCACTTTATGTGGTAATAACTTTGGAACGCTTTTTACTTATTCAAACCATTCTGAAATTGTTTTCTCGTGACACATTGTACTTCATGACAGTAGTAAATTTGAGTCGATATATTTCACCTTATTTATAAAATAAGGCTACTTTCACACTGGCGTTTCTGGGCCCGCTTGTGAGATCCGTTTCAGGGCTCTCACAAGTGGCCCAAAACTGATCAGTTTAGCCCCAATGCATTCTGAATGGATAAGGATCCGCTCAGAATGCATGTTTGCTCCAATCAGTCTTCATTCCGCTCTGGAGGCGGACACCAAAACTCTGCTTGCATCGTTTTGATGTCCGTTTGACGAAACTGAGCCAAACGGATCCGTCCTGACTTACAATGTAAGTCAATGGGGACGGATCTGTTTTCACTGACACAATATGGTGCAATTGAAAACGGATCTGCCTCCCATTGACTTTCAGTGTAAGTCAAAACGGATCCGTTTGCATTATCATGAACATGGTATGGTAATGTGAACGGATACAAGCATTTGCATTATAGGTTCCACACCTAACGCAGGTGTGAAAGTACCCTAATCCCAAATTTTGAAAAATTTGCAATTTTTTAAATTTCTATTTCTCTGCTTTTAAAACAGAAAGTGATGCCTCATAAAATATTTATTACTTAACATTCCCCATATGTCTACCTTATGTTGGCATAATTTTGTAAATGTCTTTTCTTTTTCTTTTTCTTTTTTTTTTTTTTTTTTTTTTTTTTTTAGGACGTAAAAAGGCTTAAAATTTTTAGAAGCAATTCCTAAAATTTTTAAGAAAATTTCCAAAGCCCACTTTTTAAAGACCAGTTCAGGTCTGAAGTCACTTTGTGGGGCTTACATAGTGGAAACCCCCCATAAATGACCCCATTGTAGAAACTACACCCCTCAAGTTTCTCAAAGCTGATTTTGCTAACTTTGTTAACCCTTTAGGTGTTCCACAAGAATTAAAGGAAAATGGAGATGACATTTCAAAATTTCACTTTTTTGGCAGATTTTCCTTTTTAATCCATTTTTTTCTTTAACACATTGAGGGTTAACAGCCAAACAAAACTCAATATTTATTACCCTGATTCTCCGGTTTACATAAACACCCCAGCTGTGGTCGTAAACTGATGTAAGGGCACTCGGCAGGGCGCAGAAGAAAAGGAGCACAGTATGGTTTTTGGAAGGCAGATTTTGCTGAACTGGTTTTTAGATGCCATGTCCCATTTGACGCCCCCCCAGATGCATCCTTACAGTAGAAACTCCCAAAAAGTGAACCAATTTTGGAAACTGGAGGATAAGGTGCCAGTTTTATTGGTACTATTTTGGAGTACATATGATTTTTAATTGCTCTATATTACGTTTTTTTGTGAGGCAAGGTAACCCAAAAAAGTTTTTTTACTTTGACAGGGTAAATCATGTGCTATTTTTATTGAGTAGGTTAGTATGGACACAATGATATCCAATAGGTTAGTATGGACACAATGATATCCAATATGTCTACTTTCTTTGTTTCAGTTTTACATAAAGCATTTTTTTTTTTAAAAAATTATGTTTTTGTGTCTCCATTTTCTGAACGCCATATTTCTTTATTTTTCTGCTGATAGTCTTGTGCAGGGGCTCTTTTTTTGCAAGAAGAGTTGACGTTTTTAATGGTACTATTTTTGGGTACATATGATTTTTTTGATAATTCATTATTACACTTTATGGGGCAAGGTGACCAAAAAAATCTGTTGTTTTAACACTGTTTTTATTCATTTATTTTTACAGCGTTCACTTGAGGTGTTAGGTCATGTGACATTTCTATAGAGCAGATCCTTACGGATGTGGCAATACCTAATATGTATACTTTTTCTTAAAGTTTTACACAATAATAGCATTTTTGAAACAAAAAATGATGTTTTAATGTCTCCATGTTTTAAGAGCTATAGTTTTTTTTATTTTTTGAGCGATTTTCTTATGTTTGTTCTCATTTTTTGCAGGATGAGTTGACTGTTTTATTGGTACCATTTTGTGGGACATACGCCTTTTTGATCACTTGGAGTTGCACTTTTTGTGATGAAAGGTGACAAAAATGGCTTTTTTTGACACAGTTTTTATATTTTTTTGATGGTGTTTATCAGACGGGGTGGATCTTGTGATATATTTATAGAGCCGGTCGTACTTATCAGACGGGGTAGATCTTGTGATATATTTATAGAGCCGGTCGTCATGGACACAGCAATACCAAATATGTCTATTTTATATAATTATTTGTTCTATTTTTAACATTTTTTTATTACTTAATTGTTTTTTTTTGTTTTTTTTTAACACTTTATTTTTTATTTATTTTACCTGTTGTATCCCCCATAAGGTCATACAAGACCTCTAGAGGACATTTAACTTTGCTTTTTTTTTTCCACTCTTGATTTCTCCTGTAACTGGGGCTGACATAGGAGCCCCAGTTACAGGGGAAATGCACCCCCCAGAGACACTGTACAGCAGAATACAACGCTGTACAGCCTCAGTGCAGGGCTGATCGAGGTCTATGGAAGACCTGACAGCTCCTGCAGTCTCCCGGCCCTGGCGGTCACATGACGCATAGCGCTTCCTGCTCTGTATGCAGCGATCTAGAAGGCAGGGACACCTGGGAACTGTCCCTACCTTCTCTCTGGGTTGCCCCGCTCGGCAGCTGCACGATAAGCGTGCAGCTGACATCTCTGAATAGATGTTCCAGAACCTCCATTCAGAGATAAACATCCACCTGTAGGACGTTTATATCCTATGGGCAGATGTGAAGTGGTTAAAGTAGTATCACATAGGAAAGGGGATTACTATTAGATCGGTGGGGATACTACCACTGCAACCCACCACTGAACATAAGAATGGGGGCCCTGTACCCTCTGCAGCACCCCTGAAAAGAAAGAAGTGGCCTGTCAGGCATGCATGTGGCCGCTCCATTCATTTCTATGGGAATTCTAGAGATAGCGGAGCACTGTACTCTGCATGTGCGACTGGCCTCTCCATTCTTTTCAGGGGGCTGCAGACGGTACAGGGCCCCCATTCACATGATTTGTGGATCAGCGGTAGGACCCCTACTGATCTAATGGTTATCCCCTATCCCAGTGGTGGTGAACCTATGGCACAGGTGTCAGAGGCGGAACTCGGAGCCCTCTCTATGGGCACCCGCACCCTGTAAAAAGTCTATAGTGTACCAATATGCAGAACATGCTATGAATGGCTCAGGCAGCGTACTGAATGCAGGCTATTATAGCTAAGTGATAAAGTACATGGAGGATATACTATATTGGACTTTAGTATTCAGGGTAAATTGCCGTGTTGGCACTTTGCGATAAATAAGTGGGTTTTGGTTTGCTGTTTGGGCACTCTGTCTCTAAAAGGTTCGCCATCACTTTCCTATCCTATGAATAAGGGAATTAATTCAACCCCTTTAACTCCCATTTACTTTTATAGGCCTTTCAGAAACCGTAGTGCAGTAGGAGTTTGGCTGCTTTTGTAAACCCAACCAGATTTTGCAGTTTGGATCCTATTCACCATCCACATTGTTCCAAACTAACTACCTCGTGTTATTAGATGAGGTTAAGAATAAATTATCCTCAGTCCTACGCTGGGAACTGCCCTACAATTACATTAATAACAAAGGTCTGGTCGAAATTTAAAGAATTAATAGGCCTGGTGGGGTTTAACGATTACACATCGTTATGGCGTAACCCTCAACTACCAGAACTGTTTAGATTGGAGGGCTTTTCCCCTTGAGAAGACAAAGGTATTTTATTTTTATATCAAGTACCATCACAGGGGTTGATGAAATCCTTCACGCAGCTACAGGAGGAATTTGGACTACCTAGAACCACGTTCTTCCAATATCTGCAGTTGAGACATGCTTTTCAGGAGCAATTTAAGGATGGCTTGCAATTGTCCGCCTCCCCCTCTATTGTGAAACAGTTATTAGGCGGCAGCACTGCTAGGGGTCTGCTATCACTGCTATATAAACATCTATTTCAGAAATGTACTACATTGGACCCCCTGCCTGTTAAGAGAAAGTGGGAGCAAGACATGGGTGAGATCTCCCAGGAGCAGTGGGACGATGTTCTGGTCCTGGCCCCCTAGTCTCACGCTTATTGAATCCCAAAGATTATCTGATTCACAGAGTATATAGAACCCAAAAATTCCTATTTAAGATAGGATGGCGCTTAGACTCAACCTGCCCCCGCTGTGGAGGAACAGAGCCATCATTAATACACATGTTCTGGGACTGCAGGAAATTGGGGGAGTTTTGGGAGGAGGTGATAACGATCATAACGAGGGCATCTCAAATACAGATACCTAGAGATCCCAAACGTTGTGTACTGGGAATTTTAGACTCATTGGGAGTGGATGATAAGAAATCCCCGAGTATCCAAAGAATGCTCTTCCGGGCTAGAGTCTTAATTGCCAAATACTGGATGCAGGAAAAGCCTCCCACTAGGCAGGAGTATATAAATAGACTAAATACAGTTTTACAATTTGAAAGTAGGGGGTACATGAAGAGGAGATGCCCAGGTAAATTTATGTCAATATGGCAGGGTTGGTTTGCAGTTCCTGGTATGGCATCTGTGGCTCTAATGAGGCATTGTCTGAGGGGGCAATTGTCCCTAACGGGGCAGCTGACATAGCACATTGTGTTTTCCGATATAGGCACTCATATGCAGAATTAGCCTTTTGAAAGGCTTATCATAACATTCTGTCTCTTGTTAGCCGTGAGGGTGGTGGTGCGGTGGTCTCTCCGTAGGGTTAGGGGGTGAGGAGTTTATTTATACTAGAAATGTATTCTGTCGCTCTAATTCTCCGTTTTTTATGTATCTGCATTTACTGTTATATATAATGCTGTTGAAATATTGTGACAAGAGCACTTCTACATGGAGTACATGATTGATATGAAGAATTGTACTCTTTGCAAATGCTGTATTTTCAGAAGAAATTTATTTTGATAAAAATTATATTTGATTAAAAAAAAAGTAGAATAAATTATCCTCCTTGACGTTCTTTGGTATTTCATGGACGGGGAGGATTGCTGTGGCCAAAATGGTAATCCTACCAAAGATTCTCTATACTTTTAGAAATGTGCCAGTCTACATTCCACCCTCCGATATCCCAAAATTACAATATTTGTTTATGCGGTTTGTGTGGGGTGGGAAGAGACTGAGGGTTAAGGCGGACATCCTGTTTTCCCATATACATCAAGGAGAGGTGACTTGTCCATCTTAGTCTTTATACTACAAACCAGTGATACTAGCTCAGTTGAAGCAATTGTGGTTAGGGGATATCTCTAAAAAAAAAATGGGTGCAAATTGAGCTTGGCCTATTAAGAGGACACAACATCCATATCTTCTTATACACATTCTGTATTTCGGGTTCCACAACAACTTTCTAAACTTGACCTCCTCAATTTCAGCTGCAATACAGATGTGGATTAACCCATCCCTCCACAGATGTTTTGACCCCATAGATATAATGGACATTCCTATATCCATTTTCCCAATTTCTCATCATTACATTGGACCGAGAAAAGTCTTCACTTTTTAAAGGATCTGGGTGTTCCTGACCTTCTGCAGTTCCCCATTTTAGCAGCTAAACATAACTTATCACCGTCAGGGTACTTCCAGTACATGCAACTCAGACACATACTTGGTTCTGGGTCAATCCCCATTGCTCAATTCTCTAATTTTCCTCTGTTAAGACTACAGATTTCTAATCCTAGTTCCAATTCCTACAGCATATCCTTCTGCTACATAAACTTGCTGAAAGAAAAGGGGGACAAGTTAGAAAAAATTGAAAACCACTGGCATCATGACTTAAACCAAAGCTTTACTGATGACCAATGGCCATCTGCTCTTACCTCTGTTTACACATTTTCTAAATAAAACACCTCAGATGTGTGCTGGAGATGTAATAGGTGAATTGGTTCTTATATACATATGTGGTGGGAATGTGGATTAATAAAGAAAGTTTGGCACCAGATTTTTTTCTGTACTATCCGATGTATGCCAATTTCAAATTGTCCCAGATCCGTCCTTAGCTCTTCTATCCCTTGGTATTGAGAAGTTCTCCTTTTTACACTCTACTATAATTTCTCATGCATGTATAGGTGAAACTCGAAAAATTAGAATATCGTGCAATATCGAATATCGTGCAACGTTCATTTATTTCAGTTTAATTCCTTTAATGCTTCTCGCAAGTGTCAATCCAAATGGGAAATATGGACTACTTCTATTTTTCATAAACCTTTTTAAATTGCTGTAGTCAGATAGATGCACAGTGTTGACTGAGAAAAGCCATATTAGCTATTAGATAGCAAGGATTCGAATTTATGAACGAACTGGCATCTCATCTCCCTCATGTTTGTTAGATAATTTTTTTTATGTCTTTCTATTTTTGTTGCATTTTGATTTAATTGTATTATTGTAAACCAATACCATTATACCTGTATTTCACATATTGCCTTATGTATCTCTGAGGGTATTTCAATCAAAAACAATGTTTCAAAAAGATTTTGCAGTTTGGAAATGGCAGCCAATGGGACAAGGTTTGGGGACTCCCATTCTAGAGAGATGTGCAGGTCCTAGAGGTGGGACCCACATCTCGGAAATACCATAAATTGCTGAAATTAAAACATCTTTTTGTGTTTTAATGATATTGAAGATATCTGAAATGAAATTTCCTGCTCTGCCTTGCTCCATGTGCTCCTACCTGAAGATGTGTTCAATTAAGAATTTAGATTAAGGACACTTAGTATTTTGGGTGTTTTTTGATGTGTCTATCCAAGTTTGTCCTCTCTAAGCCCAACAATTTCTGTATTTGTTTTGGTCCTAGGGGGTGGGGGGATTAAAACAGTATGATGCTGATGTCATTGGTGAACAATGGTATTTTACATCATGTACGGACTGCCATAGCACAACACAACAGTACAACGACTACACACGTAAGTCCACCCGAAGGGAGATACCAGGAGGTATATTGAAAAGCTTGGACCAGTGCTGCGAAATCTACTGCATTAAAGTGTGTAACTAGAAAGGTCTTTCATGTTTGAAAGTACTTGGGAGCAGATCCCTATGCTCATACCTCAACAGTAATTTCAATTGAGAGACCACTTCCGTGGGAGTATACCAGCATCTTGTACAGACCAGGGTAATTTGATATAGTGTCAAAAACAGACACCCCGGGGCAGGAGCCAGTACCATTACATTTAAGGTAGTGGGTAATGCGATCTTGGAAGCGAGGGGAAGCAGGTGAATTGAAGCCATATATAGCATTGTGCATCATCCTTAAAAAGGATTCCCTCCACCTCTCATTTATGACACACAGCCGGATTTTTGTCCACCCCTCCAGAATCTTCTCCCTGATTTCAGTGTCCTGAGTGATCCTTTTTACATGATGCAAATATTCAGGATGCAGTGATTTTCAGGAAGTTGTTGGACATGGCTCTATATAACCCTGAAAGAGATACTAACCAGGGGTGGAACCCACTATATTATCCAAGTTAGTAGTGGAGGCTTCCTTAGTTAAATCTCGAACTCTATGTTTGCAAAAGGCCAACACCTGTAGGATGTGTAAAAAATGAAATTTGAGCAGTTGATACCTGTCCTTCAATTCCATGGGAGTATACCAGCATCTCCCCTTCACATGCATCCGATGTAAGTATCCACTTATCCCTCCATACCAGAAATATTCCATCTCCAGCCCTGTATATGGAATTCTGGGTGCTCCCATAAAGGCATCCATTTTGACACAGAGTAGGGAGGTCTGAATGCTTTTCCTACGCTGGATATTCTTACCTGGGTCCCCACTTCTTGCACTGCTCCTGCTGCTTCTCCCTGTACCCGGGAGGAGAGGGAAACCATCGGCAGGTGGTGACGGGGATGAGCCTCCCTAGCATCGCGGGTGACGCTAGGAAGGCTCGTCCCCGTCCCTGCCTGCCATTGGCTCCCCCCCCCCGACAACGGATGTTTTCATCCGGGGACAGGGAGAAGCGACAATGTGGGAACCCAGGTAAGTATATTCAGCGTGGGGGGCTCGGCATATGGGGGGACATTTTAGAAAATTGGATAACCCCTTTAAGGGTAACCACATCTGCATGTTTAATCAATATGGAGAGAGTTTGGGGTGGGGAGAGTTTGGATTGGGTAACAGCTTAGCAAAACTCATAATTTGAACCAAGTGATATCGGCCCATAAAGGACAGAGGAAAGGAGTGCCACCTCTTCAGTTCTGTCATTATCTTCTGTATCAGTGGCTGGTAGTTTCAAGTACATAAAGAGCCGGGCAATTTCCCTAGCTTTAGTCCTAAATAAGTAATGTGCTCTTTGACCGAGGAAGGGAGAAGGCCGGAGTCGCACCATAGTTGGGGGGAGTGCCTCGCCCCTAACTCCAAAACCTCACTTTTCAAAGGGTTAATATTATACCCTGAAAATGAAGCTTGGGTTCGGACACAAAATCAATAGATCATATGCATAAAGGGCCAGTTTAACTTCTTTCTTGCCTATTGTAATTCCTTTATATAAGTTAGAGTCTTCCAGGAAGCGGGCCAGTGGCTCTAACGTTAAATCAAATAAGAGTGGCCATAAAGGGAAGCCTTGTCGGGTACTTTCTTGAAGGAAGTAGGTTGGGACAAAAAAAACTGAGGAGTATACGCGTGCCGACGGATTCACGTACAGTCTGTTGAGGAAAGTACGGAAATGCTCATGGATGTTGAACCTGTCCAACACCGCTGCCAGCCATTCCCATGTGACCATGTCAAAGGCCTTTTCAGCATCTAGGGCTAGCAGAATGGGAGAATTGCCTGGCTGGGAGCGATGCTGGACCCAATCCAGGGTTGCCAACATTAGCCACTGCCAAATGCGCCTTAATAAAGCCAACTTGAGAAGGACACACTAGGGATGTAATTAGCAAGCCCAGCCTACCTGACAATATTTTTGTCATGATCTTTATATCCTGGTTGATAAGTGAGATGGGACGATAACGGCCAGGATCTTGCGGATCCTTGTGTGGCTTTAATAAAAGTTTTATATGGGCAACATTGGAGTGTCTCGAGAACTGTCCTGTGTGGAGAAGATGATTAAAGTAGGAGAGTGGGGTGTAGGAAATCTGAGTAGAAAGCATATTATAGAACTCCTCTGTGAACCCATCAGGGCCTGGTGCCTTGCCATTATGTAGTGACTTGATGGCGCTTGCAATTTCCGTTTTGGAAATATCTCACCTCCTGTTGCTCTTTGGTCAGAGAAGGCATGGAAATTTGATTTTTTTTTTTTTTGTGCTGCACAAATGCAGTGTAGGCCACCCTCCGCACCCTGCTCACTTCCTTTTATTTTTGGGATACTGTCTTATGTAAGTTACTAACGTAACCTAGGATCTTACCCCTCAGGACTGCTTTAGCTGATTCCCAGTACAGAAGAGCATCTGAAGCATGGAGTGCATTGTTGCCCTGGAACTTCGACCACCAACCTTGCAAAATCCCAACCTTGCAATTTCTCATCTCTAGCTAAAAATTAAGGGAAACACCACAAATAATCAGTCCCTCTAAGGTGGGTGTCCTGCAAACAAATGGAGATGGGCAAGTGATCTAAGATCACCAAGTCATGTATCTCAGCAGTAAGCACACGTTCCCCTAAGCTAGCGTTAGCTAGTAGATAATCAATGCAGGACCACGTCTTGTACCATCTTAATTTAAGATGGGCCAAATCCATCTGCCTTTCCACTCGTGCTCCTCGAATAGCACATTAGCTGTGAGATTCTTATGCCTTAACATCATCACTCCCGCCTTCGGGTTTTGCACCGGAGATCCAAAGACACGGTCAACCCAGAATTTATGCATTCTGAAGAAATCGGTGTCACATAAATGGGTTTCTTGCAAAAGAACCTCATCAGGGTGAAAACGCTTCAGGTGGCACAACAATTTGGTTTGTTTCTGGGGAGATCCGAGCCCCTTCACATTCCAGGATATAATTAGTATTCAACTTCTGGGTTTGAAGGGGGAAAAAAAAAAGGAGGAAGAGAGGTAAAGGTGGTTAAAAACTCAACAACTCAGGTAGGTGTCCTGAAGTAACAGGAACACACTACTTCCGTTGTGCCTATTGTGGAAGACAGTTAAGGATGAAGACCTCCTGGCACTAGGATGTGGACCATTTTTTCTACCATGGAGGGGCCCCCTCCAACCCATACCTCCTAGCTACCCACCCACCCTCCCCTATGGCAAAGAGAGATCCAGAAACATGCTTAACTTCCAGAGTAATATATAATATAGAATATACAGGGCCACGCCACTCACAGGAGAACATTTAAAAACTAATCAGTAACTTTATTCATTGCTGATCTCTTTACTTGGAATCCTTACTCTGTCTTAGCTCCGGTAACAGCAGGCAGTGCGGGCGGGCGGCGCTCACTCACGTCATGCGCCTGCTCCTCCCACTGGGGGGGGGGGGTCTGTGGATGGCACCGTTTAGGAGGGGGGGATCTGTGGATGCCACCGTTTAGGGGGGGGGGATCTGTGGATGGCACCGTTTAGGGGAGGGGGGGGGATCTGTGGATGGCACCGTTTAGGGGAGGGGGGATCTGTGGATGGCACTGTTTAGGGGAGGGGGATCTGTGGATGGCACCGTTTGGGGGGGGAATCTGTGGATGGCACCGTTTGGGGGGGGGGGAATCTGTGGATGGCACCGTTTGGGGGGGGGAATCTGTGGATGGCACCGTTTAGGGAAGGGGGGGGATCTGTGGATGGCACTGTTTAGGGGAGGGGGGGATCTGTGGATGGCACCGTTTAGGGGAGGGGGGGATCTGTGGATGGCACTGTTTAGAGGAGGGGGGATCTGTGGATGGCACTGTTTAGAGGAGGGGGGATCTGTGGATGGCACTGTTTAGGGGAGGGGGATCTGTGGATGGCACTGTTTAGGGGAGGGGGATCTGTGGATGGCACTGTTTAGGGGAGGAGGGGGATCTGTGGATGGCACTATTTAGGGGAGGGGGATCTGTGGATGGCACTGTTTAGGGGAGGGGGATCTGTGGATGGCACTGTTTAGGGGAGGGAGATCTGTGGATGGCACTGTTTAGGGGAGGGGGATCTGTGGATGGCACTGTTTAGGGGAGGGGACTCAGCTCCCTGTTGTTGTGTACACAGCGCACAGGGCAGCAGGGAGAGTGTAAAGTCCTATTCACCCTGATAGAGCTCTGTTAGGGCGAATATGACAAGGGTTCTAGCCTTTAAGGGGGCTAATAGTTATTAAATAAAAAGTAAAAAAAAAAAAAAGTTTAAACACCCCCCCCCCCCTCCAAATATAGAAAACTATATCGCATATCCCACATGCTTAAAATTATATCGCAATATAGATTTTAGGCCATATCGCCCCCCCCTATGCACCACTACACACTATATATAAGGGGTTGTCATGTCTCTGTGGCAGTCAGTAAACAGAATCTGTCCTAAAGACACAGCAGGATTGTGTCAGAAGAGCTGAAGTCCCGTGTAGGGCTGCAACCATTAATCCATGTAATCCATAACTGGATTCGTTGTCGAATAATCGTCCGGTTCGTTGCTATGCGGGCGGTTTACTTTAAGTCACTGCATCTTTATTTTACCTTACAATGACGCTCCAGTAACGGGCAGAGCGGACGGCGGCGTAATGTCACTTACTCATGTGACGCGCCTGCTCCGCCTCCTTCATTCATAAAGTGGGCGGAGCAGGTGCGTCACGTGAGTGACGTTACGCCGCCGTCAGTTCTGCCTGTTACTGGAGCGTCATTGTAAGGTAAAATAAAGATGCAGTGAATAGTCTGTGAGCAGCGGGGCCGGGGCTGTTATGGGGAGGGGGGATCGGTCTATGGCACTGCTATGGGGAGGGGGATCTGTCTATGGCACTGCTGTGGGGAGGGGGATCTGTCTATGGCACTGCTATGGGGAGGGGGATCTGTCTATGGCACTGTTATGGGGAGGGGGATCTGTCTATGGCACTGCTATGGGGAGGGGGATCTGTCTATGGCACTGTTATGGGGAGGGGGATCTGTCTATGGCACTGCTGTGGGGAGGGGGATCTGTCTATGGCACTGTTATGGGGAGGGGGATCTGTCTATGGCACTGCTATGGGGAGGGGGGATCGGTCTATGGCACTGTTATGGGGAGGGGGGATCTGTCTATGGCACTGCTATGGGGAGGGGGGATCGGTCTATGGCACTGTTATGGGGAGGGGGATCTGTCTATGGCACTGCTATGGGGAGGGGGGATCGGTCTATGGCACTGTTATGGGGAGGGGGATCTGTCTATGGCACTGCTATGGGGAGGGGGGATCTGTCTATGGCACTGTTATGGGGAGGGGGGGGGATCTGTCTATGGCACTGCTGTGGGGAGGGGGATCTGTCCTGTCTATGGCACTGCTATGGGGAGGGGGGATCTGTCTATGGCACTGCTATGGGAGGGGGGATCGGTCTATGGCACTGTTATGGGGAGGGGGGGATTGGTCTATGGCACTGTTATGGGGAGGGGGATCGGTCTATGGCACTGCTATGGGGAGGGGGGGATCGGTCTATGGCACTGTTATGGGGAGGGGGATCTGGGCACAGATCCCCCTCTCCATAACAGTGCCGCCCACAGGACCCCCTCTCCATAACAGCGCCGCCCACAGGACCCCCTCTCCATAACAGTGTCGTCCACAATTTGTTTTAATATGGCCTTTGAACATAATTTTTCAAGTAAAATCATATAAACCTCTTTGTTTTGTAATTTTGGAGTTTTTTCCCGATCGATTAAATTATCGACAACTAATCGATTATTCAAATAAGCGCTAGCTGCAGCCCTAGTCCCGTGTAAGCACCTTAGCTGGGATTCAAATTGGTGATGTCAGCTTAACGGCATAGCAGAGTTTCTATGGCGGTGCGGGTGCTTTCCAGTGTGCCATTGGCACTTTACTTGTGTAATTACACTGGATTCAGATGGCATAATGGCAGTGCTTATGTGCCTATACACCACAGCGTCTAGACTCCGGCCTTACAGCAGACACAGGCTAGCCCTAGTTTGGAAGCAGTGTCCTAAATATGCTGTCCTTATCCAGCCTTGCTTCTCTACCTTAGGGTGCCCATACTCTAGGCTTAGGGTGCCTGACCCCACTAAGCCGCACCCTGACCATGTTGGGCAATACTCCCTCCGATTCCGCAGCCAATACAAAATAAACTTCATGTCATCTGCTGTGGAGAGATGGTGACTCTCCCTGCACCGTGCTGCTGTATGAGAGGGAGCGGAGTCCATTCAGGCCCTGCGTCAGACGGAGGACAGAGAGCCTAAAGCTGGACCTCTGGCCGCCCTACTTTACCCGCTGAAGTAGCAAACAGCCTGAAAGTTTATTACAGAGCAGATAACGTCTGTCTGTCCTTTTGGAGAGCGCACACAGACAGGTGAACTGATAAGCAGAAGGACAGACAGGCCAATGTGGGGGGGTGCTGTATTTTTCTAAAGCCAAGTTCAGATGACTGAGAGTCTCCCGCTACCAACCTGACTCCCAGTCCAAAGAAATCCAGCCCATACAACTTTAACCAATCTCCAGCAAGCTATGCCTTACTGATGCAGTACTTTTCTGCATTTCAGCTACCTCACCCAGTGAGACTGAACCACCAGGTGAGATACACCCCCCCCCCCCCCCCCAAGTTCACATCACCAAAATATATATATCAAATTGCAATAGAGCCCATACAGAACACCTACATGTTCTTCTGCCCACTACATGGTAACCAGAGCTCTGAAAATTGGCAGGAATGGAGGGTGAGGTGGTAGAGGAGGCCAACTGCACACCCGCCTCACACTACATTCGTATAACATTTTATGTGAAATAAAAAAAAATGGTGGGGGGTGAGGCTCTTTTCTATGGAAAGGTTTTCAATCAGTTTTTGATATCTGCAGCATGAAGACAAGCTTTGGATATCAAACACTCAGTGGCATCAGATTGTATAGAAAAAATATACAAGAAAATAATAAAGGTAAATTCTTAATAGTAAAAGTATTTACTTAATTGAGAATGTAAGGTATTTAATAACATCAAGAACAGGAGAACCTCTTCCTGACAAATCCTCCTCCTTACTAGCCTGCTTTATAGTTATTGAGCAGGCTAGATTTATGACCTTGGGGGGGGCGGGGGGGGGGGAAGGGTTACGGGACCTCCTGCTAACGACTCCATTCTAGCATGCTCCACGCTGAACACGCTAGAATACTGAGACTAGGAGTTGTTGTTAGGAGGTCCCGTAACCTACACAGGCATCCTCCAACTGCGGCCCTCCAGCTGTTGCAAAACTACAACTCCCAGCATGCCCGAACAGCCTACAGGTATCAGCCTACAGCAGGGCATTATGGGAGGTGTAGTTTTACAACAGCTGGAGGGCCGCAGTTGTAGGATGCCTGTTCTAACACCTCTCCAGCTTCTAGCAATGATAATAGAGGAGGACCTCCTTCTAACAACTCCATTCTAGCTGATTCTATAGTGAACAGGCTAGATTACTGACTCCAGGATGAGGACCTCCTTCTAACACCTCTCCAGCTTATATTACTGATAATAGAGGAGGACCTCCTTCTAATATCTCTACAGCTTCTAGCAATGATAATAGAGGAGCACCTCCCTCTAACAACTCCATTCTAGCTGATTCTATAGTGAACAGGCTAGATTACTGACTCCAGGAGGAGGACCTCCTTCTAACACCTCTAAAGCATATCCTACTGGCTCCAGGAGGACCTCCTCCTAACAACTCCATTCTAGCTGATTCTATAGTGAACAGGCTAGATTACTGACTCTAGGATGAGGACCTCCTTCTAACACCTCTGCAGCTTCTAGCAATGATAATAGAGGAGGACCTCCTTCTAACACCTCTGCAGCTTCTAGCAATGATAATAGAGGAGGACCTCCTTCTAACAACTCCATTCTAGCTGATTCTATAGTGAACAGGCTAGATTACTGACTCCAGGAGGAGGACCTCCTGCTAACAACTGTACAGCTTATATTACTGATAACAGAGAAGGACCTCCTGCTAACAACTCCATTCTAATATATTACTGACTACAAAGTGTGGACCTCCTCCTAACAACTGCATGTTAGGGCTATGCACACAGACGTGTGCCTTCCGAGACATAGCGTCCATGAGCAGGCCATATGTCCCAGAGCAGCATCAATCATGTCCCATGATAATACGAGTCTGGGACGGTAGTCCCGCGGGTGGCTCGATGTGCACTGCATTATAGTAAACTATAAAGCTATGCGCTCTGGGACGTATGCCCTGCTCACGGACTGTATATCTCAGATGGCATATGTTTATGTGCATGGACCCTTATTAGAATAGTGGGTGAAATAAGGTCCTCCTTCTGGAGCCAGTAATATGGTAGAATAGGAATGTTAGGAGGAGGTCCTCCTGGAGCCAGTAGGATATGCTTTAGAGGTGTTAGAAGGAGGTCCTCCTCCTGGAGTCAGTAATCTAGCCCGTTCACTATAGAATCAGCTAGAATGGAGTTGTTAGAAGGAGGTGCTCCTCTATTATCATTGCTAGAAGCTGTACAGATGTTAGAAGGAGGTCCTCCTCCTGGAGTCAGTAACCTAGTCTCTTCTATACAGAGCAGGCTAGAATGGAGTGGGCAGAAGGAGGTCCTCCTGTATTTGCTGTAGCTTATTGAGTTAATATTGGTCCTCTCTGTGAAGTCCTTAATCTAGTCGGCTGTGGCAGAATAAACTGTGAAATTAAAATACATGAAGGGTGTGCTCATGCGGTCGGCGCGGTTTTAGAAGTGGCATTTTGATTGATAGCCATTAATGAGAGTGTTAACAGAAAATGGCCGCGCTGTGTGAACACAACTGTAAGACTCTGGATGTGATCATGTCGGCTTAGAATTACATCATTGGTGTAGGAAATGATAAATGAGCCGGGCCACCCCTCCCCCGCCATTCCTCCTTATTTAGAACTGGTGTAAGTGACTTGGAAGGGGAAGAAGTCTTAGATTTTGCCGCAAATCACCTTTACGAAAAAATCTGCACCAAATATACACTAAAAGGTCGTATATATTTGAAAATAAATGACCCCTTAGTTCTATTTTTATGTATTTGTGAAAACAAGCAGAATGGCATTTTTTCTATTGCATCGATAAAAATATATATGAAAAAATGATATCGGAAATTCATAAATCTAGTAAAACAGTTTCCAGAATTAAGAATGCAAAGAATATAATAAGTAACATGAAGAACTGGAGGACCTCCTCCTAACAACTCCATTCTAGCCTGCTTTATAGTGAACAGACTAGATAACTGACTCCAGGGGGAGGACCTCATTGTAACAACTCCATTCTAGTCTCAAGGTGGTCGTTCAGGAGAAGAGGAGAGAACTGGAGGATCTGGAGGCTTCTAGTACTTCTAGGACCTGTGGTGATGTCAATGTCATGTGGTCATTTTTGCAGCTGAGCCCCGCCCCCTGCACTGATCACATGTCAGTGACGTCACCCCAGGTCCTTCAGCTCTGGCAGTGCAGCAGATACTGGGCGGCTCCTGGTCGGTAGTCACTGCTGAGCCCCGCCCCGCCCCCTGCACTGATCACATGACAGCGACGTCATCCAGTTCCTTCAGCTCTGGCAGTGCAGCAGATACTGGGCAGGTCCTGGTCGGTAGTCAGGGCTCTTGTTCTCTCTGGTATCAGCCATTCCTCCAGCCTGCAGGTAAGATGAGCTGTGAGGAGACAGTGTGGTGGAGAGCTCAGACATGTCACCTCTGGAGATTCTCCTCCATTACACACAAGGAATCCTTCTCCGCTCCTCAGCTTAGTATGATGGGGGAGGAGTAGTAGTGGGGATAGTGGGGGTTGTCATCATTCGCTGGCCCCTGACTGTCCTGGTGAGGGGCCCCTGCCTCCAGGAGGAGAATGAATGGAGCGGGGCCCGGCCTGAGCTCAGCTCTCTCCAGTCTCTTCTCTAGGAGTTCTGGACACAGCTGAGCACAGCCCAGAGGTGGGACCTGCATCTATCAGACATTTATCTCCTGTGGAGACACCAGAGATCTCCATGTTGGGGCCCCTGGAATCCATGTGGTGGGGGCTCTGAGAAGCGGGGCCCCTCCAGGCTCAGGGAGTGCGGTTCTGGAGGTGACATCTGGTCTTGTCCCCTGGATGATTTCCTCTCCTCTTCTCATAAAGGCGCCTGCAGTACTAGAAGCCTCCAGCTCCTCCAGTTCTCTCCTCTTCTCCTGAATGACCACCAAGGATGGACAGGAAGGAGATCAGCAGAAGAATATTAGACCTCACCTTGGAGATCATCTCCCTGCTGAGCGGAGAGGTAAACTTTTCTAGATTTCTCTCCTCTTTATTGTATTCTGTAACAAGTCAGAGATCGGGAAGGAGAATCCATCATAGGAAGTGATAGGAAGAGTCCAGGATCCTGGAGAACGGCCTCCAGACCTTCCAAGTGATGGAGAACCTGAAGATCAGCCCCCAATATGGTGAGTGATGTATCATGTGACCAGTGACCAATAGTCATGTTGTAGGAGCCATGAGAAGGTAAGTAGGCACGTTGTACCAGGAGGAGAGGGCCGGAGGAGAGCACATGGCCCCTGAAGGGTTTATTCCCTAAGTGTCTCTCTCCATCCACAGGAGTACACAATAGTGAAGAAGACATCGGGGGACTGTGCGACTCCCATCATCCATCTCCAGGAGTCAGGAGGGCGGAGCAGGACCCCTCACCCCATCACAGAGCCTCCCCCTCACCCCCTGATACATGAGCAGAAGATCCTAGAGCTCACCCACAAGATGATGGAGCTGCTGACTGGAGAGGTGGGAATGCTGGGAAATTCTCCAGTAACAGCACTGGAGGGGTCTGGGTGATGACGGTGTCATTGTGTTGTCAGGTTCCTCTAAGGTGTCAGGACGTCACTGTCTATTTCTCCATGGAGGAGTGGGAGTATATAGAAGGACACAGGGACCTGTACAAGGAGGTCATGATGGAGGATCACCAGCCTCTTATATCACAGGGTAAGAGCCGTCATGTGCAGTGTCTACACGTGTGTGCAGTGACATGTAATGGAGGAGCACCAGCCTCTTATATCACAGGGTAAGAGGCGTCATGTGCAGTGTATCCACGTGTGTGCAGTGACATGTAATGGAGGAGCACCAGCCTCTTATATCACAAGGTAAGAGCCGTCATGTGCAGTGTATACACGTGTGTGCAGTGACATGTAATGGAGGAGCACCAGCCTCTTATATCACAAGGTAAGAGCCGTCATGTGCAGTGTATACACGTGTGTGCAGTGACATGTAATGGAGGAGCACCAGCCTCTTATATCACAAGGTAAGAGCTGTCATGTGCAGTGTATACACGTGTGTGCAGTGACATGTAATGGAGGAGCACCAGCCTCTTATATCACAAGGTAAGAGCCGTCATGTGCAGTGTATACACGTGTGTGCAGTGACATGTAATGGAGGAGCACCAGCCTCTTATATCACAGGCTAAGAGCCGTCATGTGCAGTGTATACACGTGTGTGCAGTGACATGTAATGGAGGAGCACCAGCCTCTTATATCATAAGGTAAGAGCCGTCATGTGCAGTGTATACACGTGTGTGCAGTGACATGTAATGGAGGAGCACCAGCCTCTTATATCACAAGGTAAGAGCCGTCATGTGCAGTGTGTGCAGTGACGTGTAATGGAGGAGCACCAGCCTCTTATATCACAAGGTAAGAGCCGTCATGTGCAGTGTATACACGTGTGTGCAGTGACATGTAATGGAGGAGCACCAGCCTCTTATATCACAGGGTAAGAGCCGTCATGTGCAGTGTATACACGTGTGTGCAGTGACATGTAATGGAGGAGCACCAGCCTCTTATATCACAAGGTGAGAGCCGTCATGTGCAGTGTATACACGTGTGTGCAGTGACATGTAATGGAGGAGCACCAGCCTCTTATATCACAAGGTAAGAGCCGTCATGTGCAGTGTATACACGTGTGTGCAGTGACATGTAATGGAGGAGCTCCAGCCTCTTATATCACAAGGTAAGAGCCGTCATGTGCAGTGTATACACGTGTGTACAGTGACGTGTAATGGAGGAGCTCCAGCCTCTTATATCACAAGGTAAGAGCCGTCATGTGCAGTGTATACACGTGTGTGCAGTGACATGTAATGGAGGAGCACCAGCCTCTTATATCACAGGGTAAGAGCCGTCATGTGCAGTGTATACGCGTGTGTGCAGTGACATGTAATGGAGGAGCACCAGCCTCTTATATCACAAGGTAAGAGCCGTCATGTGCAGTGTATACACGTGTGTGCAGTGACATGTAATGGAGGAGCACCAGCCTCTTATATCACAAGGTAAGAGCCGTCATGTGCAGTGTATACACGTGTGTGCAGTGACATGTAATGGAGGAGCTCCACAGTTTCTTCTCACATTACATTAGAGGCTACGTGTTCTTTATATGTCAGTCATATCCATAGGGCTCCAGTCACATGATGGGAGCGTGTCCTTCTGGCCTCCATCAGGCCGGTATAATAGACTACACTGCTCTATCAGAGGCGTCCTGTGAAATCCCTGTTCCGCAGCGTATACAGTGTAGATCATACATGGAGCTTCTGGGCAATGTCCGCCCCTGTGTGACTGTATAGAGCCTGATGTCGGAGCTTCTTTCAGAGGGAGATATCAGGAAACCCTCCACACATATCTTCTGCTGGAGGCTCAGACGTGGTGTGAACAGGTCCTTACTTTTATAAGGAGAGTCCATCATAGTGACCTTCCAGTCCATCTCCGGCTCTCCTTGTCTGGGGTCCTCTAGTCACTCCACAAGCAGAGAACATACAACCAGCTACACGTGTCTGTAGGAGAAGGTCGGATCCCCCCTTATTACAGCCACATTCAGAGGAGCCGGACAGTCATAGAAATGTCTGCAGCTGATCTGCCGTGTGTGAACGTGCTCTCAGATAACCAGTGACTGATCTGTGCTGTTCTGATAATTGGGCCAATGTGGTTCCGCCATATGGAGACGGCAGACAACAGGCGATTTCTGCAGCTGCGCGGCCATTATTACACAAAAGCTAATCATTAGATTGTATCGAGATAGACAGAAGTTTTAGTGGTCCAGCAGATCTGTCCTCCAGCCTGAGCCGCTGTGACAATTGTGGAGCATCTTCAGGCTGTTCCCCTACATTTTAGACAGGATTAGTGCTTTTGCCGCATTTTCTTCCCCAGTGATCGCAAGGTGTCCAGGCCCTGAGGCAGCAAAGCAACCCCAAACCATGATGATCCCTCCACTAGCCAGAACCATGATGCCTCCCACCCAGGTGGTCTTGGTTGAACTTGAGACTGATCACAATGTTTCTCGGACAGCGGCAGTTCCTTGGTGGAGTGTTTCCAGGATCTCCATTCTCATTCAGTATTTTTCCGATATTGGACACATGGACAGAGGGTTCTGCAGTTTGTAGAGTGTTCTGTGGGTCTCTCGCTGTTACCCTTTGGGTTCTTTCTCACCTTTTCTGGGATTGCTGTTTGTGCTCTTGGAGTGGATCGTAACATGATGACAATTCCTAGGCAAAGCAGCAACAGTCCTGAGTTCTGTCCATATGTAGATAATAATTTGTGTAATTATGGATTCATGTACACCCATTCCTTACCTTTTATAGCCTCCTCCAGCCTCATGCATCTCTATAACGTGTCTTCTGAAAGTTTGCATTGAGGCTTGGTTCACACTAACCAGTCTTTCTTGAGAAGAACAGGTTTGTCAGTAACCAGGCTTTGTGTGCCTTTATAAAATAGGCAAAGTGCCTGTGACCCCACATGTACAGTCTACTCTACTTATATGCAAGGCCTTTTTGCCAGTTAGGTCTAGGAGATGTCTTAACACCTCTCTGCACTGAAGTGTCTGTGTTATTAGTTACATTGTGTTTCTCTAGAATTGACCAATGCATGGTGCGGTTTTTGTCCCGTGCTGCAGCCGGACCTCCGCCCCGTCCCCATTATAGTTGAATGGGGTGGCCGGAACACATGTGCGAGCGTTAGTACGGATCCGTCAGTCTGTTCCCCCGCCGGAAAAGCCTGCTGGACAAACCTAACGCTAGTGTGAAAGTAGCCTATATAAGCCAGATCTAAATAGCAGGACTGACGAGCACATGGACAACAGGTGCAGACTGGGAAATTAACCCCTGCAGAACCAGATTGAGGGACACATGTCACAGTAGAACCATTCACACCCACAAGTAATCCGCGGCCAGTACACAAACAACAGAGGTGAGTGTGCACCGACACATGGCCCTAGATTCACATCCACAATAAAGTTACAAGGGTCTCATCCAATATTATATAGTCAATGAGAATCTCTTTCTAATAAACATACAACCAGCCCTGGACCACTCGTGGATCCAGAGATCTCCCATTCATTGCTCCAATCGCTCTGCTAGATATATTTCAAGCTGGCAGCTTAGAGGGTTGTACAGTTTCTCAGGGGCTGTGTCCTTTCTGCTGCAGTTGAAAGATGGAACTGAGCATGCGCTTCCCTCTCAGCAGATGGCGCTATACAGATGGATTTCAGTGGCTGTACTAAATTATTAATTACATGCAATTACAAAAGTATTAAGACCAAGGTTTAAAAAATGTAGAATATCAGGAGACAACCCCTTTAAGAAGAAATCTGATGCACTCACCGCTGCTGCAACATACTGTAGATACAGGCGACGGCCGCTTCGAACAACGCTGGCAGACTTATACAGAACAGAATGATTATTGGACCGCAGAAAAATTGTGATCGCGATGAGTTAAAGGGGTTGTCCGGGTTCAGAGCTGAACCTGGACATATCCCCATGCTCCCCTACTCAGCAACCCTGACATGAGCATCGGAGCGCTAAAGCCTGCCCATCAGTGCCGGTGACGTCACCGGGAACACTGCTAGGTGGAAGCCTCCGTCTAGCAGTGTAAAAAATAACACCCTGCCGGATCTGGACTAACGCTTGCACACGTGTGCTGCCGGAAATCCGGCCTGGCCCCATTCTCTATAACATGCCGAGGGGCAGCCGCAGCATGCTACACCGCAGGACAAGGGCTGCTTGTTTATATATTTTACACTGCTAGGCAGAGGCTTCCGCCTAGCAGTGTTCCTGGTGAAGTCACCGGCACTGATAGGAGGGCTTTAGCGCTGCCCTAGCCGCTTCACAGGCCTCTGCCTAGCTTTACCCATGGAGAGCCCGGTATGTCACTGGTTCTCCCCAAAAATTCTTGAAATGCTCCGATGCTCATATCAGGGAGACTGCCTGGGTGAGAATGGGGATATGTCAGGGTTTAACTCTGAACCTGGACAACCCCTTTACCCTGGGTTCACACCTGAGCGTTCCTCAAACGCGCGTTTTACGCGCGTTTGTGTTGCGCGTTTTTATGCGCGTTTTTTGTAATAGTAAACGCGCGTTTGACGCGCGTTTGTGTCATTGACTGCAGTGTCCTATGGCCACAAACGCGCGTCAAAACGCCCCAAAGAAGCTCAAGTACTTGTTTGAGCGTCGGGCGTTTTACAGCGCGTTCGTACGCGCTGTAAAACGCCCAGGTGTGAACCCTTCCCATAGGGAAGCATTGGTTTTCATGTCTTAAGCGTTTTACAGCGCGTTTGAACGCGCTGTAAAACGCTCAGGTGTGAACCCAGGGTTAAGAAGAGAGGAGTGAGCAGTACTGTAAAAAAATACATTTTGAATTTTTTCTTCGTTCATCGCCCCATGGGGAGCGCAATCTGTCGAAAATGGCGAATTTTGGAATTGGATCCAGATGTAGCATGCAGGAACCTATAGCGTCATTCCATAGATCTCATAACTAGAGATGAGCAAATCGAAGTTGAGAAATTTCCTCACGCTTCGTGATAACAAATCGCATTTTTTCCTAACATGGTTTCTGCACGTGTTAGGACATGGAGCAAAGAACTCTGGGAACAAGGTATCACCCACAATGCCATGCATGCAGCCAATCATCAGCCAGCTAGCCCTGTGATGTCACAGCCCTATAAATACCTCAGCCATCTTGGATTCAGCCATTTTCCAGTGTACTTAGTGCAGGGAGAGACGTCAGAAGGCGCTAGGGACAGTAATAGGAAAGACTTTAAAACTTTTTTTGGGCTGAATAGAAGTTCAGGGAAAGATCATTAGAAGTGTAGGGAAAGGATAGGGAGGAATTATTACACAGTATTAAAGCAGAACAGGGTCCAGTAGGGGAGGTTACAGCCTGGGTAATAGGAGCGATTATGTTAACCCTTGCTGCACTGACTCCAAATTGCCATTATACTGCTGCTTTTAGGTTTGCAATAGGTGATACCTCTGTAATTCCAGCAAACCGTTCTTGTTATTGGGGTGCAAGTGCTGTGTGATACAGCCATTAACAGGGTGTATTACTAGGAAATATTTCTACGTATTATTAGCCGTTGTGCGGTGCAGTTATATGTTCTAAAGCATTTTTTGGCGTGTACTAGTAGGAAAAAAGGGCTTATTAGCCGTTCAGCGGTGCAGTTATGTTTTAAAGCCTTTTTTGGGGTGTATTAGTGGGAAAAAAAGGGCTTATTTGCCGTTCAGCGGTTGTCTCGGACATACAGAGACATATGGACGTCCCCGCAACAGTGGGTGACAGAAGATCTGTGAGACTGGCAAAACGTGCTTTGATCTGACAGGTTTCCTTGTGGATCAATAGGCGTCTCTATTGTTTCTGATACTGGCCACACCTCCAGGTGTTGCTATTGTGGTCATTTAACTTTCCTTATTTATAGTTGCCACAATGCTGTGCGGTTTTTAGCTTCAGTGGTATCTGTGGTCTGCTGGTGTTTGGTTCTCGGCTGAGTTCCTGTTGCTGCCATATCTACTGGAAAGTTAAGTGTTTCCTTTCCCTTTTGCATTTTGTTTTGGTTTATCTGTGTGTTGTTTTCCCCCTGCCCTTTGTTGTAGGCCTAAAGGGAGACTCCTGGTTATCCTTCCTTTTTGGGGGAACAGGTAGTCTCAGTCCTGTAACTATCGCTAGGATCTTATAGGGTGAGTTAGGACTCTAGGTACTCCTGTGTATGAACTCACCTACCTTTGGGGTCTGTTCATACTGATAGCTAGTCAGGACTGTGACTAGGGATTTGACTAGGAGGCGTCCTTCTTTTTCCCCTTGCTTTCAGGCCTTGTTCCTTGTTCCCTCTCCTCTTCGTCCGGTGTGGTGTCTCCCTCCCACACATCGGCGTGACAGCGGTGCAGATATATGTTCTAAAGCCTATTTTGTGGTGTATTAGTGGAAAAAAAGGCTTGTTAGCTGTTGTGCTGTGAAGTGACAAAATTACAGCCTTTTTTGGGGTGTATTAGTGGGGAAAAAAATATTAGCCGTTCAGCTGTGCAGTTATATGTTCTGAAGCCTTTTTTTGGGTCTATTAGTGGGAAAAAAAGGGCTTATTAGCCTTTGTGTGATGAAGTTACAAAATTACAGCCTTTTTTGGGGTGTATTAGTGGAAAAAAGGACTTATTTGCCGTTCAGTGGTGGAGCTATATGTTCTAAAGACCTTTTTGGGGTGTATTAGTGGAAAAAAAAGCCTTGTTAGCTGTTGTGCGGTAAAGTGACAAAATTACAGCCTTTTTTGGGGGGGTTTTAATTTCCTTTTTATTTATTTGTCTGTCAGACAGAGAAGTGCCAGGCCCTGCACAAGGTAGTGGCAGAGTCCTAAAAGTTTCTGGCGCAGGCACAGGTCGCAGTAGAGTAAGGGGGCATGGCAGCCGGGGTCACTTCGAGAGGCCTGAGCTCCCAGTGTCAGCTAGCGGTCGTGTCTTGATCAGCAACCCAGCTGTGCTTGAATGGTTGAATCAGTCATCCACTTTGTCCCAAGTGACATCAGACACCCCCAGCCAAGAGTCGGTGGGTTCGTCAGACACAACCCTTAGTTGACATGGCCCGGGAGCAGGCCCTGTGCCCTCACCTGTCCTTAACCTGTCTCTGTTCTTTTCTGTTCCCTCAGCCAGACAAGTATTATATGCTGTCGGCTCAGCTCCACTATACAGCGAGGACGAGCTACTAGAGTATAGTCAGCATCTACTGCCCAGCCAAGATCTGGAGGAGACATCCACCGCTTCCTCTAGTAGGCTGGCAAGTAGTGATGAGAAAAGTAGCGTGGGTGGTGGTGTTGCGAGTGGTCAGGCCCCTGACCCAGAGAGCATTGAGGAGGACACCAGTGACTTGCAGACAGTACTCGATGATGATGTAGCCGATCGCAATTGGGAGCCGGGTGACGAAGGGGCTTCATTATCATCGGGAGAAGAGGGTCGCAGCTTGCGCGTGAGGCAGTGATGAAGCCAGGAAGTCGGTAGCGTGGCCAGGAGTCAGCAGGGTGGCAGCAGTGGGAGGTTGGGAGCCAAATGTGCCTGGGGTAGAACACCTGCTTCAAGGGAGCCTACCTGTTCGGAAAGTAGTGGTGCAGGGGTTCACGGAGGCAGTGGCGGTAGCAGTCAGTCAGTGCGGAGTGTTAACAGTAAAATCACCTACTCTGCGGTGTGGCAGTTTTTTGTTAAGCCGCTGGAGGAGGTGAACATGGCCATTTGCCGAATTTGTGGGCAGAAGGTAAAGCGTGGCCAGGGTGCTAATGTTGGCACCACGGCCCTGGGTCAACATATGCAGCGTCACCATAAAGTGGCCTGGGAGAAGCGTGGCTCCGATGTGGTGGTCCAGCCTGCCGCAGCAACCGCTGCATCATCAGTGGCACGCACACGATTTCAGGCAGTCAAGACTCCACCACCAGTGGGGTGGTAGGAGCAGTACCAGCTCCATCATCAGCAGCTTGAGTCTAGAGTTTCTGATGAGCAGCTTTCTTCACCTGCCTAGTGAAGAAACTACTCACCAGCAGCAGAAGCTAGGCCTGGAGCAGAACCTGAACCAGCAGGTGGTGGCATACTTGGACAGCACCCTGCCACCCCACATTGAAAATCCGCTGGACTACTGGGCAGCCAAACTGGATTTATAGCCGCAACTGGCTAAGTTTGCCATGGAAAAGCTGTCCTGCCCAGCCAGTAGTGTGGCATCAGAGCGGGTGTTTATTGCGGCTGGGGCCATAGCTACCCCAAGGAGAACTGGCCTGTCCACCCAAAATGTGGAGAGACTGACCTTTGTCAAGATGAATCGGGCATGGATCAGCCAGGATTTCCACCCACCAATGCCTGATGCATCAGATAAGATCATCCATGCTGCCTCACCCAAACCTTGACTAAAGAGACCGGTTTCTTCTGGCTACCTTCCTTTAACTGCTATTCTGATGCTGCCACCCGCCTGATGCCACACATCTAATGCCAAGTGCTCCTTCTTACACCCACCATCATCAGCGGGTACTGTTATTGCCACCCACCTCCCCACTCTGTCACCGGGTCACTCTATGGTCTCCTGATGCTGCTGCCACATCACCACTCAGGTCTTCTCATGCTGCTGTTGCCACCTCCACACTATGTCATTGTGCCACTCTGTGGCCTCCTCATGCTGCTACCAACTCACAACTGTGTCTCTGAGCCACGCTGTGGCCTCCTTGTGCTGCTTCTACCTCCACACTATGTAATTGTGCCACTCTGTGATATCCTCATGCTGCTGCCACTTTACTCTGTGGTCTCCTCATGCTGCTGCTACCTCAACACTATGTCACTGGGTCACTCTGTGGTGTCCTCATGCTGTTTCCACCTCAACACTATGTCATTGGGCCACTCTCTGGACTTCTAATTCTGTTCCCACTCTCCCCACTCCATGACTGGGCCACTATTTTGCCTTTTTGGCCTGGTTGACATCATCATTTATTTGACCCTTTTTTTTATCTGTCTGAAGGAAGGAAAAATGAGATGCAAAATGGATCCTGTCTGTGTAGCAGCTGTAAGGCCTGTATGGTCCCATCAGAATTGGCTCATGATTTGGTAGCCAAAAGCAGAAGAGGGTTCAAAACACAGAAGACATGCAAATATTCCATTCATGTGTCATCTCTGTTTTGTATCCACTCCTGTTTTTTTGGGCATTAGCAAAACTGATGGATTACTGACCGCATGCTGACCGAGTGAAGGCGGATGCTCAACAGACAGGATCCGTTTTTTGGGGGTTATTGTTCTGACGGATCAGAGGAAGGGAAAAATAATCAGTGACGTCAACACAAACTTACTGCTGACCCCCTCTCCACTCTGTCGGGGGGCTCTACTTGTATAAGCGTTTAATAGAACAGGTTCTGTAGACATCTATGTGGAATCAGCTGACGACGGTGTAAAAGGAGTGCGCTTCTTCTTGGCGCTAACATTGACATGTAAGGCTAAGTTCACACTTGAGTTATTTGGTCAGTTTTGGCCCCGTGACTGCCCAAATAAGTGAAGTGTGCAGTGATTCTAAGAGTGGCTCCTGTCATCTGCATGTCATGCTGACTCACAGTATTATTTCACTACCACAGCAGACTCCCTATGCGTGTTACTGCAAGGCACAGTGTTCTACACCCCTATAAAGGCTCTGAGCAGCCAGGAAATTGCTGTTTTTTTTAACACTATTTGCCACAAATCTTTTCGGAATATTCGGCGACCTGGATCGCTCCAATTCATTACAGAACTTCCACTGTCCACATTTAAAATTGTCTCTCTGACCCAAGTTACGTCACCAGTTTAAACGATGCGTTCACGACATGAATCTCCCTTTTACAAGTTTATCCCTCAAGTGATGACTAGAGATGAGCGAATTTTTTAAAAATCAATTCGGCGAACCGGCCGAATAGAATTTTCTAGAAATTCGCTCATGTCAGATAGCTGCAGCTATTCACTGCCAAGTGCTATTTTCTGCCTTCCCATAGAAATGAATGCAAGGCAGCTGTGCATTCGATCCACACCTATCTTACATTGGTGGCATATCCTAGCAATATGCCACCATTTCCAGATGAGAAAACGCCTTTAATGACCTCAACAATCTGAGTGCTGTCTAGTAGTAAGTAATTTGGAGGTACAATAAAAATGCTCTTTTAGGTATGTTTGGTGAATACAGTAGGCATTGAGCAAGCTGATTTTACTTCCTCCCTTTTCTTTTAATGTTGGATACCATTGTAGTGTTACTGGTGGTAAGAGTTTAGCATGATTATCTCAAGGAGTTATATAGGGTGGTGATAGGAAATACAACAGTGCCTTGGAAGAAGCGTCTTCCTATGAAAAACTGCCTGTATTAATCCATATCTGGAGATCATTCTTCGAAAATGGTTGTCAGAACAGCTTTGAGTGCCACAGATTTCCACCAAGGTTTCCAGAATAACATTGCGCAGAGCATCACACTGCCTCCGAAGGCTTCTCTTCTTCCCATAGTGCACCTGGTACCATCCTTTCCCTAGGTAAGTGATGCACACGCTCCTGGGTGTTTACATGATGTAACCTGATTCCTCAGATCAGGCCGCCTTCTTCCCATAGTACACCTGGTGTCTTCTCTTCCACAGGTAAGTGACCAGTCCATCAGACTGGTCTTTCTAGAGATGTTATGACCCAGTCACCTGCATATCACACTTTGGCCCTAAAGTCGCTCGGATCCTTACTCTTACCCATATTCCTGCTTCCAACATCAACTTCAGTATCTGACTGTTCTAGCCTAATATCTCTCCTCCTCGACAGGAGCCATTGTCACCAGATAATTGGTGCCATTATGGCTGATCCTGTCCAGCAGGGTGGCAGTCTTTATCATGTTGATGCGTTGGACTCCGATGTCATAATAGCTCCTTAGGAAACACCTTGCTGTCTGGTGGAGAGGAGACTAAGGGGGTCATTTACAAATCTGAAATATGCCTAAATTAGGCTTATTTCATTCACAGATGGTGTTGCACCGCTATCTGGGACGTTTCCCTGCTCACACCAGGTCTAAGATTGTGGGAGTGGTGTGGGCCTGGTTTAGTAGTAGAAAATAGTCTAAATGTAAGGCAGCTCGGAAGCTGTGTTACATTTAGAACCGGCACTGTATGTGACGATGTTCTGGAGAGGCCTGCACCTCTTCATAACTTCTGCGGATCCACCGTCAGCTATGGGCCTTTATTAAGACCGGCGTCTAAAACACCAGTCTTAATGAATGTGCCCCTAAGAGTAGTTGTTTTGTTCGATCTATAGACAGATCTACAGGAGGCCATGTTTTCAGTCGCTGTGTGCTTGTGTCTCCACAGATGGATCCAGGAGGATAAATCCACCAGAGAGATGTCCCCGTCCTCTGTATTCCCAGGACTGTCCAGAGGAGAAGGTCCCGGAGAATCCTCAGGTAGATGGAGCTGAGCCCTATACACATCTATATAGGGGGGTCCTGCAGTCATAGAGGGGTCATAGATTGCGGGGGTCTCTTCTGTGGATCTGTTAGATCTCCCACCTGTCTGCTGTATTGTACTGAATTGTTACAGATGATAAATCAGGGGGAAGATCTGACTGATATTAAAGTGGAGGATGAAGAAGAGAGGATGATGGGCGATCCCCCGTGTAAGAGTGAGGTGGAGGAGGACATTCCAGGAGATGTCATCACAGGTATGGAATCATGAATGGAGAAAGTGTCTTCAGATTCTGTCCTTGGTGCCTTCAGGGCAGTAGGAGAATCTGATCACCGGCTGCTGCTGCTCTAGGGTTAAGCATAATTTTGGGCTCGTCAGCAGATATTACAATAAATCCAGACATTTTGGTGATTTCTTTTGTAAACGGTTAAATCAAATATATTAGTGAAGAAATCCCCCAATAATAACAGTAGAGAAGAAAGCTCCTTATCTTACTTCTATAATTCATATATGAGGCTGGAGGCAAGAACTGAGGAGCTGTCTGACAACACACAAGGTCTCCTGACAACTGTCTTCAGGATATTCCTATAGTACAGCAACACCAATAGGGATATATGCGATTCGATATTTAAAAAAAACAAACTTGATAATCAGACTGTGGACATAATTATATAATTGATTTTATTAACAAATATTTTTAACATGGTTAGCGAACACAAACAGGTTAAAAAGATAAAAAACAACACAAATGTGGTGGTCTGACAGCAGGATGGAAGTGTAAAAGTGCAAGTACATAAATCACTGCAAAAGGTGGTCCGCTGCCGACATCCTCCATTGTATGCATTTTTGCTGGGGATTGCCGCTAGCAACGGATCAAGTGTGGAGGATCTGCTCCCCCGGTTATAAACACGCTACAGTGTTTGGGGTTTTTGAGCATTTAGGCCACTTTATTTTAGTGATTTTCCTTATTAAAGTGCATAAATAATTAATTGGCATTACAAACACAGCATAGACAGTATAGCCGTGAAGATAACTGCTTGGCTGGGGCAATATAGCCCAATATACAGGCAATACACGTGATAACTAAATAAAGTGAATAGATGAGAAGCAGTAATCATACAGACCCAAAAATAAACAATCCCGCACCAGGTCAGGCCACCACCACTCCCCGACATGCATTTCGCGGTCAGCTTTTTCATGGGGTAATTACCCTTCTTTGTTGGGTGACATCTCCACCACAAGGCAACACATTTTACAAGTTGGGGCAAGAGAGAGTTTGAAAAGAGGATTTTTTTGAATATGGAGATAAGTGAGGTAAATGGCTAGAAATCTGCATCACAAATTGCCACAGTCTCGCACCCTCTCCATAAACTCACTTTCCAAGAGGGTGTCTGAGCCTCGGAAGGACTCTTCTCTTTGTAGTATTTAACGCCCCATTTTGCTTATCAACATAGATCATCAAGCTATACCCGAAAATATTGACATTCATTGAGGCTCCAAATCCTCTTCCCGAAACGTATCCATATGGAAGAAGTTGGCTTAGTTGCAGGGAGTGAGGCTAGAGATAATGCGATTAGAACATGGGAATGCTTATGTCCTTCCTTACTGTAGATTCTGAAAGTCTTCAGTCGAGTCCGTTAGAATTTCCTGGAGGCGACTCCTGAGAAAGTGGGTTTGGGCCTCATTATGTTGATGTGTATTCTAGCATTATATATGGGATCCGCTTCTCAAGTGATGGGGGAATGGGAGATTGTCCCCACTTTGTCACAATAATAACAGGATGTGAGAGGGGTGTCCACCGTCTCTGGGTGATGGAGGTCCTGACAACAGCCCTGACAATGAATACTTCAGTAACAGGTGTTGACACCTGGCTGGAACCAGGTTCTGTCTGGAACCACATAATAGATGAGATTTGTATTCACTGCCACCCTTCCTGGCTTTTTTATAGTTTGTTTTTAAAATTCTCAACACTTGCTGAAGCTTAAAGGCTCTCTGGTCCCCATTAGGCCAGTTTTATGCCATGAGTTTCTCTCCTGGTTTAAAGGCAAATGAGAACCTAGGCTTTAAAAGATAAGAAGCCTCTTTCTTACTGTTACTGAATCACAGTTCCCTTAAACCCTTCACAGACATTTTTTAGGGAACTCCCCCTCCCCAGGGTGCTTGGTATACATACAATCAGCTCTGAAACTGGGTCCACTCTCAGTGTGAACTGGCCACCTGATCTCCATGGTCTATGACTTACTCTTGGAGAAGACAACGTTGTCTGTGCTTTCATTTATTGCGGCATGGGATAGAAGAGAGCTTTACTCCAAATCGCAAACTCGAGAATTCGTGATATCCAGTCATTATTTTCTTGATTTCGAAAAACGGCAATCGGAAAATTTGCGATAAAGTCAAACACTACTCCTAAAGTCAAAGATATTGCAGCTTTCTCATTGGCCCACAAACTGAAAGCAGTGAGGAATCATGTGTACTGATGAAAAAAATAAAAATCTAGAATATTCGCGATCAACACTATGTTAAGTAAATATGATATTCTACGATTGTTCCTTGTTGTGGCCATTAAATTATTAGGTTTGCTTTTGTTATCGTCTCTTCAAACCCCTAAATATTAAGATTTCTTAATGTGATAAGATAATTTTAATTCCGGTAAAGTTAAATATTCCCATGTTGTCCTACTAAAAAGTGAAAGTAGTGCAGGGTGATATTTTAAATCAGTATTTAAGTCATAGTGAATAGGTAAACTAAAAATGTTCCTAATGATCTCCCACCCTTTAATTGTGTCTCTTAATATTGGGATGGTACCCTGGTTATTATTTAGATCTTGTTTCCTTGAATACATCAATCCTCGTAAAGGTATGGGATATGCCAGATCACTTTCCAGTTAATGATCAGTTAAATATATCCCTTAATTAAACCATTCCTATGTATATCTCAGAATACATGCAAAATTATAGTAACGGACATCAGGGAATGCAATCCCTTGGTTCACTTTACTTTCATAAAGAATATTTTTTTCGCTTGATCTTTAGTGATGGACGAACATCGGCCGGGACGGTTTGCAAACACGAACACGCGTTCGCGATCAAATGTTTGTTAACCGCGCGTTTTGCGGAGGGCCCCACTGACTTTAATGGCAGGCGAACCTGAAAAACCTTTAGGTCATATTTGCAGCCACCAAATACTTACTAGAAGGGCACAAATAGTCCCACAACATGGACAGTGACATACCAGAGGGGGATCATTGGCAACCCCCCCCCCCCCCCCCTCCCCAAATGTATTTTAATCAGGGGCCATTTTTATGCGTCTTAAAGGAATACTCTCAAAAATGTGCCCTGCTGAAGCCTAGGAAAAAATTATTTTAGGCTACGGGAGTACAGGCCCCAAAAATTAGGCATTCACCTGACAGAAAAGAGCTTGTGATTATGTGGCTGGAGGTACATTAGGCGGTCACTGGATAATTTTTTTTTTACTGTAGGCCAGTACAGGCCCCCAAAATTAAGCATTAACCTGACAGAAAATAACTTGTGATTATGTGGCTGGAGGTACATCAGGCGGTCACTGGATAAAAATTTAACTGTATGCCAGTACAGGCCCCAAAAATTAGGCATTCACCTGACAGAAAAGGCCTTTTATACCACTGTATATACATACGACAAGGACCATTCTTTGTTCTGGGTGGTGGCGGATATGTATGGGCTGGCAAGAGGAAAATCTATTACACGTCTGAGATCCATGCCTCATTTATTTTTAGAAATATGAGGCGAGTAAGCTTATCGGTCACGATCCCCCCCCCCCCCCTGCTGCGCTCATCGTCCTTTCAGACAGGACACTCGGCGAGGGACAAGCCAAGAGTTCCATGGCAAATTGTGCCAGCTCTGGCTACAGGTCAAGCCTGCACACCCAGTAGTCCAGGGGTTCCTCGCTTCTCAGAGTGTCCACATTGGTCATTAACCCGATGTAGTCGGACACCTGTCGGTCTAGGCGTTCCCTGAGCCTGGATCCTGAGGGCTGCTGTCGATGGGTTGGCTGCAAGAATGATCTTATATCCAAAGTGACCATTACATCTTTAAACCGCCCTCTTCTTGCAGGCGCGGTAGGATTGGTACCCGCACCTGTTTCGCTGTGGGTGGAAATTCCTCTGTCAGCGCCCACAACAGCAAATTGCAGCATCTCTCGCAGCAAGGCCTGGAAATGCTGCATTCTGCCAGCCCTCTGTGATGCTGGTAACATGTCTGCCATTTAGAGTTTGTACAGGGGGTATAAGTACGTTGCCACACAGTACTGGTCCTTGCCCTTTATGCTTTTTATACGGGGGTTCCTCTTCAAACACTGGAGCATGAAGGCCCCCATTTGCACTAAATTGGAAGCGGTGGAGCACTCTGGCTCCTGCACATTTCCCAGGAAATTGTCGTCACTCGGTCACCTCCTGTCACGGTGGAGAGTGGGGGAAACTCCCCACCATATAGTGGGAACTGTTACTAGGCCAGACTACAGTAAAGGGAGCAGGCCACAACCTACAGCCTCCCTAATCCTGACCCTGATCTCCTAACTGCATGAGTGAACCCTAAAGGTGGGAGCGCTCATGCACTGGAACCTGGATCCTGCTGACCCTAACGGTCCCTGGCATAGGGGTCAGGAATAGGAGACAACCGGTTGCTCAGGGAGTCTCCAGCTGCCTAGTAACAGATGGAAGGGAAAAGACCATATGCAGTAAGTGGATCGACAGGTAAGAACACTGTAAAACTCAAAAACCTGCCGCTGCCACCACGACTGGAATCCGTGCATACGAACCGGAGCCCACACACCAAACAGGGCACAACACAAACAACGCATACAGGAAACCAGCATACCAGTTAATGCCTGGACCCCCATGCAGCAAGGTGCACAGCAGCCCCAGGCAGCGCTGCATACAGGCTTATTGTTCACCCGTCCTGGAAACCAGCCCCCTCACAGAGGTACAACATACTACAGGAGAATATCTAGCAGACATGCTGGAAACAACATAAACAGACCAGACAGTCACAACACACTAGACATAAATACACCCTGGACAAAACCCACACCAATCAACAAAGGGTAGGATGGGAAGGAGAAACTGGGAAGACCTTGATGACCACAAGGGTGGCCCTCACTGGACAGATGGAAAAGCCAGGAGCAGTGAACCACCAGCACACACCAAGCCTGGAGGAACCCTGAGCTACAGGCATCCAGCAGAAGCTAAATAGCCCAAAGCGACCACACCCACACCAAGAACACACATTAACCCCAAGATAACCAAACACAAGAAAGAAGCAACTAAAGGGGAATTGCACACACAAGCAAAAGGCAACAGGTTGCCACAGGCAACAGCATGCGTGGCAAGCAAGTCATGGCGCACACAGCAAAACCAGTGCCAAAACAGCCAAACGTTGCCACTGGCAACAGCAAGCGTGGCAACAGTGTCACGTTGTACACCATAGGCCGGGACACCTCCCCCTAGCCACGGACAACACCAGGGATCCCTAAAAAGTTTAAAGTTCCCCTCAAAGCCTGCTCTTCTTGCACCTCCTCCTCCCCCCAGCCACCATCCTCCTCTGACTCCTCTTCCGACTTGTTTAAAATAGAGTTTCCCCCCCTCCCCCCTGGGAATTCATTCAGCATTGTGCCTTCATCTTCCTGCTCCTCGACGGCTTGATTAATGACACGATTAAATGCCCATTCCAGAAAGAAGGCATAAGGTGCGATGTCACTGATGGCGCCCTGGCTGTGACTGACCCGTTTGATGATCTCCTCAAATGGCTGCAGAAGTCTGCATGCGTCGCGCATGAGCAGCCACTGGCGCGGTGAAAAGAAACCAAGCTCCACAGAACCTGTCCTGCTGCAGAGTTTGTACAGGTAGTCGTTAACGGCACGTTGCTGCTGGAGCAGCCTATCAAGCATGTACAAGGTGGAGTTCCAGCGCGTCAGGCTGTCATAAATCAGACGTCTCACGGGCAAGTGGTGTCGCTGCTGAACGTCAGCAAGGCAAGCCATGGCGGTGTAAGATCTTCTAAAATGGCCAGAGATTTTCCTGGCCTGCCGCACGACGTCCTGGACCCTGGGGTATTTAGAAACTAATCACTGCACGACTAAGGTCAGGACGTGTGCCATCATGTCACGTGTGTCATTTTGCCCTGTTTCAGCGCACTCAGCAGATTGGCACAATTGTCGCACACCACTTTACCAACTGTCAAATTGAGCGGGGTTAGGCACTGATCGGCCTGTGACCGCAGAGCTGAAAGCAGTGCAGGACCGCTGTGGCTCTTGGATTTCAGGCACAACAACCGCAGCACAGCATGGCAACGTCTCACCTGGCACGTCAAATAGGTTCTGGGGAGTTTGGGGTAGCGCAGCGGAAGAGGCGGTAGCAGTGGAAAAGGAGGAGTCAGCCGAGGAGAAGATGAGGGAGGAGGAGAAGAAGAGGCAGTCCTGCATGCAATCCTTGGCGGTAACACCAAATCCACAAGAGAGCCACGGGTTACATGCTTGACGGCCGTCAGAAGGTTCACCCAGTGGGCAGTAAAAGTTATGTACCTTTCCTGCTCTTGTTTGCTAGACCACGTGTCTGTGGTCAGATGTATCTTGGCACCGACACTGTGTGCCAGAGATATATTCACTTGCCACTGAACATGGCCATATAGCTCTGGCATACCTTTCTGGGAGAAATATTTCCTTCTGGGGACCTTCCATTGGGGTGTGCCGATGGCAACAAATTTTCTAAAGGCCTCTGAGTCCACCAGTTTATATGACAGTAGTTGGCGGGCTAGCAGTTCCGACAAGCCAGCAGTCAGCCGTTGGGCAAGAGGGTTATCCGGCGTCAGCAACTTTTTACGCTTGAACAATTGGGCCACGGAAGCCTGCCTTCTGCCAGATGAATGCGACGACGGCATGGTGGAATGTGGAGTGGAGGACAAATGGGAGGAGAAGAGGCAGGACGTGGAGCGCCGGGAGTGTGGCTTTGTGGGTTCTGATGGCGTTACTCCCACTGGGCTCGGTAATGGGAGGCCATGTGCCTTCTTAAGGCGGTCGTATCTAGGTGAGTGTTGGGCTTACCGCAACTTATGCGTTGACAGAACAGGATGCAGGTGGCAACACTATTGTCAGCAGCTGACACGTTAGAAAAAGCCCACACTGTGGAGCCATGTGCCGTCCTGGGAGCGCCAGACGTGACCGTGCATGGTGGATGGCTCGCTCCAGATACATTTGCAGTCTGCTTTTTGCCTACTGTGCCCTGCAGGCTCTGCCTGCTTCTCCTCCCTCTCTGCTGCTCCGTCTCTCCCTCTAAACTCCCCTCCTCTTCCTCTCTTGTGGGCACCCACGTGATATCCATCGACACGTCATCATCATCACCTTCACCACCACTGACATTTGAGATCTCTGAGTAGGCAGCAACAGCGGGGACCTTCCTCCTTGGGCTGAACTGGGTACTGTCATCAGACCGCTGGGTGGCGGCCCTTGCTACCTCCTATTTCTCATCCGATGTGAAGAATGGCTGCGCATCGGTAAGGTCTGGGAATGGTTGGAAAATAATTCCTCTGACTCGAGTGGAAGGGCTATGGGGAGGTGGTGGTGGTGGTGTATTTGGGGGTGTACACAGCAGAGAGTGAGGAGGGTGCAGATACAGAGGATGAGGAGGGTGCAGAAGCGGAAGGCTGAGTGAGCCACTCAACCAACTCTGGTGACCCTTTGAAGTAATCGCACGCGCCTTCTCCAACTTCCCACTTAGGCTCCGGCCTGGTGCACCTGCCCGACCCCTACCAACCCTGCAGAACGGCCTGCCTCTTCCTCTGCATGTCATTTTTAAAATTACCCTGTGCCTAAGTCCTTAATCTGTATTTTGTTGAAGCAGGTATATTGCATGCCTCAATCAATATTTGGTAGAAACAGGTATATCGAACCCCTTAATTAGTATTTTGTGGAAGCAGGTATATTGCAACCCTAAATCAGTATTTTGTGGAAGCAGGTATATTAAACCCCTTAATCCAACCCCTTAATTGGTATTTTTGGAAGCAGGTATATCTCAGGCCTTAATCGATATTTGGAAGAAACAGGTATATTGAACCCCTACTTCAGTATTTTTTGGAAGCAGATATATTGCAGCCCTCACTCAGTATTTTGTTGAAGCAGGTATATCAAACCCCTTAATCTGTATTTTGTGAAAGCAGGTATATCGCAGGCCTCAATCAATATTTGGTGGAAGCAGGTGTATCAAACCCCTTAATCAGTATTTTATGGAAGCAGGTATATCACACCCCACAATTTTTTTTTTTGCCATAACAGTTATATCACACCACCCTGTTTATTTGGGGCAACAGGTATATCGCAGCCCTCAACAGTATTTTGTGGAAGAAGGTATATCACACCCCTCAATCAGTTTTTTGGGGGGCAACAGGTTTATCACACTTGTTGCAATTAGATGTTCCAATGTCGTTTGTCCCTCTGTATAGCTGCAGTATCGCAGCAGAACCGCACACAACTGCTGCACAATACAAATGCACTATAATATACTTTCTGTGTTAGAAATTATAAGTATATCACACCCCTCAGTATATCACACCTATCGATATCACACTTATACCAGTCCTTAAAAGGACTTGTGTGGACCTATTAGCTAGCATTTGGTGTCCCTAACAGCCTGTCCCTGCTCCACAAAGCAACCTCTCCCTACACTGGTAAAACACAGAATGTAAAATGGCTGCCAGATCGGATTTATTTATATGGAGGGGGTGTTTCCATGTGTTGAAACTTCTCACTTGGCTGTTCAGTCCCACCTTATGGATGTGTCATGGGTCAAAGTTCAGTGTAATGCAAAAGAATATTGCGCCGGCGGACATCGCCATATGTTCGCATGTTTGGCGAATCGCAAACCTGTAAAGTTCGCCGCAAACGACCGCCGGGCGAATAGCAATGCCATCTCTATTGATCATCTCCCCTTTTCTTAATTTATAGGGCTAGACATCAGCATGCTAAGAGCAGAGTTGTGTCCTAACTAATACATATCTTATACAATAATTACTGTAGCTTTACCATAATGAGAAGAGAGATTTTCTATGCTTAGAAAACTAATACATATTACTGGTTTATTTATAGGCACAATATAGGATTATAAATACACCAGTAATATTAGCTTTCTTGGTATAGAAAAAACATTATTCTTTATGTAGTAAGGTTATAGCATGGTGGTAACTGGTCTTGCAAGCCTTGCAAATAGAGATCCTAGGTTCAAGCCCCAGCTGTTCTTAAGCTATTTTTTGTCCCTCATTTAACCCATAATAAAAGGCTATAGCCATACTATATCGAGAATAGTGTTTTTTTTATACTTAAACAGCTAAAACATATTACAGTTTTTTTTCCATAGGCACAATATATCATTATAAAGTAACCATTCTAAAGTAATCAGTGATATCAACATTATTATCAATATAGTAAGGCTATAGCTTTTTATTATGGATTAAATGAGGGAGAAAAAAGTATCCAAAGAAATGAAGGCAAAGCTGACCACTTACATGCAGGTTACAGCCTTATATTGACAGACAATTGAAATTGTCTTTACTTTAAGCTAATACATATTACTGGCATTTTTATAATCATATAGTGTGTCTATGAATAAAGCACTAATGTGTATATTAGCTTTCTAAGCAGTGAAATCCACCCTTCTCATTATGGTAAGGCTATAGTAAGTAGTGTATATGATATGCATATGCTAGGACAGCTCTACCCTCAGCATGCTAGCCCTGTTGATCAAAGGGAGGGGGGTGTTAGAAAAACAGTGCTCCACAAGTTCCACCCCCTGGTGCTCCATCTTCTCCCTTTTTCTATATGAATAAAAACATAGCTATTTGTAAAGATGTTTAAGATACAGATAAAAATAAGGTATTTTCATCAGCATGATCAATCCTACCAGGCAGTATGCCTGGTTTAATAGTGTTGATAATTCTGACAAAGGCTCTTTAACTGCCTCCGGACCGCCTAACGCAGGATCGCGGTCCGGAGGCGGCAGCGCTGCGCACAGTCACGCATTGGCGCGTCCTCTCGCGATCCAGCAGAGGAGCAGGCTTCACAGTGAGTACACCAAACACCACACACTAGCCCCAAATCACCCCCTGCACCCCAATTAACCCTTTGATCACCCCTTTGATCGCCCCTGTCAATCACTAGTGAAAGGAAAAAAGTGATCAGTGTAAACTGTCACTTTTTTTTCCCACTGGTATTGACTGTTAGGTTTTAGGATAGTTTAGGCCCCTTGGTTAGGTAGTTTAGGGATCAGTTAGCGCCCAGCCCACCGCACCGCAGTCCCTTATTCGCTGATTAGCGTATCGCTAATCAGCATTTGTACTTTTATAGTATCTGTAAGTGATCAAAACTGATCACAGTCAGATCTATAATAGTATTAGTGTCACTTTAGTTCGCCCTCCACCCAAAACGCAGTGTTTGCCCGATCAGGCCTGATCGGTCGCCCACACGTGCGTTCGCCCACACCCGCCCCACCGCAGTGACAAAAAATATATATATTTTTTTATCACTGCACATTCACTTTACACGCACTGCGGCGATAAAAAAATCAGTTTTGATATTTTTTATCAACCGCAGCGGCCTCCGGTACTTCGCTAGCCTCCCTTTTGTAAGACAGGCTTGCTTTTTTTCTTGGGTAGTCTCAGGGAATACCCCTAAATTTAGTTGCCCAAATGTCAAAGGGGGTATTCTTCTGAAGAGGCCTACAGGCTTCTGACCCAGTCGGATGAGGAATGGGAACCCTCATCTGATGAATCCAGCGGGTCAGAATACGAACCTGTAGAAAGCAGTGGCTCTCTGACCCAAAGTTCGGACGAGGAGGTTGAGGTCCCTGATAGCACCAGGCGTACCCGGCCCCGTGTCGCTAGACCACAGGTTGCGCAGGATCCGCTTCAAGGGCAGCAGAGTGGGGCTGGCGCTGTCGGATTACGTGGTGAGGCATACACCAGCAGCGCAGCCCTCCCTGGACCTAGTACCAGCACTGCCGTACAACATGGTGAAGTGGCGAGCACCAGAAGGGCAGTTGAAGCTGGTACGGTGGCACGTGCAGTAGTTACCCCGTCGCAGCCACCGCAAATACGGGCCCGTAGACCCCCTAGAATCCCTGATTGGCAGTCCCCAACTTCAGCCGCACCTGTAGTTCCCCCTTTCACCGCCCAGTCTGGAGTTCGGGTTGAGACAGCTCAGATCGGTTCGGCCCTTGGATTTTGTGAGCTGTTCTTGACTGCGGAGCTCTTGGACATAGTCGTGGCAGAAACAAACCGGTATGCCACACAATTTATATCCGCCAACCCGGGAAGCTTTTATGCCCAGCCTTTCTGGTGGAAACCCGTCCAAGTTTCCGAAATTAAAACTTTTCTGGGCCTTTTCCTCAACATGGGTCTAACCAAATAGCATGAATTGCGGTCATATTGGTCCACGAACCCAATTCATCTGTATAATAAAAACGATGGGCACTCTTATAACTGGTTCACAAAGTTAGCAAAGCGACACTTATTAATAACAATTCGTAAATATACAAATGGTCACCATGCACAAATAATATTGTATATCCTAAACAGAGTTTTACCCTAAAAAGATGCTATAATATAAAATATCGTAATATAAAATATCAAATAAAATGTCAAATATATCGGTCCACTGATATAGCTAATAGATGAGAAGTAAAAAGGGGATAGGGGCCTGATGGTCCGGCCAAAAATTACCCAGACTGCATAGGAATTAGCGGACTGTCTGTCCTCTTAGTTATAGCAGTGACTGATACCGAGTAATTCTCCAAAAAGAAAATTAAAAAATAATTCAAGAATAAGTGTATAAATGTAAAAATCAGGTGTTAACAGGACAATAAGTCGATAATAATAGTGATAAAAAACAATTGCATATAGTGAAAATACCTGTAAAGTATATATATGACTCAATATATAATAGTGCTTAAATCATTAAAAGTGTTAAATGCCTGTGTGAAAACAGAGTGTCTCTGGAGACTCGGCAGTAATAGTGGACAGTTGGTCTCACTGGTAGTTATATTCCTAAAAATCAGTCTTTCTGTTAATAGCACAGATCTCGTAGGAATCGGCTTGATGTTACAATGTTCAATCGACACAATTCCTAGGGGTGCACTATATTGCAATCCAGCAAAATAGCTAGTTGGGCGAACTTTGAATTCCAAAGCGACAGTGCAGTGTAGATAACTTGATTGTGCAACGGTACATATAAATACAGCAGTATTTGGTTCGTTACTCACGTACAGTCCTGCAAATCCCACTGTGGCGTCCCACGTGGTGTAGATTCAGGGTAAGCTTTCCCTCTGGGCAGCGAGTTGAAAAGCTGCCTTACTGCTGGATAGAGATGCTGTGCAAATAGGTCTTGCAATTTTGCAAATCCGGCTGTGAATGAGAGCGCTCATCACATGCCCATGTTCTCTGCTGCTATGTCCAGGGCACGTTTTGAGGCCATCCTGCGTTTCCTGCACTTTAGTGACAATAGCACCTCTCGTCCCAGAGGCCACCCAGCTTTTGACCGGCTCCACAAAATTCGGCCCCTCATAGACCATTTCAACCAGAAATTTGCAGATTTGTATACCCCAGAGCAAAACATCTGCGTAGACGAGTCCCTAATACATTTTACCGGGCGCCTTGGCTTCAAACAATACATCCCAAGCAAGCGCGCCCGGTATGGGGTCAAATTGTATAAGCTCTGTGAAAGGGCCACAGGCTATACCCACAAATTTCGTGTCTATGAGGGAAAAGATCAGACCCTGGAGCCGGTCGGTTGCCCTGACTACCTGGGGAGCAGTGGGAAGACAGTCTGGGACTTGGTGTCACCCTTATTCGGCAAGGGGTACCATCTTTATGTGGACAATTTCTACACAAGTGTGCCCCTCTTCAGGCATTTGTTTCTAGTTCAGATTGGCTGCTGTGGCACCGCGCAAACTTCCCCCAACGGCTCGTTACCACCCGTCTTGCAAGGGGGGGGAGGGCTGCCTTGTGTAACGAAGAACTGCTCACGGTGAAATGGAGAGACAAGCGTGACGTTTACATGCTCTCCTCTATTCACGCAGACACGACAATACAAATTGAGCGAGCAACCCGTGTCATTGAAAAGCCCCTCTCAGTCCACGACTATAATTTGCTCATGGGAGGGGTGGACTTCAATGACCAGATGTTGTCTCCGTATTTAGTTTCCCGACGCACCAGATGCTGGTATAAGAAGGTGTCTGTATATTTAATTCAATTGGCTCTGTATAATAGTTTTGTTCTCTACAGTAAGGCTGGGAGAACACGATCCTTCCTCAAATTTAAGGAAGAGATCATCGAGAACCTCCTGTATCCAGGAGGTTCCGTGGCCCCATCCACCAGTGTAGTGAGCCGTCTACACAAGCGACATTTCCCCAATGTCGTTGCCGGTACCTCAACCCAACCGTCACCCCGAAAAAGATGTCGTGTTTGTAGCAGGAGTGGAATAAGGCGTGACACCCGCTATTTCTGTCCTGACTGCCCTGACCACCCTGCCCTATGCTTAGGGGAGTGTTTCCGGAAGTACCACACACAGGTACACCTAGCATAGGGATCACATCTCACCAGGACAGGCACACAGGGCTATTAGGGCCCATTCACACAGAGCTGCTGCAAACATCTCCTTTCACCTGGGACAAAGTGCATAACGCACTTCGCCACATCTTTGGGCGATTTGCGCTTTGCACATTGTCCCATGGGGAAGGAGAGGTTTGTCCTATAAAGGTAAAAAAAAAAAAATCACCAGTAAGCAAAAAGTTAAAGTTTATATGTTCTGTTCCAAAGTTAATAAAATTATTGCGTTGCGGCCTGGTTTTTTCATTATTTTTTTTTTTAACCTTCCAGGTTGACCAACCGATCGACTAGCTGCAGCACTGATGTGCATTCTGACAGAAGCATTGCGCTGCTGTCAGATTACACACAAGTCAGTGTATGCGGCGCTGCAAGACGAGATTTCTCCTCTGCAGTAACAGATACGTTTGCCGAGGCATATGAGCTGCTGAGGAGGAGGCGGTGTTCCTATGCTTTGGCAAACACTTTGTATATAAAAAAAAATAAAAAAATCCCGGCAATGATTTATTCATCCACATCGATTGATGTGAATGGAGAAATCGGGTTTGCCAGGGCATACGAGCTAAGTGGGTATTGATGTTGGGCGGAGCTCCTATGTCCTGGCAGACGCCTTTCCCCTCCTTTTTTTTTTTTTTTTGGCAGAGATTTTTTCATCCACATTGATCGATGCGAATGAAGAAATCTGTGCCGTTCATTTTTTCCTTTCAGCCCAGAGGCTGAACGGAAAAAAAAAATCTCATTACCTGTATGCTCAATATAAGGAGAATAGCAGAAACTCCTAATGCTGGCCATACATGTAATGATTGCGGAGACCCTCAAATGCCAGGGCAGTACAAACACCCCACAACTGACCCCATTTTGGAAAGAAGACACCCCAAGGTATTCGCTGAGGGGCATATTGAGTCTATGAAAGATTTAAATTTTTGTCCCAAGTTAGCGGAAAGTGAGACTTTGTGAGAAAAAAAAAAAAAAAAAAAATTTCCGCTAACTTATGCCAAAAAATAAAATTCTATGAACTCGCCAGGCCCCTCATTGAATACCTTGGGGTGTCTTCTTTCCAAAGTGGGGTCACATGTGGGGTATTTATACTGCCCTGGCTTTTTAGGGGCCCTAAAGCGTGAGAAGAAGTCTGGGATCCAAATGTCTAAAAATGCCCTCCTAAAAGGAATTTGGGCACCTTTGCGCATCTAGGCTGCAAAAAGTGTCACACGTGGTATCGCCGTACTCAGGAGAAGTTGGGGAATGTGTTTTGGGGTGTCATTATACATATACCCATGCTGGGTGAGATAAATATCTTGGTCAAATGCCAACTTTGTATAAAAAAATGGGAAAAGTTGTCTTTAGCCAAGATATTTCTCTCACCCAGCATGGGTATATGTAAAATGACACCCCAAAACACATTCCCCAACTTCTCCTGAGTACGGCGATACCAGACACTTTTTTGCAGCCTAGGTGGGTAAAGGGGCCCACATTCCAAAGAGCACCTTTCGGATTTCACCGGTCATTTTTTTACAGATTTTGATTGCAAACTACTTCTCACGCATATGGGCCCCTAAAATGCCAGGGCAGTATAACTACCCCACAAGTGACCCCATTTTGGAAAGAATACACCCCAAGGTATTCCGTGAGGGGCATGGCGAGTTCCTAGAATTTTTAATTTTTTGTCACAAGTTAGCGGAAAATTATGATTTTTTTATTTTATTTTATTTTCCTTACAAAGTCTCATATTCCACTAACTTGTGACAAAAAATGAAAAATTCTAGGAACTCGCCATGCCCCTCACGGAATACCTTGGGTGTCTTCTTTCCAAAATGGGGTCACTTGTGGGGTAGTTATACTGTCCTGGCATTTTAGGGGCCCTAATGTGTGGTAAGTAGTTTGCAATCAAGATGTGTAAAAAATGGCCTGCGAAATCCGAAAGGTGCTCTTTGGAATGTGTGCCCCTTTGCCCACCTTGGCTGCAAAAAAGTGTCACACATGTGGTATCGCCGTACTCAGGAGAAGTTGGGGAATGTGTTTTGGGGTGTCATTTTACATATACCCATGCTGGGTGAGATAAATATTTTGGTCAAATGCCAACTTTGTAAAAAAAAAAAGGGAAAAGTTGTCTTTTGCCAAGATATTTCTCTCACCCAGCATTTTTTACAGATTTTGATTGCAAACTACTTCTCACCCATATGGGCCCCTAAAATGCCAACGCAGTATAACTACCCCACAAGTGACCCCATTTTGGAAAGAAGACACCCCAAGGTATTTTGTGATGGGCATAGTGAGTTCATGGAAGTTTTTATTTTTTGTCACAAGTTAGTGGAATATGAGACTTTGTAAGAAAAATAAAATATAAATCATCATTTTCCGCTAACTTATGACAAAAAATAAAAGGTTCTATGAACTCACTATGCCCATCAGCGAATACCTTAGGGTGTCTACTTTCCGAAATGGGGTCATTTGTGGGGGTTTTCTACTGTCTGGGCATTGTAGAACCTCTGGAAACATGACAGGTGCTCAAAAAGTCAGAGCTGCTTCAAAAAGCGGAAATTCACATTTTTGTACCATAGTTTGTAAACGCTATAACTTTTACCCAAACCATTTTTTTTGCCCAAACATTTTTTTTTTTATCAAAGACATGTAGAACAATAAATTTAGCGAAAAATGTATATATGGATGTCGGTTTTTTTTGCAAAATTTTACAGCTGAAAGTGAAAAATGTCATTTTTTTGCAAAAAAATCGTTAAATTTCGATTAATAACAAAAAAAGTAAAAATGTCAGCAGCAATGAAATACCACCAAATGAAAGCTCTATTAGTGAGAAGAAAAGGAGGTAAAATTCATTTGGGTGGTAAGTTGCATGACCGAGCAATAAACGGTGAAAGTAGTGTAGTGCAGAAGTGTAAAAAGTGGCCTGGTCATTAAAGGGAACCTGTCACCGGGATTTTGGGTATAAAGCTGAGGACATGGGCTACTAGATGGCCGCTAGCACATCCGCAATACCCAGTCCCCATAACTCTGTGTGCTTTTATTGTGTAAAAAAAACTGATTTGATACATATGCAAATTAACATAAAAGAGTCATATCTTACTTGTGTGACCAGAGAAGAGTCATATTTTCAAGCTCTGACTCATCTCAGGTTAATTTGCATAGGTATCAAATCGGTTTTTAAACACAATAAAAGCACACAGAGCTATGGGGACTGGGTATTGCAGATGTGCTAGTGGCCATCTAGCAACCCATGTCCTCAGCTCTATACACAAAATCCCGGTGACGGGTTCCCTTTAAGGGTGTTTCAGCTAGGGGGGTTGAAGTGGTTAAGGCATTCCAAATTAATGGCTTAATATCTTTCCTTCCTGCTGCATCCACTTCCAGTCTAAGGCTGCATGTACACGACCATGGTGTGTTTTGCGGTCCGCAAATCGTGGATCCGCAAAACACGGACAAGAATAGGACATGTTATATTTTTTTGCGGGCCACGGAACGGAAAAATGGCGGCTCGGATGCGGACCAAAACAACGGCTGTGTGCATGAGGCCTAATATGAATGTTATGTTTGTCTACTCTTTGGTTTGGAAAAAAAACTAAATTAGCTATTTTTATCTCAACAGAAAATCCAAGTAAGAATGTAAAAGATGAGGATGTCATGCAGTGCTCTTCAGGAGAAAACCTCATTTACCCTAATGTACATTTAGGACTTCACAGAACAGATATATCCTATAATCCTCCTAATCACGAGGAACCATCTCCTGACCAATCACAGATTTTTACTGCAAGTACAAGTCAGAAAGAGGGTAAAATAATTCACTCTGGTATAGAGTATGCAAAAAGCTCAGGTCTTTCTACACACATAGGAATTCACACAGGAGAGAAAGAGGGTGAAAGGTTTCAGCCTGGTAAACAGTTCAAAATAAGCTCACATCTAAGAATTCACACAAGGGAAAAATCATACTCCTGTTCAGAATGTGGGAAGTGTTTTACATATAAATCACAACTTATTATACATGAAAGAATTCACACAGGAGAGAAGCCATATTCATGTTCAGAATGTGGGAAATGTTTTACAGTAAAATCAATTCTAGTTAAACATGAGAGACGTCACACTGGAGAGAAGCCATATTCATGTTCAGAATGTGGGAAATGTTTTACAGTAAAATCAATTCTAGTTAAACATGTAAGAATTCACACAGGAGAGAAGCTCTATTCATGTTCAGAATGTGGGAAATGTTTTACACATAAATCTGATCTTGTTACACATGAGAGAATTCACACAGGAGCTAAGCCATATTCATGTTCAGAATGTGGGAAATGTTTTAGACTGATATCACAATTTCTTAGACATCAGAGACTTCACACAGGAGCGAAGCCATATTCATGTTCAGAATGTGGGAAATGTTTTAGACTGATATCACAATTTCTTAGACATCAGAGAATTCACACAGGAGCGAAGCCATATTCATGTTTAGAATGTGGGAAATGTTTTACACAAAAATCACATTTCCTTAGACATCAGATGATTCACACAGGAGAGAAGCCATATTCATGTTCGGAATGCGGGAAAGGTTTTACACAAAAATACAATCTTGTTCAACATCAGAGAATTCACACAGGGGAGAAGCCATTTTCATGTTCTAAATGTAAGAAATGTTTTACACAAAAATCACAGTTTCTTACACATCAGAGAATTCACACTGGAGAGAAGACATATTGATGTTCAGTTTGCGGGAAATGTTTTACACAAAAATACAATCTTATTGAACATCACAGATTTCACACAGCATAGTAGCCATACCATGTTCAGAATGTGGGAAGCACTTTTCAGAGAAATCAAAACCGGTTGAACATTGTAGAATTCACACAGGAGAGAAACTATTTTCAAATTTTTAATATATTAAATTTAGAGATGAGCAATTTAAAAAAAAAAATTGGGGGATCTGATTCACTCAAATTGTTAATGCAACTAGATTCTGATCCAAATAAATTATACAAGAAACTAAAGCGCTCTAATTGCTTTGAAAAGTCTCTGTATCTCTCTTTTTTTGATTGTTCTGAATCGAATCACACAAAATTTTAATTTAGTAGAATCAGAATTTTTTGTAAAAGTCAAGTCGGACTTCAGAAATTTAGAATCCATTTGCTCATCACTAATTAGGTTATTTATGCCACTTAAACAGCAAATAATAAGAGGGTGTATTTTTTGAGTGGAATTAGCCTGAATCTTCCAGATGACCAAATTCTATTTGTAAGATAAACTGTGACCGAGACCCATGGAGAAAAAGTATTGTGGATATAAGGAAGAGAAGAAGAGCCTTGTTTACTTCCAGAGCAGTAAAGATGGATTGTCCCCATGAACCTTGCTTCTTATCACTGTATTTGCACCTCCACCCACACTGCGGGAGAGTCCAGAGTGACATGGGGCGTAGTAACGACGCTCCATGGAATTGTTTTATAATGTATGTGGACATATTAATGTTTCATCTTTATTCAGACATATATTTTCTAGTAGTGCTGTGACATTTATTTGTCCTTGTCACAATCAGCAGACACGCTACATGACAGGGCTAGCATTAACTGCACTCATTCCTGTGAGGGTGTATAAGCAGCACTTATAGGATGTGGGTGCATTTAGAGCATCAAGGAATTGCATATTAAAGATTTAATATACATAAGGTACTGTGCTGAAAGGTTACTAAAGATGACAAAAAGGTTATATAGACAAGCCAACCGTACAGAAATAAAATGTGGATAACATAATAAATTGCATACTTAAAAGATCAGTGAGGGGTCCATGCTGGGAGAACAGCTGAAAGATGACCAGACGTAAAAGCTTGTTGTATCTCCAGGATCTGACCCCATATGTCTTTTCATAAGACATTTTAAGGGGTCCTGGCCCACTGTGACCTCCCCATAGTCATGTGACTAAAGACTAGATAATCATGTGTACAAGCTATATGACAATTTTAGATTGTGCCATAACTTTTGGTAGATGTTTCCTAGAAAGATTATATGGACAGCAGATTTACAATCATATTTTACCAATGTGAAAAATTGGAAACAATTTTCCCTAAGGCCAAAACTTCAGGAACTTGCGACCGAAGAAACGCCCGAGTCTCTTGATTCTGAATATCTTGGTTTATTATTATAAACATGAATTATGACTGTGGGTTTTCAAATATTATATTTTCTTTTGACCTGTATAGATGGCTTAGACCTTTTTTACCCCCTGTGCTTTGGAGAGATGGGTGTTTCATACCCCTTTTTTTAGCACTCACGTCAGATTAGCAATTCAGAAAGGACATTTTGTCTCTGTTGGTCACCTGAACTAATTTACTTACCTTCCTGGAAATGTAATTAGCACACCTCTATGCAGGAATATGCTTTGGGGTCTGGACTTATACTAGTTAAATCTGACTCATATCTGACAACAGTATTCATAACATGATCTATACAAATAAGAAGCAACTCATGAAGGATGATTCATAACATTCCTACAAGTTAATGCTCCTGTGTAGCAATGTTGGTAGCAAGATGACTATATCACTGATTTATCTGACTGTGAGATCTTAATTTGTTGGTGAATTGTGATAATTAGCCCCATATGTACATTCCTGCAGTTTAGGGCTTTTTCAGACATCCGTAAGTGTTTTGCGGATCTGCAAAACACTGATCCCGGCCATGTGGGTTCCGCATTTTGTGGAACGCACAGGGCCAGCGCTATATAGAAATGCCTATTCTTGTCCGAGGTTGCGGACAAGAATAGGACATGTTCTATATTATCTGCTGGGCCACGGAACAGAACTACAGATGCTGACAGCTGTCCGCATCTTTTATGGCCCTGTCGAAATAACCCCGTTCCATAAAATTGCAGAACAGATGCAGACCTGTACATATGGCCCTCTGCATGAGCCCTTAATGGTAAACCTATTTAAATACTGGAACTGAGTGCTATATCGGTGGTGTGGATCACTTGTGATTGCCCACATATGTTAATTAACACCTGAATAATGCCAACATGAATTCAGTGACCAAGTGATGCTCATACATGTTCCATATTTAGCCTCCCTTCTTCTCTATTACCTGCAGAGCATGAATGGAGACATGTTGATGAATTATTAGCATTTTGTTTCAAATAAGTCCTCGAGAGTAGTTTTCCTACTCATTTAGGCTATGCTTATTAAATAATAATTGTACTTAATGCATTTTTTTTTTTTTTTTTTTGACACGCATTCTTCTAATTTTTGTTTCCAAACATTTTATTAGACTTTCTCAATATGACACTGAATTCTGGGTGTGGGGAACAAAGTATAAAAAAAATAAAAAATAAAATCTATAATATAAAGTTGCAGAAGAGCAACACAGTTATATCGCTATATGGTCAGAATACAGCCAATAAAGTGGCCCAGATTAAATATGTGTTTGCAAAAAATCTGTCTACAAAGTGCAAATTGGCATAATTTGGTGTATCTAGGGTTTATACGCCTTTCTTTCTGGCCTGTTCAACAATGGGATGGGATTTACCGAAAGGAGGTCGAAATTTGTGTTAAAGAAGAGAAGGAATAATTAAAAAACAAAGAACGTCATGCAAGAGGTAGAGAAGAACGTCTGCCAGACCTTCTCACAGAACTGGCGGTGACATCCAGATCGGCTTTACAGCCATACTAACAACAAACAGTGTCAGTCAGCACCAGCTGCCGCTGACACTTAAAACTACCGGCTCTTACCTCACCGAGGCCAGGAATCTCGGTGACACATACAATACAGACCAAAAGTTTGGACACACCTACTCATTCAAAGAGTTTTCTTTATTTTAATAACTATGAAAATTGTAGATTCACACTGAAGGCATCAAAACTATGAATTAACACACGTGGAATTATATACATAACAAAAAAGTGTGAAACAACTGAAAATATGTCATATTCTAGGTTCTTCAAAGTAGCCACCTTTTGCTTTGATTACTGCTTTGCACACTCTTGGCATTCTCTTGTTGAGCTTCAAGAGGTAGTCACCTGAAATGGTTTTCACTTCACAGGTGTGCCCTGTCAGGTTTAATAAGTGGGATTTCTTGCCTTATAAATGGGGTTGGGACCATCAGTTGCGTTGTGGAGAAGTCAGGTGGATACACAGCTGATAGTCCTACTGAATAGACTGTTAGAATTTGTATTATGGCAAGAAAAAAGCAGCTAAGTAAAGAAAAACGAGTGGCCATCATTACTTTAAGAAATGAAGGTCAGTCAGTCCGAAAAATTGGGAAAACTTTGAAAGTGTCCCCAAGTGCAGTCACAAAAACCATCAAGCGCTACAAAGAAACTGTCTCACATGCGGACCGCCCCAGGAAAGGAAGACCAAGAGTCACCTCTGCTGCGGAGGAGAAGTTCATCCGAGTCACCAGCCTCAGAAATCGCAGGTTAACAGCAGCTCAGATTAGAGACCAGGTCAATGCCACACAGAGTTTTAGCAGCAGACACATCTCTAGAACAACTGTTAAGAGGAGACTGTGTGAATCAGGCCTTCCTGGTAGAATATCTGCTAGGAAACCACTGCTACAGGACAGGCAACAAGCAGAAGAGACTTGTTTGGGCTAAAGAACACAAGGAATGGACATTAGACCAGTGGAAATCTGTGCTTTGGTCTGATGAGTCCAAATTTGAGATCTTTGGTTCCAACCACCATGTCTTTGTGCGACGCAGAAAAGGTGAACGGATGGACTCTACATGCCTGGTTCCCACCGTGAAGCATGGAGGAGGAGGTGTGATGGTGTGGGGGTGCTTTGCTGGTGACACTGTTGGGGATTTATTCAAAATTGAAGGCATACTGAACCAGCATGGCTACCACAGCATCTTGCAGCGGCATGCTATTCCATTCGGTTTGCGTTTAGTTGGACCATCATTTATTTTTCAACAGGACAATGACCCCAAACACACCTCCAGGCTGTGTAAGGGCTATTTGACCATGAAGGAGAGTGATGGGGTGCTGCGCCAGATGACCTGGCCTCCACAGTCACCGGACCTGAACCCAATCGAGATGGTTTGGGGTGAGCTGGACCGCAGAGTGGAGGCAAAAGGGCCAACAAGTGCTAAGCATCTCTGGGAACTCCTTCAAGACTGTTGGAAGACCATTCCAGGTGACTACTAGGGATGAGCGAACTCGAACTGTATAGTTCGGGTTCGTACCGAATTTTGGGGTGTCCGTGACACGGACCCGAACCCGGACATTTTCGTAAAAGTCCGGGTTCGGTGTTCGTTGCTTTCTTGGCGCTTTTGTGACGCTTTCTTGGCGCTTTTTGAAAGGCTGCAAAGCAGCCAATCAACAAGCGTCATACTACTTGCCCCAAGAGGCCATCACAGCCATGCCTACTATTGGCATGGCTGTGATTGGCCAGAGCACCATGTGACCCAGCCTCTATTTAAGCTGGAGTCACATAGCGCCGCCCGTCACTCTGCTCTGATTAGCGTAGGGAGAGGTTGCGGCTGCGACAGTAGGGCGAGATTAGGCAGATTAACTCCTCCAAAGGACTTGATTATTGATCGATCTGCAGCTGTGGGTCATTGAGCTGCTGATACTCAATTGCTCACTGTTTTTAGGCTGCCCAGACCGTTTGTCAGTCACTTTTTTCTGGGGTGATCGGCGGCCATTTTGTGTCTTGTGGTGCGCCAGCACAAGCTGCGACCAAGTGCATTTAACCCTCAATGGTGTGGTTGTTTTTTGGCTAAAGCCTACATCAGGGTGAAGCTGTCACACCAAGTGCATTTAACCAGCAATAGTCTGTTTATTTTTTGGCCATATACTACATCAGGGGCAAGCTGCGCCCGTCACCAAGTGCATTTAACCCTCAATGGTGTGGTTGTTTTTTGGCTAAAGCCTACATCAGGGTGAAGCTGTCACACCAAGTGCATTTAACCAGCAATAGTCTGTTTATTTTTTGGCCATATACTACATCAGGGGCAAGCTGCGCCTGTCACCAAGTGCATTTAACCCTCAAGGTGTGGTTGTTTTTTGGCTAAAGCCTACATCAGGGTGAAGCTGTCACACCAAGTGCATTTAACCAGCAATAGTCTGTTTATTTTTTGGCCATATACTACATCAGGGGCAAGCTGCGCCCGTCACCAAGTGCATTTAACCCTCAATGGTGTGGTTGTTTTTTGGCTAAAGCCTACATCAGGGTGAAGCTGTCACACCAAGTGCATTTAACCAGCAATAGTCTGTTTATTTTTTGGCCATATACTACATCAGGGGCAAGCTGCGCCTGTCACCAAGTGCATTTAACCCTCAGTAGTGTGGTTGGTCAAGCTGTCACACCAAGTGCATTTAACCAGCAATAGTCTGTTCATTTTTTGGCCATATACTACATCAGGGGCAAGCTGCGCCCGTCACCAAGTGCATTTAACCCTCAGTAGTGTGGTTGGTCAAGCTGTCACACCAAGTGCATTTAACCAGCAATAGTCTGTTCATTTTTTGGCCATATACTACATCAGGGGCAAGCTGCGCCTGTCACCAAGTGCATTTAACCCTCAGTAGTGTGGTTGGTCAAGCTGTCACACCAAGTGCATTTAACCAGCAATAGTGTGGTTATTTTTTGGCCATATCCCTGTCTAATTCTGTCAGTAAATCTATACCTGTCACCCAGCGCCTAAATACTAGGCCCCAAATTTATATCCCGCTAAATCTGTCGTTACTGGTGTACTGTTCTGGCTGGGCAAGTTATTTAGTGTCCGTCAAAGCACATTTTTTGTTCTGGGTTGAAATACAATTCCCAATTTAGCAATTTCCTAATTTAGTAGTTTCTGCTGTATCAGAGCTATTTTAAATCTATCCCTAAAAGGGTATATAATATTCAAGGTGCACATAGGGTCATTCAGAATAACTTCACACACACGCTACTGTGCATTTCCAAGTCTAATTCTGTCAGTAAATCTATACCTGTCACCCAGCGCCTAAATACTAGGCCTCAAATTTATATCCCGCTAAATCTGTCGTTACTGGTGTACTGTTCTGGCTGGGCAAGTTATTTAGTGTCCGTCAAAGCACATTTTTTGTTCTGGGTTGAAATACAATTCCCAATTTAGCAATTTCCTAATTTAGTGGTTTCTGCTGTACCAGGCCTACTTTAAATACATCCCTAAAAGGGTATATAATATTCAAGGTGCACATAGGGTCATTCAGAATAACTTCACACACACGCTACTGTGCATTTCCAAGTCTAATTCCGTCAGTAAATCTATACCTGTCACCCAGCGCCTAAATACTAGGCCTCAAATTTATATTCCGCTAAATCTGTTGTTACTGGTGTACTGTTCTGGCTGGGCAAGTTATTTAGTGTCCGTCAAAGCACATTTTTTGTTCTGGGTTGAAATACAATTCCCAATTTAGCAATTTCCTAATTTAGTGGTTTCTGCTGTATCAGAGCTATTTTAAATCTATCCCTAAAAGGGTATATAATATTCAAGGTGCACATAGGGTCATTCAGAATAACTTCACACACACGCTACTGTGCATTTCCAAGTCTTATTCCGTCAGTAAATCTATACCTGTCACCCAGCGCCTAAATACTAGGCCTCAAATTTATATTCCGCTAAATCTGTCATTACTGGTGTACTGTTCTGGCTGGGCAAGTTATTTAGTGTCCGTCAAAGCACATTTTTTGTTCTGGGTTGAAATACAATTCCCAATTTAGCAATTTCCTAATTTAGTGGTTTCTGCTGTATCAGAGCTATTTTAAATCTATCCCTAAAAGGGTATATAATATTCAAGGTGCACATAGGGTCATTCAGAATAACTTCACACACACGCTACTGTGCATTTCCAAGTCTAATTCTGTCAGTAAATCTATACCTGTCACCCAGCGCCTAAATACTAGGCCTCAAATTTATATCCCGCTAAATCTGTCGTTACTGGTGTACTGTTCTGGCTGGGCAAGTTATTTAGTGTCCGTCAAAGCACATTTTTTGTTCTGGGTTGAAATACAATTCCCAATTTAGCAATTTCCTAATTTAGTGGTTTCTGCTGTATCAGGCCTACTTTAAATATATCCCTAAAAGGGTATATAATATTCAAGGTGCACATAGGGTCATTCAGAATAACTTCACACACACGCTACTGTGCATTTCCAAGTCTAATTCTGTCAGTAAATCTATACCTGTCACCCAGCGCCTAAATACTAGGCCTCAAATTTATATTCAGCTGAATTTGAATACAATACATTGGGCCAAATAATATTTTTGTTGTTGTGGTGAACGATAACAATGAGGAAAACATCTAGTAAGGGACGCGGACGTGGACATGGTCGTGGTGGTGTTAGTGGACCCTCTGGTGCTGGGAGAGGACGTGGCCGTTCTGCCACATCCACACGTCCTAGTGTACCAACTACCTCAGGTCCCAGTAGCCGCCAGAATTTAAAGCGATATATGGTGGGACCCAATGCCGTTCTAAGGATGGTAAGGCCTGAGCAGGTACAGGCATTAGTCAATTGGGTGGCCGACAGTGGATCCAGCACGTTCACATTATCTCCCACCCAGTCTTCTGCAGAAAGCGCACAGATGGCGCCTGAAAACCAACCCCATCAGTCTGTCACATCACCCCCATGCATATCAGGGAAACTGTCTGAGCCTCAAGTTATGCAGCAGTCTCTTATGCTGTTTGAAGACTCTGCTGGCAGGGTTTCCCAAGGGCATCCACCTAGCCCTTCCCCAGCGGTGGAAGACATAGACTGCACACAGCAGAGAGTGAGGAGGGTGCAGATACAGAGGATGAGGAGGGTGCAGAAGCGGAAGGCTGAGTGAGCCACTCAACCAACTCTGGTGACCCTTTGAAGTAATCGCACGCGCCTTCTCCAACTTCCCACTTAGGCTCCGGCCTGGTGCACCTGCCCGACCCCTACTAACCCTGCAGAACGGCCTGCCTCTTCCTCTGCATGTCATTTTTAAAATTACCCTGTGCCTAAGTCCTTAATCTGTATTTTGTTGAAGCAGGTATATTGCATGCCTCAATCAATATTTGGTAGAAACAGGTATATCGAACCCCTTAATTAGTATTTTGTGGAAGCAGGTATATTGCACCTAGTGATGAGCGAACTTGTGTTTTAAGTTCGGCGTCTAAAGTTCGGGTTCGGGTTATCGAAGTATCCCGTTATGGATTTCGCTACTATGGACCATAACGGAACGTCTTGTCGCGCGTTCCCGTACATAGACTTCAGCGGGAACGCGCGACAAGACGCCCCAAAGAAACTCATGTACTTCTTGGGGCGTCGGGCGTTTTACAGCGCGATCGTACGCGCTGTAAAACGCTCAGGTGTGAACCCAGCCTTAGAATCCATAACGGGATACTTCGATAACCTGAACTCGAACTTTAGACGCCGAACTTAAAACACAAGTTCGCTCATCACTAATTGCAACCCTAAATCAGTATTTTGTGGAAGCAGGTATATTAAACCCCTTAATCCAACCCCTTAATTGGTATTTTTGGAAGCAGGTATAGCTCAGGCCTTAATCGATATTTGGAAGAAACAGGTATATTGAACCCCTACTTCAGTATTTTTTGGAAGCAGATATATTGCAGCCCTCAATCAGTATTTTGTGGAAGCAGGTATATCGAACCCCTTTATCAGCATTTTGTGGAAGCAGGTATATCAAACCCCTTAATCTGTATTTTGTGAAAGCAGGTATATCGCAGGCCTCAATCAATATTTGGTGGAAGCAGGTGTATCAAACCCCTTAATTAGTATTTTATGGAAGCAGGTATATCACACCCCACAATTATTTTTTTTGCCACAACAGTTACATCACACCACCCTGTTTATTTGGGGCAACAGGTATATCGCAGCCCTCAACAGTATTTTGTGGAAGAAGGTATATCACACCCCTCAATCAGTTTTTTTGGGGGCAACAGGTTTATCACACTTGTTGCAATTAGTTGTTCCAATAGCGTTTGTCCCTCTATATAGCTGCGGTATCACAGGAGAACCGCACACAACTGCTGCACAATACAAATGCACTATAATATACTTTCTATGTTAGAAATTATAAGTATATCACACCCCTCAGTATATCACACCTATCGATATCACACTTATACCGGTCCTTAAAAGGACTTGTGTGGACCTATTAGCTAGCATTTGGTGTCCCTAACAGCCTGTCCCTGCTCCACAAAGCAACCTCTCCCTACACTGGTAAAACACAGAATGTAAAATGGCTGCCAGATCGGATTTATTTATATGGAGGGGGTGTTTCCATGTGTTGAAACTTCTCACTTGGCTGTTCAGTCCCACCTGATGGATGTGTCATGGGTCAAAGTTCAGTGTAATGCAAAAAAATATTGCGCCGGCGGACATCGCCATATGTTCGCATGTTTGGCGAATCGCGAACCTGTAAAGTTCGCCGCAAACGACCGCCGGGCGAACAGCAATGCCATCTCTATTGATCATCTCCCCTTTTCTTAATTTATAGGGCTAGACATCAGCATGCTAAGAGCAGAGTTGTGTCCTAACTAATACATATCTTATACAATAATTACTGTAGCTTTACCATAATGAGAAGAGAGATTTTCTATGCTTAGAAAACTAATACATATTACTGGTTTATTTATAGGCACAATATAGGATTATAAATACACCAGTAATATTAGCTTTCTTGGTATAGAAAAAACATTATTCTTTATGTAGTAAGGTTATAGCATGGTGGTAACTGGTCTTGCAAGCCTTGCAAATAGAGATCCTAGGTTCAAGCCCCAGCTGTTCTTAAGCTATTTTTTGTCCCTCATTTAACCCATTATAAAAGGCTATAGCCATACTATATTGAGAATAGTGTTTTTTTTATACTTAAACAGCTAAAACATATTACTGTTTTTTTCATAGGCACAATATATCATTACAAAGTAACCATTCTAAAGTAATCAGTGATATCAACTTTATTATCAATATAGTAAGGCTATAGCTTTTTATTATGGATTAAATGAGGGAGAAAAAAGTATCCAAAGAAATGAAGGCAAAGCTGACCACTTACATGCAGGTTACAGCCTTATATTGACAGACAATTGAAATTTTCTTTACTTTAAGCTAATACATATTACTGGCATTTTTATAATCATATAGTGTGTCTATGAATAAAGCACTAATGTGTATATTAGCTTTCTAAGCAGTGAAATCCACCCTTCTCATTATGGTAAGGCTATAGTAAGTAGTGTATATGATATGCATATGCTAGGACAGCTCTACCCTCAGCATGCTAGCCCTGTTGATCAAAGGGAGGGGGGTGTTAGAAAAACAGTGCTCCAAGGGTTAAGTTCCACCCCCTGGTGCTCCATCTTCTCCCTTTTTCTATATGAATAAAAACATAGCTATTTGTAAAGATGTTTAAGATACAGATAAAAATAAGGTATTTTCATCAGCATGATCAATCCTACCAGGCAGTATGCCTGGTTTAATAGTGATGATAATTCTGACAAAGGCTCTTTAACTGCCTCCGGACCGCCTAACGCAGGATCGCGGTCCGGAGGCGGCAGCGCTGCGCACTGTCACGCATTGGCGTGTCCTCTCGCGAGACGCGAGATGACACGCTTAGCCGGCCCGCGCATGCGCACCGGCATTTCTTCAAGGGGGGTCGCGTCATCAGCTTGCCAGCCAATGATCGTGGCTGGCAAGCTGATGATTTTTAAAAAATCCAATCAAAGGCCAGATATCAGATCATATTAGTAAATATGATCTGTTATATGGCTGCCCTGCTCCTCTGCTGGTCCTTTTGGTCGGTTGGATCCAGCAGAGGAGCAGGCTTCACAGTGAGTACACCACACACTAGCCCCAAATCACCCCCTGCACCCCAATTAACCCTTTGATCACCCCTTTGATCGCCCCTGTCAATCACTAGTGAAAGGAAAAAAGTGATCAGTGTAAACTGTCACTTTTTTTTCCCACTGGTATTGACTGTTAGGTTTTAGGATAGTTTAGGCCCCTTGGTTAGGTAGTTTAGGGATCAGTTAGCGCCCAGCCCACCGCACCACAGTCCCTTATTCGCTGATTAGCGTATCGCTAATCAGCATTTGTACTTTTATAGTATCTGTAAGTGATCAAAACTGATCAGAGTCAGATCTATAATAGTATTAGTGTCACTTTAGTTCGCCCTCCACCCAAAACGCAGTGTTTGCCCGATCAGTTCGCCCTCCGCCCCACCGCAATGACAAAAAATATATTTTTTTTGATCACTGCACATTCACTTTACACGCGCTGCGGCGATAAAAAAATCAGTTTTGATATTTTTTTATCAACCGCAGCGGCCTCCGGTACTTCGCTAGCCTCCCATTTGTAAGACAGGCTTTCTTTTTTTCTTGGGTAGTCTCAGGGAATACCCCTAAATTTAGTTGCCCAAATGTCAAAAGGGGGTATTCTTCTGAAGAGGCCTACAGGCTTCTGACCCAGTCGGATGAGGAATGGGAACCCTCATCTAGCGGGTCAGAATATGAACCTGTAGAAAGCAGTGGCACTCTGACCCAAAGTTCGGACGAGGAGGTTGAGGTCCCTGATAGCACCAGGCGTACCCGGCCCCGTGTCGCTAGACCACAGGTTGCGCAGGATCCGCTTCAAGGGCAGCAGAGTGGGGCTGGCGCTGTCGGATTACGTGGTGAGGCATACACCAGCAGCGCAGCCCTCCCTGGACCTAGTACCAGCACTGCTGTACAACATGGTGAAGTGGCGAGCACCAGAAAGGCAGTTGAAGCTGGTACGGTGGCACGTGCATTAGTTACCCCGTCGCAGCCACCGCAAATACGGGCCCGTAGACCCCCTAGAATCCCTGAGGTGCTGGCAAACCCTGATTGGCAGTCCCCAACTTCAGCCGCACCTGTAGTTCCCCCTTTCACCGCCCAGTCTGGAGTTCGGGTTGAGACAGCTCAGATCGGCCCTGGGATTTTTTGAGCTGTTCTTGACTGCGGAGCTCTTGGACATAGTCGTGGCAGAAACAAACCGGTATGCCACACAATTTATATCCGCCAACCCGGGAAGCTTTTATGCCCAGCCTTTCCGGTGGAAACCCGTCCAAGTTTCCGAAATTAAAACTTTTCTGGGCCTTCTCCTCAACATGGGTCTAACCAAAAAGCATGAATTGCGGTCATATTGGTCCACGAACCCAATTCATCTGTATAATAAAAAGGATGGGCACTCTTATAACTGGTTCACAAAGTTAGCAAAGCGACACTAGTTTATTAATAACAATTCGTAAATATACAAATGGTCACCATGCACAAATAATATTGTATATCCTAAACAGAGTTTTACCCTAAAAAGATGCTATAATATAAAATATCGTAATATAAAATATCAAATAAAATGTCAAATATATCGGTCCACTGATATAGCTAATAGATGAGAAGTAAAAAGGGGATAGGGGCCTGATGGTCCGGCCAAAAATTACCCAGACTGCATAGGAATTAGCGGACTGTCTGTCCTCTGTTAGTTATAGCAATGACTGATACCGAGTAATTCTCCAAAAATAAAATAAAAAAATAATTCAAAAATAAGTGTATAAATGTGAAAATCAGGTGTTAACAGGACAATAAGTCGATAATAATAGTGATAAAAAACAATTGCATATAGTGAAAATACCTGTAAAGTAAATATATGACTCAATATATAATAGTGCTTAAATCATTAAAAGTGTTAAATGCCTTTGTGAAAACAGAGTGTCTCTGGAGACTCGGCAGTAATAGTGGACAGTTGGTCTCACTGGTAGTTATATTCCTAAAAATCAGTCTTTCTGTTAATAGCACAGATCTCGTAGGAATCGGCTTGATGTTACAATGTTCAATCAACACAATTCCTAGGGGTGCACTATATTGCAATCCAGCAAAATAGCTAGTTGGGCGAACTTTGAATTCCAAAGCGACAGTGCAGTGTAGATAAGTTGATTGTGCAACGGTACATATAAATACAGCAGTATTTGGTTCGTTACTCACGTACAGTCCTGCAAATCCCACCGTGGCGTCCCACGTGGTGTAGATTCAGGGTAAGCTTTCCCTCTGGGCAGCGAGTTGAAAAGCTGCCTTACTGCTGGATAGAGATGCTATGCAAATAGGTCTTGCAATTTTGCAAATCCGGCTGTGAATGAGAGCGCTCATCACATGCCCATGTTCTCTGCTGCTATGTCCAGGGCACGTTTTGAGGCCATCCTGCGTTTCCTGCACTTTAGTGACAATAGCACTTCCCGTCCAAGAGGCCACCCAGCTTTTGACCGGCTCCACAAAATTCGGCCCCTCATAGACCATTTCAACCAGAAATTTGCAGATTTGTATACCCCTGAGCAAAACATCTGCGTAGACGAGTCCCTAATACATTTTACCGGGCGCCTTGGCTTCAAACAATACATCCCAAGCAAGCGCGCCCGGTATGGGGTCAAATTGTATAAGCTCTGTGAAAGGGCCACAGGCTATACCCACAAATTTCGTGTCTGAGGGAAAAGATCAGACCCTGGAGCCGGTCGGTTGCCCTGACTACCTGGGGAGCAGTGGGAAGACAGTCTGGGACTTGGTGTCACCCTTATTTGGCAAGGGGTACCATCTTTATGTGGACAATTTCTACACAAGTGTGGCCCTCTTCAGGCATTTGTTTCTAGAACAGATTGGCTGCTGTGGCACCGCGCAAACTTCCCCCAACGGCTCGTTACCACCCGTCTTGCAAGGGGGGGAGGGCTGCCTTGTGTAACGAAGAACTGCTCACAGTGAAATGGAGAGACAAGCGTGACGTTTACACGCTCTCCTCCATTCACGCAGAAACGACAATACAAATTGAGCGAGCAACCCGTGTCATTGAAAAGCCCCTCTCAGTCCACAACTATAACCTTCACATGGGAGGGGTGGACTTCAATGACCAGATGTTGTCTCCGTATTTAGTTTCCCGCAGAACCAGACGCTGGTATAAGAAGGTGTCTGTATATTTGATTCAATTGGCTCTGTATAATAGTTTTGTTCTCTACAGTAAGGCTGGGATAACACGATCCTTCCTCAAATTTCAGGAAGAGATCATCGAGAACCTCCTGTACCCAGGAGGTTCCGTGGCCCCATCCACCAGTGTAGTTAGCCGTCTACACAAGTGACATTTCCCCAATGTCGTTGCCGGTACCTCAACCCAACCGTCACCCCGAAAAAGATGTTGTGTCTGTAGCAGGAGTGGAATAAGGCGTGACACCCGCTATTTCTGTCCTGACTGCCCTGACCACCCTGCCCTATGCTTAGGGGAGTGTTTCCGGAAGTACCACACACAGGTACACCTAGCATAAGGATCACATCTCACCAGGACAGGCACACAGGGCTATTAGGGCCCATTCACACAGAGCTGCTGCAAACGTCTCCTTTTACCTGGGACAAAGTGCATAACGCACTTCGCCACATCTTTGGGCGATTTGCGCTTTGCACATTGTCCCATGGGGAAGGAGAGGTTTGTCCTATAAAGGTGTAAAAAAAAAAAAAAAAAAAATCACCAGTAAGCAAAAAGGTTAATGTTCAGTTTAAAAAGTTAAAGTTTATATGTTCTGTTCCAAAGTTAATAAAATTATTGCGTTGGGGCCTTGTTTTTTTTTTGTTTTTTTTTAACCTTCCAGGTGGACCAACCGATTGACTAGCTGCAGCACTGATGTGCATTCTGACAGAAGCATTGCGCTGCTGTCAGATTACACACAAGTCGGTGTATGCGGCGCTGCAAGACGAGACTTCTCCTCTGCAGTAAAAGATACGTTTGCCGAGGCATATGAGCAGAGGAGGAGGCGGTGTTCCTATGCTTTGGCAAACACTTTGTATATAAAAAAAAAATTAAAAATCCCAGCAATGATTTATTCATCCACATAGATTGATGTGAATGGAGAAATCGGGTTTGCCAGGGCATACGAGCTAAGTGGGTATTGATGTTGGGCGGAGCTCCTATGTCCTGGCAGACGCCTTTCCCCTCCTTTTTTTTTTTTTTTTGGAAGAGATTTTTTCATCCACATTGATCGATGCGAATGAAGAAATCTGTGCCGTTCATTTTTTCCTTTCAGCCCAGAGGCTGAACGGAAAAAAAAAATCTCATTACCTGTATGCTCAATATAAGGAGAATAGCAGAAACTCCTAATGCTGGCCATACATGTAATGATTGCGGAGACCCTCAAATGCCAGGGCAGTACAAACACCCCACAACTGACCCCATTTTGGAAAGAAGACACCCCAAGGTATTCGCTGAGGGGCATATTGAGTCCATAAAAGATTGAAATTTGTGTCCCAAGTTAGCGGAAAGTGAGACTTTGTGAGAAAAAACTAAAAAACAAAAATCAATTTCCACAAACTTATGCCCAAAAAAAAAATTCTATGAACTCGCCAGGCCCCTCATTGAATACCTTGGGGTGTCTTCTTTCCAAAGTGGGGTCACATGTGGGTAATTTATACTGCCCTGGCTTTTTAGGGGCCCTAAAGCGTGAGAAGAAGTCTGGGATCCAAATGTCTAAAAATGCCCTCCTAAAAGGAATTTGGGCACCTTTGCGCATCTAGACTGCAAAAAAGTGTCACACATGTGGTATCGCCGTACTCAGGAGAAGTTGGGGAATGTGTTTTGGGGTGTCATTCTACATATACCCATGCTGGGTGAGATAAATATCTTGGTCAAATGCCAACTTTGTATAAAAAAATGGGAAAAGTTGTCTTTAGCCAAGATATTTCTCTCACCCAGCATGGGTATATGTAAAATGACACCCCAAAACACATTCCCCAACTTCTCCTGAGTACGGCGATACCAGATGTGACACTTTTTTGCAGCCTAGGTGGGTAAAGGGGCCCACATTCCAAAGAGCACCTTTCGGATTTCACCGGTCATTTTTTTGCAAACTACTATTTTGATTGCAAACTACTTCTCACGCATATGGGCCCCTAAAATGCCAGGGTAGTATAACTACCCCACAAGTGACCCCATTTTGGAAAGAATACACCCCAAGGTATTCCGTGAGGGGCATGGCGAGTTCCTAGAATTTTTTTATTTTTTGTCACAAGTTAGCGGAAAATTATGATTTTTTTTATTTTATTTTATTTTCCTTACAAAGTCTCATATTCCACTAACTTGTGACAAAAAATGAAAAATTCTAGGAACTCGCCATGCCCCTCACGGAATACCTTGGGTGTCTTCTTTCCAAAGTGGGGTCACTTGTGGGGTAGTTATACTGCTCTGGCATTTTAGGGGCCCTAATGTGTGGTAAGTAGTTTGCAATCAAGATGTGTAAAAAATGGCCTGTGAAATCCGAAAGGTGCTCTTTGGAATGTGTGCCCCTTTGCCCACCTTGGCTGCAAAAAAGTGTCACACATGTGGTATCGCTGTACTCAGGAGAAGTTGGGGAATGTGTTTTGGGGTGTCATTTTACATATACCCATGCTGGGTGAGATAAATATCTTGGTCAAATGCCAACTTTTTATAAAAAAATGGGAAAAGTTGTCTTTTGCCAAGATATTTCTCTCACCCAGCATTTTTTACAGATTTTGATTGCAAACTACTTCTCACGCATATGGGCCCCTAAAATGCCAACGCAGTATAACTACCCCACAAGTGACCCCATTTTGGAAAGAAGACACCCCAAGGTATTTTGTGATGTGCATAGTGAGTTCATGGAAGTTTTTATTTTTTGTCACAAGTTAGTGGAATATGAGACTTTGTAAGAAAAAAAAAAAAGAAAAAATCATCATTTTCCGCTAACTTGTGACAAAAAATAAAAAGTTCTATGAACTTACTATGCCCATCAGTGAATACCTTAGGGTGTCTACTTTCCGAAATGGGGTCATTTGTGGGGGTTTTCTACTGTCTGGGCATTGTAGAACCTCAGGAAACATGACAGTTGCTCAAAAAGTCAGAGCTGCTTCAAAAAGCGGAAATTCACATTTTTGTACCATAGTTTGTGAACGCTATAACTTTTATCCAAACCATTTTTTTTTGCCCAAACATTTTTTTTTTTTATCAAAGACATGTAGAACAATAAATTTAGCGAAAAATGTATATATGGATGTCGTTTTTTTTTGCAAAATTTTACAGCTGAAAGTGAAAAATGTCATTTTTTTGCAAAAAAATCATTAAATTTCGATTAATAACAAAAAAAGTAAAAATGTCAGCAGCAATGAAATACCACCAAATGAAAGCTCTATTAGTGAGAAGAAAAGGAGGTCAAATTCATTTGGGTGGTAAGTTGCATGACCGAGCGATAAACGGTGAAAGTAGTGTAGTGCAGAAGTGTAAAAAGTGGCCTGGTCATTAAGGGTGTTTCAGCTAGGGGGGTTGAAGTGGTTAAGGCATTCCAAATTAATGGCTTAATATCTTTCCTTCCTGCTGCATCCACTTCCAGTCTAAGGCTGCATGTACACGACCATGGTGTGTTTTGCGGTCCGCAAATCGTGGATCCGCAAAACACAGACAAGAATAGGACATGTTATATTTTTTTGCGGGACACGGAACGGAAAAACGGCGGCTTGGATGCGGACCAAAACACCGGCTGTGTGCATGAGGCCTAATATGAATGTTATGTTTGTCTACTCTTTGGTTTGGAAAAAAAACTAAATTAGCTATTTTTATCTCAACAGAAAATCCAAGTAAGGATGTAAAAGATGAGGATGTCATGCAGTGCTCTTCAGGAGAAAACCTAATTTACCCTAATGTACATTTAGGACTTCACAGAACAGATATATCCTATAATCCTCCTAATCACGAGGAACCATCTCCTGACAAATCACAGATTTTTACTGCAAGTACAAGTCAGAAAGAGGGTAAAATAATTCACTCTGGTATAGAGTTTGCAAAAAGCTCAGGTCTTTCTACACACATAGGAATTCACACAGGAGAGAAAGAGGGTGAAAGGTTTCAGCCTGGTAAACAGTTCAAAATAAGCTCACATCTAAGAATTCACACAAGGGAAAAATCATACTCCTGTTCAGAATGTGGGAAGTGTTTTACATATAAATCACAACTTATTATACATGAAAGAATTCACACAGGAGAGAAGCCATATTCATGTTCAGAATGTGGGAAATGTTTTACAGTAAAATCAATTCTAGTTAAACATGAGAGACGTCACACTGGAGAGAAGCCATATTCATGTTCAGAATGTGGGAAATGTTTTACAGTAAAATCAATTCTAGTTAAACATGTAAGAATTCACACAGGAGAGAAGCTCTATTCATGTTCAGAATGTGGGAAATGTTTTACACATAAAACAAATCTTGTTATACACGAGAGAAGTCATACAGGAGAGAAACCATATTCATGTTCAGAATGTGGGAAATGTTTTGCACAAAAATCACATTTCCTTAGACATCAGATGATTCACACAGGAGAGAAGCCATATTCATGTTCGGAATGCGGGAAAGGTTTTACACAAAAATACAATCTTGTTCAACATCAGAGAATTCACACAGGGGAGAAGCCATTTTCATGTTCTAAATGTAAGAAATGTTTTACACAAAAATCACAGTTTCTTACACATCAGAGAATTCACACTGGAGAGAAGACATATTGATGTTCAGTGTGCGGGAAATGTTTTACACAAAAATACAATCTTATTGAACATCACAGATTTCACACAGCATAGTAGCCATACCATGTTCAGAATGTGGGAAGCACTTTTCAGAGAAATCAAATCCGGTTGAACATTGTAGAATTCACACAGGAGAGAAACTATTTTCAAATTTTTAATATATTAAATTTAGAGATGAGCAATTTTCAAAAAAAAATTGGGGGATCTGATTCACTCAAATTGTTAATGCAACTAGATTCTGATCCAAATAAATTATACAAGAAACTAAAGCGCTCTAATTGCTTTGAAAAGTCTCTGTATCTCTCTTTTTTTGATTGTTCTGAATCGAATCACACAAAATTTTAATTTAGTAGAATCAGAATTTTTTGTAAAAGTCAAGTCGGACTTCAGAAATTTAGAATCCATTTGCTCATCACTAATTAGGTTATTTATGCCACTTAAACAGCAAATAATAAGAGGGTGTATTTTTTGAGTGGAATTAGCCTGAATCTTCCAGATGACCAAATTCTATTTGTAAGATAAACTGTGACCGAGACCCATGGAGAAAAAGTATTGTGGATATAAGGAAGAGAAGAAGAGTATTGTTTACTTCCAGAGCAGTAAAGATGAACTGTCCCCATAAACCTTGCTTCTTATCACTGTATTTGCACCTCCACCCACACTGAGGGAGAAGTAACGACGCTCCATGTAATTGTTTTATAATGTATGAGGACATATTAATATTTCATCTTTATTCAGACATATATTTTCTAGTAGTGCTGTGACATTTATTGGTCCTTGTCACGATCAGCAGACACGCTACATGACAGGGCTAGCATTAACTGCACTCATGCCTGTGAGGGTGTACTTCGTATCTATACTCGCTTTCATACTTGCTAATGCATTAGGCTAACAAAGAGTTAAGTGACCCCCAAACACATATCCACACATCATGCTGCTGCCACCTGTCAGTACTGCTGATGGAGCACCCCGGTTACAGACGCCCAGCACTAACAGGAACACAATTCATTCTAGCATACAACAGGCAAACCTTGGTAACACAGCAAAGCAGCACTTATAGGATGTGGGTGTACTTAGAGCATCAAGGAATTGCATATTAAAGATTTAATATACATAAGGTACTGTGCTGAAAGGTTACTAAAGATGACAAAAAGGTTATAAAGACAAGCCAACAGTACAGAAATAAAATGTGGATAACATAATAAATTGCATACTTATAAGATCAGTGAGGGGTCCATGCTGGGAGAACAGCTGAAAGATGACCAGACGTAAAAGCTTGTTATATCTCCAGGATCTGACCCCATATGTCTTTTCATAAGACATTTTAAGGGGTCCTGGCCCACTATGACCTCCCCATAGTCATGTGACTAAAGACTAGATAATCATGTGTACAAGCTATATGACAATTTTAGATTGTGCCATAACTTTTGGTAGATGTTTCCTAGAAAGATTATATGGACAGCAGAATTACAATCATATTTTACCAATGTGAAAAATTGGAAACAATTTTCCCTAAGGCCAAAACTTCAGGAACTTGCGACCGAAGAAACGCCCGAGTCTCTTGATTCTGAATATCTTGGTTTATTATTATAAACATGAATTATGACTGTGGGTTTTCAAATATTATATTTTCTTTTGACCTGTATAGATGGCTTAGACCTTTTTTACCCCCTGTGCTTTGGAGAGATGGGTGTTTCATACCCCTTTTTTAGCACCCACGTCAGATTAGCAATTCAGAAAGGACATTTTGTCTCTGTTGGTCACCTGAACTAATTTACTTACCTTCCTGGAAATGTAATTAGCACACCTCTATGCAGGAATATGCGTTGGGGTCTGGACTTATACTAATTATATCTGACAACAGTATTCATAACATGATCTATACAAATAAGAAGCAACTCATGAAGGATGATTCATAACAGTCCTACAAGTTAATGCTCCTGTGTAGCAATGTTGGTAGCAAGATGACTATATCACTGATTTATCTGACTGTGAGATCTTAATTTGTTGGTGAATTGTGATAATTAGCCCCATATGTACATTCCTGCAGTTTAGGGCTTTTTCAGACATCCGTAAGTGTTTTGCGGATCTGCAAAACACTGATACCGGCCATGTGGGTTCCGCATTTTGTGGAACGCACAGGGCCAGCGCTATATAGAAATGCCTATTCTTGTCCGAGGTTGCGGACAAGAATAGGACATGTTCTATATTATTTGCTGGGCCACGGAACAGAACTACAGATGCTGACAGCTGTCCGCATCTTTTATGGCCCTGTCGAAATAAATGAGTCCACACCCGTTCCATAAAATTGCAGAACAGATGCAGACCTGTACATATGGCCCTCTGCATGAGCCCTTAATGGTAAACCTATTTAAATACTGGAACTGAGTGCTATATCGGTGGTGTGGATCACTTGTGATTGCCCACATATGTTAATTAACACCTGAATAATGCTAACATGACTTCAGTGACCAAGTGATGCTCATATATGTTCCATATTTAGCCTCCCTTCTTCTTTATTACCTGCAGAGCATGAATGGAGACATGTTGATGAATTATTAGCATTTTATTTCAAATAAGTCCTGGACAGTAGTTTCCCTACTCATTTAGGCTATGCTCATTGAATAATAATTGTACTTAATGCATTTTTTATTTATTTTTGACACGCATTCTTCTAATATTAGACTTTCTCAATATGACACAGAATCCTGGGTGTGGGGAACAAAGTATAACAAAAAAAAAAGTATAATATAAAGTTGCAGAAGAGCAACACAGTTATATCGCTATATGGTCAGAATACAGCCAATAAAGTGGCCCAGATTAAATATGTGTTTGCAAAAAATCTGTCTACAAAGTGCAAATTGGCATAATTTGGTCTATCTAGGGTTTATACGCCTTTCTTTCTGGCCTGTTCAACAATGGGGTGGGATTTACCGAAAGGAGGTCGAAATTTGTGTTAAAGAAGAGAAGGAATAATTAAAAAACAAAGAACGTCATGCAAGAGGTAGAGAAGAACGTCTGCCAGACCTTCTCACAGAACTGACGGTGACATACAGATCGGCTTTACAGCCATACTAACAACAAACAGTGTCAGTCAGCACCAGCTGCCGCTGACACTTAAAAAAGGCCAGGAATCTCGGTGACACATACAGTACAGACCAAAAGTTTGGACACACCTTCTCATTCAAAGAGTTTTCTTTATTTTAATAACTATGAAAATTGTAGATTCACACTGAAGGCATCAAAACTATGAATTAACACATGAGGAATTATATACATAACAAAAAAGTGTGAAACAACTGAAAATATGTCATATTCTAGGTTCTTCAAAGTAGCCACCTTTTGCTTTGATTACTGCTTTGCACACTCTTTGCATTCTCTTGATGAGCTTTAAGAGGTAGTCACCTGAAATGGTTTTCACTTCACAGGTGTGCCCTGTCAGGTTTAATAAGTGGGATTTCTTGCCTTATAAATGGGGTTGGGACCATCAGTTGCGTTGTGGAGAAGTCAGGTGGATACACAGCTGATAGTCCTACTGAATAGACTGTTAGCTGCTTTTTTCTTGCCATAATACAAATTCTAAGTAAAGAAAAACGAGTGGCCATCATTACTTTAAAAAATGAAGGTCAGTCAGTCCGAAAAATTGGGAAAACTTTGAAAGTGTCCCCAAGTGCAGTCACAAAAACCATCAAGCGCTACATAGAAACTGTCTCACATGCGGACCGCCCCAGGAAAGGAAGACCATGAGTCACCTCTGCTGCGGAGGATAAGTTCATCCGAGTCACCAGCCTCAGAAATCGCAGGTTAACAGCAGCTCAGACTAGAGACCAGGTCAATGCCACACAGAGTTCTAGCAGCAGACACATCTCTAGAACAACTGTTAAGAGGAGACTGTGTGAATCAGGCCTTCATGGTAGAATATCTGCTAGGAAACCACTGCTAAGGACAGGCAACAAGCAGAAGAGACTTGTTTGGGCTAAAGAACACAAGGAATGGACATTAGACCAGTGGAAATCTGTGCTTTGGTCTGATGAGTCCAAATTTGAGATCTTTGGTTCCAACCACCATGTCTTTGTGCGACGCAGAAAAGGTGAACGGATGGACTCTACATGCCTGGTTCCCACCGTGAAGCATAGAGAGGAGGAGGTGTGATGGTGTGGGGGTGCTTTGCTGGTGACACTGTTGGGGATTTATTCAAAATTGAAGGCATACTGAACCAGTATGGCTACCACAGCATCTTGCAGCGGCATGCTATTCCATTCGGTTTGCGTTTAGTTGGACCATCATTTATTTTTCAACAGGACAATGACCCCAAACACACCTCCAGGCTGTGTAAGGGCTATTTGACCATGAAGGAGAGTGATGGGGTGCTGCGCCAGATGACCTGGCCTCCACAGTCACCGGACCTGAACCCAATCAAGATTGTTTGGGGTGAGCTGGACCGCAGAGTGAAGGCAAAAGGGCCAACGAGTGCTAAGCATCTCTGGGAACTCCTTCAAGACTGTTGGAAGACCATTTTAGGTGACTACCTCTTGAAGCTCATCAAGAGAATGCCAAGAGTGTGCAAAGCAGTAATCAAAGCAAAAGGTGGCTACTTTGAAGAACCTAGAATATGACATATTTTCAGTTGTTTCACACTTTTTTGTTATGTATATAATTCCACATGTGTTAATTCATAGTTTTGATGCCTTCAGTGTGAATCTACAATTTTCATAGTCATGAAAATAAAGAAAACTCTTTGAATGAGAAGGTGTGTCCAAACTTTTGGTCTGTACTGTACCTTCCATCAATGACGGCTCCTTGCGCCTTCCTACAATATTTTATACATTCCAGAGGTGGTGAATAAGAAAGTGTAACAGTCAGGTTTGTGTCACTGCTATCTAGGTCTTATTCTATTAGGCCCGATTTTAAATCAGGAAAGAGAAAAGGAGATGGACCACACATATATTGAAGCATCCACATTTGACTAAAATCAAGCAATTACGTTTGCGGAATAAGTGGAAGCAATATAGACACCATAAATATGTACACCATCTACAAATGGGGAAGCACAAATGCCTGCTATAGTCCAAGCTGCCCCATCCCCATTTCACAAAACCTCTACCTACAGTGAACTTTTAATGACAGCTTAACAAATATTGAGTGAACATGTCAGAAGAAATACCACTGTGTGCTGAGGGATATAAGAATCCCCTGGTAATTGTTAAAGATTCAAACATTAGAGCCAAGAATGAAGGGAGCAGTAAGAAGAAAGTAAAGGAAGATGGTTGTTCATCAGAAGAAGAGGCCGAATTGTAAGACTTGGAAGAGTAATGAGATAATTTATGGGTTAATGTTGCTGGTTTAGTTTCTCTTAGGGTATTTGCACACTTGCGTTGTGAAGATCCGGCAGGCAATTCCGTCACCGGAACTGCCTGCCGGATCCGGAAATCTGTGTGCAAATGGATAGCATTTGTAGACGGATCCAGATGCGGATCTGTCTAACAAATGCATTGAAACACAGGATCCGTCTCTCCGGTGTCTGCGCATGCACAGACCGGAAAACCGGATCCGTTTTGCTGGAACACTTGGTGCTGGATCCGGCATTAATGCATTTCAATGGAAAATAATGCCGAATCCGGCATTCCGGCAAGTGTTCCGGTATTTTGGATGTAGAAAATACCGCAGCATGCTGCGGTATTTTCTCAGTCAAAATACCGTAAGAGTGACTGAACTGAAGACATCCTGATGCATACTGAACGGATTGCTCTCCATTCAGAATGCATTAGGATAAAACCGATCTGGTTGTATTATCTTTAACATACCCAAGACGGATCCGTCATTAACTCCATTGAAAGTCAATGGGGGACCGATCAGTTTTCCATTGTGTCAGAGAAAATGGACAGATCCATTTTGCTCCGCATCCCAGGACGGAAAGCAAGTTGCAGCATGCTATTTTGCTCTCCGGTACGAAAACGTAACGAAATGCATTTTCGAGCGCTGCGTTCTGTTCAGTTACGTTTTGTCCCTATTGACAATTAATGGGGACAAAACTGAAGCGTTTTTTTCCGGTATTAAGACCCTATGACAGATCTCAATACAGGAAAATATTAGCGCTAGGTGTAAAAGTAGCCTATCAGTAAGGGTGGATCCATACAATGAGGCTTTGTTTGATTTTTATCGCTCTATTATTTGGATAGCGTTGAGGGAACTGTCTCCAGATAGGAGGGACTTTGGGAACATTACCTCTAGTTGTATGGGAAATGAGGAAGACCCTAGTGACTATATTGAGGAAGACATGTTTTATTTGATTTTGAAGTCCTGTAGAGTTGCAGCAGACGTTGAATGCAAAAGGTTAAATCCCAGACTAATCCCTCAGCACTCATGTAAAACCTCTTGGGGCACATTTATTTATCAAGACCAATGTTTTAGACACCGGTCTTAATAAAGCCACATAGCTGGCAGCAGGGGCTTGGCCAAACACTTATGGGCCCTAATGTTCAGCTTAGGGTCTCCCTTCCCTCAGTGCTTTGTGGCCAGGGGCAGGAAAACGCATAGCCTTCATGCTGCCAGAGGCAAAAATTGAAAAAGCAACCCCCCCCCCCCCCATGCCAAATTCTTGGACCTAACCCCTTCCTTCCAGCCAGAGGTGTAACTTGACCAGCATGCAAGCTGGTGTCTTCTTGTGTGGCGCAAGTGTTTTTGGGCCCCCTAAGGCTCGTGGGTCCAGTAGAAACTTCTACCTCTGCACCCCCTATAGCTACGCACCTGGCTGGTGGAGGATCTGCTGAAGTTATGAAGAGGCGTAGGCCTCTCCACATAACTTCGGCGCATCCAACGTCAGTCTAAATGTAAGAAAGCTCCTAAGCTGTAGAACAGCTTACAGGCATAGATCCCCTTCCCCGCCCCACCCCCAATTTTAGACCTGGCATGAGCAGGGAAAACTTGCAGATAGCTGTGCAACTAAGAGTTGCGCCGCCATCTGCACCTGAAATACTTCTAATTTAGGCGTATTTCAGATTAATAAATGACCCCCCTTATATTTTTTAATAGCGTTCTAAAACCACCAAATAATACAATACGCGTTTCGAATGTAACAAGACTTTCTTCCTTATACCACGAGGAAGAATGTTTTGTTACATTCGAAACGTGTAGCATTTTGTCTTTTTTATTATTTGATGATTTTAAAGCGCTATAAATAAAGACAAGAAGTTTTACAGAGTTCTGAGGGATTATTCCGGGATTTAACCTTTTGCTGATGGAACTGATGGCGGAGGTGCAGTAGACATCGCTTATCTAGACATTAGTAAGGCTTTTGATGCGGACCCACATAGAAGGCTTATCAATAAATTGCAGTCTTTGGGCTTGGACTCCCATTTTGTTGAATGGATTAGGCAGTGGCTGAGGGACAGGCAACAGAGGGTTGTAGTCAATGGAGTATATTCAGACCAAGGTCTTGTTACCAGTGGGGTACCTCAGGGATCTGTTCTGGGACCCATATTGTTTAATATCTTTATCAGCGAAATTGCAGAAGGCCTCGATGGTAAGGTGTGTCTTTTTGCTGATGACACAAAGATTTGTTACAGGGTTGATGTTCCTGGAGGGATACACTAAATGGAAAAGGACTTAGGAAAACTAGAGGAATGGTCAAAAATCTGGTAACTAAAAGTTAATGTTGATAAGTGCAAGATAATGCACCTGGGGCGTAAAAACCCAAGAGCAGAATATACAATCAGTGATACAGTCCTAACCTCAGTATCTGAGGAAAGGGATTTAGGGATCATTATTTCAGAAGACTTAAAGGTAGGCAGACCATGTCACAGAGCAGCAGGAAATGCTAGCAGAATGCTTGGGTGTATAGGGGGAGGCATTACCAGTAGACAGAGGGGGGGCGCTCATGCCGCTCTACAGAGCACTAGTGAGACCTCATTTGGAGTATTGTGCGCAGTACTGGAGACCATATCTCCAGAAGGATATAGATACTCTAGAGACAGTTCAGAGAAGAGCTACTAAACTGGTACATGGATTGCAGGATAAAACTTACCAGGAAAGATTAAAGGACCTTAACATGTATAGCTTGGAAGAAAGACGAGACAGAGGGGATATGATAGAAACTGCTAAATACATAAAGGGAATCAACAAGGTAAAAGAGGAGAGAAGATTTACAAGAAGGAAAACTGCTACAAGAGGACATAGTTTTAAATTAGACGGGCAAAGGTTTAAAAGTAATACCAGGAAGTATTACTTTACTGAGAGAGTAGTGGATGCATGGAATAGCCTTCCTGCAGAAGTGGTAGCTGCAAATACAGTGGAGGAGTTTAAGCATGCATGGGATAGGCATAAGGCTATCCTTCATATAAGATAGGGCCGGGGGCTATCCATAGTATTCAGTATATTGGGCAGACTAGATGGGCCAAATGGTTCTTATCTGCCGACACATTCTATGTTTCTAACTGGGCTGACACAGGAGTGTCTGATTCCAGAGCGCCGTGTGAACTGAGGAGGTGTAGCAGCATCTGACGGGGGTGAGCAACACATCAGTTTTATCTTTCTTTGATGCAGAAGTTGAATCAAGCAGTTGCACTGGAGAGTAAACCATGGTCATTGCATTATTGGAGGCAGAGAAGTATATCCTGGAGATACAGTTCATGAGTGTACTCAATCTCCCCCACAAATCGCACTGGCAGTAGTATGTATACAGTGATGAATCATCATATGTGGATCCTTGAACCGGTGTAGCTCTCCAGTGGTAATGGATGTGCCGTTGTAGCTCTCCAGTGGTAATGTGGACCTGGTCACCTACCTCCTCTGCTCAGGCAGGTGAATTGATAGCACTACACTATTCAGTAACTTGGTAGACTGTCTCTGCTTACATTGTGACCTCGTTACTGACTGGAATACCAAAATAGGAACAACGTGGCTTTATTAAATCTGATGGTTCCCCGTCCAGCATGCCCCTTTGATGAGACAATTGCTTCAAGATGTCCGCTTTACGCCTGCCTTATGTAAGAAATTCAGATTTTAGAAATAGTGTGAGCCATATATTGCATTATATTTTATATGATATAAAGTACTGATTGAGACTGGTATATGGGTGTATGTCTGAAGGTCTATGTATCTAGCTCCTACATACAACACACCCGGCCGTCACCCCCATAGAACTGCCTATTCTTGTCCGCAATTGCGGACAAGAAAAGTACATGTTCTATTTTTTTCCGGAGCCGCGGACCGAAAGATGGGGTTCGCGCTCCAGAACTGCGGATGCGGAGAGCACATAGTGTGCTCTCCGCATCCATTCCGTCCCCACAGAGAATGAATAGGTCCGCACACGTTCCGCAATTTGCCTAAGGGTCCATTCACACGTCCGTATGTGTTTTGCGAATCCACAAAACACGGACACCACACATTTTGTGGACCGCACATCGCCGACACGCTCATAGAAAATCCCTTTTAGAATAGGACATGTTTTATTTTTTTGCGGAATGGAAGTGCGGATCAGCAAATGCGGATAGCACATTCCGGCCCCATTGAAAATGAATGGGTCCGCACCTGTTCCGCAAAATTGCGGAACGGATGTGGACTCATTTTGCAGACATATGAATGGACCCTAAGGCTCCATTCATACGTCCTTATAATGGGTCCGCATCCGTTCCGCCAATTGCGGAGCGGGTGCGGACCCATTGATTCTCTATGAGGACGTAATGGATGCGGAGAGCACACTGTGTGCTCTCCGCATCCGCATTTCTGCAGTGCGCCCTTGATCTTCCGTTCCGCCGCTCTAGAAAAAAATAGAACATGTCCTATTCTTGTCCGCAATAGGTAGTTCTATGGGTGTGCCGGCCGGATCCACAATGCACTACGGATGTCTGAATGGACCCTTACTCTGATTCACAAAGATAACGGTCTTGAAGTATCTTGTATGTGAGGTTTTCAGCGACTTTCTGTTACTTTGTGTCTCTATTTGTACTGGTATCATTTTATTATTCCCTTACATTATAATGTCAGCTTTTGTGAGATAAAGACACTTTCCTCTCCAAGCCGATTTGGGGCAGTTTACTGTCCTTCAGGACAAGGCTCCATCAGATTATCCAAGGCAACACGTAGTTGTCAGCTATTCACTAAAACTACAGTGGATATAAAGTCTACACACCCCTATTAAAATGTCAGGTTTTTGTGCTGTAAAAAAATTAGACAAAGATAAATCATTTCAGAACTTTTTCCACCTTCAATGTGACCTATAAACTGTACAACTCAATCGAAAAACAAACTGAAATCTTTTAGGTGGAGGGAAGAAAACAAAACAAAAAAAAATAATGTGGTTGCATAAGTGCGCACACCCTGTTATAACTGGGGATGTAGCTGTGTTCAGAATTAAGCAATCACAACTGTATCTGAAATAGACGCATATTTAGATTGCTTTAATCTCGCTTGTTTCTTAGAGGAAGAGTCAAAGTTGTTAGGGGCACCTACTAGTCTACTGCAGCTCGAGGAGGCTTTGAATAGCTCTCTCAATAAGGCACATACCTCAGATGGATGATGTTTTGCATAGACACCAAGAGTCCTTTCTTTTTTGAAACTATCAAGGAAGTGTTTGTTATTAAGAAACCTCCTCCATCTTGGAGAAAAGTAATAATTTCCCTTATTCCATAAGCAGATAAAAATTGGAGCAATCCAGGGTATCACAGGACTATCTCCTGTATGAATGCCAATGTCAAGCTGCTGGCTAAAGTTTTGGACAGTCGCTTGGCAAAGGTCATCTCTTCTATTGTTCAAAGTGCCCAGGTGCGCTTTATGCTAAATAAATCAACTGGCCTAAATCTAAGGTGTTTATTTCTTCATCTTCGTTTGCATGATGAGTTTGGGTGGTATTGCAGCGACTGCTTAATTTTTTCTGTGCATATATCTAAGGCTTTTACCAGTGTGGAATGGTTGTTTTTGTGGAAGGTTTTTGAATGTATTGGTTTTCTGAGGGGGAGTTTATTAGATGGGTGAAAATATTATATTTTCAGCATGGGTTAAGACTAATCTGGATTTGTCATGTTTGTTTAGCCTACCATGGGATCAGTTGGTTCCTAATAAAAGTATGTATTATGTAAATAAGGAACTTACAGTGTTTTAGGAGGCAGGGCATCTTTATAGATTGCCTTTAAAAAGGCTGGGAATATATAAACGATCGCATCGGGTTTGGGCTTATGTGAAGAAGAATCTGGGTGTTATGGAGTCATTGTTATCTGAATTACTTTATAATATTAATATTAAGGCATTTTTGAAAAAGCAGAGGTGACATTGATTTCACAGTTGTTCAAGGAGGATACTTTTATTTTCTTGCTGACTGTACAGATGTTCACAGATCTTGTTATTTCATTATATTATACTTTTTGTGGCACTAAAAATAAGCACTTGTTTCAGGTACGATCCAACTGTTTAATCGACTTTATAGTCACATTTCCTCTTAACCGCCTCCCGACCGCTGAACGCACGGATGCGTCCGGGAGGCAGTCGATTCATTCCTCCTGGACGCATCCGTGCGTCATCTCGCGAGAGGCCATTTTTCTTTTTAACCCCTAACAGGTATATTAGACGCTGTTTTGATAACAGCGTCTAATATACCTGCTACCTGGTCCTCTGGTGGTCCCTTTTGCTTGGATCGACCACTAGAGGACACAGGCAGCTCAGTAATAAGTAGCACCAAACACCACTACACTACACCCCCCTGTCACTTATTAACCCCTTATTAACCCTTGATCACCCCTGATCACCCCATATAGACTCCCTGATCACCCCCTGTCATTGATCACCCCCCTGTCATTGATCACCCCCCTGTCATTGATCACCTCCCTGTAAGGCTCCATTCAGACGTCTGTATGATTTTTACGGATCCACGGATACATGGATCGGATCCGCAAAACACATACGGACGTCTGAATGGAGCCTTACAGGGGGGGTGATCAATGACAGGGGGGTGATCACCCATATAGACTCCCTGATCACCCCCCTGTCATTGATCACCCCCCTGTAAGGCTCCATTCAGACATTTTTTTGTCCCAAGTTAGCGGAAATTATTATAACTAACTTGTGTCAAAAAATAAAATCTCGCATGAACTCACCATACCCCTCACGGAATCCAAATGCGTAAAATTTTTTAGATTTATATTCCAGACTTCTTCTCACGCTTTAGGGCCCCTAAAATGCCAGGGCAGTATAAATACCCCACATGTGACCCCATTTCGGAAAGAAGACACCCTAAGGTATTCTGTGAGGGGCATATTGAATCCATGAAAGATTTAAATTTTTGTCCCAAGTTAACGGAAAGGGAGACTTTGTGAGAAAAAAAAAATTAAAAATCAATTTCCGCTAACTTGTGCCAAAAAATAATAATTCTATGAACTCGCCAGGCCCCTCATTGAATACCTTGGGGTGTCTTCTTTCCAAAATGGGGTCACATGTGGGGTATTTATACTGCCCTGGCTTTTTAGGGGCCCTAAAGCGTGAGAAGAAGTCTGGGATCCAAATGTCTAAAAATGCCCTCCTAAAAGGAATTTGGGCCGCTTTGCGCATCTAAGCTGCAAAAAAGTGTCACACATGTGGTATCGCCGTACTCAGGAAAAGTTGGGGAATGTGTTTTGGGGTGTCATTTTACATATACCCATGCTGGGTGAGATAAATATCTTGGTCAAGTGCCAACTTTGTATAAAAGAATTGGAAAAGTTGTCATTTGCCAAGATATTTCTCTCACCCAGCATGGGTATATGTAAAATGACACCCCAAAACACATTCCCCAACTTCTCCTGAGTACGGCGATACCAGATGTGTGACACTTTTTTGCAGCCTAGGTGGGCAAAGAGGCCCACATTCCAAAGAGCACCTTTAGGATTTCACAGGTCATTTTTTACACATTTTGATTTCAAACTACTTCGCACACATTAGGGCCCCTAGAATGCCAGGGCAGTATAACTACCCCACAAGTGACCCCATTTTGGAAAGAAGACACCCCAAGGTATTCCGTGAGGGGCATGGCGAGTTCCTACAATTTTTTATTTTTTGTCACAAGTTAGCGGAATATGATGATTTTTTTCTTTTTTTTTTCTTACAAAGTCTTATATTCCACTAACTTGTGACAAAAAATAAAAAAATTCTAGGAACTCGCCATGCCCCTCACGGAATACCTTGGGGTGTCTTCTTTCCAAAATGGGGTCACTTGTGGGGTAGTTATACTGCCCTGGCATTTTAGGGGCCCATATGCGTAAGAAGTAGTTTGCAATCAAAATGTGTAAAAAAATGACCTGTGAAATCCGAAAGGTGCTCTTTGGAATGTGTGCCCCTTTGCCCACCTTGGCTGCAAAAAAGTGTCACACATGTGGTATCGCCGTACTCAGGAGAAGTTGGGGAATGTGTTTTGGGGTGTCATTTTACATATACCCATGCTGGGTGAGATAAATATCTTGGTCAAATGCCAACTTTGTATAAAAAAATGGGAAATGTTGTCTTTTGCCGAGATATTTCTCTCACCTAGCATGGGTATATGTAAAATGACACCCCAAAACACATTCCCCAACTTCTCCTAAGTACGGCGATACCAGATGTGTGACACTTTTTTGCAGCCTAGGTGGGCAAAGGGGCACACATTCCAAAGAGCACCTTTCGGATTTCACCGGCCATTTTTTACAGATTTTGATTTCAAACTTCTTCTCACGCATCTGGGCCCCTAAAATGCCAGGGCAGTATAACTACCCCACAAGTGACCCCATTTTGGAAAGAAGACACCCCAAGGTATTTCGTGATGGGCATAGTGAGTTCATGGAAGTTTTTATTTTTTGTCACAATTTAGTGGAATATGAGACTTTGTAAGAAAAAAATAAATAATAAAAATCATCATTTTCCGCTAACTTGTGACAAAAAATAAAAAGTTCTATGAACTCACTATGCCCATCAGCGAATACCTTAGGGTGTCTACTTTCCGAAATAGGGTCATTTTTGGGGGTTTTCTACTGTCTGGGCATTGTAGAACCTCAGGAAACATGGCAGGTGCTCAGAAAGTCAGAGCTGCTTCAAAAAGCGGAAATTCAAATTTTTGTACCATAGTTTGTAAACGCTATAACTTTTACCCAAACCATTTTTTTTTTGCCCAAACATTTTTTTTTATCAAAGACATGTAGAACAATAAATTTAGCGAAAAATTTATATATGGATGTCGTTTTTTTTGCAAAATTTTACAACTGAAAGTGAAAAATGTCATTTTTTTGCAAAAATTTCATTAAATTTCGATTAATAACAAAAAAAGTAAAAATGTCAGCAGCAATGAAATACCACCAAATGAAAGCTCTATTAGTGAGAAGAAAAGTAGGTAAAATTCATTTGGGTGGTAAGTTGCATGACCGAGCAATAAACGGTGAAAGTAGTGTAGTGCAGAAGTGTAAAAAGTGGCCTGGTCATGAAGGGTGTTTCAGCTAGCGGGGCTGAAGTGGTTAATAAAGGCTTCATATCTCAGCTGTATTCAGTGCTGCTGAAAGTGAACCCATCTGATTTCCGTTTTTCATCACAGGATAGATGGTTATGTGATATGGTTTTTCTGGAGCCTTAAAGATCGACAGAGGATCTATCAGGTTCCTTATAGATATTTTTACAAATCTAACTATAGATTCATGCAATTTAAAGAGAACCTGACACCTCTCCTGACATGTCTGTTTTAATGTAAGTTCATGTAATAACAATTCTGGAGCATCTATTCTTATGGCTCTATGTTGTGCCATTCCTGTATTATTTCTACTGGGAGTTATGAATGGAATGCTAGCAGTCTGCAGAAAGGGTACATGGGGGTGGTAACCAGTTGGGGGGGTGTACCTGCACAGTCTGAATATGGCAGCACTGATTGGACTCCCCCCAACTGGCTAACACCCCTCTGTACCCTTTGCTAAAACTTTTTTGGTATGGCATCAGTGGCGTGCAGTGACAGTAAACTGCTGCTGCTACACTCCCCTATAACTTGTCTTTGTTAGGCCAGGTTTACACGTCCATATTCTCTGTATGTTTTCCATTACAACTGCAGTTCTTAGATCCCTATGATGCTGCGAGTTCAAGTCATTAATCCCATGATCATTCCCGGAGACTTGTCCGAAATTCTAACTTCAGACATGTGACTCTAATCTGGCCTTAGGGCTGATTCCCACAACCGTGGTCGCCCCGGGAACTGCTGATGTGAATACAGTACAATAGACTTGTGATCACATATGAACTATCATAAAACACTATGATGCCATCAGTTCAGGTCAGGGGAGCTGTGGTCGGCCCAGAAGATGCGTCCATCAACAGTCGTGTGAATCAGCCCTCAGTCCAACAGACCTCAGGAGAAGCCGACTACTGAAATATTTATGGTACAGAGCACGCAATGCGTTACTCAGAGATGGATAGATGTTAGTACGGTTATTAGTTCCTGCAGTGCACCAGGGTGTAGAAAAGTACAGGGACTGCTGAGGGTGTTATTGGGATGTATTCATGTTCTTTGGGATTCCTCTGGTTGACCTTATCAGAAGACTCCATACCAGCCTTAAGGAACCTTCAAAAATGACTGGTTTTGACAGAAATTCCTGCTACTGAAAATCAGTTCCACTCGTCTGAATGGGGACGTTTACCAACCAGGACATGTAGTTCTGTAAGCCCTAGTCAGTTGAATGGAATGGATATTTATTTGCAGAAATTTCTACAACTAAATCTACAATTCTCATTCTCATTTATTCTAGGGGTTAAGCTATGTTGATTTTAATACATTCCAACAGTTTTACTTTTAAGATTTATATGAGCTCCTCCACCAAAGCAGTACATTACAGGTCTCCCTCTATTCTTTGATGGAGAAGCAGAGGACATGTTGTTGAATGGTAACATCACTAAGGAAATCAAGGCAGCTGTTAAAGGCCTACACAATGACAAATCTCCTGGCTCTGATGACTACACAGTGGGATCTTCTGTGCCGGTACATTCCTTCTCCTTTGTTGAGCTATTACAACAATGTCCCACGCACAGTCTTGATCCAGGATTCCTATAAAGGCGGCTTACATCAAACTGCTACCCAAAGATGGAAACATTCCTAATGCCCCCAAGTTCATATCATCTGAGAAACCAAGACTTGAAGCTGTTGTCAAAAATGCTAGCTAACAGACACAGCCAGGGTCAGTGGTAAAACAACAGAGACATGCACTACTTTGTAGGAAGAGGATCATTAGACTGTAAGGTGTTGTTAGCATAGAGGAGAAAATGGTTCATAATTACATCAAGCTAAAGGGACAACTACCTGACCAGCAGATCAGCCTCCCACTAATAGGCTAGTAAAACATAACCTTTATTCAGACGATTAAAACCTAATATTTGGGTCCTTACTGTGAATTGTACACATGTACTGACTGTATTAATTGATCATATGTCTCTTTACAGTAATATCAGCGAGGATAGTCGCACACCAATATGGAAAGCTAGCTCCAGGAAAACTGGCACTCTTAAAGAGAACCTGTCACTACAAAATGCTAAACAATCCACACACATACACACACACACGAGTTTTGCATTTATCATGGGCAACCTACACTTTCAAAAAAGTTAGAGAGGGTACTTTCACACATCCCACTTTTTCTACCAGGCCAGACAGGGCTGCTTGCATCTAGCACTGTTTGAGCGATCTCCGCATGGCCACCTGTGTTGGTTTGGGACATCCTTCCAATACTTGGTGTGACGCTTTGCGATCCACAGCGATACTAGGAAATCGCAAAATGCGCCATATTCGCAATCACAGACACCAGAGCATTCACTAAAAATGTTCTCTTTTCACTAAAGTAATTCACAGAGCAGAGGTGCCATTATCACCTCCGTGTGACAAACCTTTCCTGCCCCATGCCAAGTTGAGTAGCCATCAATCTAGTTCTCTTATGAAAGAACCTCTTAAACCTGGTCTTTCTGCAGCCATACTGTCTCCAATACCAGCAGGGTTCTCACACCTTCAGTCTTGCCAGTGCGCTTCAAAGAGAGCAGGACAGATTCATATCAGACAGCTGTTTGAGACACAAAAAGAGGTCACCAGGCAGCCACCTCTAATACATAGCTTTCATATTTGCGTCCATATTTCCTCATATTTCCTGGGTTCGGAACCAATGCACTGAACCATCTCTTCAGGGATTATTCCGGCCCCAATAATACGCCTTTCAGGAAATCGGCCAGTCAATCAGAGATTCTCTCTCTCAGATATCAAAGCTCTCAGGGAATCCAAATGGCAATTCTATCCTGTTTGGTATCAGAGGATCTGTAAAATTGTGCTTATTCTCAATATGACCTCTATGTCCTAATTTGACCCACGGGTACGGAGAAACTGGCACAGCAAAGATTCAGCCAGATTTCCTCTGTCCAGGGCAGGAACTGCCCCTCTTCCAATTACCCAAGGCTGGACTTGTGCGGGTCACAACCCCTCCCCACTACAGAGTGGGTAAAACCCTGTGACACATTCAGCCCTGGGTCCTTCTTCTACCATCTGACGTCGACAAACATCACGACCGCCCGCTGGACACAGGCACGCCCCACCATCTTGGATTATTCTACAAAAACTTTGCCTATTACTGGACACTACCACGGTAATTCTGAACTTACAGACATTCTATTCCCTTCCACCTCTTACCTATTTCTATCCAAACCAATCTGTTCACCTGGCCGGTATATTTATCCGTCAGCTTTATTGTATATATTTTTGTGTGTAGTTTTAGAATAAAAACTAACGATTTCATCGTTCCAGTTTTGCCCTTGTTACTTGATGACCTGATCTATGCTAAGAACTCTGTCCTCAGAAGACATACTACCAAAAAGTTTTATTTTTATAAATTGTTAATTTACTAGCTAGGTTGCAAATAACCGTTTCGTCCCTTTAGGATTATCTAGCCGGGGTCTCTTCGCCCCGATTCAATACGAAGAGTGGTGGCAGCAAATTAATTTGATTTCCAGCGTGAAATCAGTAATTATTTTTTTTTACCGATTGTACATACAATCGTGATTGCATCCTGTCTGGGCCCACCAACCAATCTTAAACGTCTTCTGTGCTCACTGTGGATTCGCCTTCAGAAGTCTCTAGTGGAGACCTGTATGGCAACTGTGGCTTAGTACGACGGGATTGGCGGGTGGTTGTCACATTGTTGGCAGCTAGTGGGATAGCAGAACCCAAAACCAGGCAGAAGTAAGCTTTTGGGAGATCAGAGCACAAAGAACTGACAAGTGCAGCTTTTTGCGCAATCATAAAAATAGGACAGTGGGTACTTAGTATCCTGTCCTGCGGAACTTGAGTTCCGGGCACAAAACGGTACACAATGATAGGAATAGATTTTTTTACATTTTCCCCACCTTTTCTTAGCTATATCCTATTCTTTTACCCTTCTTTTCTGAATGTCTGATTCAGTTCCAAATTACCAAAGTTGGTCTGTCGCCGACTTACAAGCCGTGTGTGAGTCGCAAGGCTTTGCCATTCTGAACAAAAATCGATCACAGCTGATCAAAGCTTTGACGGAGAGAGACGGCCAAGCGATGGAGGATTCCAATCCCATGCGGGATGCTTCGCTGCCCCTTCGTTCAACGTCACCCAGCATCGCCAGCTATGGGAGTGCTGATGTTGCTACTTCAGCTACGGGTGATGCAGGTACCCTGGATTACGCTATGTCCACAGCTCCTGCTAACCCTCCTCAAGGAACAAGCAGCTCTGGACTAAACTTCACTGCCTTGGGCCCTATGAGCCAGCAGTTGTTACCGGGCCTGACTGGCGCGGATTTGCGTTTATACCTGGAGATGCAGCTCAAAAGAGAGGAGCGACAGCAGCAGTTCCAGCTTCAGATGCAGCTCGAAAGAGAGGAGCGACAGCAGCAGTTTCAGCTTCAGAGAGAAGCGCTGCAACACCAGCGTGCACTAGAACTGGCCCAAGTGAGACAGGCCAAACGGTCTTCCTCTCCTAACACTCCTGCTGCAGGAGGCATTCCTCTACCCGTGGTCCCCAAAGCAAGGTTTCCAGTTATGGAGAAAAACGGGGACATTGATTTATATTTACGCTCGTTTGAGAGAGCGTGCCGCCAGTTCTGCATCCCTGAGCATCAGTGGGCTCTACACCTGATGCCTCAGCTGACTGGTAAAGCGCTGGATGCTTTTGCGGAACTACCCACAGACCAAGATTGCGATTATCAGACTATCAAGGATGCCATAATTGCTAAGTTCCAGTTAACTCCTGAGGTTTACCGGAGAAAGTTCCGTGCCATCCAGAAAGGATCCACAGAGTCTTACGCGGATGTGGCTAGCCGCTTATGCACCGCATTCCGCCAATGGACTAGAATTCTTAAAGAAAAGACTTATGCTAACCTTGAGGATTTGATGATCCATGACCAACTCCTTGTGATATGCCCTACAGATGTGAGACAGTTTGTGCTGGAGCACAAGCCCCAGTCTGTGAAAGAAGCTGCTGAGCTGGCAGACATGTTTGTCGCAACCCGGGTACCGGACATTCGCAAACCTGTGATGACGGACATCCGCAGGCCGGTGGTATCAGACATCCGCAAACCCCTAGAACCTGACAGCCGCAAAACTCCAGTACCCAACCAGGACAGAGCCATGTCCCAGAACTGAAGAGAAGGCAGGCCCGCTGGCCCTGTGAACCGTGAGACAACCAGGCCCTAGTGTGAGCAGTGTCGCAGGCCCGGTCACACCAAGTAAACCTGTTATGCAGGGAAGCCGGCCCAACCTCCTAGCACCGCGACGACGCCAAGCCCTAAGGGGGCCAACGCTTCCACACCTACCTCGTCTGCTGTATTGCTGGTCGGAGGACCCGGGGTGCACAGCGGATCCCAGAATCACCAGCCTGTCACTGTGAACGGCCAGACTGTCATCGGATTCCGTGATACCGGTGCAGATGTCACCTTGGTCCGTTCACATCTTGTTACGGAGAAGGATATCCTTCCAGGAAAGTACCTCGCTCTGACCGGAGTTGGGGGCACTCATGTGGCCCAAGCCCAAGTCACCATTGATTGGGGAATGGGACGGCAAAAGTGGGTTGTTGGGGTCCTGGATGATATTCCCGTTGCCACAGTGCTTGGCACTGATTTGGGCACCCTTTTTTCCCATTACGAATACCCTGCAAGCGCGCAGGAGGCCCAAGCAGGACTCCCTGACCAAAACCAGGTACTGTACAGCCCTTTGGTGAAACAGGGAGACGGGGACACTTTGCCTGCTATTCCTACTGTCCCTAACGCACCTAGGGAGGTATCAGATTTAAATGTACAAGCAACTGAATGTCATTTGCCTACTTCTGCACCTGTCATTGTTGATCCGAATGCGTGTGTTATGTTAGCAATGGTGGTATAAATGATGCTGTACCTGTTCTGGCCATTACATGTTCCATGGCCAGCCGCCTGAACTCAGAACCCACCGAAGGAACCCCCTCGGGCGATTCTGACCCTCAGGCGGATGACAATGCGAGAAAAAACTTTTTCATGTGATGATGATGATTGTGTCACTGCGCTGGTAGACGTTTCCAGTGTCGCCAGATGGGGCTGCAGGGACAGAGCCAGCCGTCCCTCCGCCCACCTCTGACCCCAGCATTGAAAGTAACTCTCCACTAACTCTCCACAGCTGACTTCATACGTCACTGGTCAGCTGGAGGAGACCGGTGGCGCTGCATTCGTGCAGGCCTTGAAGGGTGACCCTAGTCTGGAGGCCCTTAGGGCCCGAGCCGGCCAGCCTCCAGGTGAGGGAACTCCATATAAAATCTATTGGGAGAACAACCGACTGTAATGTGAAGCTGTACAGCCTACAAAAGGTGGCGCAGGTGAGAACACGAGACAGCTGGTAGTCCCTAGGTAATTTCGGGCACAGGTGCTCAAAGCAGCCCACGACATTCCACTTGCAGGACATTTGGGTATCAGAAAGACCCACAAACGTGTTCAGAACCATTTTTACTGGCCCACGATGGGAACGGACATAACTAAGTACTGCCGCTCGTGTACCACTTTCCAGAGGGTTAAGAAGGCTGGAGGACCCCGCAAAGCTCCTTTGCAGCCACTGCCTGTGATCACAGAGCCCTTCCAGAGAGTGGCAGTGGATATAATTGGTCCCCTTCCCATTCCTAGCAGTTCTGGCAAGCGCTACATCTTAACGGCCGTGGACTATGCCAGCCATTATCCAGAGGCGGTAGCACTGTCTTCCCTTAGGTCGGCCACGGTGGCGGACGCCTTGATTGGGATTTTCTCGCGTGTAGGTTTCCCCGCCGAGATGATCTCTGATCAGGGCTCTTGCTTCATGTCGGAGCTAATGGAAGCCCTCTGTGAGAGGATGCAAATCTAGCACACCACTTCCAGTGCGTATCACCCGCAAACCAACGGCCTTTGCGAACGTTTCAACGGAACGTTAAAGCAAATGCTGGCCACGTTCGTGGAATCGCAGGAGAAGGACTGGGAGCGGCACCTGCCTCATTTGCTGTTCGCTTACAGAGAAGTGCCACAGGAGTCCACTGGGTTCTCACCCTTTGAACTCCTATATGGACGAGACATCCGAGGTCCCTTAAAACTGATTCTGGAGACCTGAGAGGGAAAAGGTGACCCCTCAGAAGTCTCCATGGTTGAATATGTCCTAAAATTTCATGACAAGATGGAGTCCCTCATGACCATAGTGATGGAAAACCTCGCAAAGGCACAGGCTAAACAGAAGGTATGGTATGATCAGCATGCCAGAGAGCGGTCATACCAAGCAGGTCAGAAGGTATACGCCCTACTCCCTGTCAGGCAGAACAAATTGCAGGCTGCCTGGGACGGGCCATACACCATTCTGAAACAGGTGAACCCAGTCACTTACCTAGTGAGTCTCGGGGGTAAGCGACAGAAACTGTTCCATGTGAACATGTTAAAAGCACACAAGGAAAGAGAGCAGTATGTATTAGCAGTGTGTAGCCAGCTAGAACCCGAAGAGCCAGATCCACTGATAGACTTGCTAGCAGAGCTACGAGACGTGGCAGATGATTGGAACATCAACCCCCACCTCTCGTACCCACAGAATCTACAGCTCACCACTCTCCTGAGTGCGCACAGCGCCACATTCTGAGCCATCCCTGGCCAAACCAACCTAGCCGCTCACCGAGTTGACACAGGGACCCACAAGCCCTTACGGCAGGGACCCTATCGCACCTCACCCGAAGTGCAGGCTGAGATTAAACGAGAGATTGATGAGATGCTACATTTAATGGTCATCCAGAAATCCTCTAGTCCATGGGCCGCCCCGGTTGTTTTAGTCCCCAAAAAGGACAAGACAACCCGGTTCTGTGTCGACTATCGGAGACTGAATGACATCATCATAACCGATGCGTATCCCATGCCTCGAATTGATGAATTGCTGGATCAGCTGGGGTCCGCCAGCTATCTAACAATCATGGACTTGAGCCGTGGATACTGGCAGATTCCTCTTGCACCAGAGGCGAGCAAGAAATCCGCATTCATCACCCCTTTCGGCCTCTATGAATTTACTCATATGCCCTTTGGGATGAAGAATGCGCCTGTCACCTTTCAGCGGGCCATGAATGAACTATTGGAAGGAATGCAAGGTTATGCCCTAGCATATCTGGACGATATAGCCATATATAGTCCAACCTGGGAAGATCACCTTGACCATCTGTCACAGGTATTGGGAAGACTGTCCGCTGCCAATCTGACCGTTAAGCCCAACAAATGTCCGATTGCCATGACAGAGGTACCTGTATCCTCTACCTGAGCCGAAAACTACTTCCACGTGAAACCGCGTACTGCACCACTGAGAAAGAGTGCCTAGCGATCGTATGGGCCCTTCAGAAACTACAATCGTACCTATATGGACGATCCTTAATGGTAATCACAGATCATAACCCTCTCAGCTGGCTGAAACGTACTTCTGGTACCAACGGAAAACTTCTCCGCTGGAGCTTAGCGCTCCAACAGTACGATTTCACGATTCAGCACAAACCGGGAAGTCGCCATCAGAATGCTGAAGGACTTTCCCGCTGTAACGAGCTCAAATAGGGAGTTGGGATTGCTTCAGTCCCAGTCTTCCTGACCACTCCTTCCCCAATCTTCCAAAGGGGGGAGGTGTGACGCTTTGCGATCCACAGCGATACTAGGAAATCGCAAATGCGCCATATTTCGCAATCACAGACACCAGAGCATTAACTAAAAATGTTCTCTTTTCACTAAAGGAGTAATTCACAGAGCAGAGGTGCCATTATCACCTCTGTGTGACAAACCTTTCCTGCCCCATGCCAAGTTGAGTAGCCATCAATCTAGTTCTCTTATGAAAGAACCTCCTAAACCTGGTCTTTCTGCAGCCATAGTGTCTCCAATACCAGCAGGGTTCTCACACCTTCAGTCTTGCCAGTGCGCTTCAAAGAGAGCAGGACAGATTCTTATCTTATCAGACAGCTGTTTGAGACACAAAAAGAGGTCACCAGGCAGCCACCTCTAATACATAGCTTTCATATTTGCATCCATATTTCCTGGGTTTGGAACCAATGCACTGAACCATCTCTTCAGGGATTATTCTGGCCCCAATAATACGCCTTTCAGGAAATCGGCCAGTCAATCAGAGATTCTCTCTCTCAGATATCAAAGCTCTCAGGGAATCCAAATGGCAATTCTATCCTGTTTGGTATCAGAGGATCTGTAAAATTGTGCTTATTCTCAATATGACCTCTATGTCCTAATTTGACCCACGGGTACGGAGAAACTGGCACAGCAAAGATTCAGCCAGATTTCCTCTGTCCAGGGCAGGAACTGCCCCTCTTCCAATTACCCAAGGCTGGACTTGTGCGGGTCACAACCCCTCCCCACTACAGAGTGGGTAAAACCCTGTGACACATTCAGCCCTGGGTCCTTCTTCTACCATCTGACGTCGACTAACATCACGACCGCCCGCTGGACACAGGCACACCCCACCATCTTGGATTATTCTACAAAGACTTTGCATTTTACTGGACTTTACCACGGTAATTCTGAACTTACAGACATTCTATTCCCTTCCACCTCTTACCTATTTCTATCCAAACCAATCTGTTCAACTGGCAGGTATATTTTTATTTTTATAAATTGTTAATTTACTAGCTAGGTTGCAAATAACCGTTTCTTCCCTTTAGGATTAGCTATCCGGGGTCTCTTCGCCCCGATTCAATACGAAGAGTGGTGGTAGCAAATTAATTTGATTTCCAGCGTGAAATCAGTAATTTTTTTTTTACCAATTGTACATACAATCGTGATTCCATCCTGTCTGGGCCCACCAACCAATCTTAAACGTCTTCTGTGCTCACAGTGGATTCGCCTCCAGAAGTCTCTAGTGGAGACCTGTATGGCAACTGTGGCTTAGTACGACGGGATTGGCGGGTGGTTGTCACACTTGGGACCTCGCTCTCGAGCCATCAGTCCATCTAATTCTCGCAATATATTCCTCCTTAGTATCGCAGGGACTTCTGGGTCTATTGCACTCTGTACCACAACCCTTCTATTTTCCATCACCTGGCATCAAATCTCAATGTAAGCTTGCATGACTCCAACTTTGTTGTTAATTCTGTCTACGTACAGTATTAAAAGGTATGGGCTTCGTGCGAGACTTCGGTGAATTAATTTGGTATTCCTTTTAACGTCTTTAAAAATATTTTAAATTAGGAATCCAAAATCGGGTTTGTTACCGAAGCCAACTTCGGATTTCTAATTTAAAACTTTTTTAAAGACGCATCACACCACCCCTGGGCTCTGGTAACGGACACTTCTTTGGACCTACTGCACTGCACTCCTCTCCTTCTCCAGACCCTGGCTGCACTGCTCTTCCTGTGTAGCAGGCCTTGTCATCCCCTGTTATCTCTAGCTGGGAATTGGCTCCCTATGCTGGACTGGAATGATGACAGTAAGTCTATGTCCCAGCACTGCAACAGCTCCTCCTGATACTACAAATGCACAGAAATCCACATGAAAAAATGCTTGGACTTTCTCTTCTGAAATCTGTGTTACTGTGTAGGTACCCTTAGTTTGTAGTAGCAATGAATGTCAAAGCGGTAGTTGAAAGTATAATATAAGCCAAAAAAAGATGTGTCAGTGACAATGGTGACGCTGTATAGAAAATAGGATAAGATTCTTTTATCTATAAATACTGTTTGAATGAAGATAAAATATTAATATGTCTACATACATTATAAAACTATTACATGGAGTGTCATTACTTCTCCCCATGTCACTCTGGATTCTCCCGCAGTGTGGGTGGAGGTGTGAATACAGTGATAACAAGCAAGTTTCATGGGGACAGTTCATTTTCACTGCTCCAGAAGTAAACCCTCAATAGTCACAGCTGACGTCAGAGAAATATAATTTGGTCATTTGGAAGAACCAACAAAATTTAACCCAAAAATAAACCCTCTTATTGGCTGTTACATTTATTTATTCATTTTTGCATTTCATACCATTTTCAACAATTCATACAAGACTATGGTTTCTTCTTAGATGAGCTTTAAATCTTGATTTCTTTGTAAAACCTCTTCCACATATAGAACATTCAAATGGTTTCTTTCCTGTGTGACTTCTCTAATGATCCCTAAACTTGGCATTCGTAATATTTCCTACATTCTTCCCTGTGAAAATCCTCTAATGAGCCTTAAAATCTGATTTACTTGTAAAATATTGTGCACATATACAAGATCAAAACAGCTTCTCTCCTGTGTGAAGTCTCTCATGTCGAATAAGACTTGATTTAACTTTAAAGCACTTCTCACATTCTGAACATGAATATGGCTTCTCCGCTCTGTGATGCCTCTCATGTGTAACAAGATTCGATTTCTGTGTAAAACATTTCCCACATTCTGAACATGAATACGGCTTCTCTCCTTTGTGAACTCTCTCATGTCTACGAAGACTTGATTTATCTGAAAAGCACTTTCCACATTCTGAACATGAATACGGCTTCTCTCCTGTGTGAATTCTCTCATGTGTAACAAGACTTGATTTATCTGTAAAACATTTCCCACATTCTGAACATGAATATGGCTTCTCTCCTGTGTGACTTCTCTCATGTGTAACAATATATGATTTTTGTGTAAAGCATTTCCCACATTCTGAACATGAATACGGCTTCTCTCCTGTGTGACTTCTTTGATGAACCCTAACTTTGGCCTTTGTAACAAAACATTTCCCACATTCTGAACATGAATATGGCTTCTCTCCTGTGTGAATTCTCTCATGTTTAACAAGATTTGATTTATATGAGAAACATCTACCACATTCTGAACAGGAATATGGCTTCTTTTCTGTGTAAATTCTTCTGCGTATAGAAATGCTTGAACTTCTTGTCAACTCTTTACCACACTGAAACATTTCACCCCCTTTCTGACCTATCCGTGATTGGTCAGGAGAAGGTTCCTCGTGATTAGGGAGATTATATGACAGATCTGTACTATGAAATCCTGGATGTACATTAAGGGTAATGGGGTTTCCTTCAGAAAAGCACTGCATCACATCTTCATCTTCTACTTTATAATTTACTGATAACATGACATTTTTCTCAGAACTCTCATTGGGATTTTCTGTTAAGATAAAAATTTAAATTTGTGATTTTTTTTTAAACCATACAGTACACAAACTTTTAACATGTTTATAAGCTGTAAGTTGATTCAGCAGAAGAAGTATAATTCTTTTTAATCCATGTCTTTGTCAAAATAAAACCCAAAAAACTGCAAGCGTGATTTCAGCCAATCACACAATCAGTGTTCGGGGAATAATTTATATTTGTGAGCCAAAACCAGATGCAGGTCAAAAACGCAGAACAGGAGCATATTTTCCCCTTATAACTTATCTCTTCCTAGGCTCCACTCCTGGTTTTGGCTAACAATCACTGATGCATTGCACTGTTACCTCTATGGTTTTCTATACAAGTCAATGGGGAACAGAAAAACCTCACTCAAAAACTCTTCTAAAACGCTTGTCAAACGTTACCACTAGCACCACCAAAAACTACCTGTTTTCAGCCACTGATCAGCTACAGATTTTTCTGCTATGGATTTTGCTATGTGAACACAACCTTATAAAGCTTTCTATAACACTATTAAACAGTCCAGGATGCTGGTCTATACGCAGCCATCACTTTTACTACATAAACCATGACTTTTTAAAACTCAAAAATTTTCAAATTCTATCCCAATGTGTCTCCCCCCCAAATGTTTTTTCTAATATATAGGCACTCTGATAGGGAATGTTTTAGTTAACTCATACATTTCTATGAGGAAATATAGCTTGGAAGTTGGCCCTTAAGCCGTGCTCTCTAAATGTGCATTGCTAAGGAAAGTCCATCTTCATAGTTTAGTGTAGTGCTGAACCGTGAATACGCTAAAGCCCTCACTGCTTCCCTCCTACATAGGCCTAAAACTGACCATGACTTGTGTGCAGAGTTGTCAGAACCTGTGTGTTGTCAGATAGCTCCTCTGTTCTTGCCCCTAGCCTCATGTAGGAAATATAGAAGTAAAATGAGGAGCTTTCTTCTCCGCTGTTATTATTGGGGGATTTTTTTGATTTAACTGTTTACAAAGGAAATTACAAAATGTCTGTATTTATTGTATTTTCTGCTGACGAGACCAAAACAATGCTTAACCCTTCCCTCATCATGATAGCACAGACACAAAAGCTGTGCCCGCATAATCCCCAGTGGGAGTGTTCCTGCAGGAACAGCCGGGATCAGAGAAGAATCTGATCAAAGATCGCCGTCAGCTGGATAAGGGGAACACTCCATGATGTGGCTAAAATGGCCACGATCAGCATTACTGCCGATCACGGACATTAGCCGGCTATTGTGCCCGCTACATGCGCGAGGTACAGCGATGGTAGAAAACGGGTTAAATAATTAACTGTCACATTCTAAGGGGGTGGGGCCACAAAGAGGGGAAGTCATATTGTCGGTAGAGGTCAGCTGGATAAGGGGAACACTTCATGATGTGATGGGGACATCACCAAGTAAAGAGCAGCGCAGCAGCTGGTGATCAGATTCTCCTCCTGCCCTGAAGGCACCAAGGACACAATCTGAAGTCACTTTCTCCGTTTATGATTCCATACCTGTGGTGACATCTCCTGGAATGTCCTCCTCCACCTCACTCTTACACGGGGGATCGCCCATCATCCACTGTTCTTCATCCTCCACTTTTATAATAATCAGATCTTCCCCCTGATTTGTCATCTGTAACAATTCAGTACAATACAGCAGACAGGTGGGAAATCTAACAGATCCACATAAGAGACCCCCACAATCTATGACCCCTCTATGACTGCAGAACCCCCCTATATAGATGTGTACAGGGCTCAGCTCCATCTACCTGAGGATTCTCTGGGACCTTCTCCTCTGGACAGTCCTGGGAATACAGAGGACGGGGACATCTCTCTGGTGGATTTCTCCTCCTGGATCCCTCTGTGGAGACACAAGCACACAGTGACTGAATACATGGCCTCCTGTAGATATGTCTATAGATCAGACACTTCTTTCAGCTCCTTCAGTTCTAGGTTTAGTGATCATGGCCTAAATAACAATATTCTGCTTCTCACCAACTGGGCCAAGGTCCCAGCCCCTAGCAAGCCACAAACCAAAGTAGTCTCTGGTCTACAAGAATGAATGATGGGCAGTGGATGACAGCTCCTTCTCCCCAATAGGACATTCTGAGGATAAGGATACAGTTATACATGGCAGGAACTAGGGGGGGGGGGGGATTCTTTATACCGCACACTCCATCACACTACCAACCAAAATGGGCATCATCCTGGCACAATGACACCAATGCTTATGAGGTAAATTTCTATAGAGCGATCACACAGCGAAGACCTTTATCAGTCATAGTACATGGAAGAAGTAAAATAACTACTCCCAGTCTCCTATCCAACAGGCAATGAGGTAGTGGAGAAAGCTCTACATCTATATCTGCCTCCAAGTCTCCTTTTCCTGGGTGGACAATTACTTTCTCCTAAGGAGCAGTTATGGTGAATGGGGAAAAGAGAAAAATATCTGATGATATTTACTGGTTATTTCTGTGAGCCCATGACAGCTCCATGAGAGAGACTGCCACCCTGCTTAACAGGAACCTCCTCCTCTGTAGAAAGATTCATTAGGATAGTTACTCTCTTCTCAGTATATACACCGATCAGTCATAATATTAATACCATTATCTGGTTACAATGGTGTACGTTGGGGAAGGGGGTTATGAATTGTCAGCAAGTAAACAGTCAGATATTTAGGCTGATGTGTTGAAAGCAGGAATATGTGCAAGAGTAAGGATCTGAGCAACTTTAGGGCTAAAGTGTGATGACCAGACAACTGGGACAGAGCATCTCCAGAGAACCCATCCCGGTGTGTGGTGGTTAATAATTCTAAACAGTGGCCCAAGCAAGGACAACCAGTGAATTAAAGTCAAGGTACTGGGAAAATTATGCCTCACTGGTGTCAGGTTTGGGGCTAGGGGGTGAAGATGAGCCCAGCTGATTCGACCCTACAGAAGAGCTACTGTGGAGCAAATTGCTGAAAAGAGCTGGACAATAAAGTAATGGGAGAATCTGATGAATCATGTTACACCATGTGGATGGACAGGTTTTTGTTCATCACTTACCTGGGGAAGAGATGGCACCAAGTGTACTATGAAAATAAGGTGGTCTGATCTGATGAATCCTTTTACATCATGTGGATGGCTGGATGCATGTATGTCACTTACCTGGGCAAGAGATGTCCCCCACTGCAGTATGGAAGAAGACAAGCCGGTGGATGCAGTGTGATATTCTGGGCAATGTTCCACTAGAAATTTCGGGTCCTGGCATCATGTGAATGTGAAACGTCCCACCAACCTAACCATTTTACAATTCCCCTATTCATGGCAGCGGTTCTCACTAATGGCAGTGCCTTCTGCCAACTAAATGAAACCCAGCCACACTGCAAAACTGTCCAAGAATGAGGAACATGACAGAGATATGAAGGTGATGATTTGTCTACAGATTCTCCGATCGTGCTCTGTGGGATATCCTGGAAAAACACAGGACTCCTCACAAGTTTTGTGGAGTCCATTCCTTGTCAGGTCAGACAGGGAGCTGCACACAGCTGGTTTTAATGTTATGGATGGTTGGTATGTAATAAACTACAATTATCAGCATACAGTGGATATAAAAAGTCTACACACCCCTGTTAAAATGTCAGGTTTCTGTGATGTCCCAAAAAATGAGACAAAGATAAATCATTTCAGAACTTTTTCCACCTTTAATGTGACCTATAAACTGTACCACTCAATTGAAAAACAAACTAAAATCTTTTAGGTGGAGGGAAGAAAAAATATAAAAATATAATATGGTTGCATAAGTGTGCACACCCATAAACTAATACTTTGTTGAAGCACCTTTTTATTTTATCACAGCACTCAGTCTTTTTGGGTATGAGTCTATCAGCATGGCACATTTTGACTTGGCAAGATTTGCCCACTCTTCTTTGCAAAAACACTCCAAATCTGTCAGATTGTGAGGGCACCTCCTGGGCACAGCCCTCTTCAGATCACCCCACAGATTTCCAATTGGATTCAGGTCTGGGCTCTGGCTGGGCCATTCCAAAACTTTAATCTTCTTCTGGTGAAGCCATTCCTTTGTTGATTTGGATGTATGCTTTGGGTCGTCATGCTGAAAGATGAAGTTCCTCTTCATGTTCAGCTTTCTAGCAGAAGCCTGATGGTTTTGTGCCAATATTGACTGGTATTTGGAACTGTTCATAATTCACTCTAGCTTAACTAAGGACCCAGTTCCATCTGAAGAAAAACAGCCCCTTGGCATGATGCTGCCACCACCATGCTTCACTGTGGGTATGGTGTTCTTTTGGGGATGTGCAGTGTTGTTTTTGCGCCAAACATATCTTTTGGAATCATGGCCAAAAAGTTCAACCTTGGTTTCATCAGACCATAACACCTTTTCCCATATGCTTATGGGAGACTTCAGATGTGATTTTGCAAAATGTAGCCTGGCTTGGATGTTTTTCTTCGTAAGAAAAGGCTTTTATCTTGCCACTCTACCCCATAGCCCAAACATATGAAGAATACGGGAGATGGTTGTCCATGGACCACACAGTTAGTACTTGCCAGATATTCCTGCAGCTCCTTTAATGTTGCTGTAGGCCTCTTGGTCGCCTCCCAGACCAGTTTTCTTCTCGTCTTTTCATCAATTTTGGAGGGACGGTCCAGTTCTTGGTAATGTCACTGTTGGGCCATATTTTCTCCACTTGGTAATGACTGTCTTCACTGTGTTCCATGGTATATCTAATGCCTTGGAAATTATTTTGTACCCTTCTCCTGATACCTTTTAACAATGAGATCCCTCTGATGCTTTGGAAGCTCTCTGTGGACCATGGATTTTGCTGTGGCATGCAAGAAAATTTCAGGAAAGACCAACTAGAGCAGCTGAACTTTATTTGGGGTTAATCAGAGGCACTTTACATGATGGCCGGTGTATGCGGACTCCTATTTAACAGGATTTTGAATGTGATTGCTTAATTCTGAACACAGCTACATCCCCAGTTATAAGAGGGTGTGCACACTTAGGCAACCACATTATTTTAGTATTATTATTTTTTCTTCCCTCCACATAAAAGATTTCAGTTTGTTTTTCAATTGAGTTGTACAGTTTATAGGTCACATTAAAGGTGGAAAAAGTTCTGAAATGATTTATCTTTGTCTCATTTCTTTACATCACAGAAACCTGAAATTTTAACAGGGGTGTGTAGACTTTTTATATCCACTGTATGTATGTATGTATGTATGTATATATATATATATATATATATATATATATAGAAACAGAAAAATCCGGAATGCACTCCAAGATAAATGTGAAACAAGTGATTTATTCACCCATAAAAGGCGCAACTCGCGACGTTTCGGCTCACAGAGCCTTTCTCAAGAAAGGCTCTGTGAGCCGAAACGTCGCGAGTTGCGCCTTTTATGGGTGAATAAATCACTTGTTTCACATTTATCTTGGAGTGCATTCCGGATTTTTCTGTTTCTATAATACTTGAGGTATTGCCGCTACCTTGTACTGGATAGTGCACCCACATTCAGGTTGATGCTCCCGCTGGACTTCTTTGTTTCTATATATATATATATATATATATATATATATGCAGTGCTCATTATAAATGAGTACACCCCTTTGAAAAGTAAGATTTTAATCAATATCTCACTGAACACAAGAACATTTGTTTCACCCATAACATGAAGATAAGGTTAGTAGTACAACTTGGATTTCAAAATCTTCAGTTTTACTCAAATAAGTTGATGCAAAAATGAATGCATCCAACATCAAAAACTACTGCACCTAGTATTTTGTATGACCTCCATGATTTGTAAGGATAGTACCAGCAACTTATATCTTCCATTCTTCAAGAACGACCTCTGTTAGAGCCTGGATGCTGGATGGAGAGTGACGCTCAACTTTTCTCTTCCCCATAGGTATCCAGTTGGGTTCAGATCAGGAGATATACTTGGCTACTGAATCCCTTTCACTCTGTTCTTCAGAAATGCAGCGGTGGCCTTAGATGTGTGTTTTGGATCATTGTCATGTTGGAAAAGGGCGCACAATATAGAGCAGCACATCTGTGAATTCATACCATCGATGAAATGCAGCTCACTGACACCAGCAGCATTCATGCAGCCCCCACATACGGACATTGCCACCATGTTTTACTGTTGGAACCATGCATCTTTCTGTGTACTCCTCACCTTTGTGACACTATACAGTTTTGAAGCCATCAGTTCTAAAAACATTTATCTTGGTATCTTGGTCTCATCACTGCAGAGAGTGCAGAGTCCCATTACTCTTCATCATTTTCAGATCAGGCCATAGAAAAATGTAGGTGGCTTTTGTTGTGCATGGGCTTTAGGAGAGGCTTCCTTCGTGGACGACGCCCATGCATGCCATTCCTCTGCAGTGTATGCCATGTCATGGGAAACGCTCACCCCAGTTTGGCTTTCTACTTCTTTAACTAACTGTAGTGAACTTGCATGGTGATTTTCTTCAACCCTTCTCATTAGAAGACGCTCCTTCCATGGACAGCCTGAACATCTCTTTGTTAGATTGTTGCAGTTCCATCTTCTTTTACATTTTTGTATCACTTTTTCTATAGTATTCTGACTGATAATTAAAGCTTTGCTGATCTTGTAGCCTTCGCCTTTCTTGTATAAAGAAATTGGTCTTCAATTAATGTGTTACGAAAATTACTTTCTTTGTGTGTGCGATTTAACAATCCTTGGTTTCCATCAATGGCCCACATTTGTGGGACTATTTTGTGGTATCCCATAGAAAATGTTGATTCTGACAAATCTGTTGGGGTGTACTCATGTATGCTGAGCACTGTATATACAGTATCTTGGTTATGTGGGCTCCTGAGCTCCCGGGAGCTTGGCTGTGAGTTGGATCTTAGCACCTCTCAGACCATGTTCACACTCCGTAGGTAGTCTAGTGGTAGGAACCATGCCACACTGAGATACCTTGATGGTGGTTCAAAAGGGCTTTGTTGTGTTCCTGACAGGAATACATTGGCTAAAGTCTCAGCTCTTAACATCAGCCTGAGGGATGAGCCAGTGTTGTCAGCTGCATATCATTGTGGTGCACCTTTCACAGTGATTTATATATTTGTATATTTTTATCCACACATTATCCCATCTTGTGTAGGATGCCTTTGTGATGCATGTGGTCCGCTGCCGACATCCTCCATTGTATGCATTCCTGCTGGAGATTGCCGTTAGCAACGGATCACATGCGGAGGAATTGATCCCCCGGTTAGAAACACGCCACAGTGTTTGGGGTTTTTGGGCATTTCCTCTCATTTTAGTGATTTTTCTTTATGTGGTCTCCTGGCCTAACAAACAGCTGAGATTGGTGACTGGCAATAACATCTGATACAACTCCACAGCCTCCATACTGGAAACGAGATGCAGGTAAGAGATAGATTTGACACGAAGAGGATGCCCCACTCCAAAAACTACACTGATGTCTAGACTGGCAGAAACATGCTTTCCTTGTTAATGGCTGCACGATTACGCAGCTATGCAGCAGAAATGTTTTTGTCCTCTTTTCCAGATCTGTGCCTCCCCCTAATCCCGTCTCTGAGCTCTACAGGCAGTTCTTTCCACCTCATGGCTTGGTTTTTACTCTGATCTTCATTGTCAGCTGTGAAACATTATGTAGACAGGGCTGTGTCTTTCCAAATCAGCTCCAATCCTTTGCATTTACCACAGGGGACTCCAACCAAGGAGTAGAAACATCTCAGAGATGACCCAGAATAATGCGAGGCCCCCAGAGCTAAATGTCAAAGCAAAGGATCTGAATACTTAAGTCCAGGCCAAATTTTAGTTTTTCTAAAATGTTGTTTTCACTTTGTCATTAAGGGGGATTTAGTTCAGATTGAACCGCATTTTCTTTTATATTTTAGAACAAGGAGCAACATAACAAAATGTGAAAAACAATGATAGGGTCTGTAGATGTGTGTGGTTCTCAAGAGCTTTGAACAGTTTATAAAGGCACATAAATCCTAGTTACTGACAACTCTGTTCTTCTCAAGAAAGACTGGTTAGTGTGAACCATGCCTCAAAGCAAACACCTTTCAGAAGACCTCTGAAGTCGTGTTATAGAAATGCACAAAGCTGAAGAAGGCTACAAGAGCTGACGATCTGGATGTATATCAATCAAAAGTCACACAAATGATATACAGACACAGAACATTCAGGACTGCTGCTGCGCTCCCTAGAAGTGTCCGTCCTGTACAGAGCACCACATGCAATTCTGAAAGAGGCAAGAGAGAACCTGAGCTAAAACCCACAGAAGATTCTACAAACTGCAGAAACCTCTGTTCATATGAAAACCACGATCAGAGAATGGAAGGAGACTACAAAAGAATCTACTCCTGTCCTAAAAACAATGAGGTGGGGTTTTTCGAGACTAAAAAACATCCCCCAATATGCCCAGGCTCCTCACACTGAATCTACTTACCTGGCTCCCCATGCCGCTCCTGGCCCCCGCACCGCCGCTGCTGCTGCTGCTTCTCCCCATGCGCGGTGTCAGGGGAAGAGCAGCCAATGGAAGGCGGTGAAGGGGATGAGCCTCCCTAGCATCACCCATGATGCTAGGGAGGCTCGTCCCCATCACAGCCTGTCATTAACTGATACCACCCCCTCCCCCAACAATGGATGTTTTCATCTGCGCAGGAGGAGAAATAGCTGCAGGGACCAGGAACGGTGTGGGGAGCCAGGTAAGTAGATTCAGTTTGAGGGGCCTGGCATATGGGGGAAAATGTTTTAGTCTTGGATAACATCTGGATAGGAGCCATCATGGTTTGGGCCTTGTGAAGAGGACATCATAGTTAGAGCTTAGTAAACAGGACATCCTGGTTTGGGGTGGGTGGAGCGAGCATCATGGTTTGGGTTTGCCTTGCTGCCTTAGGGTCTGGAAACCATGTGAACACTGGGGGAACAAGTGGGCAGATTTACTAAACTTGTTTAAAATGCTGAAAGTAAATGCACACAGACAGACAAAAGATGCTCCACATTTCCCACAGTGGCTCAGGCTGGAAGACAGACCTACTGCACGGAGACACACTTCTGTCCATCTCTATATCACCTACTGGACGCATCTTAAGCCCTACCCGGCAGAAACCGCCTGTTGTGCGCTGTCTCCATATGGCAGGACCTTACAATCCCCACGTTGGACAGATTATAAGAGCAGCACAGATCAGTCACTGGTTATCTAAGAGCACGTTCACACACGGCAGATCTGCTGCAGACATTTCTGTGACTGTCCGGCTCCTCTGAATGTGGCTTGTAATAAGGGGGGATCCGACCTCCTCCTCCAGTCACGTGTAGCAGGTTGTATCTTCTCTGCTTGTGGAGTGACTAGAGGATCCCAGACAAGGAGAGCCGGAGAACGACTGGAAAGTCACTATGATGGACTCTCCTTATAAAAGTAAGGACCTGTTCACACCACGTCTGAGCCTCCAGCAGAAGATATGTGCGGAGGGTTTCCTGATATCTCCCTCTGACAGAAGCTCCGACGTCAGGCTCTATACAGTCACACAGGGGCGGACATTGCCCAGAAGCTCCATGTACAATCTACACTGTATACGCTGCGGAACACGGATTTCACAGGACGCCTCTGATAGAGCAGTGTAGTCTACTATACCGGCCTGATGGAGGCCAGAAGGACACGCTCCCATCATGTGACTGGAGCCCTATGGATATGACTGACATACAAAGAACACGTAGCCTCTAATGTAATGTGAGAATAAACTGTGGAGCTCCTCCATTACATGTCACTGCACACACGTGTATACACTGCACATGACGGCTCTTACCCTGTGATATAAGAGGCTGGTGCTCCTCCATTACATGTCACTGCACACACGTGTATACACTGCACATGACGGCTCTTACCCTGTGATATAAGAGGCTGGTGCTCCTCCATTACATGTCACTGCACACACGTGTATACACTGCACATGACGGCTCTTACCTTGTGATATAAGAGGCTGGTGCTCCTCCATTACATGTCACTGCACACACGTGTATACACTGCACATGACGGGTCTTACCCTGTGATATAAGAGGCTGGTGCTCCTCCATTATATGTCACTGCACACACGTGTATACACTGCACATGACGGCTCTTATCTTGTGATATAAGAGGCTGGTGCTCCTCCATTACATGTCACTGCACACACGTGTACACACTGCACATGACGGCTCTTACCTTGTGATATAAGAGGCTGGTGCTCCTCCATTACATGTCACTGCACACACGTGTATACACTGCACATGACGGGTCTTACCCTGTGATATAAGAGGCTGGTGCTCCTCCATTACATGTCACTGCACACACGTGTATACACTGCACATGACGGCTCTTACCTTGTGATATAAGAGGCTGGTGCTCCTCCATTACATGTCACTGCACACACGTGTATACACTGCACATGACGGCTCTTACCCTGTGATATAAGAGGCTGGTGCTCCTCCATTACATGTCACTGCACACACAAGTATACACTGCACATGACGGCTCTTACCCTGTGATATAAGAGGCTGGTGCTCCTCCATTACATGTCACTGCACACACGTGTATACACTGCACATGACGGCTCTTACCTTGTGATATAAGAGGCTGGTGCTCCTCCATTACATGTCACTGCACACACGTGTATACACTGCACATGACGGCTCTTACCCTGTGATATAAGAGGCTGGTGCTCCTCCATTACATGTCACTGCACACACAAGTATACACTGCACATGACGGCTCTTACCCTGTGATATAAGAGGCTGGTGCTCCTCCATTACATGTCACTGCACACACGTGTATACACTGCACATGACGGGTCTTACCTTGTGATATAAGAGGCTGGTGCTCCTCCATTACATGTCACTGCACACACGTGTATACACTGCACATGACGGCTCTTACCTTGTGATATAAGAGGCTGGTGCTCCTCCATTACATGTCACTGCACACACGTGTATACACTGCACATGACGGCTCTTACCTTGTGATATAAGAGGCTGGTGCTCCTCCATTACATGTCACTGCACACACGTGTATACACTGCACATGACGGGTCTTACCCTGTGATATAAGAGGCTGGTGCTCCTCCATCATGGCCTCCTTGTACAGATCCTTGTGTCCTTCTATATACTCCCACTCCTCCATGGAGAAATAGACAGTGACGTCCTGACTCCTTATCGGAACCTGACAACACAATGACACCGTCATCACCCAGACCCCTCCAGTGCTGTTACTGGAGAATTTCCCAGCATTCCCAGCAGTGTCACCTCTCCAGTCAGCAGCTCCATCATCTTGTGGGTGAGTTCTAGGATCTTCTGCTCATGTATCAGGGGGTGAGGGGGAGGCTCTGTGATGGGGTGAGGGGTCCTGCTCCGCCCTCCTGACTCCTGGAGATGGATGATGGGAGTCACACAGTCCCCTGATGTCTTCTTCACTATTGTGTACTCCTGTGGATGGAGAGAGACACTTAGGGAATAAACCCTTCAGGGGCCATGTGCTCTCCTCCGGCCCTCTCCTCCTGGTACAACGTGCCTACTTACCTTCTCATGGCTCCTACAACATGACTATTGGTCACATGACACATCACTCACCATACCGGGGGCTGATCTTCAGGTTCTCCATCACTTGGAAGGTCTGGAGGCTGTTCTCCAGGACCCTACATTCTTCCTATCACTTCCTATGATGGATTCTCCTTCCCGATGTCTGACTTGTTACAGAATACAATAAAGAGGAAAGAACTCTAGAAAAGTTTACCTCTCCGCTCAGCAGGGAGATGATCTCCAAGGTGAGGTCTAATATTCTTCTGCTGATCTCCTTTCTGTCCATCCTGGGTGGTCATTCAGGAGAAGAGGAGAGAACTGGAGGAGCTGGAGGCTTCTAGTACTGCAGGCGCCTTTATGAGAAGAGGAGAGGAAATCATCCAGGGAACAAGACCAGATGTCACCTCCAGAACCGCACTTCCTGAGCCTGGAGGGGCCCTGCTTCTCAGAGCCCCCACCACGTGGATTCCAGGGGCCCCAACATGGAGATTTCTGGTGGCTCCACAGGAGATAAATGTCTGATAGATGCACCTCTGGGCTGTGCTCAGCTGTGTCCACAACTCCTAGAGAAGAGACTGGAGAGAGCTGAGCTCAGGCCGGGCCCTTCTCCATTCATTCTTCTCCTGGATGCAGGGGCCCCTCACCAGGACAGTCAGGGGCCAGCAAATGATGACAACCCCCACTATCTCCACTACTCCTCCCCCGTCATACTAAGCGGAGGAGCTGAGAAGGAATCCTTGTGTGTAATGGAGGAGAATCTCCAGAGGTGACATGTCTGAGCTCTCCACCACACTGTCTCCTCACAGCTCATCTTACCTGCAGGCTGGAGGAATGGCTGATACCAGAGAGAACAAGAGCCCTGACTACCGACCAGGACCTGCCCAGTATCTGCTGCACTGCCAGAGCTGAAGGACCTGGGTCATGTGATCAGTGCAGGGGGCGGGGCTCAACCATTGATGCACTGATCACATGATGCAGACATCATCATAGGTCCTTAACCAACTCTTTTCTTCATTTCTGAGCTCTAGCTCCTTCAGTTATATCGTCTTCTCCTGAATGACCACCAAGGATGGACAGGGAGATCAGCAGAAGAATAGTGTAAATTTTCTTACTGTAAATTTTCTTTCCTTTAGTTCAAAGCAGCAGCACTAGTGATGATCGAGCACCAAAGTATTCGGGAGTTCGGCTCGAACACATTGCTAAATTTCGTGTGCTCGGCCGAGCACCCGAGTATAATGGAAGTCAATGGGAGACAACCAGGCACCCCCTGCTCTGAAGAGGGGAGGGTGCCTGGTCCATTGGAAAAGGTCAGAAAGTGACAGAATGCATCTTGGACTCCCAGGTCGCTGCTCGGAACCATGTTGTCCGAGTTGCACGCCAATTTTACAGACTGACAAAAATACTCACAACCCCCCCCCCCCCCCAAAAAAATAAAAAATTGTTCGGAAACCTTCTTTCCTGTATATTCAATTGTATATAAAGTGCAAGTGCTGCAAAAAATTACAAGCAAGAGGCACTTCAAAGCAGCCTGCATATCACATAAAGGAGGGCCTCGTTCACATTGTGGTACAATAGTTCAGGTAGTGGGACTCCTACACTCATAAAGCCTATGCACTAAGTGAAAGGGCTGCCAAAAATTACAAGGAACCGGCACTCCAATACCCCCTTTGTTACACATAAAGGAGGGCATCATACACACCCTTGAAAAATTATGATTGATGGCCTGCTGGTGACCCTCAAAAACATTTGGAGCAAGGGCCTGCTGATCTGACCATCTAAAACATTAGGGGCGAGGGCCTGCTGCTGCATTGGTGACTCTAGATAGCCTCTGGGTGATTGCACGCCCCCCGTGGATGTCTGCCCTATCAAGTTTCGATATTTTCTCTGCGCATACCATGGTGATCACGGGTAACAGGGAATCAGGGTTTGATGCTGGAGAGGAAGTTTGAGAAAGCGATACCACATCCAAGAGAGGTCAATGACTGAAATCTGATTGGCTGTTGTTGCCTTGCCCCTTTTTTTCCCTAATTGTAAATCACCCAGAGAGGGTGAGTCAGTTTATTAAAGCAGAAACATCCAAGGAAGGCAGCAGGCGCGCGGCAATTACCCACTCCCGACTCGGGGAGGTAGTGACAATAAATAACAATACAGGACTCTTAAGATGCCCTGTTATTGGAATGAGTAATCAAAAATTACAGGGAATGTCACTGCGGTATTTTGGATGAGGAAACGTTATACAGGAGAGGCCCTGCTGCCGCTTTGTTGACTCTAGATAACCTCTGCCTGATCTCACGTCCCCGTGATGTCCACGATCTATTTGGATATGTTCCCTATCAACTTTCGATGTTCTTTTATGAGCCTAACATGGTGATCACCAGTAACAGGGAATCATTGTTCGATTTCGGAGAGGGAGCCTGATAAACGGCTACTACTTCAAAGCAAGGCAGCATGAGTTGCGGACCTGCAGGTGAGCTCACCCTGTAAAAGATTTTAGGTTCGGGCCTGTTGGTGATCTGACCCTGTGAGGGCCTGCAGCTGAGCAGACCCTCTAAAAAGTTCTATGCGAGGGCCTGCATGTGAGCTGACCCTTTAAAAGATTTCAGTCCCGGGCCTGCATGTGAGCTGACCCAGTAAAAGATTCGAGTTGTGGGCCTGCAGGTGAGCTGACCCAGTAAAAGATTTTAGGTGCGGGCCTGCAGATGAGCTGAGGTGGAACCGACAAACTCAACTTGATTTTGATGGCTGCATTAATCTGCAGGTGACCGTGATACAGCTCCACCTGTATCTTGTTTCCATCTGCATCTTTATCAACAATCTGTGGCCTCAGTCTTTTATCCAGACTCAGTAATTATGCCACTATGTGGCCTTCTCATGCTGCCATCTCCACACCATGTCACCTTGCCACTCATTTTTATCACCATGCTGCTGCTGATGCTGCTTAAAAGGGCTTAAAGTGATTACCAGGTCCATAATATAATTATGGTTTTGGAATCGATAAACCCAACTTGCTTTTGTGGGCTGCATCAGTGGCATAGCTAGAATTGACTGGGCCCCATAGCAATTTTTTGAATGGGGCTCATTCCCACAGTAATTTTTTTCTGACCCCTTCATTTCATGCCGCCCCCATTCCTGTGGCTAGTAAAGATCGCTCTCTCAGACCAGGGCCGTCAGCTGTTCCATCAGTTTTATACACTGTCTATACTGTCACTGTATATAATTTCATTGTGTAATACTGTTGAGGGGGCCCTGACCAAATCCTTTAGTCCTCCTCCTCCTGGATGGGCCCCAAAGCTGCAGCTTCCCCTGCTTCCCATATAGCTACGGCCCTGGTCTGCATTAATCTGCAAGTGACCGTGATACAGCTCCACAGATTGTTTCCATCTGCATCTTTCTAAACAATCTGGGTTCTCAGTCTTTTATCCAGACTATGTCATTGTGCCACTATGTGGCCTCCTCATGCTGCCATCTCCACACCATGTCACCTTGCCACTCGTTTTTATCATCATGCTGCTGCTGATGCTGCTTAAAAGGGCTTAAAGTGATCACCAGGCCCACAATCTAATTAAGGTTTTACGCACAAAACCAAAGTAAAAAATAGATTTTATAGGAAAAATTTACTGAAAACATTCTTTCCTGTATATTTACTTGTATATAAAGTGCAAGTGCTGCCAAAAATTACAAGGAAGAGGCACTCCGATACAACCTGTATATCACATAAAGGAAGGCCTCATTCACATTGAGTTGCCGGCCTGCAGGTGAGCTGACCCTGTAAAAGATTTTAGGTTTGGGCCTGCAGGTGAGCGGACCCTGTAAAAAATTTGAGTTGCGGGCCTGCTGGTGAGCGGACCCTCTACAAAATTAGATGTGAGGGCTTGCTGGTGAGAGGACCCTCTAAAAAATTTGATGTGAGGGCCTGCCTGTGAGCGGACCCTCTAAAAAATTAGATGTGAGGTCCTGCTGGTGAGTGGATCCTCCAAAAAATTATATTCGAAGGCCATATATGCGAGGGCATTATATATGACGAATAAGCAATGCATGTTGATAGGGCGGAAGAGGAGGAGGATGAGAAAAGGAAGATTCAACCATATACCCTTGTTTGTGGTGGAAGGTGTGCACGGGAATACAGTCTATTAACTACATTAAAAACAACACATGTAAAGTGCCTTTATGTTCATCAGCTTTCCTCTGGTGGAGTCGAGAAGTCATGGTCAATCCAGGTCTTGTTTATTTTTATATGAGTCAACCTGTCAGCATTTTCAGTTGACAGGCGGATACGCTTATCTGTTATAATGCCACCAACAGCACTAAATACACGCTCAGACAAAACGCTGGTGGCAGGGCAGGCCAGCACCTCGAAAGCGTAGAGCGCCAGTTCGTGCCACGTGTCCAGCTTGGACACCCAGTAGTTGTAAGGCACTGAGGGATCATTGAGGATGCTGACACGGTCTGCTATGTACTACTTCACCATCTTACAAAAATGTTCTCTCCTGGTGGCAGTAGGCCGCACATCAGGGTGAGGGTGCTGGCGGGGGGTCATGAAACTGTCCCAGGCTTTGGAGATTGTTGCCCTGCCTCTGTTGCAACTGCCGTTTGTTCCCCTTGTCTCCCCTCCTCAGTTGGCCAAGGAAGTGCGGACTCTGCCGCCAGCGTTGTCAGATGAAAAATTTTGGAGCAATTTTACAACAAGGAACTTCTGGTATTGCTCCATTTTGCTCGTCCTCTCCACCACAGGAATCAGAGATGAGAAGTTTTCTTTGTAGCGGAGGTCAAGAAGGGTAAACACCCAGTAATCCGTGTTATCTAAAATGCGTATAACGCGAGGGTCGCTGGAAAGGCAGCCTAACATGAAGTCAGCCATGTGTGCCAGAGTACCAACAGGCAAGACGTTGATGACTCTCCATCTCCTCATCCTCCTCTTTTGCCCATCCACACTGAACAGATGGAATTAAAGTTCCATGGGTACTACCCTTTGTAGTAGAGGCAACTGTCTCCAGCTCCTCCTCCTCTTCATGGTCCAATTTGCACTGAGAAGACGAACTGAGGGTGGGCTGGCTATCACACTGTGTAATGTCCTCCCCATTTCCTCGTCTGCCACATTCAGAGCGTCGTCCTTAATTGTGAGCAGCGATCGTTTGAGTAGACACAGCAGTGGGATGGTTACACTGATAATAGTGTTATCGCCACTAACCATCTGTGTGGATTCATCAAAGTTTTTTAAAACCTCAAGGAGGTCTGACATAAATGCCCGCTCCTCGCTTGTGAATAGTGGCAGTTGACTCAAAAGGCGACGTCCATGTTGCAGCTGGTATTCCACAACTGCCCTCTGCTGCTCACAAAGCCTGGCCAACATGTGGAGTTCCAGCGCGTACGTCGCACAACAGTCGGTGAGCTGGAAGCCGCAAGTGCTGCTGCAGCGTTGACAGACCGGCTGAAGCTGTGGACAACTTGAGGAAATGGGCACACACGCGGAGCGCCTTTACGAGTAGCGCTGGCAAATTGGGGTAGGTTTTGATAAACCGCTGAACCACTAAGTTTAAAGGATAACTGTCACACTTAGACCCTAATTTAAATTTTCATATATGTAGTTACTAATAGCATGATATTCCAGAATCAGTTACTATTAGACTGACTTACCCCATATTTAATAAGATTCAGCCCTTAGCAACCAGTCTGCATAAAACTGCAATTTCACTATTCAGTTAAGATGGCCGCCACTGCCCTCACCCTGAGGCTAATCCTGCCTGCCCTCACTAGCCAGTAACAATAGCCCCCCAAAAGTGTCAGTAACTACAGCCCTCCCCCTAAAGGGTTAATCTCCTGCAGCACAAAGGGGTCCTCTTACCACATGTTGCTTTCATTTATACACTGAGCAGACGGCAGATCTCCCTTCCCTGGTCTGCGCTGGTTCAACTATACTTCTCCAGCTCTGCTGAGTGAGGGAGCGTCTGCCAAGCGCAGGGACAGGGAGAAGTGCACACAGCCCAGGCACTGTTATCAGCTGCTGGGGAGGACCTGGCTTTAATAATTTACTTACAGTCCATGGCTGTCTGTAATCTGACCTTGCACGCTGCCTGCTTCTGCGTCCTCCGTCCTTCAACAGATAGACGGACCCTGCATAGCAACCTGATTTTAAGCATAGGTAAAAGTAAGCAGTACAGGGAACTAAACTGTGGAATTAAGGGGTAATTGAATACACAGTGAAAAGTTTAAATAGGGCCACCAAGGAGATATTAATCACCACAAACCAATACTCCCAAAAAAATAATATGACAGTTATACTTTAAGACATGGGCTAGGCATGGGATGTGTGTCAGGTTGCCGAGCTCAAAAGCCGCCACCAAGTTACGGCCATTGTCAGGCCATGCCTGGTTGTAGGTTGAGTGGCGAGAGACACAGCTCGGTCTGGTCCCTTATACCCTGCCATAGCTCTGCAACGGTGTGCTGTGTGTCCCCTAAGCAGATCAACTTCAGCATGGCCTGTTGATGCTTACCCACAGCAGTGCTACACTGCTTCCAGCTAGCGACTGATGGTTGACTGCTGCTGGAGGTGGAAGTGGAGGAGGAGGAGAAGTGGGGGTTGGAGCCAGTAACATAGCTGCTGGCAGAGACCCTGATGGACATAGGGCCCGCAATCCTGGGCGTGGGTAGCACCTGTGCCATCCCAGGGTACAACTCACTCCCGGCCTTCACAACACAAATGTAGCGTCCCTGGCCACCAGCACTTGTCCATTTGTCCGTGACTAAGTGGACCTTCCCAGTAACTGCGTTGGTCAGGGCACGGGTGATGTTCTAGGACACATGCTGGTGTAAGGCGGGCACTGCACACCGTGAAAAATATTGGCGGCTGTGGACTGCGTACCGAGGGACGGCCGCCGACATCAGGCTGCGGAAGGCCTCAGTGTCCACAAGCCTAAATGGCAACATTTCAAGGGCCAGTAATTTGGAAAGTTGCACATTTAGTGCTATGGCCTGTGGGTGGGTATTTGCGCTTGTGTTCAAATGACTGTGTTACGGACATTTGGACGCTGCGCTGGGACAGGGAAGTTCATGTTGCTGATGGTTCATGCGAAGGTCCAGGTGCAAGGCGAGGGGCATCCGGGCCTGCACCTTCGACAGGGGATTGGCCAGCAGTGCATAACACAGGGGAAGAGGAGGCAGTGATGTGACCCACAGACCCAGATTGTGGACCCAGACGTTCGGCCTACTTGTTAGGGTGCTTGGATGCCATGTGGTGGATCATGTTGGTGGTGGTGATGTTGCTAGTGTTTACGCCCCGGCTCATTTTGGTACGGCACAGGTTGCAAACTACCACTATTTTGTCGTCTGCACTTTCCTAAAAAAAGCACCATACTGCGGAACACCTAGCCCTTGGCAAGGTAGATTTACGCATGGGGGTGCTTGGTGTAACGGTTGCGGGCCTGTTTGTTGTGGGCCGACTTCTCCCTTTTGCAACCCCACTGCCTCTTCCAGCCTGTTGCGGTGCTGCGGATCCCTCCCCCTCTGTACTGCTGTCCTCGCTCTGCTTTTCATTTTCCCATGTTGGGTCAGTGACCTCATCGTCAACCACCTCCTCTTCCACTTCCTCACTCTGCTCATCCTCCTGACTTGTCAATCACTGAGGTTGTGGTTGGGTCAACTGTGTCTCATCATCATCCACCTCGTGAACGAATGATTGCTGTTCACCGCCGTCATCTTATTGAGACTGTGAAGACTCAAGAGGTTTGGAATCAGGGCACAATATCTCAGGTCCCTCTTCAAGCATGCTGGACGCGAGGGCCAAATGTAATAGTGGCGCTGGAAAGAGCTCCTCAGAATATCCGAGTGTGAAATCACTCATTTGGCAAGCCTCTCCATAGTGGAAGGAAGGATGATCAGAGTAAGGATTCGGTTGAACAGACTCTTGGCTACAGAGACTGGACTTCTTGGAAGAGAGGGTGGTGCTTAACCAACTAGAAGCATTATCTTCAGCAATCCAACCAACCAACTGTTTGCACTGGTCCTGCGCCGCCCAGCTAAGTTGGACATGAAGCTGGGTACGGTGGAATTTCTTTTTTTCTGGTGCACTGGCAGCAGGCAGTTTCATTGCGCCCAGGGCCACGGCCTCTGCGTGCACCATCAGCATCACGCCCACTTCCCCGTCCCTTAGTGCTCGCCTTCTTCATATTAATGGTTTTGTCACTAGATGTGGTGCAGATTTTTTTACAGTCCGCTAAAGACTGTTTTCTGATGCAGGACATTATATGTCACAGAAACACACAGAATATGGACAGTATATTAGGTCCAGATTATTGGAATTTGCCCTAAAGAAACAGTTTTCCGATGCAGGACAGTATATGTCACAGAAACACACAGAATATGGACACTATATTAGGCTCAGGTTATGGAAATTTATGCTAAAGAAACAGTTTTCGGACGGAGTACTGTATATGTCACGGATGTGTATTACACGCACACACTACAGAGACAGTAGATGAGGACTGGCCCCTGATTATTTAAGTTTACGCTAAAGAAACAGTTTTCGGATGGCGTACTGTCACACAAGGTGTTGAAGCGCAAATCACGGATTACACCGTTGACAGCAAAAATGTAGATAAATTATGGGGGAAAAAAAAATAGTGTGTTCTGTATTATAATTTTTTCCCTATATCTGGGCCTGACAACCACACAAGGTGTTGAAGCGCAGATCACACAATTCACGGATTACACCGTTGACAGCAAAAATGTGGATTATGGGAAAAAAATTATTGTTTTCACTAATATTCTTCCTATCTCTGCCCCTGACCCACAGAAGGTATTGCTGCACAGATGTCACAATTCACTGCAGACACCTTCTATATAGCAAAAGAATCACTATTTCGCAAAGTATAAAAAAAAAATTAGAGTACTACTTTGCACAATTAAATTGCTGCCACCACACACATCTAGTCCTTAAAAGGACTTTTGGGTCTTTGAAACGTTATTCACTGGAATATATTGCGATCACAATCTCCCTACACTATCTGTCCCTTCCTAAATGCAGCTCTCCCTGACTCGCAATGAGCCAAACCCGCGTTATCGTGTGCTATATAGCACCCGATGACGCGTTCCGGCCAGCCAATCATTGTAATCCCAGTAGCCAACATGGCTACTGGCATTACAGTGATGGCAGTACTTACTAGCATGTTTATTGGCTGCATAGCAGCCGCGAAACGTGCGGAGAGGAGACTCGAGCATGGCGCTCGAGCACATGTGGTACTCGGCCGAGTATCGCTATGTGCCTAGTATAGCGATCCTCGAGCCGAACAGGTATTCAACTGAGTATGCTCGCTCATCACTAAGCAGCACCCATGGGGATTTCTAATCCTCCTGAAAACATAGGACAGGAGATGTCAAAACCCCCTCTCGAGATTCTCCTTGAAGTAATCAGACATCGCTTGGGTCTTGGGAAGCCATAGCGGGTAGACTCCACCACGAGGAAGAGTGGCACCAGGAAGAAGATCAATCGGTCTTGGCCTCTTTCTTACTGAAGACATCCGCAAAACTGGCATACTTCTGCAGAAGTCCAGGCAGGTCTTCAGGTACAGTAGGCGAGGAAGCAGGTCGGACCTCCGATAAGCAGGTGGACTGAAAGGATGATCCCCAACGCAGAATCTGACCATAATAGGAAATGCTGATTAGGTATACCAGATTTATCTTAATTCTTGACAAATTTGGAATGAATTAAATTTCTTGACTAAGTTTGTCGAATTGTCTGAATTTAATTTTTCAAAACTTCGCTCATCTCTACTCAGAGCTATAATTTGGTTGTCTGGAAGATTCAGGCTAATTCCACTCCAAATAACCTAGTGATGAGATTTTATATTGCGGAAGTTCAACTAGAATTTTACAAAAAATCCTGATTCTACAGAATTTTTATTTTATGTGATTTGATTCAGGACAATCAAGAAAAGAGATAGAGATATAGAAAATGAGACTCTTACAAGCAATTAGAGCACTTTAGTTTTGGGTAGAATTTATTTGGACCCAAATCTAATTGCATGATCAATTTGGGGGAATCAGATCCCCAAAAAATTTGAAAAATTTGTAAAATCTCTAAACCAAATGTTAAAAATGTGAAAATAGTTTCTCTCTTGTGTGAATTCTACAATGTTTAACACGTTTTGATCTCTCTGAAAAGTGCTTCCCACATTCTAAACAGGAGTTTGGCTACTCTCCTGTGTGAATTCTCTGATGTCTGAGAAAATTTGATTTTTGTGTAAAACGTTTCCCACATTCAGAGCATGAAAATGGCTTCTCCCCTGTGTGAATTCTCTGATGTTGAACAAGATTGTATTTTTGTGTAAAAAATTTCCCACAGTCTGAACATAAATATGGCTTCTCTCCTGTGTGATATTTTTGATGTTTAAAAAGACTTGCTTCTTGTGTGAAATATTTTCCACATTCTGAACATGAATAGAGCTTCTCTCCTGTGTGAATTATTGCATGTTTAACAAGAACTGATTTTACTGTAAAACATTTTCCACATTCTGAACAAGAATATGGTTTCTCTCCTGTGTGGTATCTCTCATGTATAATAAGGTGTGATTTACAAGTAAAACACTTCCCACATTCTGAACAACAATATGGCTTCTCTCCTGTGTGAATTCTCTCATGTATAATAAGGTTTGATTTATAAATAAAACGCTTCCCACATTCTAAACAGGAGTGTAGCTTCTCCCTCCTGTGAATTCTTTGTTGTGTAGAAAGATCTGAGCTTTTTTTTAACTGTTTATCATGGAGAAACCTTTTACCCGCTTTCTGACTTGTACTTCTGGTAACAATCTGTGATTGGTCAGTAAAAGGTTCCTCAAGATTAGGAGGATTATAGGATAAATCTGTACTGTGTAGTCCTGGATTTATATTAAGGTTAATGACGTTTTCTCCTGAAAAGCGCTGCATGATATCTTCATCTTCTACTTTATAATTTAGTGATGACATAAAGTTTCCCTCGGAATTCTTACTTGGATTTTCTGTAGAGATAAAAATTTAAAATTGTGCTTTTTCCAAACTACAGAGTAAGCAAACTTATAACATTCATATTTGGCTGGAAGTGGACCCAGCAGGACGGAAAGGTATATGTCATTCATTTGAAATGCTCTAAAGAGCCTATCCCAAGGGACAGGGCTGAATCCTTGGAGCACTGCTTTTGAAACCGTAATGCTTTACATAGTTCTTGACTGGCGTGGCTAGACATCAGCATGCTGAGGGCAGAGATGTGTCCTAACATGTACAGATTATACTCACTACTTACTATATCCTTACCATAGTAGTAATAATATATATTGGCTTTCTAAGCATAGAAAAATCCCAACTGTCAATATGATATTGTTGTAGCCTGGAGGTAAGTGGTCAGGCTTGCCTTCATTTCTTCAGATATTTTTTTCTATGTCATTTAACCCATAATAAAAGTCCATAGCTTTGCTATATTGAAAATAGTATTTTTATGGTTAGAAAGATAATACATATTACTTGTTTCTTTATAATCATATGAATAAACAAGTATTATATTTCCAAGCATAAAAACACTATTCTCAATATGGTAAGGCTATAGACTTTTATTATGGGTTAAATAAGTGACTAAAAAATAACAGAAAAAAAAAATGAAAATCTCTGCTAGGACTTGAACCTAGGATCTCTACATGCAATGCTTGCAAGACCACTTACCACAATGCTATATTCTTACCACATAGAGAATAATGTTTTTCTATACTAAGAAATCTAACATTACTGGTGTCTTTATAATCATTTATTGTGCTTGTGAATGAACCAGTAATATGTATTAGCTTTCTAAGTATAGAAAACCTCTCTTCTCAGTATAGTAGGGCTATAGTAAGAATTGTATATAATAGATCTATGGTACATGCTAGGACACAGATCTGCCCTCCGCAGGCTGATGTCTAACCCTGTCAATCAAGGGGAGGGGGGCGTGTGCAAAACACAAGGCTGTTACAGAAAACTGGTGCTTCAAGGATTCAGCCCCAATGTGCTCATTGCAATTGAATAGAAATGCAGGTATCTCTGATACTGTTTAACATACAGGCAAAAGAAAGGTACTGTTTTAAACCTAGTAACACCCACCCCTCTTTCTGATAAACTGTGATGATTTCTTAAGAGCGCGGAAAAAAATCCTTGGTAAATGGATCAGTAAGGCTTAACATAAATGAACTTGAGAAGGGTATCTATCTTCAGAACATGTATCCTTCTTAACTTAGAGAGAGGTAAGGAGGCTCAACCCTTTAAATCTGAGTCTACAGATCTGACCATTGACTGGAAGTTAAAGGGGTTGTCCGAGTTATGAAAAATAAAAAATAGCACTGTAAATCTGATGGGCAGCAATATTGTCACTGAGGAAATATAGGAGGAAACACCACACTGACAACCAGGAGGAAAAGGAAAAACCACTAGGCCTCAATGCTAGGGAAAGGAAAAGGTCACCTCCTAGAGAACCCTACTCCTTCCCCTGACTCCTAACCGTATTGGCACCCCTTGAAGGTAGGAATGCCTATACACTGGAACTCTTGGTTGCTTCTCTAATTAGTGCTGTCCTTGCCTGGGCTGTCAGTTCAGGTGGACGGCCATTTCTTTGTAGGTTTGCAGTTGTGTCATGCTAAGTTTCAGATGATGGATTGAACAGTGCTCCTTAAGACGTTCAGAGCTTGGGATATATTTTTTTATAATGTAACCCTGCTTTACACTTGTCCACAATTTTATCCCTGACCCGTCTGGTATGTTCCTTGGTTTTCATGATGCTGTTTCATCACTATTGTTCTCTAACGAACCCTAGAGGCCTTCACAGAACAGTATCAGAGCACAGGGGGCTGAACACAAAATCAAGGCGCACTTTACAGATTTTTCTTTATTATATATTTTGAAAACCATGTATCATGTGTTGGTCTATGACAGGGCTAGCCAACCTGTGGCTCTCCAGCTGTTGTAAAACTACAACTCCCACCATGCTTTGCTGTAGGCTGATACTTGTAGGCAGTCTGGGCATGCTGGGAGTTGTAGTTTTGCAACAGCTGGAGAGCCTCAGGTTGGCCAACCCTGGTCTATGATATAAAGTCCCAATAAAAGACATTTAAATTTATTGGTGTAACGTGTGTAATCAGTGCACATGATGGGTCTTACCTTGTGATATAAGAGGCTGGTACTCCTCCATTACATGTCACTGCACACACGTGTATACACTGCACATGACGGCTCTTACCTTGTGATATAAGAGGCTGGTGGTCCTCCATTACAGGTCACTGCACACACGTGTATACACTGCACATGACGGCTCTTACCTTGTGATATAAGAGGCTGGTGCTCCTCCATTACATGTCACTGCACACACGTGTATACACTGCACATGACGGGTCCTACCTTGTGATATAAGAGGCTGGTGCTCCTCCATTAAATGTCACTGCACACACGTGTATACATTGCACATGACGGGTCCTACCTTGTGATATAAGAGGCTGGTGCTCCTCCATTACATGTCACTGCACACACGTGTATACACTGCACATGACGGGTCTTACCCTGTGATATAAGAGGCTGGTGCTCCTCCTTTACATGTCACTGCACACACGTGTATACACTGCACATGACGGGTCTTACCTTGTGATATAAGAGGCTGGTGCTCCTCCATTACATGTCACTGCACACACGTGTATACACTGCACATGACGGCTCTTACCTTGTGATATAAGAGGCTGGTGCTCCTCCATTACATGTCACTGCACACACGTGTATACACTGCACATGACGGGTCTTACCCTGTGATATAAGAGGCTGGTGCTCCTCCATTACATGTCACTGCACACACGTGTATACACTGCACATGACGGCTCTTACCTTGTGATATAAGAGGCTGGTGCTCCTCCATTACATGTCACTGCACACACGTGTATACACTGCACATGACGGCTCTTACCTTGTGATATAAGAGGCTGGTGCTCCTCCATTACATGTCACTGCACACACGTGTATACACTGCACATGACGGGTCCTACCTTGTGATATAGGAGGCTGGTGCTCCTCCATTACATGTCACTGCACACACGTGTATACATTGCACATGACGGGTCCTACCTTGTGATATAAGAGGCTGGTGCTCCTCCATTACATGTCACTGCACACACGTGTATACACTGCACATGACGGGTCTTACCCTGTGATATAAGAGGCTGGTGCTCCTCCATTACATGTCACTGCACACACGTGTACACTGCACATGACGGCTCTTACCCTGTGATATAAGAGGCTGGTGCTCCTCCATTACATGTCACTGCACACACGTGTATACACTGCACATGACGGCTCTTACCCTGTGATATAAGAGGCTGGTGCTCCTCCATTACATGTCACTGCACACACGTGTATACACTGCACATGACGGCTCTTACCTTGTGATATAAGAGGCTGGTGCTCCTCCATTACATGTCACTGCACACACGTGTATACACTGCACATGACGGGTCTTACCCTGTGATATAAGAGGCTGGTGCTCCTCCATTACATGTCACTGCACACACGTGTATACACTGCACATGACGGGTCCTACCTTGTGATATAGGAGGCTGGTGCTCCTCCATTACATGTCACTGCACACACGTGTATACATTGCACATGACGGGTCCTACCTTGTGATGTAAGAGGCTGGTGCTCCTCCATTACATGTCACTGCACACACGTGTATACACTGCACATGACGGGTCTTACCCTGTGATATAAGAGGCTGGTGCTCCTCCATTACATGTCACTGCACACACGTGTACACACTGCACATGACGGCTCTTACCCTGTGATATAAGAGGCTGGTGCTCCTCCATTACATGTCACTGCACACACGTGTACACACTGCACATGACGGCTCTTACATTGTGATATAAGAGGCTGGTGGTCCTCCATTACAGGTCACTGCACACACGTGTATACACTGCACATGACGGCTCTTACCTTGTGATATAAGAGGCTGGTGCTCCTCCATTACATGTCACTGCACACACGTGTATACACTGCACATGACGGCTCTTACCTTGTGATATAAGAGGCTGGTGCTCCTCCATTACATGTCACTGCACACACGTGTATACACTGCACATGACGGGTCCTACCTTGTGTTATAAGAGGCTGGTGCTCCTCCATTACATGTCACTGCACACACGTGTATACACTGCACATGACGGCTCTTACCCTGTGATATAAGAGGCTGGTGCTCCTCCATTACATGTCACTGCACACACGTGTATACACTGCACATGACGGCTCTTACCCTGTGATATAAGAGGCTGGTGCTCCTCCATTACATGTCACTGCACACACGTGTACACACTGCACATGACGTGTCTTACCCTGTGATATAAGAGGCTGGTGCTCCTCCATCATGGCCTCCTTGTACAGGTCCTTGTGTCCTTCTATATACTCCCACTCCTCCATGGAGAAATAGACAGTGACGTCCTGACACCTTATAGGAACCTGACAACACAATGACACCGTCATCACCCAGACCCCTCCAGTGCTGTTACTGGAGAATTTCCCAGCATACCCAGCAGTGTCACCTCTCCAGTCAGCAGCTCCATCATCTTGTGGGTGAGTTCTAGGATCTTCTGCTCATGTATCAGGGGGTGAGGGGGAGGCTCTGTGATGGGGGGAGGGGTCCTGCTCCGCCCTCCTGACTCCTGGAGATGGATGATGGGAGTCACACAGTCCCCCGATGTCTTCTTCACTATTGTGTACTCCTGTGGATGGAGAGAGACACTTAGGGAAGGAACCCTTCAGTCAGGGGCGTAGCTAAAGGCTTACGGGCCCTGGTGCAAGAGTTCACCTGCGGCTCTCCTTCACTCATTGCTTTGTGGCCGGGGCAGAAAAGCACATAGCCTTCGTGGTGCCTGAGGCAAAAATTGAAACAGCAACCCTTCCCCCCCATGTCGAATTCTTGACCTAACCCCTTCCGTCCAGCAAAAGTTGTAACTTGACCAACATGTACTTTCTATAATACTGGTGTCTTCTTATGCACCACAAGGGTCTTTGGGCCCACTCAGGCTCCTGGGCCCGGTAGTGACTGCTACCTTCACTGTTCATGTGCTCTCCTCCAGCCCTTTCCTCCTGGGTACAACATGCCTATTTACCTTCTCATGGCTCCTGCAACATAACTCTTAGTCTGATGAGATGTAGGGTGTTTGGGCTTTTTGCCCCTGCTGCTTTGCTTCAGAAACCCCAGAGATTCAGTGCAAGGATTGTTTTGTAAGCACAGTGAGTCAGAGCCATGAGGGACAGAGCTGCAGGAAGGAGACGTCTTATGTCTCGTTACTTATATATATTCACAGAATCTAGCTAGTAATTGTAGTTAGGGATCAGTATATAGTTCAGGGTAGTGATAGGTTAGGCTTCCGACGGCCAACTAGATAGTTAGAGGCCCGGTTGCACTGGTAGATTAGTTGGCAGGTTAAGGACTCAGTGTTAGGGTAGTCAGGCCTGCATCTACTACTGTTGCTGCTGCCCTGGTTGCTGCTTGGAAGACATCCTTTCATCATCATCATCATCTTCTTCTTCTGATCAGCTGTCTGTCATCTGAAAGAGTCCTGGATCTACAGTCATCCAGAGGAACCCCTGCACCTGGATCATCTCATCTGTTGTCTGGAGGTATCGTGCACAGGACTCATATTATATACCCGGGTATATAACTTAAGGTTGGTGCAGGATCCCTGGTTATTGTAGTACTGCTGCGTTCTCAGCACACTGCATGTATGCACTATTATCATTCTTACCCTTATAAAGATACTGTTATAACCGTATGTGGCATCTATATGTATTTTTCAGACTGTGAGGTTAGTCCAGTAATCCTTGTTAAGGCTGCTCACTATACTTCATGTATAAGTCCCAGGAGGAGATCCTCCCTGTAATACAGAGGCTCTAACCTGGGTGGAGGCACTGATATACTTCACTTATGTTCCCACTCTTCCATTCAGCGAAGGCTCTAGGTCCCATTATACACACAGGTCAGCGCCAGAGTCTGTGGTGGGAAGGATATTACTCATACCCCCCAACTAGGGCTACACACATGACACATCACTCACTATATTGGGGGCTGATCTTCAGGTTCTCCATCACTTGAAAGGTCTGGAGGCCGTTCTCCAGGACCCCGGACTCTTCCTATCACTTCCTATGATGGATTCTCCTTCCCGATGGTTACAGAATACAATAAAGAGGAGAGAAATCTAGAAAAGTTTACCTCTCCGCTCAGCAGGGAGATGATCTCCAAGGTGAGGTCTAATATTCTTCTGCTGATCTCCTTCCTGTCCATCCTGGGTGGTCATTCAGGAGAAGAGGAGAGAACTGAAGGAGCTGGAGGCTTCTAGTACTTCTAGGACCTGGGGTGATGTCATTGTCATGTGGTCCTTTTTGCTGCTGAGCTCCGCCCCCTGCACTGATCAGATGACTGTGACATCACCCCAGGTCCTTCAGCTCTGGCAGTGCAGCAGATACTGGGCAGGTCCTGGTCGGTAGTCAGGGCTCTTGTTCTCTCTGGTATCAGCCATTCCTCCAGCCTGCAGGTAAGATGAGCTGTGAGGAGACAGTGTGGTGGAGAGCTCAGACATGTCACCTCTGGAGATTCTCCTCCATTACACACAAGGAATCCTTCTCTGCTCCTCAGCTTAGTATGATGGGGGAGGAGTAGTAGGGATAGTGGGGGTTGTCATCATTCGCTGCCCCCTGACTGTCCTGGTGAGGGGCCCCTGCATCCAGGAGGAGAATGAATGGAGCTCAGAATGGCCTGAGCTCAGCTCTCTCCAGTTTCTTCTCTAGGAGTTGTGGACACAGCTGAGCACAGCCCAGAGGTGGGACCTGCATCTACCAGACATTTATCTCCTGTGGAGCCACCAGAAATCTCCATGTTGGGGCCCCTGGAATCCATATGGTAGGGGCCCTGAGAAGCGGGGCCCCTCCAGGCTCAGGAAGTGCGGTTCTGGAGGTGACATCTGGTCTTGTTCCCTGGATGATTTCTTCTCCTCTTCTCATAAAGGCACCTGCAGTACTAGAAGCCTCCAGCTCCTCCAGTTCTCTCCTCTTCTCCTGAATGACCACCAAGGATGGACAGGAAGGAGATCAGCAGAAGAATATTAGACCTCACCTTGGAGATCATCTCCCTGCTGAGCGGAGAGGTAAACTTTTCTAGATTTCTCTCCTCTTTATTTTATTCTGTAACAAGTCAGACATCGGGAAGGAGAATCCATCAGAGGAAGTGATAGGAAGAGTCCAGGGTCCTGGAGAACGGCCTCCAGACCTTCCAAGTGACGGAGAACCTGAAGATCAGCCCCCAGTATGGTGAGTGATGTATCATGTGACCAGTGACCAATAGTCATGTTGTAGGAGCCATGAGAAGGTAAGTAGGCACGTTGGACCAGGAGGAGAGGGCCGGAGGAGAGCACATGGCCCCTGAAGGGTTTATTCCCTAAGTGTCTCTCTCCATCCACAGGAGTACACAATAGTGAAGAAGACATCGGGGGACTGTGTGACTCCCATCAACCATCTCCAGGAGTCAGGAGGGCGGAGCAGGACCCCTCACCCCATCACAGAGCCTCCCCCTCACCCCCTGATACATGAGCAGAAGATCCTAGAGCTCACCCACAAGATGATGGAGCTGCTGACTGGAGAGGTGACACTGCTGGGAATGCTGGGAAATTCTCCAGTAACAGCACTGGAGGGGTCTGGGTGATGACGGTGTCATTGTGTTCTCAGGTTCCTATAAGGTGTCAGGACGTCACTGTCTATTTCTCCATGGAGGAGTGGGAGTATATAGAAGGACACAAGGATCTGTACAAGGAGGCCATGATGGAGGAGCACCAGCCTCTTATATCACAGGGTAAGAGCCGTCATGTGCAGTGTATACACGTGTGTGCAGTGACATGTAATGGAGGAGCACCAGCCCCTTATATCACAAGGTAAGAGCCGTCATGTGCAGTGTATACACGTGTGTGCAGTAACATGTAATGGAGGAGCACCAGCCTCTTATATCACAGGGTAAGAGCTGTCATGTGCAGTGTATACACGTGTGTGCAGTGACATGTAATGGAGGAGCACCAGCCTCTTATATCACAGGGTAAGAGCTGTCATGTGCAGTGTGTACACGTGTGTGCAGTGACATGTAATGGAGGAGCACCAGCCTCTTATATCACAAGGTAAGAGCCGTCATGTGCAGTGTATACACGTGTGTGCAGTGACATGTAATGGAGGAGCACCAGCCTCTTATATCACAGGGTGAGAGCCGTCATGTGCAGTGTATACACGTGTGTGCAGTGACATGTAATGGAGGAGCACCAGCCTCTTATATCACAAGGTAAGACCTGTCATGTGCAGTGTGTACATGTGTGTGCAGTGTCATGTAATGGAGGATCACCAGCCTCTTATATCACAGGGTAAGAGCCGTCATGTGCAGTGTGTACACGTGTGTGCAGTGACATGTAATGGAGGAGCACCAGCCTCTTATATCACAAGGTAAGAGCCGTCATGTGCAGTGTGTAGACGTGTGTGCAGTGTCATGTAATGGAGGAGCACCAGCCTCTTATATCACATGGTAAGAGCCGTCATGTGCAGTGTATACACGTGTGTGCAGTGACATGTAATGGAGGAGCACCAGCCTCTTATATCACAAGGTAAGAGCCGTCATGTGCAGTGTATACACGTGTGTGCAGTGACATGTAATGGAGGAGCACCAGCCTCTTATATCACAGGGTAAGAGCCGTCATGTGCAGTGTATACACGTGTGTGCAGTGACATGTAATGGAGGAGCACCAGCCTCTTATATCACAGAGGTAAGAGCCGTCATGTGCAGTGTATACACTGTGTGAGCAGTGACATGTAATGGAGGAGCACCAGCCTCTTATATCACAGGGTAAGAGCCGTCATGTGCAGTGTATACATGTGTGTGCAGTGACATGTAATGGAGAAGCACCAGCCTCTTATATCACAGAGTAGAGCCGTCATGTGCAGTGTATACACGTGTGAGCAGTGACATGTAATGGAGAAGCACCAGCCTCTTATATCACAGAGTAAGAGCCGTCATGTGCAGTGTATACACGTGTGAGCAGTGACATGTAATGGAGGAGCACCAGCCTCTTATATCACAGGGTAAGAGCCGTCATGTGCAGTGTATACACGTGTGTGCAGTGACATGTAATGGAGAAGCACCAGCCTCTTATATCACAGAGTAAGAGCCGTCATGTGCAGTGTATACACGTGTGAGCAGTGACATGTAATGGAGGAGCACCAGCCTCTTATATCACAGGGTAACAGCCGTCATGTGCAGTGTGTGCAGTGACATGTAATGGAGGAGCACCAGCCTCTTATATCACAAGGTAAGAGCCATCATGTACAGTGTGTACACGTGTGTGCAGTGACATGTAATGGAGGAGCTCCAGCCTCTTATATCACAGGGTAAGAGCCGTCATGTGCAGTGTATACACGTGTGTGCAGTGACATGTAATGGAGGAGCACCAGCCTCTTATATCACAAGGTAAGAGCCATCATGTACAGTGTATACACGTGTGTGCAGTGACATGTAATGGAGGAGCACCAGCCTCTTATATCACAGGGTAAGAGCCGTCATGTGCAGTGTATACACGTGTGTGCAGTGACATGTAATGGAGGAGCATCAGCCTCTTATATCACAAGGTAAGAGCCGTCATGTGCAGCATATACACGTGTGTGCAGTGACATGTAATGGAGGAGCTCCAGCCTCTTATATCACAAGGTAAGAGCCGTCATGTGCAGTGTATACACGTGTATGCAGTGACATGTAATGGAGGAGCACCAGCCTCTTATATCACAGGGTAAGAGCCGTCATGTGCACTGTATACACGTGTGTGCAGTGACATGTAATGGAGGAGCACCAGCCTCTTATATCACAAGGTAAGAGCCGTCATGTGCAGTGTATACACGTGTGTGCAGTGACATGTAATGGAGGATCACCAGCCTCTTATATCACAAGGGTAAGAGCCGTCATGTGCAGTGTATACACGTGTGTGCAGTGACATGTAATGGAGGAGCACCAGCCTCTTATATCACAAGGTAAGAGCCGTCATGTGCAGTGTATACACGTGTGTGCAGTGACATGTAATGGAGGAGCACCAGCCTCTTATATCACAGGGTAAGACCCGTCATGTGCAGTGTATACACGTGTGTGCAGTGACATGTAATGGAGGAGCACCAGCCTCTTATATCACAAGGTAAGAGCCGTCATGTGCAGTGTATACACGTGTGTGCAGTGACATGTAATGGAGGAGCACCAGCCTCTTATATCACAGGGTAGAGCCGTCATGTGCAGTGTATACACGTGTGTGCAGTGACATGTAATGGAGGAGCACCAGCCTCTTATATCACAAGGTAAGAGCCGTCATGTGCAGTGTATACACGTGTGTGCAGTGTACATGTAATGGAGGAGCACCAGCCTCTTATATCACAGGGTAAGAGCCGTCATGTGCAGTGTATACACGTGTGTGCAGTGACATGTAATGGAGGAGCACCAGCCTCTTATATCACAAGGTAAGAGCCGTCATGTGCAGTGTGTACACGTGTGTGCAGTGTCATGTAATGGAGGAGCACCAGCCTCTTATATCACAGGGTAAGAGCCGTCATGTGCAGTGTATACACGTGTGTGCAGTGACATGTAATGGAGGAGCACCAGCCTCTTATATCACAAGGTAAGAGCCGTCATGTGCAGTGTATACACGTGTGTGCAGTGACATGTAATGGAGGAGCACCAGCCTCTTATATCACAGGGTAAGAGCCGTCATGTGCAGTGTATACACGTGTGTGCAGTGACATGTAATGGAGGAGCACCAGCCTCTTATATCACAGAGTAAGAGCCGTCATGTGCAGTGTATACACGTGTGAGCAGTGACATGTAATGGAGGAGCACCAGCCTCTTATATCACAGGGTAAGAGCCGTCATGTGCAGTGTATACACGTGTGTGCAGTGACATGTAATGGAGAAGCACCAGCCTCTTATATCACAGAGTAAGAGCCGTCATGTGCAGTGTATACACGTGTGAGCAGTGACATGTAATGGAGAAGCACCAGCCTCTTATATCACAGAGTAAGAGCCGTCATGTGCAGTGTATACACGTGTGAGCAGTGACATGTAATGGAGGAGCACCAGCCTCTTATATCACAGGGTAAGAGCCGTCATGTGCAGTGTATACACGTGTGTGCAGTGACATGTAATGGAGAGCACCAGCCTCTTATATCACAGAGTAAGAGCCGTCATGTGCAGTGTATACACGTGTGAGCAGTGACATGTAATGGAGGAGCACCAGCCTCTTATATCACAGGGTAACAGCCGTCATGTGCAGTGTGTGCAGTGACATGTAATGGAGGAGCACCAGCCTCTTATATCACAAGGTAAGAGCCATCATGTACAGTGTGTACACGTGTGTGCAGTGACATGTAATGGAGGAGCTCCAGCCTCTTATATCACAGGGTAAGAGCCGTCATGTGCAGTGTATACACGTGTGTGCAGTGACATGTAATGGAGGAGCACCAGCCTCTTATATCACAAGGTAAGAGCCATCATGTACAGTGTATACACGTGTGTGCAGTGACATGTAATGTAGGAGCACCAGCCTCTTATATCACAGGGTAAGAGCCGTCATGTGCAGTGTATACACGTGTGTGCAGTGACATGTAATGGAGGAGCATCAGCCTCTTATATCACAAGGTAAGAGCCGTCATGTGCAGCATATACACGTGTGTGCAGTGACATGTAATGGAGGAGCTCCAGCCTCTTATATCACAAGGTAAGAGCCGTCATGTGCAGTGTATACACGTGTATGCAGTGACATGTAATGGAGGAGCACCAGCCTCTTATATCACAGGGTAAGAGCCGTCATGTGCACTGTATACACGTGTGTGCAGTGACATGTAATGGAGGAGCACCAGCCTCTTATATCACAAGGTAAGAGCCGTCATGTGCAGTGTATACACGTGTGTGCAGTGACATGTAATGGAGGATCACCAGCCTCTTATATCACAGGGTAAGAGCCGTCATGTGCAGTGTATACACGTGTGTGCAGTGACATGTAATGGAGGAGCACCAGCCTCTTATATCACAAGGTAAGAGCCGTCATGTGCAGTGTATACACGTGTGTGCAGTGACATGTAATGGAGGAGCACCAGCCTCTTATATCACAGGGTAAGACCCGTCATGTGCAGTGTATACACGTGTGTGCAGGACATGTAATGGAGGAGCACCAGCCTCTTATATCACAAGGTAAGAGCCGTCATGTGCAGTGTATACACGTGTGTGCAGTGACATGTAATGGAGGAGCACCAGCCTCTTATATCACAGGGTGAGAGCCGTCATGTGCAGTGTATACACGTGTGTGCAGTGACATGTAATGGAGGAGCACCAGCCTCTTATATCACAAGGTAAGACCTGTCATGTGCAGTGTGTACATGTGTGTGCAGTGTCATGTAATGGAGGATCACCAGCCTCTTATATCACAGGGTAAGAGCCGTCATGTGCAGTGTGTACACGTGTGTGCAGTGACATGTAATGGAGGAGCACCAGCCTCTTATATCACAAGGTAAGAGCCGTCATGTGCAGTGTGTAGACGTGTGTGCAGTGTCATGTAATGGAGGAGCACCAGCCTCTTATATCACATGGTAAGAGCCGTCATGTGCAGTGTATACACGTGTGTGCAGTGACATGTAATGGAGGAGCACCAGCCTCTTATATCACAAGGTAAGAGCCGTCATGTGCAGTGTATACACGTGTGTGCAGTGACATGTAATGGAGGAGCACCAGCCTCTTATATCACAGGGTAAGAGCCGTCATGTGCAGTGTATACACGTGTGTGCAGTGACATGTAATGGAGGAGCACCAGCCTCTTATATCACAGAGTAAGAGCCGTCATGTGCAGTGTATACACGTGTGAGCAGTGACATGTAATGGAGGAGCACCAGCCTCTTATATCACAGGGTAAGAGCCGTCATGTGCAGTGTATACATGTGTGTGCAGTGACATGTAATGGAGAAGCACCAGCCTCTTATATCACAGAGTAAGAGCCGTCATGTGCAGTGTATACACGTGTGAGCAGTGACATGTAATGGAGAAGCACCAGCCTCTTATATCACAGAGTAAGAGCCGTCATGTGCAGTGTATACACGTGTGAGCAGTGACATGTAATGGAGGAGCACCAGCCTCTTATATCACAGGGTAAGAGCCGTCATGTGCAGTGTATACACGTGTGTGCAGTGACATGTAATGGAGAAGCACCAGCCTCTTATATCACAGAGTAAGAGCCGTCATGTGCAGTGTATACACGTGTGAGCAGTGACATGTAATGGAGGAGCACCAGCCTCTTATATCACAGGGTAACAGCCGTCATGTGCAGTGTGTGCAGTGACATGTAATGGAGGAGCACCAGCCTCTTATATCACAAGGTAAGAGCCATCATGTACAGTGTGTACACGTGTGTGCAGTGACATGTAATGGAGGAGCTCCAGCCTCTTATATCACAGGGTAAGAGCCGTCATGTGCAGTGTATACACGTGTGTGCAGTGACATGTAATGGAGGAGCACCAGCCTCTTATATCACAAGGTAAGAGCCATCATGTACAGTGTATACACGTGTGTGCAGTGACATGTAATGTAGGAGCACCAGCCTCTTATATCACAGGGTAAGAGCCGTCATGTGCAGTGTATACACGTGTGTGCAGTGACATGTAATGGAGGAGCATCAGCCTCTTATATCACAAGGTAAGAGCCGTCATGTGCAGCATATACACGTGTGTGCAGTGACATGTAATGGAGGAGCTCCAGCCTCTTATATCACAAGGTAAGAGCCGTCATGTGCAGTGTATACACGTGTATGCAGTGACATGTAATGGAGGAGCACCAGCCTCTTATATCACAGGGTAAGAGCCGTCATGTGCACTGTATACACGTGTGTGCAGTGACATGTAATGGAGGAGCACCAGCCTCTTATATCACAAGGTAAGAGCCGTCATGTGCAGTGTATACACGTGTGTGCAGTGACATGTAATGGAGGATCACCAGCCTCTTATATCACAGGGTAAGAGCCGTCATGTGCAGTGTATACACGTGTGTGCAGTGACATGTAATGGAGGAGCACCAGCCTCTTATATCACAAGGTAAGAGCCGTCATGTGCAGTGTATACACGTGTGTGCAGTGACATGTAATGGAGGAGCACCAGCCTCTTATATCACAGGGTAAGACCCGTCATGTGCAGTGTATACACGTGTGTGCAGGACATGTAATGGAGGAGCACCAGCCTCTTATATCACAAGGTAAGAGCCGTCATGTGCAGTGTATACACGTGTGCGCAGTGACATGTACAGACGTGGTGTGAAGAAGGCCTTACGCTGACGATCTCTGCCCTCCCCCACCCCCACAATAGATGGCTGCTCTATAATACACGGCATCTGCAGTACTTGGAGAAGACAGAGGTGTCAGTGCTACAGTCCTATAGTAACATGTGGTGCACAGAACCCCGGTGCTATTTGTTACTATGGTAACAGCCCCCAGCTATTCAGCAGTGACCGTTTTTTTCCAATACGGCGAATGGCGTAATGGAAAAAGTATCAAAATGATCTATTCACCACTTTTTTCATTGTTTCTCTTCTCAGAAAATATTGGAAAAAAAATGTGAGAAAAAACACACACTCGAAAATGGTATCAATAAAAAGTACAGATCCCGCAGAAAATGAGCCCCTCACAGCTCAGGAGAGATAACTGTACAAAGGTTATGGGTTCAGAATGTGGTTTTAATTAACTTTTTTCAGTATTTAAACCTATAAAACGTGTACATATCTGGTATGGCTGTAATCGGACTGACCCAGAGAATGAAGGGAACACCCTAGGGACAAAATCCATAAAACTGTGGAGGATTTGCATTTGTTTTCCAATTCCACCCCATTTGGAATTTTCTTCTTGATTCCCGCTACATGGTAGCGCTAGAAAGTGCAACTTGTCCCGTAAAAAACAACCCCTTATATGGATATGTGAACGGAAAATCAAAAAAGTTATAGCTCCAGGAAGACAGGGAAGAAAAATTAAAACGCAAAAACGAAAAAAACTCTGGTATCCTAAGGCTACTTTCACACTCGCGTTTGGGGCGGATCCGTCACGGATCTGCACAGACGGATCCGTTCAGATAATACCACCGCATGCATCTGTTCAGAACGGATCCGTTTGTATTATCTTTAACATAGCCAAGGCGGATCCATCTTGAACACCATTGAAAGTCAATAGTGGACGGATCCGTTTTCTATTGTGTCAGATTGTGTCATAGAAAACGGATCCGTCCACTATTGACTTACATTGTGTGCCAGGACGGATCCGTTTGGCTCAGTTTCGTCAGACGGACAACAAAACGCTGCAAGCAGCCTCCAGAGCGGAATGGAGACGGAACGGAGGCAAACTGACGCATTCTGAGCGGATCCTTTTCCATTCAGAAGGCATTAGGGCCAAACTGATCCGTTTTGGACGCTTGTGAGAGCCCTGAACGAATCTCAGAAACGGAAAGACGAAACGCCAGTGTGAAAGTAGCCTAAGAGTTAAACTCCCTTTATGACAGAACGCCAAAGAAAACAGCAAAAATAAAATAAAAATAATAAAAGTGAAACCATTAATTACAAGTAAATGGTTCCATTGAAATGTACAACTCATGTCACAAAACACAAGTCCTCGTACGGCCACAGACACAAATATAAAAGTTTTATGTCTTGGAATATAACAATCAGAATACAAAAAAAAGGTCATTTAGTGACAACCAGCCTAGTCATTAAGTGGTTAAAGCTGTTTGGTTGTTGTGTTTGTTCCTTCCTTCCGGTGCACTCCTGTCCTCAGCTCCATGATTATCAGGAAGCTCCGATGTCACATGTGATTATTGTACAGACACAGACGTCTCAGTGATGGTCACCTGCACTCACAGGACACGTCATTAGCTCCACCGTCTTAATTCTTGATAGGACCCTCGTTCCCCTTAGAACATCCTGAATTCTTAGTGTAATGGACCCAACAAGGTGCCGGAGACCTTTATTACAGGTTCTGATTGATGACCTCACTCTGTCTAATCCACTGCATCCTGAAGATGTCTATAAACCTGAGGTCTGGGGACTGGGTGGCCATTAGGCTGTACAGACTTCAGACTCCTAACCCTTTGAGGTCATTTTCGTTTCTCACTCTGTGTCTTCCCAGCGTCCATCTGTTCTTTAAAGGGGTTGTCTTACTGCAGCAAATAGCCTTTATTATGTAGAGGAAGTTAATACAAACCACTTACTAATGTATTGTAATTATTCATATTGCTTCCTTTTGCTGGCTGGATTCATTTTTCCATCACATTATGCACTGCTCGTTTCCATGGTTACAACCACCCTGCAATTCATCAGGGGCGGTCATGCTTGCACACTATAGGAAAAAGCGCCGGCCTCTCTGGTGGTTGGGACCGTGATAGTGCTTTTCCCTATAGTTTGCATGCACGGCCACCGATGCTGGATTAGAGGGTGGTCATAACCATGGAAACGAGCAGTGTATAATGTGATGGAAAAATGAATCTAGCCGGGAAAGGAAGCAATATGGACAATCAGAATACATTAGTAAGTGGCTTTTATTAACTTCCTCTACATAATAAATGCTATTTGCTGAAGTGAGACACCCCCTATAAGTGACGTGCTCCTCTCAGTGTACCTCCTCCCCCGCTGCTGCTGTCTCACACAAGCTTAGTCCAGGCTGCAGTAAAATAACAGGAGCTGTAATTACACACTGAACCTGCTGCTGGAGGAAGGAGGATCTCACACCAGGACCTGGGAGACTGCATCTTGTACTGAGCAGCTAATGATGCTGACTTAATCATTATCCAAGTCATAGCTCAAGACCTGTTTAAAAGGTCAGACCCTGACTTATAGGATAGCTACCTGACATCTGGTGGCATTAGAGGCAGAGCTGGTTTATACCATATATCCAATTACAGCCTAATAGGAATATTTATATGTTTGTCCACTCTGTGGTTTGAAAAATTATCGCAAATTCCTTTTTTTGTTTTCACAGGGAATTACAGTAAAATGATTAAGGGCAAAGCTATATTATCACTAAATTATAAAGAAGAAGCTGAAGATGTCCTGCAGCGCTCCTCGGGAAAAAACCTCATTACATTTAATGTACACCCAGGACTTCAACGTACACTTCTATTATATAATCCCCCTTATCATGAGGAACCTTCCCCTAACCAATTAAAGATTGTTACCAAAAATACTGGTCAGAAAGGGGATAAAAGGTTTCAGGGTAGTAAAGAGTTTACAGAACAATCAAGAGTTTCTACACACAGAAGAATTAATACAACACAGCAGGAATATGGGAAATGCATTACACGTAAATCAGATTGTGTTAAACATGAGCTAATTCACACAGGAGAGAAGCCATATTCATGTTCAGAATGTGGGAAATGTTTTACAAAAAAATCATATCTTGTTAAACATAAGAGAATTCACACAGGAGAAAAGCCATATTCATGTTCAGAATGTGGGAAATGTTTTACAGATAAATCAAGTCTTGTTATACATGGGAGAATTCACACAGGAGAGAAACCATATTCTTGTTCAGAATGTGGAAAATGTTTTAGAGTTAAACCCCATCTTATTAGACATGGGAAAAGTCACACTGGAGAGAAACCATATTCATGTTCAGAATGTGGGAACTGTTTTACTCATAAATCAACACTTGTTATACATATGAGAATTCACACAGGAGAGAAGCCATATTCATGTTCAGAATGTGGGAAATGTTTTAAAGATAAATCAAATCTTGTTACACATGAAAAAAGTCACATAGGAGAGAAACCATATTTATGTTCAAAATGTGGGAAATGTTTTACACAAAAATCATATCTTGTGAAACATGAAATTATTCACACAGGAGAGAAACCATATTCATGTTCAGAATGTAGGAAATGTTATAGATGGAAAGCAGATCTTATTATACATGAAAGAAGTCACACTGGTGCAAAGCCATATTCATGTTCAGAATGTGAGAAATGTTTCACAGATAAATCCAGTCTTGCTAAACACAAGAGAATTCACACAAGAGAGAAGCAGTATCCATGTTTAGAATGTGAGAAATGTTTTACAACAAAAACCAGACTTAATATTCATCAGAGAAGTCACACAGGAGAGAAGCCATATTCATGTTCAGAATGTGAGAAATGTTTTATTACTAAAACCAGACTTAATATTCATCAGAGAAGTCACACAGGAGTAAAGCCATATTTATGTTCAGAATGTGGGAAATGTTTCACAAAAAAATCACACCTTGTTAGACATGAGAGAATTCACACAAGAGAGAAGCCATTTTGATGTTTTATATGTTGAAAATGCTTTGTAAGAAGGAACTAAAAGTCAACAGATCAGGAAAAACTACCGTATATTGTTTTTTAGATATGGGAAATGCCAAAAGAGCAAAAAAAAGAATTTTAAAGGGAACCTGTCACCTATAAAATGCATAATAAACCGCCTGCCATACCTTATTGCAGCCTGTAGCATGATTATAGGTGTCTGTGTCTTTTCTGTGCACTGCGCCAAAAGTCTGAAAAAAGACTTTTATTCAACTGGCCACGCTATGTAAATGATAGTCTTGAAGTCAAGGGGGCAGCGACTTTCTCGCCTGAAGTCAAGCGTGCCCCGCCCCCTTTCTGGTCCCTTAGCATTTGATTGATAGTAATTCCAATTCCTTCACCACTGGACGCTCAAACGTGGCCTTGCATGTGTGCTGTGTCCCTGCAGTGATGGCGTCTGCACACTGTTCTACTCTGCTGTGAGGTAGGCTCAATGATAAGGCACTTGCACATAAGAGCATGCGTGAGACTACGCTCAAGCGCCCAGCAGTGAAGGAATTGGACATCCTATTAATCAAATACTAAGGGGCGGGGCACGCTTGACTTCAGGCGAGAAAGCCGCTGCCCCCTTGACTTCAAGACTATCGTTTACATATCGTGGCCAGTTGAATAAACGTATTTTTTCAGACTTTTGGCACATTGTACAGAAAAGACACAGACACCTTTATAATCATGCTACAGGCTGCAATAAGGTCCTGCTGGTGGTTTAATATGCATTTTCTAGGTGACAGGTTCCCTTTAAACCCATCTTATTTGCAGACGTTAAGTTTCAGGCTACATGGCAAGATGTGTCACATTACTGCAAGTCTTAGAACAGTCTCACAACTTGTCTGCTGTTTAGAGCTGAGATTTGGCGGTAAATAATATCTGCCAAACTGTACAAGACTTGCAGGTTGCACATGACTTGCATTGTGTTCTATCATAGGAAACCAATATAACAAAAAAGACTTTACGTCAAAACGTCGCTATGTTTGCTGCCTCCCGAATAAAACAACGGATTATTCAAATGGATGAGTTCTGTGGATCTTTCTACTAACTATCATGGGAAAGTCACATATGATTTGCGATCAAGAATCCAAGTGTTGGATTCTATGTGACTGTTATGATGACATGTAGCGTGTCATGTTGTGAACCCATTGGCAGTCATTATATGTAGTGTCACAATGCAGCATATCATCTGATGTCACCGTGCATCTCCAGCTTAAATGCCAATAAGAGTATTTATGTTTTGGGTGGAATTATCCTGGATCAGCCAAACAACTACATTATATTTCTTGGAAGAGAAGAAGAGTCTTGTTTACTTCAGAGCAGTGAAGTTGAAATGTCCCCCATGAACCTCGCTTCTTATCACTGTATTCACACCTCCACCCACACTGCGGGGGAGTCCAGACTAAGGCTGAGTTCACACGAGCGTGACAGATTAGGTCCGGATGCGTTCAGTTAAACTCGCACCATTTTGCAAGCAAGTTCAGTCAGTTTTGTCTGCGATTGCGTTTAGTTGTTCAGTTTTTTACGCGCGGGTGCAATGCGTTTTGATGCTTTTTTCACGCGCGTGATAAAAAACTGAAGGTTTACAAACAACATCTCCTAGCAACCATCAGTGAAAAACGCATTGCATCCGCACTTGCTTGCAGATGCAATGCGTTATTCACGCAGCCCCATTCACTTCTATGGAGCCAGGGCTGCGTGAAAAACGCTGAATATAGAACATGCTGCGATTTTAAAGCATTGCAGAAGTGATGCGTGAAAAAAAACTCTCATGTGCACAGCCCCATTGAAATGAATGGGTCAGGATTCAGTGCAGGTGCAATGCGTTCACCTACTGCATTGCACCCGCGCGGAAATCTCGTCCGTGTGAACGCAGCCTAACCCTCCTGTGCGGAGACAGTGATATTGGTGGCATGATGACTACATCACTGATTTATCTGACCGGGTGATCTGTGATAATTAACCCCATAAGTACATTCCTGCAGTTTAATGGTAAACCTATCTAGATACCGGAGCTGAGTGATATATCGGTGGTGGGAATCGCTGGTGATGTCACATCTGTTAATTAACCCCTGAATAATGCCAACATGACTTCAGTGACCAAGTGATGCTCATATATGTGTTTCATATGTATCCTCCCTCCTTCTTTATTACCTGCAGAACATGAATGGAGTCAGATGCGGAATTCTGTAGGTACTGTATCCAGCTCACTTATACGGCCTCAGATGGATCTGGATAGATTGGAGGCTTGGGCAGAGAAGTGGCAAATGAGGTTTACCACATTGCCCAGCAAATTCAGTTAATAATACTAACCACTACATATAAGGCCGTCCACAATCTGTCCTCTACTTACATCTCTCACCTGCTTTTCCAGTACATCTTCACACGTAATCACCGATCCTCACAAGACCTCCTCCTTTGTTCTCCTCTTGTCTGTTCTTCACACAATCTACAAGATTTCTCACCTGCATCCTCCATACTCTGGAACTCACTACCCCAGTACATCAGACCCTCCCCAAACATCCAAACCTTTAAAAGCAGCCTGAAAACCATCTCTTCAGGAAAGCCTACCACCTACAAGGAGCATGGTGCCACCACACAGCCAGATGAGCAGCTTTACCTTCACCTGCTGTGTCCCTCTCCTTCCCTTGTAGATTGCGAGCTCTTGTGGTCAGGGTCCTCTACCCTCTGGACCGACTTGATAATAGCTCCATGTTTATGATAGTTGTAGTTTTTATATTATGTATGTGTAACCCTCTCTTGATGTGCAGCACCATGGAATTAGTGACTCTTTCTAATAAATAATAACACTGATAAATGCGGATCAGATGCGGAAAATATATGTTCTTGTGCATGAGCCCCAATACTGACATGGAAAAGGACTTCGGAAGTTGACAGTAAACTAAGCTGTATAAACCAGTGTCAGGCAGCTGCTGCCAAGGCCAATAAGATACCGGGGTGCATCAAAAGGGGCATAGATGCCCGTGATGAGAACATAGTCCTACCACTTTACACATCACTGGTCAGACCACACATGGAGGACTGCGTACAGTTCTTGGCTCCTGTAAACAAGGCAGACATAGCAGAGCTGGACAGGGTTCAGAAGAGGGCAACTAAAGTAATAACTAGAATGGATGGACTACAGGACCCTGAAAGATGATCAAAATTAGAGTTATTCACTTTAGAAAAAAGACGACTGAGGGGAGATCTAATTACTATGTATAAATATATAAGGGGTCAGTACAGAGATCTCTCCCATCATCTATTTATCCCCAGGACTGTGACGAGGGGACATCCTCTGCGTCTGGAGGAAAGAAGGTTTCTCCACCAACATAGAAGAGGATTCTTTACTAGAGTGTAATAATATTAAAGGCTAGTTACTAGATTTCTGGAGAAGGGCAGTTGATCCATGGAGTTACTGTGTTCTGATTTGCCTGATTTTGAAGAAAATTAGCTTCTACCTCATGAAGGATTTCTGCCTTCCTCTGGATCATCTTTACAGGATAACTGGATGGACGGGTGACTTTTTTTTTTATGTTACTCTGTAATCTGGACTCTTCCTGTTCGACAATGAATGTACTTTTAAGACAATATCTGACAATGTTTCTAAATATGTGAGTCTTCAGATATGGTATTAAAAGATACCTAAAGAAAAGACCTAAGTAGTCTCCACAGCTTGCCATTATGTCATTTTTTTTAAATTTAGCCATTAAAAGGTATCAACTACGGTAGAGCGAACCCGAACTGTAAAGTTCCGGTTCGTCCCAAACTTTACGATTTTTTGACCCCGGACGCAAACTTGAACATTTCAGCAAAAGTTCAGGTTCGAGTTTGGTGATTTATTGGCTCTTTTTAAAAGGCTGCAGGGCAGCCAATCAACAAGCATTTTACTCTTGTGACCTTAGAAGCCATCACAGCCATGCCTACTAATGGCATGTGATTGGCCAGTGCAGCATGTGACCCAGCCGCTATATAAGCTGGAGTCACGTAGCGCCGCACATCACTCTGCTGTTACTAGTGTAGGGAGAGGTTGCTGCTGCTGTGAGGGAGAGAATAGGAAAGAATCTGTTATCAGAAGTGCTTGATAGATCTGTGATCTAAAGCGATTTTGTTCGTGGGTGCAGAGCAACATTTTTGTACCCTACCCTGAGCCCAGTGACACAGAAAAATACGTTTTATCCGCCTGTTAGTTAGGTGGGCGTCGGTGGCCATTTTGTGCAAGTTCAGTGCACCAGCACAGCATATGTGCCAGGGACAATAATTAAATCCTGTTCTTTTAGTTCAGTGGGCAACATATACCCATTTTTTAAGTGCACCTGCACTGCATATGTGCCAGGGGAAGGCAAAATAATATAGGTAATTCGCTGCGCTGCATTTCTGACAGTCCAATACAACCAGTCAATACTGCTGTTACATTGTTGGTTGACAAATTCACATTTTTTGTGACCGTGAAGTAATTGTATTTATGACACCGGCACAGCCTTACTGTCAGTGAACTTAATTGTTGACTATTGACGGTTACATTGTGGCCTGACATAAACCATCTGCAAAGACTAAGGAGAGCGTCAAATAAGGGAGAGGACCTGGTCGATCTGTGCCAGCTACACGGACAAGTTAAACACCTTCCTCAGGTGCGAGAAGGCGACAGAACCTTCAGCGTTATTTGGTAGGGCCGAATGCTGCTCTACGAATGGTGAGGCCAGAACAAGTACAGGCGATAGTAGATTGGGTGGCTGACAGTGCCTCCAGTTCCTTCACATTGTCTCCCACCCAATCCCCTGCTGAAAGATCAGAGTTGGCACCTGCATCCCATGACCATCAGTCTTTCACCTCACCCCCTTGCAAATCAGCCAAGCAGTCTGAGCCCCAAGTCATGCAGCAGTCTCTTCTGCTTTTTGATGACTCTGTTAGCAGGGTTTCCCAGGGCCATCCACATAGCCCTGTCCCAGAAGTGTAAGAGATTGAGTGCACCCATGCCCAACCACTTATGTTTCAGGATGAGTACATGGGAGGACCACCGTAGAACTTCTCGGATGATGACGAAACACATGTCCCAACTGCTGGGGCTTTTGAAAGTGTGCAGACCACCAAGGAGGGCAGGGGTGAAGACTGGGTGGAAGATGATGTGGAGGACGATGAGGTCCTCGACCCCACATGGAATCAAGGTCATGCGAGTGACCTGTTTAGTTCGGAGGAGGAGGGGGTGTCGCACAGAGCCACCAGCACAGCAAAAGAGGGAGCAGGGTGCAAAAGCACAGCGGCCGTCCCCTAGACAGTAAGCCTGCTACTGCCCACCGCACCAAGGGACTGAGCACACCAAAGCCAGCTCCAAGGAGTTTCCTGGCATGGCAGTTCTTTAGACAATTTGCTGATGACAAGACACGAGTGGTTTGCAATGCTGTGCAATCAGAGTCTGAAGTGAGGCAAAAACGTTCTAAACCTGAGCACAACCTGCATGACCAGGCGTCTAAGTGCTAAGCATGAGCTGCAGTGGAGTAGACACCTCAAAAACCAAGAAAGGTCTCTGGCTCCTCCTGCATCCTTTTCTGCTGCAGTCTCAGCCTCTTCATCCACCTCTGGAGTGACAGTGGCACCTGAATGCCAGCATTTCCAAATTCCTGGCCTTTGAAATGCTGTCATTCCGTCTGGTAGACACGGACAGTTTTGAGAATTTTATGGCGGTGGATATCCCACAGTACAATGTCCCCAGCCGCCACTACTTTTGCAGGCGAGCGATCCCTTCCCTGCACAACCAAGTGGGGGACAAAATCAGATATGCACTGCGCAACGCCATCTGTGGCAAGGTTCACCTAACTATGGATACGTGGACCAGTAAGCACGGTCAGGGACGTTATATCTCCCTAACAGCACACTGGGTAAATGCAGTGGAGGCTAGGCCTGAGGTGGATAGCAGTTTGGCGCATGTCCTTCCACCACCGAGGATTGCAGGGTGCTTCAGTTTGCCTCCTGTTGCTTCCTCCTCCTACTCTGCTTCCTCATCCTCTACCAGCTCCTCATCCGGTCAGCGTAACACCTTCACCACCAACTTCAGCACAGCCAGGGGTAAACGACAGCCGGCAGTTTTAAAACTTATCTGTTTGGGGGACAAACCCCACACCGCACAGGAGCTGTGGACGGGCATAGAACAACAGACCGATAAGTGGTTTGTGCCAGTGAGCCTCAAGCCCGGCCTGGTGGTGTGTGATAATGGGCAAAATCTCGCAGCAGCTCTGGGTCTAGCCAGTTTGACACACATCCCTTGCATGTGCTGAATTTGGTGGTGACGAAATTCCTGAAAAATTACCCCAATATGTCAGAGCTGCTGCAGAAAGTGCGGGCCTTCTGTGCACGCTTTCGGCGTTCTCACCCTGCTGCTGCTCGCCTGTCAGCGCTGCGGAGTAACTTCGGCCTTCCCGCTCATCGCCTCATATGCGACGTGCCCACAAGGTGGAACTCCAGACTGTGCGAGCAGCAGCAGGCAATAGTGGAGTTTCAGCTGCAGCGCGCACGGGTGAGTCGCTGGGCGGAACAGCACCACTTCCCCAACAATAAGTGGGCCTCCATGCGAGACCTGTGTGCCTTGCTGCGCTGTTTCGAGTACTCCACCAACATGGCCAGTGCTGATAACGCTGTTCTCAGCGTTACTATCCCACTTCTATGCCTCCTTGAAAAAACGCTTCGGGCGATGATGGAAGAGGATGTGGCACAAGAGGAGGAGGAAGAGGGATCATTTACAAGGGTTTCAGGCCAGTCATTCACAAGTGGCTCTGAGGGTGGGTTCCTGCACCAACATATGCCAGGTACACAATTGTCCAGCCAGGGCACAGTTCTGGAGGATGACGAGGTGGAGGATGAGATGGAGGAGAAGAACCGTGTTCACAGCAGGGTGGCATCCGAACCAGCTTATGGACATCACTGGTGCGTGTCTGGGGGGATACAGAGGACACAGACGATACACCTCCCACAGAGGACAGCTTGTTGTTGCCTCTGGGCAGCCTGACACACCTGAGCAATTACATGTTGCAGTGTCTTCGCAACGACCGCTGAGTTGGCCACATTCTAACTTGTGCTTATTACTGGGTGGCCAAGCTGCTGGATCCCCGTTACATGGACAATGTACCGTCCTTAATTCCGTCACTGGAGCGTGATCGGAAGATGTGCGACTACAAGGGCACGTTGGTCAACGCGCTGCTGATGGCATTCCTACCTGACAGCGGGGGCACAGTGGAAGAACAAGGCGAAGGCAGGAGGAGGAGGAAGAGGTTGCCAACACAGCTGGGGCACCACCAGCACCTCAGAAGGCAGGGTTAGCATGGCCAAAATGTGGAAAAGCTTTGTCAGCACGCCACAACAACCAGCACCACCAGCTGTTATGGAATGTCTTAGCAGGAGGCAGCATTTCAGAAACATGGTGGAGCAGTATGTGTGCACATGCCTACAGGTAGTGAATGACGGGTCTGCCCCCCCTTAACTTCTGGGGGCAGGCCCACCAATGGTAGGCTCTGTCCTCTTTTGTGGAAAACTACTCTCCGAGAACACAGTCCTCAGGAAGAATAAGGTTTATTGCGGCTAGCTGGGAGTTTTAACACTTTCAATCACACAAAGGAAAATGCTGAGATGGGGAAAGGCCCCACTTAGCTTCTATCTACACATGACCATCCTAGACTACAAATACATGTCTAAGCCTCATTGGCTGGGTTAAACTCTCTGTGCTACCCCACAGGTTACATCCATACTTGAATAGCACATTGTTCCTTTGTGGTCTTCTTAGCCAACATCTGCTATCCATTACCAAACCTACTTTACAGTCTAATCTATAGTCCCTCACCCAAGTGAGTACTAACCCCACCTTTAAAATTTGCATATATGCATATAACTTGAGAATGTAATATCTGGCATAATTAGGAGGCACTATGCTGTATATTTTAAAATTTCTCCTTTATTCCCCCCTGACGTTGGTTTTCCCAACACAGATACTGGCATCTATACAGCACAATGTCTGTCACACACTGCAGGTCAGTATATAATGTAATGTTCTCATCCAATGATTAAAGTTTACTCTCCTAATCCTTTTCTTGCATAGCAATAGGTGCATAGGCGGGCATCATGGCAGCATTCAAGAACAGTCTTTTGCAGCATGAAAATAACAACAGACCCACAAGACACAGTAATAATACTGGAGCACATTCAAGCATGACAGTTTTAAGTAATGGCAAGAATAAAGATATAAGATTAAAGGACCACCCTGAGAACCAGTTACTTATAACTCCAGCCATGTCAATCATCTGCTTTGTAAATGAATGGAGGTGTTCAATAGCTTTAACAAGAGTTTTATTCTCCTCATCGCTTATGATCATTCCCTGAGATGAAGGTATAGAAAGAGTCTCCAATAACTACATAAACTCATCCTTTAGAAGCAAGAATCATGTCAAAAGCATATTAGTTCTGCACAGCTTTCAGTCTCAGACCTCTGAGTTCTTTCTTGAAGGCAAAGTGTCACGAACCAGCCAGTTTGAACCCACTGTGCCACATGTCCTACCTACTCTAAGGGCATTGTCTAAGTGAACCCCTCATTCTTTCAGTACCCCTGATGGTGGGGATAGACTTTCCCAAGGGGAACACCAGGTCTATACCTCTTGAGGAGGATTGGCATATGAGGAAGCTGGTCCAGACAGACCAGGAGGTACCATAGCAAGGTACCAGAGGTACAGACATAATCAGCAGGCCGAGTCGTAACCAGGAGCAACAGTGCAGGACCAAAGGATGAGGCAGAGGTGGAGTCAAACAAGCAATAGGTCAGGGTAGGTGGCACAGGTCAGGAAATCCAGATCGACAACAGGAGAGTCAAGGCAAGCAGGCAGGGAGGGATCAAACAGGTAGCGGAGTCCAGAAACACAAGCACTAGTCAGGTACACAGGAACACAAGCAGAGATATAAGCAACCTATGCAGGACACAAGGACCTTAACACTCAGGCATTTTGAAAGGGTGCTGAGACACTTATATACATGCAGGAGGGCTAGGATTGGTCAGCGAGGTCACATGATCTAACCCATAAAGCACAGGAAGTAACGAGCGCCAGCACTTAAGGAAGTGCTCCAGTGAACTAGCAGCAAGCATGCTGTGGCCAGGGCTGGAAGGAAACTGTGGAGATGATCCCAGAACAAACAGTACCTACAAAGACAGAGCCCAAGACTGCAGCAGTGAATGTGGAAACACTGCCAGCAGATCACCACTGAACATGGCGCCCAGGACGGCAGCAGTAAGCAAGGGAACAGCAGTGCACAGCAGCCGCTGTTACATTACCCCCCCCCCCCCTTACGCCCCCTCTTCTAGAGTGCACAACGAGACAGAAACCTCTTTAACAAGTTCAGAGCATGAATGTTCACCTCTGGTTCCCAAGAACTCTCCTTAGGACCAAAACCTTTCCAGTCCACAATATAGTAGGTCTTCTTGCCATGCTTCTTGATGTCCAGGATGTCTTTTTTTTTTTTTTATATCTCTTTATTTCCATCATCTCAACAAGAATAGAAAAAATTCAACATGATAAAAAAAAATATTTTTAGTATATAAAAAAAAACATACCAATTTTTCCTATATATAAACATATAACTTCATTCCCCATTTACCCACCCAAAACCCTTATGGTGGGGGGAGGGGGAGAGGGAGAGGCAAGGAGGAAAAAAAAAACCAAAAAAAAACCATCTATCTAGCCCTAAAGCAACCAGTTCTTCCATAATTCATCAACACTTTTTACTTTTCTAGCGTGGCCCTCCATCGCTCGTTCTTCTTTAATCAGGTTATCTACTGCTTTTCTCCACTGTCCCACTGTTGGAGGGTCCGCCCCTACCCATTTCTTTAGTATAAGGAGTCTGGCTTGAAATAACACCTTACTCAAGACCATTCGTGTATCTCTATTCAACCTCAGATGTTCGGTTGCCCCCAAAATACAAATCATGGGGTCTTCCGATATTTGAACCTTCAAGTTAAATATACAGTGTCCGTTACAGTGTCTTTGACCTCAAAAACTCAGTAAGAATCTCCAGATACTGGAGTCGGAGTAGAAGGAGCCGTAGAGAAGCGATTAAGAACTACTGGTTTCAATAAGGACATGTGGAAGGCATTAGGAATCCGCAAAGAGAGAGGCACACGTAACTTACATGTCATTTTGTTGATCCTCCTCAATACTCCTAGGTCCAAGGACATTTCAAACTGGGAACCCTTAAGCAGATATTTTTAGAGGAGAGCCATACCTTATCTCCTGATGAGAACTGAGGGGGTTCTCTTCTTCTCTTGTCTGCATTCCTTTTTATGCGAGTCATCGCTTTGTTGATGCAGTCCTTGGTGTCACGGCAAATCTTCAAAAAAAATCCCTAAAAGAGGAATTTGCAGCTGGTAACCCAGAAGATAAAGGAACAGGGAGAGGAGTACAAGGGTGTTGTCCATAAACAACAAAGAATGTAAAGGATCCAGTAGACTGACTAGAGTGGTTGTTATAGGAGAACTCAGCCCAAGGTAGCAATTGTACCCAGTTGTCGTGTTGGGCCGAAACAAAATGCCGGAGATAGTTCTCTATTATTTGATTTACCCGGTCTACTTGCTCATTGGTCTGGGGAAGATAACCGGAAGAGAAGTCTAGCTCAATTTCGAGCAGCCGGCTCTCCAGAGCTTAGAGGTAAACTGTTTCTGCTATCGGAAACAAAATGCCAAGCTAGTCCATGCAAGCGGAGTATGTGTTTCACGAACAGTTTTGAAAGTTCAGAAGCCGACGGCAATCCAACCAAAGGAATGAAGTGTGCCATCTTGGATAACTGGTCCACGACCCTCCAGATAGCTTTACATCCGGCACAAGAGGGCAGATCCATAAGAAAGTCTATGGCAATGTGTTGCCATGGGGCTTTAGGAACAGGACGAGGTAACAACAGCCTGGATGGTTTGGTCCTGGAGACATTATGCTGAGCACAGACGGTGCAGGCATACACATCACGCACATCCTTAGGCAGTGTGGGCCACCAGTAGTGGCGAGAAAAAAAGTTCTGAGGTCTTGTGGAACCCTGGATGACTAGCCATTTTATAGTTGTGCCCACCAAGCTAGAATACATTTTCTCTTGGCAGATGGCACAAATGTGTTTCTGGAAGGGATGTCTTTTACCAGGACAGGGGCAACTGTGATCAAGCGAGCAGGATCTACAATGTACTGGGGCTCCTCCTGCTGGTTGGAGAAATCAAATGACCAAGACAGAGCATCCGCCTTGATGTTCTTCTCAGCCGGGCGAAAGTGAAGCTCAAAATCGAAATGGGAAAAGAATGCCCATATGGCTTGGTGAGGGTTCAGAAACTGGGCAATCTGCAGATATGTAAGGTTCTTTTGGTCGGTGAAGATTATCACCATATGCTGGGCCCCCTCCAATAAATAACACCACTCCAAGTTTTATGGCCAAAAGCTCTCTATGTCCTATACAGTAATTCCTCTCAGCAGAGGAATAGAGCTTGGAGAAAAATCCACATGTAAACATCTTGCCCTTGGAACCTTTCTGTAGTAAAACAGCACCAGATCCTATGGAGGAGGCGTCCACTTATAAAAATAATTGGCTGGAGACATCGGGATGACGCAGAACAGGTGCAGAAGCAAAGGACCTTTTTAATTTGACTAAAGCGTCTTTAGCCTCAGTAGTCCAGACTCACCCCTTTCTTAGTAAGAGCGGAGATACAAGAGATGAAAAATTCAGGATGAACTGACGATAGAAATTAGAAAATCCAAGGAAGCGCTGTATAGTGCGAAGACCCTGTTGGTGGGGCCAGTCCATTACCGCATTCAATTTTTCAGGATTCATCTGTAACCCGGCATCCAAGATTATGTATCCCAGGAACGGTATGTTTTTTTTTCAAAGATGCATTTATCGATTTTGGCATAAAGTCAATTCTCTTTCAACCGCTGTAAAATTAAAAGTACATGCCTCCGGTGAGTGGTAAGATCTGGAGAATAGATCAGTATATTGTCCAGGTACACTAATACGCAGAAATAGAGCAGGTTCCGGAAGATATCGTTTACCAACTCCTGGAATACTGCAGGAGCATTGCACAGACCGAAGGGTATGACGAGATACTAGTAGTAACCGTCACGTCTTCCACTCATTGCCTTTTCGAATGCGGATAAGGCTATATGCACTGCGCAGGTCTAATTTTGTGAAGACCTTAGCTCCCTGGATCCTGTCAAAGAGTTTGGAGATTAGCGGAAGAGGGTATAGATTCTTGACCGTGACCTTATTCAGACCTCAATAGTCGATACAGGGCCATAAGGATTCATCTTTTCTCTGCACAAAGAAGAACCCGGCACCGGCTGGCGAAGAAGATTTTCGGATAAACCCCCTCTCGAGATTCTCCTTGATGGGTCTCGGGAAGCGATAGTGGGTAGACTCAACCACGAGGAGGAGTGGCACCAGGCAGAAGGTCAATCAGAAAATCATATGGACTGTGAGGAGGCAGGGTCTTGGCCTCTTTCTTACTGACGACATCTGCAAAACTGGCATACTGCTGCGGAGGTCCAGGCAGGTCTTCAGGTACAGTAGGCGAGGAAGCAGGTCGGACTTCCAATAAGCAGGTGTACTGAAAGGATGATCCTAAACGCAGAATCTGACCATAATAGGAAATGCCTATTCTTGTTCGCGATTGAGGATAAGAATAGGACAAGCTCTATCTTTTCCGCTGAGCCGCAGAATGGAACAACGGATGTGGACAGCACACGGTGTGCTGTCCGCATCTTTTGCGGCCCCATTGAAATGAGCCCTAATACTGATAGCACAGTACCTACACAACGAATGAACTATGAATGTGGGTGCACCAAAACAGAATGCACACGGCGATACCCTTTCCCTACATTGTCCCTGCAGCCTGAGTTCCGAGTCTTCACACTGAGATTGGACCACTAAGTGGGATGAATATGATTCGGCAGAAGGGCCTGTGTATACCAGATTTATCTTGATTCTTGACAAATTAATTTGAAATGAATTTAATTTCTTGAGTAAGTTTGGCGAATTGTCTGAATTGAATTTTTACAAACTTCGCATATCTTTACTCAGAACTATAATTTGGTCGTCTGAAAGATTCAGGCTAATTCCACTCCAAATAACCTAGTGATGAGCAAATCGAGTTTATATTGCGGAAGTTCGAGTAGAATTTTACAAAAAATCCTGATTCTTCTGAATTTTTATTTTATGTGATTTGATTCAGGACAATCAAGAAAAGAGATAGAGATATAGAAAAGGAGACTTTTACAAGCAATAAGAGCACTTTAGTTTTGGTTAGAATTTATTTGGACCCAAATCTAATTGCATGATCAATGTGGGGGAATCATATAAAAAAATAAAAATAAATATTAAAATTAGCAAAATCTCTAAACCAAATATAAAAAATGTGAAATAGTTTCTCTCCTGTGTGAATTCTACAATGTTTAACAAGTTTTGATCTCTCTAAAAAGTGCTTCCCACATTCTAAACAGGAGTTTGGCTACTCTCCTGTGTGAATTCTCTGATGTCTAAGAAAATGTGATTTTTGTGTAAAACATTTCCCACATTCAGAGCATGAAAATGGCCTCTCCCCTGTGTGAATTCTCTGATGCTGCACAAGATTGTATTTTTGTGTAAAAAATTTCCCACAGTCTGAACATAAATATGGCTTCTCCCCTGTGTGAAATTTTTGATGTTTAAAAAGACTTGCCTTTTGTGTGAAGTATTTTCCACATTCTGAACATGAATATGGCTGCTCTCCTGTGTGAACTATCCGATGCCTAAGGAAATGTGATTTTCGCACAAAACTTTTCCCGCATTCTGAACATGAATATGGCTTCTCTCCTGTGTGATTTCTTTGATGCGTAACAAGATGTGATTTTTGTCTAAAACATTTTCCACATTCTGAACATGAATATGGTTTTACTCCTGTGTGAATTCTCTCATGTGTAACAAGATCTGATTTATGTGTAAAACATTTCCCACATTCTGAACATGAATAGAGCTTCTCTCCTGTGTGTATTATTGCATGTTTAACAAGAACTGATTTTACTGTGAAACATTTTCCACATTCTGAACAAGAATATGGCTTCTCTCCTGTGTGGATTCGCTCATGTATAATAAGGTGCGATTTACAAGTGAAACACTTCCCACATTCTGAACAAGAATATGGCTTCTCTCCTGTGTGAATTCTCTCATGTATAATAAGGTTTGATTTATAAATAAAACGCTTCCCACATTCTAAACAGGAGTGTGGCTTTTCCCTCCTATGAATTCTTTGTTGTGTAGAAAGATTTGAGCTTTTTTTAAACAGTTTATCACGGTGAAACCTTACACCCTCTTTCTGACTTGTACTTCTGGTAACAATCTGTAATTGGTCAGGAGAAGGTTCCTCATGATTAGGAGGATTATAGGATAAATCTGTACTGTGTAGTCCTGGCTTTATATTAAGGTTAATGACGTTTTCTCCTGAAAAGCGCTGCATGATATCTTCATCTTCTACTTTATAATTTAGTGATGACATAATGTTTCCCTCAGAATTCTTACTTGGATTTTCTGTAGAGATAAAAAATTGAAAATTGTGTTTTTTCCAAACTACAGAGTAGACAAACTTATAACATTCATATTAGGCTGGAAGTGGACCCAGCAGGAAGAAGAGGTATACGCCATTTATTTGGAATGCCCTAAAGAGCCTATCCAAGGGACAGGACTGAATCCATGGAGCACTGCTTTTGAAACCTTAATGCTCTACATAGTCCTTAACTGGCTTGGCTAGACATCAGCATGCTGAGGGCAGAGATGTGTCCTAACATGTACAGATTATACACACTACTTACTATATCCTTACCATAGTAATAATAATATATATTGGCTTTCTAAGCATAGAAAAATCTCAACTGTCAATATGATATTGTTGTAGCCTGGAGGTAAGTGGTCAGGCTTGCCTTCATTTCTTCAGATATTTTTTCTATGTCATTTAACCCATAATAAAAGTCCATAGCTTTGCTATATTGAAAATAGTATTTTTATGGTTAGAAAGATAATATATATTACTTGTTTCTTTATAATCATATGAATAAACAAGTATGTATTATATTTCTAATCATAAAAACACTATTCTCAATATAGAAAGGCTATAGCCTTTTATTATGGGTTAAATAGGTGACTAAAAAATAACAGAAAAAAAATGAAAATCTCTGCTAGGACTTGAACCTAGGATCTCTACATGCAAGGCTTGCAAGACCACTTACCACAATGCTATATCCTTACCACATAAAGAATAATGTTTTTCTATACAAAAAAAATCTAACATTACTGGTGCCTTTATAATCATTTATTGTGCTTGTGAATGAACCAGTAATATGTATTAGCTTTCTAAGCATAGAAAACCTCTCTTCTCAGTATAGTAGGGCTATAGAAAGAATTGTATATAATAGATCTACGGTACCTGCTAGGACACAGCTGTAGGACACAGATCTGCCCTCAGCATGGTGATGTCTAACCCTGTCAATCAAGGGGAGGGTGGAGTGTGCAAAACACAAGGCTGTTACAAAAACAGGTGCTTCAAGGATTCAGTCCCAATGTGCTCATTGCAATTGAATAGAAATGCAGGTATCTCTGCTGCTGCTTAACATACAGACAAAAGAAAGGTATAGTTTTAAACCCAGTACCACCCACCCCTCTTCCAGATAAACTGTGATGATTTCTTAAGAGCGTGGAAAAAATTCCTTCGTAAATGGATCAGTAAGGCTTGAAGTAAATGAACTTGGGAAGGGTATATATCTTCAGAACATATATCCTTCTTAACTCAGAGAGAGGTAAGGAGGCTCAACCCTTTATATCTCAGTCAATAGATCTGACAATTGACTGGAAGTTAAAGAGGTTGTCCGAGTTATGAAAAAAAAATAATATAGCACTGTAAATCTGATGGGCAGCAATATTGTCACGGATGAGGTATAGGAGGAAACACCACACTGACAACCAGGAGGGAAATGGAAAGCCACTAGGCCTCAACGCTAGGGAAAGGAAAATGTCACTTCCTAGAAAACCCTACTCCTGGCCCTGACTCATAACCGTTTGGGCACCCCTTGAAGGTAGGAATGCCCATACACTGTAACCTGGAGACCCTAAAGAGCCCTATAGATATAGGCAGGGCTGAGACAATTCGTTCCTTCCCAGATGAAGAAACAAGCGTCTTCCTTGTATTGGGCAGACTAGATGGGCCAAATGGTTCTTATCTGCCTACACATTCTATGTTTCCCTGGGGCCTAGTAACAACCAACTAGAAAGTGAAAACAAAACACAAACGCGACACTTAACTTCTGTAGTGAGATGGATGAGCAAGAACTCCAGAGAGGACAACACACCAGCTCTTCCAAAACCAAATGAAGCTATCTTACCGCACAGTCAGAAGGGGGAAGTAAGACTAAATAGGGTAGAAGTAATGAATACTAAGCTACACCTGAAACAAGGGGTGTGGTCAAACAACAACAACACTGAATCACGAGTAATCAAAGAGACTGTTATATTCCTCCACGCTCTGCCAGTCTCCTTGATCTCCTGATATCTGTCACGGGAATGGCCATGACAGTACCCCCCCTTCTATGGGTGACCTTCGGGCACCCAGGACCAACCTTATCAGAATGAGCTCTGTGAAAGGCCTTCACAAGACGATGAGCATTAACATCAGACGCTGGAACCCACATCCTCTCCTCTGGCCCGTACCCTTTCCAGTGGACGAGATACTGGAGGGATCTACGGAGAACTCGAGAGTCCACAATCCTGTTGATCTGAAATTCCAAATTACCGTCCACCATGACAGGAGCGTAAGGCAAGGAGGACGGCTCAACAGGTTCGACACAATTCTTCAACAACGACTTATGAAATACATTATGAATTTTCAAAGCCTGAGGAAGTTCAAGCCGAAAGGCTACAGGGTTAACAATGGCAGTGATCTTATATGGACCAATAAATCTTGGGCCCAACTTCTAAGAAGGTACCTTAAGCTTAATGTTTCCTGTGGACAGCCACACAGAATCACCCACTCTCAGGTCCGGACCATTCATACGTCTCCTGTCAGCAACACACTTATACTTGTTGCCAATATTTTTCAGGTTATTTTCAATTTTCCGCCAAATAGAGGACAAAGAAGAGGAAAATTGTTCCTCCTCAGGAATACCGGAAGTTTGAGAACCAGAAAATGTGCCAAACTGCGGATGGAACCCATATGCCCCAAAAAACGGCAACTGTCTACGGTTATTAATGACAAACTCAGCTAACGACAAGAATAAAGACCACTCCTCCTGGTTCTCCGAAACAAAACATCTCAAGTAAGTCTCCAGATTCTGATTAGTGCGTTCAGTCTGTCCGTTCGACTGAGGATGAAAAGCCGAAGAAAAGGACAATTGTACCCCCAATCGAGTACAGAACACTATACTGATAAAAAATGACTGCCCAATTTACACATGCAGCCATTTTTTTTATCAACCATGTTTGCTTGATGGATATGCACCTATGACTATGTATATAAATATGCTAGTCTAAATTTTCTTGTAGTATATATTGAGGGTAGCACCTCTTTTAGACTGAGCAACGCCCATCTGCCTGGGGCTTCTGAGCAGAGTACAAATGTAGCTAGTTCCTACACTGCACTGAAAATGTAGGCTTAGGTAAGTCCAAGAGAGGGGGTATATTAGTGTTAGGTACCCGTCTGCAGAAGCCACCTTGACGGCTGGTAGATGGCACATGTTTGATCAAAAATGTGCGCTAAGAGCTTCCATTTTTCCATTTATAGGAGGTATAATACCACTTTAATTTAGAATGATCCCCATTTCTCAGCTCTATTGTTTGCACGTGTAAAGTTGTGCAGCCATTTTTTATCAACCATGTCTGGAGAATAAATTAGTATGTCATCCAGATATATAACAACAAACCTCCCCACCAGATGATGAAAGATGTCATTAATAAAGTGGTGAAAAAACGCTAGAGCATTGGTTAACCCAAAAGGCATGATCAGATTCTTAAAATGACCCTCAGGGGTATTAAAAGCAGTCTTCCATTCGTCCCCCTCCTTGATCCTTACCAAATTATATGCCCCCATCAGATGCAATTTAGAGCATACCTTGGCACCAACAATCTGATTAAACAAATCTGGAATTAAAGGAAGGGGGTAAGGATAACGGATGGTAATATGGTTGAGCTCACGGAAGTCCAGACATGGCCTAAGAGTACCATTCTTTTTTATTACAAAAAATTAAATAAAAAACAGCAGCCACTAGGGATTTGGATGGTCTGATATATCCCTTCACCAAACTCTGGGTGATATAATCTCGCATGGCCTTTCTTTCGGGTTCCAAAAGATTATACAACCGAGATTTGGGCAGTTTAGCTCCAGGAATAAGATTGACGGGACAATCATACTCCCGGAGGTAACTCCTGGTTACCACTCTCAGAAAATACATCAGAAAATTCGGAAGTGAACGAGGCTACAGTTTTAGTGAAAACCACTGTGAGGTAGTGATGAGCCTCATGGCTGCTAGGGGAGATTCATGGCAGGAGTTTCCATGTCTTCCCCGTCAGTCATCAATTCTGAGGCAGCACCTGGTGCCACAATCAATCTTGGATAAGAGCCCAACCCAGACTGTCAGTCAGGGGGAGATTCTTTGTGCAACATAGTCCTGCTGAAGGCTCTGTAAGAGTGGTCTCAAGGCTAGGTGATAGCCTGGATTTTGGGGGATGCAGTGACGCCTGTGGTACTAGGGTCACTAGGTCAGAGTCGGGAGGACTGATGGATCCTAATCCCCCAAAGGGACTTGTACTTGTACAGCCTGGAGGCTGGGGAACTGTTAGGCTGGGAAAGCCGGATCTGATGCAAGGTATGAACTGTAACCTGTAGTTAAGTCAGGAACTAGGTTACGTTATGTTTAGTTAGAGCCCAGCCGGGCGAGTGTTTATTATTTTGTATAATTGTTTATGTTTACGCGGATGTGCCGCAATAAAGCACAGTGTTTGGACCTTAAACATGGTGCCTGGCGAAGATATCTGTGAGAATGACCCACGAAAGAGAGCTAATCCCTCCCAATTTGTGTCGGATGCGGGCAGGTGTCCATGCTGAAAAGTAAAAAGCAACACGGTTGCTAGGGGCAACAACAACTCAGGAGCCTGTTCGTTGGAGCAGGTGCTGCTGGCGTTAATCTGGAATTTTTGTGTGTGGTGCAAACGGTGCAGGATTTAAAGGGCCAGAAGTCTGCTGAGAAAGACTGACCTGTGGAAGTCAAAATGGCGACCTGGGTGAAAGATGGTCCGGTGTGGCGGAAACCTAAGGTGATGTCATCTGTGGGAAGTGGCCCGGTTTGGCGGAAAACCAAAGCCACAGAGGAAGTAATGGAGCAGCTGGTGCGGGAAACAAATTCCTTGTTGAGGAAGCCGAGTGCTGCACTTGGAGAGGCTGCTCTGAACTTGGCTGAGAGTGGAGTTCCGGAGGAAAAATAGATATATGCCGCCTGGAAGACAAAGAGGTGGAGAGCGGTGTGGCTCTCAGGAGTGCCTGTGTTTTCTGCGATTTGGTACAGAGTCCTAAAGTGTGCGACTGGAGTGACCGTACGGAAGGAGACTGGAGTCGAGGTGTTTCCGATGGCAACGACTACACCGAGGAGGAGTTTGCCGGTGTTCAGTGTACCAGGAACCAAGAGAAGGCTGGTGAACTGTCACCACCAGACATCTGAGAAGCTCTGACAGATGCCTTTCAGAACCTCCTCCTTGAGCTTCCTTTTGTTTTGCTTTTATTTTCTCATCTCGTTAGTCTCTCTCAGCTGTCATGTAGTTGCACTGATTGCATCCCTTTAAATCCCTTCCCAGGCTGCTTCACTTTGTGGTTTATATTCCTTCCTGGAGTGTGTGCATGCTGATCCTACTTCTGAGTCTTCTACAGATAAGTTTTGTTCATTCATTTGTGTTTTTCTGTTTGCTGGATCCCAGGTGACCCTGACTCCCTCCGTATTAAGTGTAGGGAGCCGGTGGCCGTGTCCCCTCACTATTATAGGGTGTTCAGGTGTCATACAGTCGAGGTATGAGGATATGCGATCATCTACCATTGGGATTTTCGCATAGGCTGAGCAGTCAGGGAGAGAGCCAGGTCTGATGCAGGGCTCTCCCTTTTGTTCCTTAGTTTTGGATCCAGTGAGTCGGATATTCATTTTGCGTCTTCTAGTTTCCTGTACACCTTCCGTGACATGAACTTGGTAGAGATGTCCTTGGTAGAGATGTCTCCCGAGACTACCGAATCCACGACGTCAGGCAGTAAGACTGTTCCTGTTGATAATTTTGTGGCAGTCCCAGTGACAGTGAGCCGGCCGCAGTGGAAACCAGCTGGGTTGGTGACTGAAAAATCATAGAGGCGAGAAACTGTCTCAGAATTGTATGACATTGGGAAAAACGCAGCTATAACTTTTTTATTTTTTTGCTCCATAGCCTTATATGAAATAGCGTGCACCTGGCGGCTATGGTGCTCGCTGCGTGCGGGAGCAGGCGCCATGCTTAAAATCCCGGCCAGCGCTGTATATGTATGGCTCAGATCGGGAAGGAGTTAAGAGAGCAAACAAAAGTAGCCGATTTGTGTGTAGCCCGCTAACACATATTGTCCTTCAACACAACTTGTGCATCCCTTTAATACAGGTTCACATAAAAGGATCTGTCACCGCACTCCTCATTACAAATGTCGTTATTAAATAAATCTTAGACCTGATGACATCGGTGGACTCACTACAAGAATCCGTCATCATGACCAGCTAGAGATTAATTGACAGTTTTTTTTTACTGTACCTCCTCCTCTACTGAAATATACGACTGACCAGTACAAGCTGCTGTCTCCCTGGCTCTTTAGTGAGAGAGCGCCAGTATTTTTCTGTCCATGTGACTGTATGAGGGCTTGTTTTTTGGGTACTGAGTTGTATTTTGGGGTATATGTCATGTATTGTTGAGGTTTTATTTACAGCACAGCCATTCACCCAGTGTTCTATGCGGGATTTATTTTTATTGTTCTTCTATTGGACGATACAAATGCAGCGATACCAAATATGTAGAAGATTTATCACCTTTTTGTACAATAAAGAATATTTTATGTAAATTTTTTATTTATATTTTCTCATTCCAAGGCAGAACTATGTTCTGTTTCAGTTCACGTGAGTTGTCGTTTTTATTGGAAACATTTCGGGGACCATCAAATTTACTGACTAATATTTTTTGGGGAAAAAAAAGTTTTTTGCTTGGTACAAATAAGGTATCTTTATTTTATGGGTCGTTATGATTGCACCGAAACCAAATATGTAAATGATTTAACTTCTTAGTCACCAAGTGATTTTTTCCATCGCCTTCCAAGAGCTATAACTTTTTTACTTTTCCGTCTATGCAGCTGTATGAGGGGCTGCTTTTTGTGTCGTTTTTAATGGCGCCATTATGGAGAACACATAACTTACTGCTTAACTTTCATTAACTCTTTCTGGGAGCGAATGGGAAAAAACAGCAATAGTGCAACTGAGTTTTCACGCTGTAAATATTGCGGCATCCACTTTTTGGCATGATAACTTGTTTCCCTTTATCACTACGATCACAGCGATACCAAATACATATTTTTTTTACATTTTACTACTTTTGCACAATAAAAACCCCTTAATTTAAATTAAGAAAATCTTTTTGCATCTCCGTATCCCAAGACCTATAACTTTTCCAGTTTTATTTCTACAGAGCTGTGAGGGCTTGATTTTTGTGGGCAGACTTGTAGTTTGAACTGGTATCATTTTGAGGCACATAACACCTTGTGATGGCTTTTTATTTATTTTTGTAGCGTGTAACCAAAAATCAGCCATTCAGGCAGTTACACTATACAGGCTAAATGACCTGATAATTGCGTAGCGCGAGTTGTTACTGATGTGGTGATACCAAATACGCAGAGAAGATTTTTTTTTTGCAATTTTCTCCATTGAAAAGAGCGTTTTCAATGCAAAAAAAGTTGTTTTTTTTGTACTTGGAATTTTTTAATTTAATAAAACATTTTTGTAACTTTTTTTTTTTACTATTTAATAGCCCCACAAGGGGAACTGTTATCTTCTCGTTGCTTGTGAAATACATGGTACTGTTCATGTGGTGCAATGCATTTTAGTGTCAGTGCTACACTGACGAGCAAAAGGGTAAGAAGGTTTAGAACTTTTGACTTTCAGGCTCCATATCTCACCGTCCACTACAGCTTCGGAAGCGAGACTCCCATCATTTTATGGACAATCATCTCATACATTGGACTCACAGCTATTTAGCACATGATTAGTTCTGCAGGTTCCTGTCATGTGACTGCATTGTTACTGTTTTGCTCCTAAAATTCTAATTTATTATTTTGTAGAATATTTTGTAAATCCACCTTTAGATTTCAATAAAAAAAAGCAGATTAATAGTACGGTAGCTGAGGAGTTATAGATATATTTTCATTTTACATATTACATTTTCATAAGGGGATTTTTTTTTTTGAGGGGGCGGGGGGTACTTTTTAATGAAATTCTTTTTAATAGAATCTTTACTTTTCTTTGCCCTCCTAGGGGACTTGAAGCAAGCCCCACCCTCCTGTCAATCACTTAGATGTTGCGGTCGATACACACATGATGGACATTTCCATTATGAGTCATTAAAGGGAATCTGTCGCCATGTTTAATAAAATACCTTCTCTCCTGCAGTGTTTTCTTTCTTCTTTTCATGCTTTCATTTAGTTCAAAAAGCAATTTTTCTATTATGCAAATGAACCCTGAAGGTGCCCTCTGAGCCCAGTAACGCCCCCCTGCAGTGCCCAGCCCGCCTTAGTTTAGAGCCCAAGCACGCCTCCTCGTTATGCAGTATCGTCCCACAGTCTAGTTAACACCGCCGCCCCGTCTGCTACGACAGCTAATTCATTCAAGCCAGGCACCTGGAATCTTCAATTCGTCCATCTGAAATCTCGCACAGGCGCAGTACCGCCTACTGCCTGCGCCTGTGCCATCCAACCGCTCCTGAGGGCAACATGCCCAGTGACACTTTTGAAGCTGTTGCCCTCAGGAGCGGTTGGATGGCACAGGCGCAGGCAGTAGGCGGTACTGCGCCTGCGCGAGATTTCAGATGGACGAATTGAAGATTCCAGGTGCCTGGCTTGAATGAATTAGCTGTCGTAGCAGACGGGGCGGCGGTGTTAACTAGACTGTGGGACGATACTGCATAACGAGGAGGCGTGCTTGGGCTCTAAACTAAGGCGGGCTGGGCACTGCAGGGAGGCGATACTGGGCTCAGAGGGTGATGACAGCTTAATATGGTCAAACCAGGTGACAGATTCCCTTTAAGGGGACAAAGTCCAGTGTATTCATCAGATATGCCCCCCCTCATACTACTGACTGACAGTAATAGGGAGAAAGCTGTCAATCAGCGGCAGGTGGGCAGTAAGAGCCTCATCTCCGGACTCCTAGCACTCACACTGCACTGCCACCATCAGTGACTTCTCCAGAACTACTGCAGAGTCACACATATGTGATAGACCAGAGACATCAGCCGGTCACCGCTCAGAGAGGGGGCATAAGGGGGGAAAGGTTCCCTCCATAGACCCTTATAGGAGACCCCCAGAAGACATGTTCCCAGAGAGCTGTATAGTGGGCACTAGATTATAGACATCAGCCGGTCACCGCTCAGAGAGGGGGCATAAGGGGGGAAAGGTTCCCTCCATAGACCCTTATAGGAGACGCCTAGAAGACATGTCCCCGGAGAGCTGTATAGTGGGCACTAGATTATAGACATCTGCCGGTCACCGCTCAGAGAGGGGGCATAAGGGGGGAAAGGTTCCCTCCATAGACCCTTATAGGAGACGCCTAGAAGACATGTCCCCGGAGAGCTGTATAGTGGGCACTAGATTATAGACATCAGCCGGTCACCGCTCAGAGAGGGGGCATAAGGGGGGAAAGGTTCCCTCATAGACCCTTATAGGAGACCCCCAGAAGACATGTTCCCAGAGAGCTGTATAGTGGGCACTAGATTATAGACATCAGCCGGTCACCGCTCAGAGAGGGGGCATAAGGGGGGAAAGGTTCCCTCCATAGACCCTTATAGGAGACCCCCAGAAGACATGTTCCCGGAGAGCTGTATAGTGGGCACTAGATTATAGACATCAGCCGGTCACCGCTCAGAGAGGGGGCATAAGGGGGGAAAGGTTCCTCCATAGACCCTTATAGGAGACGCCTAGAAGACATGTCCCCGGAGAGCTGTATAGTGGGCACTAGATTATAGACATCAGCCGGTCACCGCTCAGAGAGGGGGCATAAGGGGGGAAAGGTTCCCTCATAGACCCTTATAGGAGACCCCCCCCAGAAGACATGTTCCCGGAGAGCTGTATAGTGGGCACTAGATTATAGACATCAGCCGGTCATCGCTCAGAGAGGGGGCATAAGGGGGAAAGGTTCCCTCCATAGACCCTTATAGGAGACCCCCAGCAGACATGTTCCCGGAGAGCTGTATAGTGGGCACTAGATTATAGACATCAGCCGGTCACCGCTCAGAGAGGGGGCATAAGGGGGGGAAAGGTTCCCTCATAGACCCTTATAGGAGACCCCCAGAAGACATGTTACCGGAGAGCTGTATAGTGGGCACTAGATTATAGACATCAGCCTGTCACCGCTCAGAGAGGGGGCATAAGGGGGGAAAGGTTCCCTCCATAGACCCTTATAGGAGACCCCCAGAAGACATGTTCCCGGAGAGCTGTATAGTGGGCACTAGATTATAGACATCAGCCTGTCACCGCTCAGAGAGGGGGCATAAGGGGGGAAAGGTGCCCTCCATAGACCCTTATAGGAGACCCCCAGAAGACATGTTCCCGGAGAGCTGTATAGTGGGCACTAGATTATAGACATCAGCCTGTCACCGCTCAGAGAGGGGGCATAAGGGGGGAAAGGTTCCCTCCATAGACCCTTATAGGAGACCCCCAGAAGACATGCTCCCGGAGAGCTGTATAGTGGGCACTAGATTATAGACATTAGCCTGTCACCGCTCAGAGAGGGGGCATAAGGGGGGAAAGGTTCCCTCCATAGACCCTTATAGGAGACCCCCAGAAGACATGTTCCCGGAGAGCTGTATAGTGGGCACTAGATTATAGACATCAGCCGGTCACCGCTCAGAGAAGAGGCATAAGGGGGGAAAGGTTCCCTCCATAGACCCTTATAGGAGACCCCCAGAAGACATGTTCCCGGAGAGCTGTATAGTGGGCACTAGATTATAGACATCAGCCGGTCACCGCTCAGAGAGGGGGCATAAGGGGGAAAGGTTCCCTCCATAGACCCTTATAGGAGACCCCCAGAAGACATGTTCCCGGAGAGCTGTATAGTGGGCACTAGATTATAGACATCGGCCTGTCACCGCTCAGAGAGGGGGCATAAGGGGGAAAGGTTCCCTCCATAGACCCTTATAGGAGACCCCCAGAAGACATGTTCCCGGAGAGCTGTATAGTGGGCACTAGATTATAGACATCAGCCGTCACCGCTCAGAGAGGGGGCATAAGGGGGGAAAGGTTCCCTCCATAGACCCTTATAGGAGACCCCCAGAAGACATGTTCCCGGAGAGCTGTATAGTGGGCACTAGATTATAGACATCCGCCTGTCACCGCTCAGAGAGGGGGCATAAGGGGGGAAAGGTTCCCTCCATAGACCCTTATAGGAGACCCCTAGAAGACATGTCCCCGGAGAGCTGTATAGTGGGCACTAGATTATAGACATCAGCCGGTCACCGCTCAGAGAGGGGGCATAAGGGGGGAAAGGTTCCCTCATAGACCCTTATAGGAGACCACCAGAAGACATGTTCCCGGAGAGCTGTATAGTGGGCACTAGATTATAGACATCAGCCTGTCACCGCTCAGAGAGGGGGCATAAGGGGGGAAAGGTTCCCTCATAGTCCCTTATAGGAGACCCCCAGAAGACATGTTCCCGGAGAGCTGCATAGTGGGCACTAGATTATAGACATCAGCCGGTCACCGCTCAGAGAGGGGGCATAAGGGGGGAAAGGTTCCCTCCATAGACCCTTATAGGAGACCCCCAGAAGACATGTTTCCGGAGAGCTGTATAGTGGGCACTAGATTATAGACATCAGCCGGTCACCGCTCAGAGAGGGGGCATAAGGGGGGAAAGGTTCCCTCATGGACCCTTATAGGAGACCCCCAGAAGACATGTTCCTGGAGAGCTGTATAGTGGGCACTAGATTATAGACATCAGCCGGTCACCGCTCAGAGAGGGGGCATAAGGGGGGGAAAGCTTCCCCCATAGACCCTTATAGGAGACCCCCAGAAGACATGTTCCCGGAGAGCTGTATAGTGGGCACTAGATTATAGACATCAGCCGGTCACCGCTCAGAGAGGGAGCATAAGGGGGGAAAGCTTCCCCCATAGACCCTTATAGGAGACCCCCAGAAGACATGTTCCCGGAGAGCTGTATAGTGGGCACTAGATTATAGACATCAGCCGGTCACCGCTCAGAGAGGGAGCATAAGGGGGGAAAGGTTCCCTCCATAGACCCTTATAGAAGACCCCCAGAAGACATGTTCCCGGAGAGCTGTATAGTGGGCACTAGATTATAGACATCAGCCGGTCACCGCTCAGAGAGGGGGCATAAGGGGGGGAAAGGTTCCCTCCATAGACCCTTATAGGAGACCCCCAGAAGACATGTTCCCGGAGAGCTGTATAGTGGGCACTAGATTATAGACATCAGCCTGTCACCGCTCAGAGAGGGGGCATAAGGGGGGAAAGGTTCCCTCCATAGACCCTTATAGGAGACCCCCAGAAGACATGTCCCCTGAGAGCTGTATAGTGGGCACTAGATTATAGACATCAGCCGGTCACCGCTCAGAGAGGGGGCATAAGGGGGGAAAGGTTCCCTCCATAGACCCTTATAGGAGACCCCCAGAAGACATGTTCCCGGAGAGCTGTATAGTGGGCACTAGATTATAGACATCTGACTGCTGATATCACAGCCTAAGGTTGTTCTATAGCAGGCATGACCAACCTGAGGATCTCCAGCTGTTGCAAAACTACAACTCCCAGCATGCTTAGACTTTGACTTGTGGGCAGTTGTCAGGAGACCTTGTGTGTTGTCAGATGTGGTAGCTCCTCGGTTCTCATGTAGGAAATATAGAAGTAAGATGAGGAGTTTTCTTCTCCGCTGTTATTATTGGGGGATTTCTTCACTAATTTATTTGATTTAACTGTTTAGAAAGGAAATCACCAAAATATGTGGATTTCTTGTTATATGGAGACTCAAAAAAGTATTCATACCCCTTGAACATTTCCACATTTTTCACATTACACCCACAAAACCTAAATGTATTTTATTGAGATTTTATGTGACCGACCAACCCTAGGTAGCAGGTATGTGTGAAGTGAGAAGAAAATAGGACCTGGTTTTCACAATGTTTAATAAATTAAACCAGGACAGTGTGGCGTGCATTAGTATTCACCCCCTCCCGAGTCAGTACTTTGTAGGACCACCTTTCTCTGCAATCAGTGAGTTTTTTGGAGGACACCTCTACCAGCTTTGCACATCTAGAGGATGACATTTTTGCCCATTCTTCTTTGCAGAAGAGCTCGCGCTCAGTCAGATTGGGTGGAGAACGCCAGTCTTGCTACAGATTCTTAATAGGATTTAGGTCTGGACTGTGACTGGGCCGTTCTAACCAGGCATGCTCAACCTGCGGACCTCCAGCTGTTGTAAAACTACAACTTCCAGCATGCCCTGTTGTCAGGGGTGCACCTAGCCTTTCTGCTGCCTGAAGTAAAAACTCAATTTCTTACCTTAACCCCTTTGCCACAATGAAAGCGTTCATTGCCCACGGCCCTTCTGCTGTCTCCCTTTTGCCCCTACCTGGTGCTGCCTGAGGAGATCGCCTCACCTGGCCTCATTGATGGTGCAAACCCTGCGTGCTGTAGGCTGTCCAGGCATGCTGTTAGTTGTACTTTTGCAAAAGCTGGAGGGCTGCAGGTTGGGCATCCCTGATCTAAACCATTCCATTGTAGCTCTGGCTGGATGCTTAGGGTTGTTGTCCTGCTGGAAGGTGAATCTTCGCCCCAGTCTCAAGTCTTTGCAGCCTCTACCAGGTTTTCCTCCAGGATTGCCCTGCATTTAGCTCAATCCATGTTCCCATCAACTCTGACCAGCTTCACTGTCCCTGCTGAAGAAAAGCCTCCCCCCAGCACGATGCTGCCACAGCCATGTTTCACGGTGGGGATTGTGTGTTCAGGGTTAGTTTTCCACCACACATAATATTTTTGATTTAGGCTAAAAAGTTCCATGTTGGTCTCCTCTGACCAGAGCTCCTTCTTCCACATGTTCGCTTTGTCCCCTACATGGCTTGTGGCAAACTGCAAATGGGAAATCTTATGGCTTTCAAAAATTACTGTCTTCTTGCCCCCCTTTCAAAAAGACCACATTTCTGGAGCACACGACTAATAGTTGTCCTGTGGACAGATTCTCCCACCTGAGCTGTGGATCTCTGCAGCTCCTCCACAGTGACCATGGGCCTATTGGCTGCTTCTCTAAATAGTGCTGTCCATGACTGGGCTGTCAGTTTAGGTGGACGGACATATCTTGGTACGTTTGCAGTTGTGTCATGCTTCTTTGATTTTCAGATGATGGATTGAACAGTGCTCCTTGAGACGTTCAGAGCTTGGGATATATTTTTTTATAATGTAACCCTGCTGTACACTTCTCCAAAACTTTATCCCTGACCTGTCTGGTGTGTTCCTTGGTTTTAATGATGCTGTTTGATCACTAATGTTCTCTAACAAACCCCCGAGACCTACACAGAACAGTAAAAGAGCACAGAGGGCTGAACACAAAATCAAGGCGCAGATTTTTCTTTATTATATATTTTGAAAACCATGTATCCTTGTCTTTTCGCTTCACACATACTTGCTAATTTGTGCTGGTCTTTGATATAAAGTTTATGGGTGTAACGTGTGTAATCAGTGCACATGACGGGTCTTACCTTGTGATATAAGAGTCTGGTGCTCCTCCATTACATGTCACTGCACACACGTGTATACACTGCACATGACGGCTCTTACCCTGTGATATAAGAGGCTGGTGCTCCTCCATTACATGTCACTGCACACACGTGTATACACTGCACATGACGGCTCTTACCCTGTGATATAAGAGGCTGGTGCTCCTCCATTACATGTCACTGCACACACGTGTACAAACTGCACATGACGACTCTTACCTTGTGATATAAGAGGCTGGTGCTCTTCCATTACATGTCACTGCACACACGTGTATACACTGCACATGACGGCTCTTACCTTGTGATATAAGAGGCTGGTGCTCCTCCATTACATGTCACTGCACACACGTGTATACACTGCACATGACGGCTCTTACCCTGTGATATAAGAGGCTGGTGCTCCTCCATTACATGTCACTGCACACACGTGTACAAACTGCACATGACGACTCTTACCTTGTGATATAAGAGGCTGGTGCTCCTCCATTACATGTCACTGCACACACGTGTATACACTGCACATGACGGCTCTTACCCTGTGATATAAGAGGCTGGTGCTCCTCCATTACATGTCACTGCACACATGTGTATACACTGCACATGACGGCTCTCACCTTGTGATATAAGAGTCTGGTGCTCCTCCATTACATGTCACTGCACACACGTGTATACACTGCACATGACGGCTCTTACCTTGTGATATAAGAGGCTGGTGCTCCTCCATTACATGTCACTGCACACACGTGTATACACTGCACATGACGGCTCTTACCTTGTGATATAAGAGGCTGGTGCTCCTCCATTACATGTCACTGCACACACGTGTATACACTGCACATGACGGCTCTTACCCTGTGATATAAGAGGCTGGTGCTCCTCCATTACATGTCACTGCACACACGTGTATACACTGCACATGACGGCTCTTACCTTGTGATATAAGAGGCTGGTGCTCCTCCATTACATGTCAATGCACACACGTGTACACACTGCACATGACGGATCTTACCTTGTGATATAAGAGGCTGGTGCTCCTCCATTACATGTCACTGCACACACGTGTATACACTGCACATGACGGCTCTTACCCTGTGATATAAGAGGCTGGTGCTCCTCCATTACATGTCACTGCACACACGTGTATACACTGCACATGACGGCACATGACGGATCTTACCTTGTGATATAAGAGGCTGGTGCTCCTCCATTACATGTCACTGCACACATGTGTATACACTGCACATGACGGCTCTTACCTTGTGATATAAGAGGCTGGTGCTCCTCCATTACATGTCACTGCACACACGTATATACACTGCACATGACGGCTCTTACCCTGTGATATAAGAGGCCGGTGCTCCTCCATTACATGTCACTGCACACACGTGTATACACTGCACATGACGGCTCTTACCCTGTGATATGAGGCCGGTGCTCCTCCATTACATGTCACTGCACACACGTGTACACACTGCACATGACGGTCTTACCCTGTGATATAAGAGGCTGGTGCTCCTCCATTACATGTCACTGCACACACACGTGTACACACTGCACATGACGGTCTTACCCTGTGATATAAGAGGCTGGTGCTCCTCCATTACATGTCACTGCACACACACGTGTATACACTGCACATGACGGGTCTTACCCTGTGATATAAGAGGCTGGTGCTCCTTCATTACATGTCACTGCACACACACGTGTATACATTGCACATGACGGCTCTTACCTTGTGAAATAAGAGGCTGGTGCTCCTCCATTACATGTCACTGCACACACGGGTATACACTGCACATGACGGCTCTTACCTTGCGATATAAGAGGCTGGTGCTCCTCCATTACATGTCACTGCACACACGTGTATACACTGCACATGACGGCTCTTACCTTGTGATATAAGAGGCCGGTGCTCCTCCATTACATGTCACTGCACACACGTGTACACACTGCACATGACGGTCTTACCCTGTGATATAAGAGGCTGGTGCTCCTCCATTACATGTCACTGCACACACACGTGTATACACTGCACATGACGGGTCTTACCTTGTGATATAAGAGGCTGGTGCTCCTCCATTACATGTCACTGCACACACGTGTATACACTGCACATGACGGCTCTTACCCTGTGATATAAGAGGCTGGTGCTCCTCCATCATGGCCTCCTTGTACAGATCCTTGTGTCCTTCTATATACTCCCACTCCTCCATGGAGAAATAGACAGTGACATCCTGACACCTTATAGGAACCTGACAACACAATGACACCGTCATCACCCAGACACCTCCAGTGCTGTTACTGGAGAATTTCCCAGCATTCCCAGCAGTGTCACCTCTCCAGTCAGCAGCTCCATCATCTTGTGGGTGAGTTCTAGGATCTTCTGCTGATGTATCAGGGGGTGAGGGGGAGGCTCTGTGATGGGGGGAGGTGTCCTGCTCTGCCCTTCTGACTCCTGGAGATGGATGATGGGAGTCACACAGTCCCCCGATGTCTTCTTCACTATTGTGTACTCCTGTGGATGGAGAGAGACACTTAGGGAATAAACCCTTCAGGGGCCATGTGCTCTCCTCCGGCCCTCTCCTCCTGGTACAACGTGCCTACTTACCTTCTCATGGCTCCAACAACATGACTATTGGTCACCGGTCACATGACACATCACTCACCATATTGGGGGCTGATCTTCAGGTTCTCCATCACTTGGAAGGTCTGGAGGCCGTTCTACAGGACCCTTCCTATCACTTCCTATGATGGATTCTCCTCCCCGATGTCTGACTTGTTCCAGAATACAATAAAGAGGAGATAAATATAGAAAAGTTTACCTCTCCGCTCAGCAGGGAGATGATCTCCAAGGTAAGGTCTAATATTCTTCTGCTGATCTCCTTCCTGTCCATCCTTGGTGGTCATTCAGGAGAAGAGGAGAGAACTGGAGGAGCTGGAGGCTTCTAGTACTTCTAGGACCTGGGGTGATGTCACTGTCATGTGGTCCTTTGTTCTGCTGAGCCCCACCCCCTGATCACATGACGGTGACGTCACCGCAGGTCCTTCAGCTCTGGCAGTGCAGCAGATACTGGGCAGGTCCTGGTCGGTAGTCAGGGCTCTTGTTCTCTCTGGTATCAGCCATTCCTCCAGCCTGCAGGTAAGATGAGCTGTGAGGAGACAGTGTGGTGGAGAGCTCAGACATGTCACCTCTGGAGATTCTCCTCCATTACACACAAGGAATCCTTCTCCGCTCCTCAGCTTAGTATTATGTGGAGGAGTAGTAGGGATAGTGGGGGTTGTCATCATTTGCTGTCCTGGTGAGGGGCCCCTGCCTCCAGGAGGAGAATGAATGCAGCGGGGCCCGGCCTGAGCTCAGCTCTCTCCAGTCTCTTCTCTAGGAGTTCTGGACACAGCTGAGCACAGCCCAGAGGTGGGACCTGCATCTATCAGACATTTATCTCCTGTGGAGCCACCAGAAATCTCCATGTTGGGGCCCCTGGAATCCATGTGGTGGGGGCTCTGAGAAGCGGGGCCCCTCCAGGCTCAGGAAGTGCGGTTCTGGAGGTGACATCTGGTCTTGTCCCCTGGATGATTTCCTCTCCTCTTCTCACAAAGGCGCCTGCAGTACTAGAAGCCTCCAGCTCCTCCAGTTCTCTCCTCTTCTCCTGAATGACCACCAAGGATGGACAGGAAGGAGATCAGTAGAAGAATATTAGACCTCACCTTGGAGATCATCTCCCTGCTAAGCGGAGAGGTAATTTTTTTTAGATTTCTCTCCTCTTTATTGTATTCTGTAACAAGTCAGACATCGGGAGGAGAATCCATCATAGTAAGTGATAGGAAGAGTCCAGGGTCCTGGAGAACGGCCCCCAGACCTTCCAAGTGATGGAGAACCTGAAGATCAGCCCCCAAAATGGTGAGTGATGTGTCATGTGACCAGTGACCAATAGTCATGTTGTAGGAGCCATGAGAAGGTAAGTAGGCACGTTGTACCAGGAGGAGAGGGCCGGAGGAGAGCACATGGCCCTTGAAGGGTTTATTCCCTAAGTGTCTCTCTCCATCCACAGGAGTACACAATAGTGAAGAAGACATCGGGGGACTGTGTGACTCCCATCATCCATCTCCAGGAGTCAGGAGGGCGGAGCAGGACCCTTCACCCCAACACAGAGCCTCCCCCTCACCCCCTGATACATGAGCAGAAGATCCTAGAACTCACCCACAAGATGATGGAGCTGCTGACTGGAGAGGTGACGCTGCTGGGAATGCTGGGAAATTCTCCAGTAACAGCACTGGAGGGGTCTGGGTGATGACGGTGTCATTGTGTTGTCAGGTTCCTATAAGGTGTCAGGATGTCACTGTCTATTTCTCCATGGAGGAGTGGGAGTATATAGAAGGACACAAGGACCTGTACAAGGAGGCCATGATGGAGGAGCACCAGCCTCTTATATCACAGGGTAAGAGCCGTCATGTGCAGTGTGTACACGTGTGTGCAGTGACATGTAATGGAGGAGCACCAGCCTCTTATATCACAAGGTAAGAGCCGTCATGTGCAGTGTATACACGTGTGTGCAGTGACATGTAATGGAGGAGCACCAGCCTCTTATATCACAAGGTAAGAGCCGTCATATGCAGTGTATACACGTGTGTGCAGTGACATGTAATGGAGGACCACCAGCCTCTTATATCACAAGGTAAGAGCCGTCATGTGCAGTGTATACACGTGTGTGCAGTGACATGTAATGGAGGAGCACCAGCCTCTTATATCACAGGGTAAGAGCCGTCATGTGCAGTCTATACACGTGTGTGCAGTGACATGTAATGGAGAAGCACCAGCCTCTTATATCACAGGGTAAGAGCCGTCATGTGCAGTGTATACACGTGTGTGCAGTGACATGTAGTGGAGGAGCACCAGCCTCTTATATCACAAGGTAAGAGCCGTCATGTGCAGTGTATACACGTTTGAGCAGTGACATGTAATGGAGGAGCACCAGCCTCTTATATCACAGGGTAAGAGCCGTCATGTGCAGTGTATACATGTTTGAGCAGTGACATGTAATGGAGGAGCACCAGCCTCTTATATCACAAGGTGAGAGCCTTCATGTGCAGTGTATACACGTGTGTGCAGTGACATGTAATGGAGGAGCACTAGCCTCTTATATCACAAGGTAAGACCCGTCATGTGCAGTGTGTACACGTGTGTGCAGTGACATGTAATGGAGGAGCACTAGCCTCTTATATCACAAGGTAAGACCCGTCATGTGCAGTGTGTACACCACGTGTGTGCAGTGACATGTAATGGAGGAGCACCAGCCTCTTATATCACACGGTGAGAGCCTTCATGTGCAGTGTATACACGTGTGTGCAGTGACATGTAATGGAGGAGCACCAGCCTCTTATATCACAAGGTAAGAGCCGTCATGTGCAGTGTTTACACGTGTGTGCAGTGACATGTAATGGAGGAGCACCAGCCTCTTATATCACACGGTAAGAGCCGTCATGTGCAGTGTATACACGTGTGTGCAGTGACATGTAATGGAGGAGCACCAGCATCTTATATCACAGGGTAAGAGCCGTCATGTGCAGTGTATACACGTGTGTGCAGTGACATGTAATGGAGGAGCACCAGCCTCTTATATTACAAGGTAAGAGCCGTCATGTGCAGTGTATACACGTGTGTGCAGTGACATGTAATGGAGGACACCAGCCTCTTATATCACAAGGTCAGAGCCGTCATGTGCAGTGTATACACGTGTGTGCAGTGACATGTAATGGAGGAGCACCAGCCTCTTATATCACAGGGTAAGAGCCGTCATGTGTAGTGTATACACGTGTGTGCAGTGACATGTAATGGAGGAGCACCAGCCTCTTATATCACAAGGTAAGACCCGTCATGTGCAGTGTGTACACGTGTGTGCAGTGACATGTAATGGAGGAGCACCAGCCTCTTATATCACAAGGTAAGAGCCGTCATGTGCAGTGTGTACACGTGTGTGCAGCGACATGTAATGGAGGAGCACCAGCCTCTTATATCACAAGGTAAGAGCCGTCATGTGCAGTCTATACACGTGTGTGCAGTGACATGTAATGGAGGAGCACCAGCCTCTTATATCACAGGGTAAGACCCGTCATGTGCAGTGTATACACGTGTGTGCAGTGACATGTAGAGACGTGGTGTGAACAAGGCCTTACACTGACGATCTCTGCCCTCCCCCACCCCCACAATAGATGGCTGCTCTATAATACACGGCATCTGCAGTACTTGGAGAAGACAGAGGTGTCAGTGCTACAGTCCTATAGTAACACGTGGTGCACAGAACCCCGGTGCCATGTGTTACTATGGTAACAGCCCCCAGCTATTCAGCAGTGACCTGCAGGGGGCAGTCCAGGGGCTTCTATAAGGAGCGGCCAGGTCCTGTCTACATATGTGTGGAGAAGCTCGGGTTCTGCTCGGTCTCAGATCGTATTATCACTGCGCTGTAACTCCATGCTGGGGTCAGTCCAGTGACCTGGCGCTAAGATCGGAGACCTGGGGGCCATTGTCAGGTGGTGAGATGTCAGGATTCAGCGTCTCCATACTATGGAGCACATTAGCTGAGAGGACGGTTTATGTTTCCTATAGTGACCACAACACAACAGCTCGCAGAACGTCTGAGGAGATCCGACTATTGGTGGCAGTTTATATGATGTTATGTTTATACTCATAGGCCTGGTTATATCTGATCACTGATGAGGGTGATCACCATGTCTCACCTTGATGTCCATGACCACACCATGGACTGTCTCCATACTGGCCAGGAAAGAGGAACCTCCGGGATCTGAATTATGGAGCTGCAAGTCTTCTGTACATTTGAAGGGGTTTTCTGACATTTTTATACTGATGACCTATCCTCACTATAGGTCATCTGTCTGATCAGCGGGGGTCAGACCCCGGGGACCCTCACCGATCAGCTATTTGAGGAGGCAGCGACGCTCCTATCACCACCGCAGCCTCCGCAGAGCTCACCCAGCGCAGCGCTGCACATTGTATAGTGGTTGTGCTTGGTATCACAGCTCAGACTCATTCACTTCAATAGGACGGAGCTCCTAGGCCATGTGACCGATGAACATGACCAGTGGCTTAGGTTACTCTACAAGGGTCCCGGGTGTCAGATCCTCGCTGATCAGATACTGATGACCCATCCAGAAGATACTGCAACATGTCTGAGGTGGTGAGACTTAACTGCAGTTTTGTAACTCTCTTATGGTGCTCCCTCTCCGGCTTGTCTCAGACCTGCAGTCGCTCAGTGGCGCCTCCTGTGTTTCCCCTGCACCAACATCTCTGCGGCCCAAATCATTTAACAGCATGTGCACAGAAAACTGGTGCACGTTAGACCAGAAATCATCTCCAGGTCCTGAGCAGCCCTAGATTCAGCCACAAAGAACTCCTGAAGATGCTCCAGAATCATTACCGCTTCATAATCCGGGTGCATCGTACTCCAGCGGGTTCACTAGTTACACTGGAGTAAGAAACGCCAGACTTAATACATTCCCCCAAATGGTGCGACTCCTTCCCCTGCACAACCGCCATCAGAGCCCCTCACAGTGAAGAGACATTATGGCGAACAGGACATAAAAGGTGTAATAGACAGAACAGAGGTCAATGGGTAAAAGGAATCCCATAGTAACTGCCTCAGATACAAGTCGGTCAGGATGGGAGCTACCGGCATCTTTCCCACTTCAGGGGAGGTAGAATATGGGTCAGGAGGAGGATTCTCACCATGGGAGGGAGTTTAGAGCCATTCTCCTCACGTTCCTTCAGTGACCATAGCCCATGTCTTCAGACAAGGGGAGACCAGTATCTCTAAAGCAAGTCCCATAAGTTGGTCAGTGCATTCTCCATGGATCGGACATTTTTCAGCACATCCCACAGATGACGATCAACTTGAGATCTGGGCATCTGGAGACGGGTCTTCACCTTCATCTCTTTGTGATGTTCCTCAGTCCTGGACAGTTTTTGCAGTGTATCCTGACATTATCCTGCTGAAAGAGGGCAACGCTATTAGGGGGCACTTCTACCATGAAGGGTGGTACTTGTCACATCCACATGATGCCAGGAGACAAGGTATTTTAGAAGAACATTGCCCAGAGCATCGTACTGCCCTCACCAGCTTGTCTTCTTCCCATAGTGCTATCTGTCCCCCAGGTACGTGGCTCGCACATGCACTTCGCCATCCACATGATGTAATGTGATTCTTCAGATCATGTTTATTCTACCATTGCTCCTTTTCAGATGCTCAGGGGCCCATTGTGGGCATCTCAGCACAGGTGGTGAGGAGCAGAATATTGTGATTTTTCCCTAATAACTAAACCTAGAAGTGAAGGAGCTGAGAGAAGAGTCTGATCTATAGACAGATCTACAGGAGGCCATGTATTCAGTCACTGTGTGCTTGTGTCTCCACAGATGGATCCAGGAGGAGAAATCCACCAGAGAGATGTCCCCGTCCTCTGTATTCCCAGGACTGTCCAGAGGAGAAGGTCCCAGAGAACCCTCAGGTAGATGGAGCTGAGCCCTGTACACATCTATATAGGGGGGTCCTGCAGTCATAGAGGGGTCATAGATTGTGGGGGTCTCTTCTGTGGATCTGTTACATTTCCCACCTGTCTGCTGTATTGTACTGAATTGTTACAGGTGACAAATCAGGGGGAAGATCTGACTGTTATTAAAGTGGAGGATGAAGAAGAGAGGATGATGGGCGACCCCCCGTGTAAGAGTGAGGTGGAGGAGGACATTCCAGGAGATGTCACCACAGGTATGGAATCATGAATGGGGAAAGTGATTCTGATAAAGTCTTCCCCTTATCCAGCTGACATCTGCCGACCATGTGACTTCCCCTCTGTGTTGCCCCGCCCCCTTAGACAGAATGTGACACTTATTTCTTTAAACACGCCAAAGAAAACAGCAAAAAAAAGAAACAAAATGAGACAATTGCAGGGATTTTTATGTTGTTATAAAAAATAAAACAAAACCCAAAACAATAAATTACAAGTAAATGGTTCCATTGAAATGTACAACTCATGTCACAAAACACAAGTCCTCGTACGGCCACAGACACAAATATAAAAGTTTGATGTCTTGGAATATAACAATGAGAATTCAAAAAAAGGTAATTTAATGACAACCAGCCTAGTCATTAAGTGGTTAAAGCTGTTTGGTTGTTGTGTTTGTTCCTTCCTTCCGGTGCACTCCTGTCCTCAGCTCCATGATTATCAGGAAGCTCCGATGTCACATGTGATTATTGTACAGACACAGACGTCTCAGTGATGGTCACCTGCACTCACAGGACACGTCATTAGCTCCACCGTCTTAATTCTTGATAGGACCCTCGTTCCCCTTAGAACATCCTGAATTCTTAGTGTAATGGACCCAACAAGGTGCTGGAGACCTTTATTACAGGTTCTGATTGATGACCTCACTCTGTCTATTCCACTGCATCCTGAAGATGTCTATAAACCTGAGATCTGGGGACTGTGCGGCCATTAGGCTATACAGACCACATTGTCATGTCCATACACTTAGGCCCCTTTCACACGGGCGAGTATTCCGCCCGGATGCGATACGTGAGGTGAACGCATTGCACCCGCACTGAATCCCGACCCATTCATTTCTTTGGGGCTGTGCACATCACTTGTGCGTTGCGTGAAAATTGCAGCAAGCTCTATTTTGTGCGTTTTTCACGTAACGCAGGCCCCATAGAAATGAATGGGGTTGCGTGAAAATCGCAAGCATCCGCAAGCAAGTGCGGATGCGGTGCGATTTTCACGCACGGTTGCTAGGTTATAAGGGAAAACATGGTTATAAGGGAAAATAATAGCATTCTGAATACAGAATGCTTAGTACAATAGCGCTGGAGGGGTTACATTTAAAAAAAAAAAATTAAACTCACCTTAGTCCACTTGATCGCGCAGCCCGGCTTCTCTTGTGTCTCCGTCTTTGCTGATTGTAGTAACAGGACCTGCGGTGATGTCACTCCGGTCATCACATGGTCCGTCACATGATATTTTACCATGGTGATGGATCGTGTGATGGACCATGTGATGACCGGAGTGACGTCACCACAGGTCCTGTTCAGCAAAGGAGACAGAAGACATGCCGGCTGCACGATCAAGAGTAGACTAAGGTGAGTTTAATAATATTTTGTTTAACCCCTCCAGCGCTATTGTACTATGTATTCTGTATTCAGAATGCTATTATTTTCCCTTATAACCATGTTATAAGAGAAAATAATACAATCTACAGAACATCAATCCCAAGCCTGAACTTCTGTGAAGAAGTTCGGGTTCGGGTACCAAACATGCATGATTTTTCTCACGCGCGTGCAAAACGCATTACAGTCTTAACCCTTTGAGGTCATAGCGATTTCCCATTTTCGTTTCTCACTCTGTGCCTTCCCAGCGTCCATCTGTTCCTTATAGGGGTTGTCTTACTTCAGCAAATAGCCTTTACTATGTAGAGGAAGTTAATACAAACCACTTACTAATGTATTGTAATTATTCATATTGCTTCCTTTGCTGGCTGGATTCATTTTTCCATCACATTATGCACTGCTCGTTTCCATGGTTACAACCACCCTGCAATTCATCAGGGGCGGTCATGCTTGCACACTATAGGAAAAAGCGCCGGCCTCTCTGGTGGTTGGGACCGTGATAGTCCTTTTCCCTATAGTTTGCATGCACGACCACCGATGCTGGATTAGAGGGTGGTCATAACCATGGAAACAAGCAGTGAAACAAGCAGTGTATAATGAAAGGAAGCAATATGGACAATCAGAATACATTAGTAAGTGGCTTTTATTAACTTCCTCTACATAATAAATGCTATTTGCTGAAGTGAGACACCCCCTATAAGTGACGTGCTCCTCTCAGTGTACCTCCGCCCCCGCTGTCTCACACAAGCTTAGTCCAGGCTGCAGTAAAATAACAGGAGCTGTAATTACACACTGAACCTGCTGCTGGAGGAAGGAGGATCTCACTGCAGGACCTGGGAGACTGCATCTACTGAGCAGCTAATGATGCTGACTTTATCATTATCCAAGTCACGCCTCAAGACCTGTTTAAAAGGTCGGACCCTGACTTATAGGATAGCTACCTGACATCTGGTGGCATTAGAGGCAGAGCTGGTTTATACCATGTACAGTCAGGTCCATAAATATTGGGACATCGACACAATTCAATTTTTTTTGGCTCTATACACCACCACAATGGATGTGAAATGAAACGAACAAGATAGGCTTTACCTGCAGACTGTCAGCTGTAATCTGAGGTATTTACATCCAAATCAGGTGAACGGTGCAGGAATTACAGCAGTTTGCATCTGTGCCTCCCACTTGTTAAGGGACCAAAAGTAATGGGACAGAATAATAATCATAAATCAAACTTTCACTTTTTAATACTTGGTTGCAAATCCTTTGCAGTCAATTACAGCCTGAAGTCTGGAACGCATAGACATCACCAGACGCTGGTCTCATCCCTGGTGATGCTCTGCCAGGCCTCTACTGCAACTGTCCTCAGTTCCTGCTTGTTCTTGGGGCATTTTCCGTTCAGTTTTGTCTTCAGCAAGTGAAATGCTCAATCGGATTCAGGTCCGGTGATTGACTCGGCCATTGCAGAACATTCCACTTCTTCCCCTTATAAAACTCTTTGGTTGCTTTTGCAGTATGCTTTGGGTCATTGTCCATCTGTACTGTGAAGCACCGTCCAATGAGTTCTGAAGTATTGGCTGAATATGAGCAGATAATATTGCCCGAAACACTTCAGAATTCATCCTGCTGATTTTGTCAGCAGTCACATCATCAATAAATACAAGAGAACCAGTTCCATTGGCAGCCATACATGCCCACACCATGAAACTACCACCACCATACTTCACTGATGAGGTGGTATGCTTAGGATCATGAGCAGTTCCTTTCCTTCTCCATACTCTTCTCTTCCCATCACTCTGGTACAAGTTGATCTTGGTCTCATCTGTCCATAGGATGTTGTTCCAGAACTGTGAAGGCTTTTTTAGATGTTGTTTGGCAAACTCTAATCTGGCCTTCCTGTTTTTGAGGTTCACCAATGGTTTACATCTTGTGGTGAACCCTCTGTATTCACTCTGGTGAAGTCTTCTCTTGATTGTTGACTTTGACACACATACACCTACCTCCTGGAGAGTGTTCTTGATCCTGCCAACTGTTGTGAAGGGTCTTTTCTTCACCAGGGAAAGAATTCTTTGGTTATTCAGCACAGTTATTTTCCGTGGTTTTCCGGGTCTTTTGGTGTTGCTGAGCTCACCGATGCGTTCCTTCTTTTTAAGAATGTTCCAAACAGTTGTTTTGGCCACGCCTAATACTTTTGCTATCTCTCTGATGGGTTTGTTTTTGTTTTTTCAGCCTAATGATGGCTAGCTTCACTGATGGTGACAGCTCTTTGGCTCTCATCTTGAGAGTTGACAGCACCAGATTCCAAATGCAAATAGCACACTTGAAATGAACTCTGGACCTTGTATCTGCTCATTGTAAGTGGGATAATGAGGGAATAACACACACCTGGCCATGGAACAGCTGAGAAGCCAATTGTCCCATTACTTTTGGTCCCTTAACAAGTGGGAGGCACAGATGCAAACTGTTGTAATTCCTACACCTTTCACCTGATTTGGATGTAAATACCCTCAAATTAAAGCTGACAGTCTGCAGGTAAAGCACATTTTGTCTGTTTCATTTCAAATCCATTGTGTTGGTGCATAGAGCCAAAAATGTTAGAATTGTGTCAATGTCCCTATATGTATGGACCTGACTGTATCTAATTACAGCCTAATAGGGATGTTATAGGTTTGTCCACTCTGTGGTTTGAAAAATAATTGCAAATTCCACTTTTTGTTTTACAGAGAATTCCAGTAAAATTATTAAGGGCAAAGCTATATTATCACTAAATTACAAAGAAGAAGATGAATATGTCCTGCAGCGCTCTTCAGGAGAAAACCTCATTACCCTTAATGTACACCCAGGACTTCACAGTACAGATCTATTATATAATCCCCCTCATCATGAGGAACCTTCCCCTGACCAATTACAGATTGTTACCAAAAATACAGGTCAGAAAGGGGATAAAAGGTTTCAGGGTAGTAAAGAGTTTACAGAACAATCAAGAGTTTCTACACACAGAAAAATTCACACAACACAGCAGGATAATGGGAAATGCATTGCAAGTAAATCAGATTGTGTTAAACATGAGCTAATTCACACAGGAGAGAGTCCATATTCATGTTCAGAATGTGGAAAATGTTTTACCAAAAAATCATATCTTGTTAAACATAAGAGAATTCACACAGGAGTAAAGCCATATTCATGTTCAGAATGTGGGAAATGTTTTACAGATAAATCAAGTCTTGTTATACATTGGAGAATTCACACAGGAGAGAAGCCATATTCGTGTTCAGAATGTGGAAAATGTTTTAGAGTTAAACCCCATCTTATTAGACATGAGAAAAGTCACACTGGAGAGAAACCATATTCATGTTCAGAATGTGGGAACTGTTTTACTCATAAATCAACACTTGTTATACATATGAGAATTCACACAGGAGAGAAGCCATATTCATGTTCAGATTGTGGAAAATGTTTCACAGATAAATCAAGTCTTGTTATACATGGGAGAATTCACACAGGAGAGAAGCCATATTCATGTTCAGAATGTGGAAAATGTTTTAGAGTTAAACCCTATCTTATTAGACATGAGAAAAGTCACACAGGAGAGAAAACATATTCATGTTCAGAATGTGGGAAATGTTTTACACAAAAATCATATCTTGTGAAACATGAAATAATTCACGCAGAAGAGAAACCATATTCATGTTCAGAATGTACGAAATGTTATAGAAGGAAAGCAGATCTTGTTATACATGAAAGAAGTCACACGGGTGCAAAGCCATATTCATGTTCAGAATGTGAGAAATGTTTCACAGATCAATCCAGTCTTGCTAAACATAGGAGAACTCACACAAGAGAGAAGCAGGATCCATGTTTAGAATTTAAGAAATGTTTTACTACTAAAACAAGACTTAATATTCATCAGAGAAGTCACACATGAGATAAGCCATTTTGATGTTTTATATGTTGAAAACGCTTTGTAAGAAGGAACTAAAATTCAACAGATCAGGAAAAACTACCGTATTTTTCGCCCCATAAGACGCACAAAAGTGGGGGGGGGGAAATGGCAGTGTGTCTTATGGGGCGAATGCTGCCATTTGCAGGCAGGCTGGCCAGTTACTCACTTCCTCGCGGCACATGCTCCGCCCACTTTATTAATGAAGCAGGCGGAGCCTGCGCCGTCAGGAAGTGTGTGACCGCAAGCCTGCCTGCACGTACGGGCGTTCAATAGTGAGTACTAAGGTACGCGGATTACGCTACCTTGTAGTTTAAATATGGATTGCCTACAGTTAACATACAAACCGGATTCCCAAAAAGTTGGGACACTAAACAAATTGTGAATAAAAACTGAATGCAATGATGTGGAGATGGCAAATGTCAATATTTTATTTGTAATAGAACGTAGATGACAGCTCAAACGTTTAATCCGAGTAAATGTATCATTTTAATGGAAAAATACGTTGATTCAAATTTTCACGGTGTCAACAAATCCCCAAAAAGTTGGGACAAGTAGCAATAAGAGGCTGGAAAAAGTAAGTTTGAGCATAACGTAGAGCTGGAAGACCAATTAACACTAATTAGGTTAATTGGCAACATGATTGGGTATAAAAAGAGCTTCTCAGAGTGGCACTGTCTCTCAGAAGCCAAGATAGGTAGAGGATCACCAATTCTCACAATGTTGCGCAGAAAGATAGTGGAGCAATATCAGAAAGGTGTTACCCAGCGAAAAATTGCAAAGACTTTGCATCTATCATCATCAACTGTGCATAACATCATCCGAAGATTCAGAGAATCTGAAACAATCTCGTAAGGGTCAAGGCCGTAAAACCATACTGGATGCCCGTGATCTCCGGGCCCTTAAACGACACTGCACCACAAACAGGAATGCTACTGTAAAGGAAATCACAGAATGGGCTCAGGAATACTTCCAGAAACCATTGTCAGTGAACACAATCCACCGCGCCATCCGCCGTTGCCAGCTGAAACTCTACAGTGCAAAGAAGAAGCCATTTCTAAGCAAGATCCACAAGCTCAGGCGTTTTCACTGGGCCAGGGATCATTTAAAATGGAGTGTGGCAAAATGGAAGACTGTTCTGTGGTCAGAAGAGTCACAATTCAAAGTTCTTTTTGGAAATCTGGGACGCCATGTCATCCAGACCAAAGAGGACAAGGACAACCCAAGTTGTTATCAATGCTCAGTTCAGAAGCCTGCATCTCTGTTGGTATGGGGTTGCATGAGTGCGTGTGGCATGGGCAGCTTGCATGTCTGGAAAGGCACCATCAATGCATAAAAATATATTCAGGTTCTAGAACAACATATGCTCCCATCCAGACGTCATCTCTTTCAGGGAAGACCCTGCATTTTTCAACAAGTTAATGCCAGACCACATTCTGCATCAATCACAACATCATGGCTGCGTAGGAGAAGGATCCGGGTACTGAAATGGCCAGTCTGCAGTCCAGATCTTTCACCTATAGAGAACATTTGGCGCATCATAAAGAGGAAGGTGCAACAAAGAAGGCCCAAGACGATTGAACAGTTAGAGGCCTGTATTAGACAAGAATGGGAGAGCATTCCTATTTCTAAACTTGAGAAACTGGTCTCCTCGGTCCCCAGACGTCTGTTGAGTGTTGTAAGAAGAAGGGGAGATGCCACACCGTGGTGAAAATGGCCTTGTTCCAACTTTTTGGGGATTTGTTGACACCATGAAATTCTGATTCAACATATTTTTCCCTTAAAATGGTACATTTTCTCAGTTTAAACTTTTGTTCCGTGATTTATGTTCTATTCTGAATAAAATATTAGAAGTTGGCACCTCCACATCATTGCATTCAGTTTTTATTCACGATTTGTATAGTGTCCCAACTTTTTTGGAATCCGGTTTGTATCAATTGCCTACAGTTTACATCTGAATACTGGTATGTACGGGACCTGGTGTATTAGAGTACAGTGACTGCAACGAGCCCCGCAGTGATTTTAACACCAGTTGCCGGCCCCCCTTGTTTTAGGGTCACTATTTACTGTACACAGGGACACTGTTATGGGGGATATCTGTGGATGACACATATATAGCATCTTTATGTGTTATCCACAGATGCCCCCATAACAGTGCCATCCACAGATGCCCCCATAACAGTGCCATCCACAGATCCCCCCATAACAGTGCCATCCACAGATCCCCCATAACAGTGCCATCCACAGATCCCCCCATAACAGTGCCATCCACAGATCCCCCCATAACAGTGCCATCCACAGATCCCCCCATAACAGTGCCATCCACAGATCCCCCCATAACAGTGTCATCCACAGATCCCTCCATAACAGTGTCATCCACAGATCCCCCCATAACAGTGCCATCCACAGATCCCCCCATAACAGTGCCATCCACAGATCCCCCCCATAACAGTGCCATCCACAGATCCCCCCCATAACAGTGCCATCCACAGATCCCCCCCATAACAGTGCCATTCACAGATCCCTCCATAACAGTGTCATCCACAGATCCCCCATAACAGTGTCATCCACAGATCCCCCCATAACAGTGCCATCCACAGATCCCCCCATAACAGTGCCATCCACAGATCCCCCCCATAACAGTGCCATTCACAGATCCCTCCATAACAGTGCCATCCACAGACCACCATTAGGTCAAAGTCCACCAAAAGCACACCTTTTAGTTCAAATTTTTTTTTTTCTTATTTTCCTCCTCAAAAACCTTCTTATGGGCCGAAAAATACGCTATATTGTTTTTTAGATATGGGAAATGCGAAAAGAGCAAAAAATTATTTTAAACCCATCTTATTCACAGACATTAAGTTTTGGGCTACATGGCAACATGCATCACTTTACTGCAAGTCTCAGAACAGTCTCACAACTTGTCTGCAACTTGCTGTCCTACAGCTATTCTAGAGCTGAGATTTGGCAGTAAAAAATATCTGCCAAACTGTACAAGACTTGCAGGTTGCACATGACTTGCATTGTGTTCTATCATAGGAAACCAATATAACAAAAAAGACTTCACGTCAAAACGTCGCTATGTTTGCTGCCTCCCGAATAAAACAATGGATTATTCAAATGGATGAGTTCTGTGGATCTTTCTACTATCATGGGAAAGTCGGATAAGATTTGCGATTAAGAATCCAAGTGTTGGATTTTATGTAATTGTCTTGACATATAGCTTGTCGTGTCGTGAACCCATTTACAGTCATTATATGTAGTGTCACAATGCAACATATCATCTGATGTCACTGTGCATCTCCAGCTTAAAAGCCAATAAGAGTATTTATGTTTTGGGAGGAATTATCCTGAATCAGCCAAACAACTGCATTATATTTCTCGGAAGAGAAGAAGAGCCTTGTTTACCTCCAGAGCAGTGAAGATGAATCGTCCCATGAACCTTGCTTCTTATCACTGTATTCACACCTCCACCCACACTGCGGGAGAGTCCAGAGTGACATGGGGGAGAAGTAACGACGCTCCGTGTAATAGTTTTATAACGTATGTGGACATATTAATATTTCATCTTCATACAAACAGTATTTACAGATAAAATAAAGTCTTCTATTTGCTCCACGACAGCGTCACCATTGTCACTGACAGACATTGTCTTCTTGGCTCACATTATACTTTCTCCTAGCGCTGTGACCTTCATTGCTCCTACAGACTAACCCTCCTGTGCGGAGACAGTGATATTGGTGGCATGATGACTATATCACTGATTTATCTGACCGGGTGATCTGTGATAATTACCCCATATGTACATTCCTGCCTTTTAATGGTAAACCTATCTAGATACTGGAGCTGAGTGATATATTGCTGGTGGGAATCGCTGGTGATGTCACATCTGTTAATTAACCCCTGAATAATGCCAACATGACTTCAGTGACCAAGTGATGCTCATATATGTGTTTCATATGTATCCTCCCTCCATCCAGATGCAGAATTCTGTAGGTACTGTATCCAGCTCACTTATACTGCCTCAGATGGATCTGGATAGATTGGAGGCTTGGGCAGAGAAGTGGAAAATGAGGTTTACCACATTGCCCGGTAAATTAAGTTTATAATACTAACCACTACATATAAGGCCGTCCACAATCTGTCCCCTCCTTACATCTCTCACCTGCTTTTCCAGTACATCTTCACACGTAATCCCCGATCCTCACGAGACCTCTTTCTTTCTTCTCCTCTTGTCTGTTCATTGTCTACAAGATTTCTCACCTGCATCCTCCATACTCTGGAACTCGCCACCCCAGTACATCAGACCCTCCCCAAACATCCAAACCTTTATAGGCAGCCTGAAAACCATCTCTTCAGGAAAGTCTACCACCTACAATGAGCATGCTGCCACCACACAGCCAGATGAGCAGCTTTACCCTCACCTACTGTTTCCCTCTCCTTCCCTTGTAGATTGTAAGCTCTTGTGGTCAGGGTCCTCTCCCCTCTGTACCGGCTTCATGTGTCACTACCAGAGCTTTGAGACGTTCTCACAGCTGTTTCTCCACCCCTGTGATGATGTCACTACTAGAGCTTGGAGGAGTTCCCTCTGCCCTGTTTCTCCGCCCCTGTGATGAGGTCTTTACTTTCTGTTTCCTTCCTCCCAGCTGTCCCTCCTGTGTTTGATTTCGCTGCCTTTAAATCACCCCTCCTCCTTTGTAGAGGGGCGGATTATACTTTTCATTTGAGCTGTATCTCTCGCTTGAGTAACTTCACCTGTGTGATATCTTTTCACTGGATCTGTGTTCTGCTGAAGCAAGTACTTCGGATATTGTCTGCTGACTTTGGATCTGTTTTCACTGCAGCCGCAGCTCCTTCAGTTAAGTGTTCAGACTTTGTGTGTTTCTGTTTCTTTGCTGACTGGATCCGAGGCGACCCCGGTTCTGTCCACATACTGAGCAGGGCACCGGTGGCCGTGCCCCTTCCGCTATTGTAGGGGTTTCAGTGGTCATCAGCCTTAGGTACGCGGGCATGTCTCGATCCACCATATGGATCTGGACATGTGCATAGCAGCTTAGGGAGAGCTTTTAGGGTCTGACAGGGGTCACCCTTTATCCTCCCTAGTTTGGGTCCGGTCAGTTGCTATTCACTGTGTAGGCTTTTGTTGCTCACTTACAGCCGTGACATCATGTTTATGGTATTTGTATTTTTTAATATTATGTATGTGTAACCCTCTCTTCATGTGCAGTGCCCTGGAATTAATTACTCTTTGTAATAAATAATAATAACACTGATAAATGCAGAAAAAATATATGTTCTTGTGTATGAGCCCCAATACTGACATGGAAAAGGACTTAGGAAGTTGACAGTAAACTTAACTGTAGAAACCAGTGTCAGGCAGCTGCTGCCAAGGCTAATAAGATACCGGGGAGCATTAAAAGGGGCATAGATGCTGGTGATGAGTAGTGATGGACGAACATTGGCTGGGATGGTTCCCAGTTCCGCGAACGCGATCAAATGTTCGCGAACCACAAGTTTGCGGCGAACCCCATTCACTTTAATGGCAGGCGAACCTGAAAAACATTCAGGTAATATTTGCAGCCACCAAATACAAACTATGAGTGCACAAATAGTCCCACAACATGGACAGTGATATACCAGAGGGGGATCATTGGCAAAAATTCCCACAAACAATATGTATTTTAATCAGGAGCCATTTTTATGCGCCTAGAAAATTTTTATTTCCTATCGGTTTCATGTATACAAATGTGCAGCACTCCACGTTTTTTGTATCCTGCAGAGTCTATAAAAAAAAATGCATACTTTAACGTAAATTTTATTTCTATCATGGAACTGAATGGTGAACGGACGCCACTGTACGGCATCAGTCTGAGGCATCTGTTAACGCATACATTTTTGGTATACATTAAATGGATGGCAAAAATAGGATGTGAACCCAGCCCTAGTGTCAGAATAAGCACCAGTACACAGCGGAGCAGCGTGGCGGAGAAGGGAGGCCGCCATGTACTGACAGAGCGCTACCTGGTCCTGGTGGTCAGGGATGAGGACTGTGTTTCCCAAGGATAATTATCTACTGGGAAATACAGGGCCCAGTATAATACACTAGAATCTATATAATATAAAGATATTAGTCCTACCCCCCGAATAATAATACAATTAGATGATCATTTATTTTATAGAAATACATCTACGTTAGGCGTATTTCTGACAGATTGTGGCGCACAGGTCCTTATCACCACAAACTGCATATTTTTCCCGCTCATGCCAGGTCTAAAAAAGGATGGCGTGGGCAGAGAAATGGATACAGTTATGGCCATCCAGATATTGGATACCACCGCCATACATTGACCGGAAAAAACCTCTGTACAGTGACCTGATAACACCGCCATACCGTGACGAGATAAAAGACTATAAGAGGGTACAGTACAGGGAATGACTAGAGGCACTGCACAGGGTGTGGTAAGAGGGCACAATGCAGGGTATAAGGGGGCACAGTACGGGGTGAGGGGCACAGTACAGGGTGGGGGGCACAGTCACATGACCCTGTGATATTAGAAGGTCCTTATGGTGAATTCGGTTCATACGCCACCATAATGAGGAGTGAGACAAGGGTGTGATTATGTGGCTATAGATAAAAAATTTAACTGTCGGCCAGTACAGGCCCCAAATATTAGCCAATAGGCATTCACCTGACAGCAAAGAACTTTGGATTCTGTGGCTGGAGGTATATTAGGCGGTCACAGGATAAATATGTAACTGTCGGCTAGTACAGGCCACAAAAATTAGGCATTCAACGGACATAAAAGGCCTTTTATGCCGCTGTATTTACCTAAGACAGGGACCATGATTTGTTCTGGGTGGTGGCGGATATTTGTGGGCTGTCATGAGGAATTTCAATCAAACATGGTTGACTCGTCACATGTGTTGAATTCCTCCGAGATCCATGCCTCATTCATATTTAGAAATGTGAGGTAGTCCACACTGTCGTGAGCTAGGCGAGTGCGCTTATCGGTCACGATGCCCCCTGCTGCACTGAACGTCCTTTCGGACAGGACACTGGACGAGGGGCAAGCCAACAGTTCCATGGCAAATTGTGCCAGCTCTGGCCACAGGTCAAGCCTGCACACCCAGTAGTCCAGCGGTTCATCGCTTCTTAGAGCATCCACATCGGATGTTAACCCAATGTAGTCAGACACATGTTGGTCTAGGCGTTCCCTGAGGCTGGATCCGGAGGACGGCTGTCGATGGGTTGGCTGCAAGAATGATCTCATATCCAAAGTCACCAACACATCTTCAAAACGCCCTCTTCTTGTATGCGCTGTTGGATTGGTACCCGCAACTGTTTCTCTGTGAGTAGAAATTCTTCTGCCAGTGCCCGCAACAGCAGAATGCAGCATCTCTCTCAGCAAGGCCTGGAAGTGCTGCATTCTGACAGCCCTCTGTGATGGTGATAACATTTCCACCATTTTGTGTTTGTACCGGGGGTCTAAGTACGTTGCCACCCAGTACTGGTCCTCGCCCTTTATGCTTTTTATACGGGGGTCCCTCTTAAAACACTGGAGCGTGAAGGCCCCCATTTGCACTAAACTGGAAGCAGTGGAGTGGCCTGGCTCCTGCTCATCATCCAGGATAATGTCGTCCTCGTTCTCATCCCCCCAGCTACGGACAACACCAGGGATCCCAGAAACGTTTAAAGCATGCTCTTCTTGCTCCTCCGCCCGGCACCATCCTCCTCTGACTTCTGTTTAGACTTCGTACAGGTAGTCATTAACTGCACGTTTCTGCTGGAGCAGCCTAACAAGCATATACAAGGTGGAGTTCCAGCGCGTCGGGCAGTCACAAATCAGACGTCTAACGGGCAGGTTTTGTCGCCGCTGAATGTCAGCAAGGCGAGCCATGGCCGTTTAAGATCTTCTAAAATGGCCAGAGATTTTCCTGACCTGCCGCAAGACGTCCTGGACCCCAGGGTATTTGGCAACGAATCACTGCACGACTAAGTTCAGGACGTGTGCCATGCACGGCACATGTGTCATTTTGCCCTGTTTCAGCGCGCTCAGCAGATTGGCACCGTTGTCGCACACCACTTTACCAACTGTCATATTGAGCAGGGTTAGCCACTGATCGTCCTGTGACCGCAGAGCTGAAAGCAGTGCAGGACCGGTATGGCTTCCAGGCACAACAGCTGCAGCACAGCATGGCAACGTCTCTCCTGGCACATCGAATAGGTTCTGGAGAGCTTGGGGGGCGCAGTGGAAGAGACGGTAGCAGCGGAAAAGGAGGAGTCAGCCGAGGAGGAGACTGAGGATGGAGTAGGAGGAGGAGAAGAAGAAGAGGCAGGCCTGCATGCAATCCGTGGTGGTAATACCAAATCCACACGGGTGCCACGGGTTACATCCTTGACGGCCGTCAGAAGGTTCACCCAATGGGCAGTAAAAGTTATGTACCTTCATTGTCTGTGTTTGCTAGACCACGTGTCTGTGGTCAGATGTATCTTGGCACCGACACTGTGTGCCAGCGATACATTCACTTGCTGCTGAACATGGCCATATAGCTCTGGGAGGCCCTTCTGGGAGTAATATTTCCTTCCTGGGACCTTCCATTGCGGTGTTCCTATGGCCACAAAATTTCTAAAGGCCTTCGAGTCCACCAGTTTATATGGCAGTAGTTGGCGGGCTAGCAGTTCCAACAAGACAGCGGTTAGCAGTTGGGAAAGAGGGTTATCCGGCGTCATCATCTTTTTTCGCTCGACGACGGCACGGTGGAAGGTAGAGTGGAGGACAACTGGGAGGAGAGAGGAGAAGGAGAAGAGGCAGGAGTGTGGCTTTGTGGATTCTGACGGTGTTGCTCCCACAGGGGGCTCCCCCTGAAGAAGCGAGGCAAAACTCGCGTCGGTTTGGTGCCATCATCCCCTCTCTATTCCGGGTCAGTAATTGCTTGTTTCATGCCTATCATTATCCATTATCCATTTTTGCATTTAAGTTAGCACACTTATGGTGTATTTGGAGTATGCCTTTGGAGACTCTATGTCTAACTAACATGCAATGATACTCTAATGGGTATGGCTAGTTATTATGGCATGTGGTCAAGGTATGATATATGTCCACTATTTATACTTTTATATGTGATTATTACACAATATTTTTATTAATTTTTTGGTATACAATCTCTCTATTGACTGTGCAAAATGAACCATAGAAGTTATTGGTGTTGGAGGGATGGTGGTTTTATACCTTTTGCAGTATTTTCTTGCACTGCTACCCCTATATGCATTATTTGCTGTATTATGTATTTAATTGTTCTTTTTTAAACAATAAAGATTGAGTTCATACTATATGTGTGTAATATTATTTGGTTATTTCTTTACTAGAGTGTAATAATATTACAGGTTATAGTTATTAGATTTCTGGAGAAGGGTCCTTGATTCAGGGAGTTATTCTGATGCCTGAATGGAGTCGGTAAGTGTTTCCATCTGTATCCGTTGAGAAGGGGGAGTCCCTAAAGGGCAATTCCTTAGAGCTCGGTGGAATTGCTGTAATGACACCATGTTTGCCATCGAATCAAAGAAATTATCAGAGAGGTTTAGAAATAGAGAATACCCCATATGACATCATCAATTCTGCATACCAACATTCATCCAGACAGCCCAGGAACAGACTGCTAACAGGGAAGACCAAAGAAGACAGAATAGATGATACATATTATAAACACATACACTACTTACAAAAAATTGGGATATTTGGCTTTTGGGTGAAATTTATGAAAAATTAAAAAATGTTCATATTACTACAGATGGCCTTGCGGTTCACCCGGCGGTCGTTTTGTGACGAACTTTGCGCGTTCGCGATTCGCCGAACATGCGAACATATGGCGATACTTGCACACAACATATTTGTTTGCATAGCGCCGAACTTTGACCCATGACACATTGCTCAGCCAGGATTCGGGTGGCTGTGTCAGCTCGTTGTGGTCCCAGTATTTCTCAAATGCAGTCTGTCGGATAGTTGTGACTTGAGATCCGGTGTCCAATAAGGCAACAAAGGGAACCCCATTGATTCGGAGAACCACTTATGGACGGGGTCCTACATATCTGGGAATCCAGCTTGGATCTTCTGGACCTTCTGCTTTACCTCCAGAGGGGCGGTCCTTGGCCTCGGGGGTTGACCTTTTAACTGCCAGCACATCATTTCTGTATAGCCTGGCTTGTGACAGTATCTACAAATGGGTCGCTTTTGCTCGTTAAAGCAGTCAGTGGGGCGTCTACCAGAGTTTCTGGGATAAGTCTCTTTATCATCAGGGGGGAAATGCTTCCTTGGTCAAGGTGTCTCATACTCCATCAATAAGGGTTTCTCCTACTGTTCTAGTATTCGGGCATACTTTCCGCAGACTTTTGGTTAGGAAGTTGACTTGATCTGTCAAGGCAGCAACTGCATCAGGAATTGGAGCTTGGGCTTCCTGACTGACTAAAGAGTGACATTTTGGAGATATAGCTGGCTTATTCACAGACATTCAGCAGGCCTAGCAGGCTCTGGTTATGGGTCTTTCCCCAGAATACTGATAGCTAGCTCTTTGAAGTCTAGGAAGGTAGAACTTGGGTGCTGTGCAGCTAACATCTTTAACTGAATCTTTAAGGTTTCTGTCCTAACACCTTCAATGAATTGTTCTCTCAGCTTTTTATCTTGATCCTCTGCCTCATGGGGGCCTACCTGTATAACATCTCGCAGGGCTTCCTGTAAGGATAATGCAAAGTCTCTGAGTGACTCACCGGGCTGCTGTCTCTTGCTGAAGAATCTCATCTTGACCTCTGACACAGTCCTGGGTTTAAAAAGTGGTGTAGAGTCGTTCAAATATCTGCTCCGCTGTTCTTTTCTCTGAGCTTGGCCAGGATTTCACTTCTCTGAGGGCGGCTCCTTCCAATTGTGCAATGAGGATTACCATTTGCTGTTCTGCTGACACAGGGTACAATTTGAATATAGCCCCAAAAAAATCTTCAAATTCCCTTAAAGTATGAGCTTCCCCAGCATATCGTGGGAACCAGGGTGCTCCTAGAAAATAAGGCATTGTTACTTAGTGCTGCAGCGGCTGGTGCTGTGCCAGAAATAGCTGCGGCTGCTGCAGCGAACCTGCTAAGGTCAGGCTGTTCACTATCTCCTTGTTCAGAAATGGCAGTGACAGTCTTTCAATATAATGCAGGTTAAATACAGTTTTACATACTTTTTGCATTGCATTGCTATGGGTAACAGCAGCAGAATTGGTGCATGGCTCCTTTAATAGTCCCTGTGACAGCTTAATATAGAGGAGTATGGCGCTCTGTAGGGTAGATTGTAATCCCAAACCATCCTTATTCAGGTTAATTTACCCCAACTACACTCACTGGGACATTCATGGATGATTCTCAGGCTGAAGGGGAGTTGGAATCGTTAATTTCTAACGATAATTTGTTTTCCCTTAGTCCTAACAGTGGCACAGATGGGGTATTCTGCCCCTGTGAACTGGTTAGGACAGGTGGAAGTTTTAATGAAATAAAAGAACTGAACATATACACGCCCTCCCTGCCCCCAATAAAGAGGGGCGTGACCCTCAGGACATCATGTGATTACAAGTAGACAAACATAACCACAATTACGATAAAACTAAAAAAGGGGGGGAAATTTGTCTGCCACTGTTAGGACTAAGGGAAAACAAATTATCGTTAGAAATTAACGATTCCCTTACGTCCTAACCAGTGGCACAGATGGGGATTTAGCAAGTAGAAACCCCCATGGGAGGGTCCTCATGCCTGGCGGAAGATAACACTGTCCGGCCAAATGAGCAATAACTATGTATTCTAGCATCCACTCTATAGTGTGAGATAAAAGTGGAGTGAGAACTCCAAGAAGCTGACTTACAGATCACGTCCAATGGGATCAAGCTTCTCTCTGCAAAAGAAGTGGCCACTGCTCGAGTAGAGTGGGCCCTTACAAATTCAGGGGGCTCTGAGCCCTGAGACATATAAGACTCCCGAATTGCCTCTTTAATCCAACGACTGATGGAGGGCTTAGAGGCTTTCCTCCCCTTATGGGTACCGGAAAAAAGGATAAGGAGGTTTTCATCCCTCCTAAATACCTTGGAGCGTTCCAGGTAAATCCTAAGACATCTCGAAATGTCGAGCCCTCTTTCCTCAGAGGAGGGGGGTAGAGCCAAAGTTGGCAGGGAGATCACCTGGTTGATATTGTCAAAGGAAGGAACCTTTGGAATGAAAGTAGGCAAAAATTTGAGAAGTACTCGATCCTGCAGGAACTTTGTGTAAGGCTCAAAGGCAGAAAAAGCCTGGAGTTCCCCACCTCGTTTTGCAGAGGTAACAGCCAACAAGAAGATGATCTTCCAGGTCAGGAACTTGAATCCCGCCTCCTCTAGGGGCTCAAAGGGGGGAGATGATAACCCCCTGAGCACGACCGATAAATCCCAAACAGGGATAGGTCTGATTACTGTAGGCTTTAATCTTGAGGCTCCCTTCAGGAATCTCTTGATAAGGGGGTCTTGAGAAACAGCTCTGTTGAGACAAGCAGAGATTGCTGAAATCTGCACTTTAAGGGTAGAGGGTGATAGCCCCTTGTCCATACCATCTTGTATAAATTGGAGAATTATCGGGATGGAAGCTTCAGCGGATGTTTGCTGATGCCTAGTACACCAGGATGGAGTAGGCCTTATTGGTAGCTTCTGATCTGGAGTGCTCTAAGGTTCTCAAGACTGACCCTGATAGCCCTTCTATCCTTGGAAGGGACTGATCAACCTCCAGACCGTCAGGTTGAACATTTGAAGATTTGAGGAGATCTGGGTGTCCCCCGACACCAGTACTCTCTCTGGGGGAAGCCTCAGAAATTGACCCCGACTCATCTGGGTAAACCAGGCTCTTTTCGGCCAGTATCGGATAATGGCGATAACTGATGCTTGGTCCTGCCTGATTTTCATCAAGACCCTTGGTATCAAGGAAATTGGAGGGAAGATGTAGGCCAGCCTGAACCTCCATGGGATTGACAGAGCATCTATAGCCACCGGGTTGTCCTCCCTGTAAAGGGAGCAATACCTCTCCACCTTGGTGTTGAACCTTGTTGCCAGGAGATCGATCTCTGGCATGCCCCACCTGAGCGTTATCTCCTTGAAGACCTCTGCATGAAGTGACCATTCTCCGGTTAGAAGACCTCGGCTCAGGCGATCCGCAATCACATTGTGAACTCTGTGAATGTGAACGGCTGATAAGTGGGTGAGGTTCAGTTCTGCCCAATCCAATATCACCCCTATCTCTCTCAGGAGACTTTGTGACCTCGTGCCTCCCTGCTTGTTGATATACAGCACAGCGGTCATGCTGTCTGACTGTACCTTTACTGCTTTCCCTCGAATGAAGGGAGCAAAATGAAAAAGAGCTAGTCTGATTGCTCTGATCTCCAGGAGATTCAATGACAATGATTTGTCCTGTGGTGTCCAAGTTCCTTGGACTGTCTTGTCCAGAAAATGAGCTCCCCAGCCTACTAGGGACGCGTCTGAAGTAAGTATGATCCAAGAGGGCTGGATCAGGGACTTGCCGTCCTTGAGGTGAGACCACCATCCTAGAGAGGATCGGGCATGATAAGACAGGGAGTGCTAGTACCTCCGACTGAAGCGGACGCAGATGCCATAATGCTCAAGGAACCGCCTCTGCGGTTGATGACATTAGTCCCAACATCTTCATCAATGTTCGAATTGTTACCTATTTTGGTACAGAGAAAGAACGGGCTGTCCATTGCACGGATTGCCGTCTTTCGGGAGTGAGATGAATCGTCATCCTGACTGAATCCACCATGAACCCCAGGAACCTTACCGAGGTGGCTGGTTGAAGTTGGGATTTGTCCCAATTGATTATCCATCCCAACTGATGCAGGAATGTAACAGCCTTTTGGATGTGTTGGGACAGGATCGCTTGGGAAGGAGCTCTGAGGAGCCGGTCGTCCAGGTATAGAACTATACTAAGGCCCTGAAGCCTTAGCGTGGCCACCACAGAAACCACCACTTTGGTGAAAGTGTGTGGGGCTGAAGAAATCCCAAACGGGAGGGCCACAAACTGAAAATGTCTTAGGACCCCCTCCCGATGTTTACCGCGATCCTTAAGAATCTTCTGGACCCAGGATGGATGGTAATATGGAGATAAGCATCCTTGAGGTCTAAGGTTGCCAAGAAATCTCCCGGCAAAAGAAGATTGGTCACCGACTGGATAGTTTCCAAACAGAACTTATTTTGTGAAATGGTTGAAGAACCTCAAATCTATAATCATCCTCCAACCTCCGGTATTCTTGGGTACCAGAAAAACTGGGGAGTAGATACCTGTTCCCCTCTCTTGGATAGGAACCTTTTCTAAGGCCCCCTTCTGAAAGTATTCTAGCACGTAATTCTCTAGAATCTCTTGCTTGTTGCTGGGAAGAAGCCTTGTTTGGACGAACTTGTCCGGAGGCGGCCTGCTCAAGTCCACAAGGTAGTCCTGAGAAATTATGCGCAGGACCCAACTGTCCTGGATATGATCCTGCCAACAAGGTAGAAAATGCTGTAGGCGACCGCCTACGGGAATGTGGGGAGAAGGGAGCCTGGGATTTCCAGTCAGACCGGATAAATACCAAGAGCCTTGAGGAGGCCCGCAATCAGAGCGCCGAGGATTTCTTGGGGGGTCTAGAACCCCGAGAGGATTTTCCTCCTCTACGGGAGCCCCAATCCCTCTGGGCTCTGGGTTGAGGTTCCGACCTGGAACCAAACCCTTTGCCCCGACCACGAAAGGACTGCTGGGGAAGGGACTTGCCCTTCTTGTCCGACAGCCCTTCCATTATTTGGTCAAGCTCTGCACCAAAGAGTTTGCCGGGTTCGTATGCCATGGCACAAAGATTGTGCTTCGCGGTTGAGAGAGCCATTGACTTAGATGCCAGCTTTAACTGTTGTGAAGCTGCGTCACACAGGAAGTCTATTGCAAGGCTGGCCGTTTTACATGAGGCCAGAATGTCGTCCCTAGAGATCCCATGGTCTAGGTCAGACTGAATCTAGGTGAATCTTGTCTTTAGGAAATTCGCCACTTCAGAAGAAGAAATCGCGACTGAGGCGGAGGCTGAGGAATAAGCGCGCCTAAGGGCGCAATCCGCCTTCCGATCCATTGGATCTTGCAAACTTGACCCGTCGTCTGATGGGATTAGGGTCCTTCTTGATAGTTTCGCAATTGCCATGTCCACTTTTGGGACAGGCCCCCAGGAAGATACCTGATCCTCTTTGACCGGAAATACTGCCTTAAATCTTTTGGTCAACACTGGACCTTTCTCCGGCTTTCTCCATTCCGTCTTCATCAGAGATAGGAGAGAACTATCTGCTTTACAGGCCCTAGGCCCCTTAGAGGCAGAAGATGAGGCTTCCCCCGGATCAACGTCCTGGTCCCCCGACCGGATGGATCTTAGTAGCCGCTGGGCTTTTTCCATTGGAAAAAAATACAAAAAAATGTCCTCCTCCTCAGAGGAGGAAGAGGTTGAACTGTCTCTCGCATCCTGAATCCCCGAAACCTCCATTGCCCGATGGGGAGAGGAGGGACGACGGCGTTTAGAAACCAGGGCATGCTTCAACTCTTCTATGGAAGCATTCACTTGGTTCATATTGGTCTCCATATAGCCCTTTACCCAATCGACAACGTCGTGGACCGACGGCTCCTGCTGGGGGAGTGTCTTGGCCCTACAGGGTGGGCACCGGGAAAAGTCATAGGTGTCCTCCAGCACGATATGGCAGTCATGGCACTGCAGGTGGCGTCTCTTGCCAGAGGACTTCCTGCTGGGCTCTCGCTCACCGTCCCCGGTAGAAGACATGGCTGAAAAATAGAAGAGATATGAATTAAGCATAAATTCTAAGAAAAAAATACCTTTAACAGCAAGCTTCAGGATCTTTACCCAGAAGATCCTAGCAAGAAAAAAGGCTTTTTAGCAATAACAGAGGATTGCAAGTAAACAGCCCTAGCAAACCAACACACACGGACAATCTCAAGGTTGACAGAAATCTGCGCTCAAGGAGACTGAACCTGGAGCCTCACCACATTTAAATAGAGTGTTTGGGCGCCAAAACAGAAGTTCCGCCCACTAAAGGGGCGAGGTAAACCTATAAAGCTTACTTCCTTAGCTTTATATAGAAAACATCCTCTGGGACCCCAGAGAGGGCCCCCTAAATCTGATAAAGGCGCAAAACAGCCCTAAACACAGAAAATTACTCCCCGGCCGAATCTGCTGCAACCGGCCGGAGAAAACCGGAAGTGACGTCACCTGACGTCACTTCCGCAAGATGGCGGCGCCCAGCAGAACATGCGGGGCGCCGATACCGCCGCCTCAGTCCTTGGAACGAGGTAAGGCTGAACGCTCCAGAAACTAAGGGAGTATTAGACCTCAGGCGGCATAGAAGGAGCGGAAAAAGCGCTCCCAAACGGAAAAAAAAACACTATTTCCACCACTAGGGATGGAGGAGTAGACCACCCGTCCTGTCTGGTCCGCAGGACATAAAAAAACACGAGGTCACGCCCCTCTTTATTGGGGGCAGGGAGGGCATGTATATGTTCAGTTCTTTTATTTCATTAAAACTTCCACCTGTCCTAACCAGTCCACAGGGGCAGAATACCCCATCTGTGCCACTGGTTAGGACGTAAGGGAACTCTATTTTATCTTTCACGGTCGAGCTGCTTTCACTTCCTCTATGGGTACAGCTGGTTTTTCTGTCCTCCTAGGAACTTGCACTCAAACACTTTTTTTCCTCTGTGGCCGTTTGTCTCCCTCAGTTTGTAGAGAGCAAAAACACGATGGCTGATTAACCCTTGTTTTACCAGCAGCAAATAAATGCAATACAGTCACTTGTATGGGGTTTTTACAGATGCTATAAGCTTCAGCAGTGATCTTGTTCGTGACCGCCCAAATTATTGCAACGACCGGTTCCGCAGGGGCAACACGTGAGGCTACGGTGGGCCGATGGGTGTAGTATCAGTTTTTGGTACTCACAGTTAGCAGAGCCTCTCTGGGTCGGAGTGCAGTGATGGGGAAGACAGCACTAAATCCTCCAGGGAACTCTCTATTGCAGGGAACACCAGCCAGGTGGAAGTTGGGGTGCCCTTGATGGTAAAGGGTATGCTTAGGGTGCATTGGTGGCTGGGCCCCTGTGTTCGTGATGCCAGCACCGTGGGGTGCAATTAGGAGATGATGTGGAATAAGGAGATCAAGTTTCTTAACAAACTCCCAGTACTTTATGAAGCTGATCCAAAGGTCATCAATGTATGCAAAAGTCATTTACAGCAAGGCAGCTTTTATAGTGATTTAGATTAGTTCCCAGAAGTTGCATAAGGGGCAGATTTCTATGACAATCAATCTTTTTCCCTTGTTTCTCCAGGCTGGAGGGATGGATTATCTCTGCTGTACTGTATAATCATATACTTATGTATCCTCTTTAGGATTACTATGTTCTGACAGGTGGCCTTTCTGTCTTTGGTTATGGTGGGCAGGACCTCTCCACCTAATGTAAAGGAGACTAGAGCCTAAAAAAACGACAGTTACCTTCCTTTGCCAATATTCTCACTCCCTCTCTGAGTTGCCTGGTTCTTCAGTAATCTTTCCCTTCTATGGGCTGAGGCATGGAGCTAACTTTGGAGTTGGGGTCAGCCCTGGGATGCTTGTTAGAACCTCTGCCTTCCTATGCAACTTTATTAGAACTCATATACAAGCACAATTTACATGAAACACAATCACAGTATTAAGCAGTGTGTTTCAGGACACTGCACATGTCACTGCACACACGTGGATACACTGCACATGACGGGTCTTACCTTGTGATATAAGAGGCTGGTGCTCCTCCATTACATGTCACTGCACACACGTGTATACACTGCACATGACGGGTCTTACCTTGTGATATAATAGGCTGGTGCTCCTCCATTACAAGTCACTGCACACACGTGTATACACTGCACATGACGGGTCTTACCTTGTGATATAAGAGGCCGGTGCTCCTCCATTATATGTCACTGCACACACGTGTATACACTGCACATGATGGCTCTTACCTTGTGATATAAGAGGCTGGTGCTCCTCCATTACAAGTCACTGCACACACGTGTATACACTGCACATGACGGGTCTTACCTTGTGATATAAGAGGCCGGTGCTCCTCCATTATATGTCACTGCACACACGTGTATACACTGCACATGATGGCTCTTACCTTGTGATATAAGAGGCTGGTGCTCCTCCATCACATGTCACTGCACACACGTGTATACACTGCACATGACAGGTCTTACCTTGTGATATAAGAAGCCGGTGGTCCTCCATTACATGTGACTGCACAAACATGTATACACTGCACATGACGGCTTTTACCTTGTGATATAAGAGGCTGGAGCTCCTCCATCACATGTCACTGCACACACGTGTATACACTGCACATGACGGCTCTTACCTTGTGATATAAGAGGCTGGTGCTCCTCCATTACATGTCACTGCACACACGTGTATACACTGCACATGACGGCTCTTACCCTGTGATATAAGAGGCTGGTGCTCCTCCATTACATGTCACTGCACACACGTGTATACACTGCACATGACATGTCTTACCTTGTGATATAAGAGGCTGGTGCTCCTCCATTACATGTCACTGCACACACGTGTATACACTGCACATGGCGGCTCTTACCCTGTGATATAAGAGGCTGGTGCTCCTCCATTACATGTCACTGCACACACGTGTATACACTGCACATGACGGCTCTTACCTTGTGATATAAGAGGCTGGTGCTCCTCCATCACATGTCACTGCACACACGTGTATACACTGCACATGACGGCTTTTAACTTGTGATATACGAGGCTGGAGCTCCGTACAGTATTAGAATGTATTGGCTCCAATGAGACAAAGTTATTGCTTTGCGAAGTCTCGCGAGACTTCGTGCAATAACTTCATAAATTATTTTGTACTGTAAGAAACAATTTCCCAAGTGAATTAGTTTTTTACAGTAGAAGTTTTATGCGAATCGATGAAACATCTGAAGTCGATTCGCTCCTCCCTAGTCATAGCCTCATCCAAAATTTCCATCAGGTAGTTCCTAGACTATAAAGTCTGATCTGAGTAGGGTTGTGACCCGGCCGGTGCCAGTAATTTTTTTTCTACTGCCAATAATAATTGCCGGCATTTTCCTCTCAGGTCTGTTATTAATGAGGCTTCCATTGTGGGCGCTCATTACTGCAGCCTTTACCCCCCCCCCCCCCCCTCCACACACACTTGTGTTAAGAAAAAAACTTAAAACAAACTGACCTCCTCCATTTGATGGCGCTGCGGTGAACACTCGCTGCTCGCTGGAGGACAGGAGCGGAGAGACGACATCGCTCTGGAGTGCAGGTCCTGTCCTGAGCTTCCACCCAACAGCGAGTGTTCATTACTGTTACTGGGGGAACTAATTCTGGAGGGGGCTAATGGAGGCATTACTATTAGGGTTGAGCGAACCCAAACTGTAAAGTTCGGGCTCGTACCGAACTTTAGGATTTTTGGACCCCGGACCCGAACATTTCAGTAAAAGTTTGGGTTTGGTGTTCGGCGATTTATTGCCGCTTTTTGGCATGGCTGTGATTGGCCAGTGCAGCATGTGACCCTGCCTCTATATAAGCTGGAGTCACGTAGCGCCGCCCGTCACTCTGCTCTGATCAGTGTAGGGAGAGGATGCTGCTGCTGTGAGGGAGAGAATAGGACAGAATCTGATATCAGAACTCCAATTGAACTCAGCGATCTACATAGATTTAGTTGTGTGGGTAACATAGTACATAAGGCCGAAAAAAGACATTTGTCCATCCAGTTCGGCCTGTTATCCCGCAAGTTGATCCAGAGGAAGACCCCTCTCTAGTAGCTATAGCCTGTAATATTATTAAGCTCCAGAAATACATCCAGGCCCCTCTTGAATTCCTTTATTGTACTCACCATCACTACCTCCTCAGGCAGAGAGCTCCATAGTCTCACTGCTCTTACCGTAAAGAATCCTCTTCTATGTTTGTGTACAAACCTTCTTTCCTCCAGACGCAGAGGATGTCCCCTCGTCACAGTCCTGGGGATAAACAGATGATGGGATAGATCTCTGTACTGACCCCTGATATATTTATACATATTAATTAGATCTCCCCTCAGTCGTCTTTTTTCTAAAGTGAATAACCCTAATTTTGATAATCTTTCAGGGTACTGTAGTTGCCCCATTCCAGTTATTACTTTAGATGCCCTCCTCTGGACCTTCTCCAGCTCTGCTATGTCTGCCTTGTTCACTGGAGCCCAGAACTGTACACAGTACTCCATGTGTGGTCTGACTAGCGATTTGTAAAGTGGTAGGACTATGTTCTCATCACCGGCATCTATGCCCCTTCTGATGCAACCCATTATCTTATTGGCCTTGGCAGCAGCTGCCTGACACTTGTTTTTGCAGCTTAGTTTGCTGTTTATTAAAACTCCTAGATCCTTTTCCATGTCAGTGTTACCGAGTGTTTTACCATTTAGTATGTACGGGTGACTTGCATTATTCCTTCCCATGTGCATAACCTTACATTTATCAGTGTTAAACCCCATCTGCCACTTATCTGCCCAAGCCTCCAGTGCAGTGCACAATCTTTTTACCCTGCCCTGAGCCCAGTGAAAATAACTTTTATCCGTCTGCTAGTTAGGTGGGCAGCGGCGGCGGCCATTTTATGCAAGCTCAGTGCACCAGCACTGAATATGAGCATTTGTGACAGTCAAAGCTTCAAATACTGCAATAATAATCTGGTTTTAAAAAAAACACCCTTTTTTGGCAATACCCTACATCTGGTGCCTTTGCAGGATTTGGCCCCATGCACACGACTGTTGTCCGGGTCCGCATCCGAGCCGCAGTTTTTTCACTTCAATTGTGCCACAAAAGATGTGGACAGCACTCCGTGTCCTGTCTGCATCTGTTGCTCCGTTCCGTGGCCCCGCAAAATAATATAGAACAAGTCCTATTCTTGTCCGTTTTGCGGACAAGAATAGGCATTTCTACAATGGCGGAAGCCGCCTGTGTGCCTTCCGCAATTTGTGGAACAGAACAGGCGGCTTCCGTTTTTTGCGGACTGCAAAAAACAGAACAGTCGGGTGCATGAGGCCTTAGTCAGTGTGCAATTTAAGCTAGAAATACAGCTTTAATTTTCTGGGTTTTTAAAAACACCCTTTTTTGGGTGCAAAATACACAATTTTACAGCCCTTGCTGCATCTGCACGTGTGAAATTCAAGCGTTATATACTGCTGTCATATTCAGTTAGTAAAAAAACACCCTTTTTGGACCAAAAAATAAATTTTGCAGTCTTTGCTGCATATGTCATTGTGAGATACACCCTGTACATACTGTGGTTCTATTCTGCTATTAATAAAACACCCATTTTGGGCAAAAATCTTTAATTGCGGCCTAGTCTACATCTGTACGTGTGAGATACACCCTTTACATACTGTGGTTCTATTCTGCTATTAATAAAAACATTCTTTTTTGGCAAAATACTAAATTTAACAGCCCTTGCTGCATCTGTACATGTGAAATTCAAGGGTTATATACTGCTGTCATATTCTGTAATTAAAAATCGTTAATTTCTAACGATAATTTGTTTTCCCTTAGTCCTAACAGCAGCACAGATGGGGTTAACTGCCCCTGTGGACTGGTAGGACCGGCGGAATTTTAATGAGCCCAAGAACCAATAAACGATCTTCAGCTCCCTGAAAGGGAGGAGATCACCCCCCAGCCCACCGTGTTTTTAACAAGTATGATGTATTTAGGGAGGGATATTTGTGTGCTGCTGTTAGGACTAAGGGAAAACAAATTATTGTTTGAAATTAACAATTCTCTTACGTCCTACCAGCAGCACAGATGGGGAGATAGCAAGATAAAACCCCTAGGGAGGGTCCTCATGCCTGGCAGAACTAAGAACTGTCTGCCCAAAAGCCGAAAACTCTGCCATCCTAGCATCTATCCTATAATGGGAGATGAAGGTTGACTCAGAGCTCCAGGAGGCCGCCTTACAGATCAACTCTAAGGGGAGAAGGCTTCTTTCCGCAACCGAGGTGGAGACCGCCCTAGTAGAATGGGCTCTCACAAACTCGGGAGGATCTAAGGTTTGGGAGACAAAGGCTTCCCTAATGGCCTCCTTGATCCAGCGACTAATGGTGGCTTTAGACGCTTTACGGCCTTTAGACTTACCGGCAAACAGGATAAGGAGATTCTCATCTATCCTGAACTCTCTGGATCTATCCACATAGATCTGGAGGCATCTAGAAATATCCAGCGGATCTCTAGCTGGAGTATCAGAGGAGGAGGCTGTAAACAAAACTGGTAAAGAGATTACCTGGTTGATGTTCTGAAAGGTAGGCACCTTAGGTCTGAAGTATGGTAAAAACTTCAGGAGCACTCTGTCCTGTAAGAAAATAATGTATGGATGAATTGCAGAGAAAGCCTGCAATTCAGAGACTCTTTTGGCTGAGGCTATAGCCAGAAGAAAGGCCAACTTTAAAGGGGTTGTCCGGGTTCAGAGCTGAACCCGGACATACCCTTATTATCACCCTGGCAGCCCTCCTGAGCCTGGCATCGGAGCATCTCATGTTCCGATGCGCTCCAGTGCCCTGCGCTAGATCGCGCAGGGCACAGGCTCTTGTGTTTTCAATAACACACTGCCGGGCGGTAACTTCCGCCCAGCAGTGTGTTCGGTGACGTCACCGGCTCTGAGGGGCGGGCTTTAGTTCTGCCCTAGCCGTTTTACTGGCTAGGGCAGAGCCAAATCCCGCCCATCAGTGCCGGTGACGTCACCGGGCTGCCTGTCAGCCCCATAGAGAGCCCGGTATGTCACCGGAACTCAGAAAAATGCCTTTGCCCTGCGCGATTTAGCGCAGGGCAAAGGAGAGCATCGGAGCATGAACTGCTCCGATGCTCATGTCAGGGGGGCTGCCGGGGTGAAAATGGAGGGATGTCCAGGTTCAGCTCTGAACCTGGACAACCCCTTTAAAGTTAAATATTTGAAATCTACCTCCTCCAAAGGCTCGAAGGGGGAAGATGCTAGCCCCCTGAGCACTACTGAAAGATCCCACTGGGGAATGGGTTTCAGTATAGTAGGCTTTAGTCTCTCCGCTCCCTTCAGGAAGCGTTTGATGAGTGGGTCCCGGGAATATGGCCTGTTGAGACAGGCCAAGATGGCACAAATTTGTAACTTCAAGGTAGCTGGAGATAGGCCTCTATCTAGTCCATCTTGAAGGAATTGTAGTATCGCAGGAAGGGGCGGATCTGCAGACGCCACTTGTTTGGAATCACACCATGCCACGAAGATTCTCATGATCCTAGAGTAGGCCTTCTTTGTAGACTCTGCTCGGGAATGCGACAAAGTTCTCAGGACCGACTCGGAAAGCCCTTCTATGTTGGGAAGGGACTGATCAACCTCCAGGCTGTCAGGTTGAACCTGTGCAGATCTGGGCAGAGGTGAGTGTCCCACGACACCAGGGTCTGCTCTGGGGGGAGTCTCCAATATTGTCCCCGACTCATCTGAATGAGCTGGGTAAACCAGGATCTTCTGGGCCAAAACGGTATGATGGCTATTACCGAGGCCTGATCCTGACGGATTTTCATCAATACCCTCGGTATCATGGAAAACGGAGGGAAGATGTAAGCCAGCCTGAACCTCCACGGTATCGACAGAGCATCTATCGCCAGGGGGTTGTCTTCCCTGTACAGGGAACAGAACCTCAGCACCTTGGCGTTGAACCTGGTTGCCATGAGGTCCACCTCTGGCATACCCCAACTGTGAACTAGCTGCCTGAAGACCTCCGGATGCAGAGACCACTCCATGGTCGGTAATCCTCGACTTAAGCGGTCCGCTATCATATTGAGGGAACCTCGATTATAACCGGCAGATAAATGGGAAAGGTTCAACTCTGCCCATCGAAGGATCACCCCGATCTCTGATAGAAGGGGTAATGACCTTGTGCCTCCCTGCTTGTTTATATAAAGAACCGCAGTCATATTGTCTGACTGGACTTTCACCGCTTTGCCCCGAATCTGAGGGGCGAAGTGAAGGAGGGCTAGCCGGATAGCTCGCATCTCGCGAAGATTGGAGGAAAGATGCCGCTCCAGGGGGGACTAAGATCCCTGCACTGGGGATCCGTCCAGGTGAGCGCCCCAGCCTACAAGGGACGCGTCTGTAGTCAAGACTTCCCTGCTGGCAGTCGAAACCACCATCTGAGGGAATTCCGGGTTTGACCGGACAGGGAGCACAGGGAATCTATCCCCGCAGGGCTGCCGTTCCATAAGTGTAAGACCTCCGACTGAAGAGGACGGAGGTGCCATAGCGCCCAAGGGACTGCGTCCGCAGCCGCTGACATGAGCCCCAGCATCTTCATGAGAGTCCGGATAGAGACTCGACGAGGGACATAAAGGACCCTTGCCAGGTCCTGAATCCGCGCTTTCCTTTCTTGAGTCAACCGGAGGGACATCTCCACAGAGTCGACCACGAATCCTAAATAATGGATTGAAGACGATGGGCTCACATTCGACTTCTGCCAGTTGATAATCCAGCCTAGGCGGAGAAGAAAGGAGATTGCGACCTGAAGATGGTGGGTAAGGATCAGAACTGAAGAGGCTATGAAAAGCCAATCGTCCAGATAAGGAATAATAGTCAGACCTAGAAGTCTCAATGCTGCCACCACCGACACCACCACCTTGGTGAAGATAAGGGGGGCAGAAGAGATTCCGAAGGGGAGCGCGGTGAACTGAAAGTGCCTGCGAACCCCTGAAATCTGGACCGCGATCCTGAGAAATTTCCGGACAGCGGAATGGATCGGAATATGAAGATATGCATCTTTGAGGTCCAGAGTAGCCATGGCATCCCCAAGGTTGAGGATATGGGCGACTGACCTTATGGTTTCCATGCGAAACCTTGTTTTCCTTATAAATCGATTGAGAAATCTCAAGTCGATGATAATCCGGAGGTCTCCCGTCTTCTTGGGAACCAGGAACACTGGTGAGTAAATGCCTAGGCCTCTCTCCCCTGCCGGCACCTCCTCTAGGGCTCCCTTGGAGATATAGTCCTGGATGTAAGATTCCAGGACCACTTGTTTGGCCGGCCCGAAGTTTCGTGTGGAGACGAATCTCTCTGGGGGGAGAGAGAGAAAGTCTACCCGGTACCCGACGGAGACTAAGTCCATAACCCAAGGGTCTGCGATCAACTGACTCCAAGAGTCTTTGAAATGGGAGAGACGGCCCCCCACGGGAGTTTGGGGGAGGGGTACGGGAAAGTCTAGAGGAGACACTGCAGGGACAGCAGGGCTTATCCAAGAGCCTCGAAGAGGCCCATAGTCAGGAGGGTTTTGCCTCCTTGGTGGGTTTACGGGAGCGCCTCGAATATTTACGAGATGGTCCCCCCCAATCTCTGCGCCTAGACTGCTGCCCCGGACGTCCTTCGCGCTTCTTTTCTTGTCTGGAGCGTCCCCGAAAGGGCTGCTGGGGGAGGCTCTTCCCCTTTTTGTCGGAGAGCCCCTCCATTATCTTGTCCAATTCGGACCCGAACAGCCTGTCTGGTTCAAAGGGGAGCCCACAAAGGTTGAACTTGGACGCGTTGTCCGCGATCCAAGGTTTCAGCCAAAGTGGTCTGCGGGCAGCCGAAACTAAGGCCATAGTTTTGGCGGCCAGCTTCAGCTGCATCTGGGTGGAGTCAACTAGGAAGTCCATAGCCAGGTTGGCTTATTTGAAGGCTGCCAGGATATCATCCCTGGATACGCTCTGGTCCACGTCTGTCTGGATCTGGTTGAGCCTAGAGCGTAAATAGATGGCTACTTCAGTGGCCGCAATTGAAGTTGATGCGGAGGCAGCGGCCGCCGTATAACTCTTTCTAAGGGTGCACTCTGCCCTCCGATCTAGAGGGTCCTGCAGACTAGACCCATCGTCTGCGGGGACTAGAGTGCGCCGGGACAACTTGGCTATAGCCATGTCCACCTTGGGAACGGAACCCCACGATTCCACCAAGGGTTTAGCCATCGGGTACATGAGTTTAAACTTTCTGGTGAGAACTGGACCTTTCTCAGGCTTTCGCCATTCTGTGCGCATCACAGAGAGAAGGGTCTCATCCGCTCTGAAGACACGCTGTGTCCGTACGGCGGGATCGGAGGACTCCCCAATGTCAACATCCTGGTCCCCCGACCTGATGGACTTAAGTAACTTCTGCGTCTTTTCTGGAGGGAAAAAGCAAGAAGTAATATCTTCTTCTTCAGAAGAAGACCCCACCGAACAGGGGTTAGGTCTTTCGACTGGTGCGACTGGAGCGACCACATCCATGGGAGTCTGAGAGGGTCCTGGTAACCTCTCATTAAGTAAACGCACCACTCCCTTAATGGAATCATCCACGTATGTCTTCGTCCACTGAAACATTTCCTGCATCGTGGGTTCCGTGGGTGCCTTGCGACAACTCTCACACCTAGAGTAGGGACAGCCGTCGTCTAAGGGCGTGTTGCAATCAAAACACGCCAAATGCTTCCTCTTGGCCCCAGCCTTTCGCTGATCCGGATCCCTGGGGGAAGCCATAGTCTGTAATTGGAAAGAAAAGACAGGTCATAACACCTACAAAAATTGGAGGTGGAGAAACAAGACCTTAAGGGGGCCCACCAGCACTAGAAGAAAAAATAGAGCTGCAGAAGAGGAACACACAAACCCACGTCAAGCAATACTACCAAGGATATCACAAGGCACAGGGAACTCTGGAGCTAGCTTGTCAAAGCGATGCAACCAGAGCACTGAATGACAGGCTCTGGGCGCTTAAATGGAGAAAGCCCCGCCCCCTGGGCGGGTCCCAGATCGTAAATAGCCCAGAGATATAAGAGAGCCCATACTGGCTCAACGTGCTGTAGGTAGCTCCCCTGGTTCATCCTGGATCCCAGGATGTATATAGGGGAGCAATTTTAATCAAGGAGGTGAGGATAGAACCTCAGGTCGCGCTGCGAAGAAACCGGAAGTGACGTAGCGCACCAAGTGCGCGTCACTTCCGGAAGATGTCGGCACCCATAGCGCCGCACGCATGTGGCGATGGGAAGGAACGGGACCAGAAAAGACTGAAAGGAGAGGGGAGGGGGACACCCCGCTCCCCGACGGTCCCCAGGTACAAAAAAATCGCCGCAATCAGCCTAAAATAAAGGCAAAAGAGAGCCAAAAAACGGGGCGATCCTTTACAGAAAGAAAGGAGCCCTTAACACTCTCAGCTCCCTGAAAGGGAGCGATACGCCAGTCCAACCTGTCCAGAGGACAGAAAAAAACACGGTGGGCTGGGGGGGTGATCTCCTCCCTTTCAGGGAGCTGAAGATCGTTTATTGGTTCTTGGGCTCATTAAAAAAATATTTTGCAGCCTTTGCTGCATATGTCATTGTGAGATACACACTTTACATACTGTGGTTCTATTCTGCTTTTAATAAAACACCCATTTAGGGCAATATCCTAAATTTGAGAAACATGAAGAGAGCGTCAAATAAGGGACGTGGCCCCGGTCGTGGTGCTGCTGGTGGAGCTCCTGTTGCAGGGAGAGGACGTGGTCGATAGATGACAGCTTAATACATTTCACTAATTTTTCTGTTACATTCTTGGGTGACATTTTACAATTTTTGCCGTGAATAAACCCCTGCTCTGCATAGGTGACAGGGACTTAAAATTCTAAAATTCGTATTTAATTGGCCCTTTCCTTCGATTCTTCTGCTTTAATAACTTCTCCCACATTTCCGCTCGATCAAAATTACATTTCATCCATTGACCTCCCTTGGATGAGGTCTCTCTTTCTCACGCTCCCTCTCCGGCCTGGAACCCTGGTTCTCCGCCACCCGTGATCACCATGGTAGGCTCAGAAAAGAACATCGAAAGTTGATAGAGCAGATATCCAATTGGATGGTGAACATCATGGGGACGTGCGACATGGAGGGGCAGTATGTGTGCACACGCCTACACGAACTGACTGACAGGGGTCAGCCCCTGCAACTTCTGGGTCTCCAACGTGGGCACATGGCCTGAGCTTGCCCTTTACCCCTGGGAGGTGCTGGCCTGCCCTGCATCCAGTGTATTGTCTGAGCGTGTGTTTAGCACGACTGGAGGGGGTCATCACAGGTTATATTTCCCAATGTTCTGGGGTCTACCCTAATAAAAAAATATATAAAATGTAAAACCAAAAAGCAGTGTAGGCTACCTCCTCCTCCTCCACTGCCTCTTCCACCGCCTCCTCAACCTCCTACTCCATATGGACCTCGTCCTCCTAGATCAAGATTATTAGTCTTTATTTTTATGTATTTTATGTTATTTGAAGTTATTTCCCTATCCACATTTGTTTGCAGAGCACTTGCACGAACTCGAACTTTTTTGTGAAGTTCGTCCGAACCCCAACATCCAGGTGTCCGCTCAACTCTACTATTACTGGGGGCACTAATGGGGGATTATTAATTCTGAGGGGCAGTAATGGAGGCATTAATGGGAGCACTATTAATACTGGGAGCGATATTATGACCCTGTGTGAAGACGCGCCTCCACTTCCATACCGCCCCCCCCCCCCCGCTGTGGCTTAACGTGGCCGGTATTTTTTTGTTGGGAAAGGTGGCAACCCTATCTGGGTCCTGCATCTACACCGAGAACGGAGCAGGGAGAGTGGTGCTAGCGCTGGCTCAGGTATTTCCGTCGGCCCCATAGAAATGGATGGGAGCAGTGTGTTCCCATTCACTACTATAGGGAGAGCACTTGGTGGTGGCCAGACCCTAGGAAACCCGGGGTCCTCCAGCCTCCACTCTCCGTTCTCTGTGTAGGTTCGGGTCTCAGAGGTGGGACCTGCACCTATCAGACAATGGGGGCATAGCCTAGCGATATACCCCATTGTCTGTGATGGGAAAACCCCTTTAAGGGTAAGCTACTGCGCAAAACCCTGGAACTGTGACTCAGTAACAACCAAACAAGAAATATATCATCAATGTACCATAAACATAAAAAGGACCTGGAGTTAAGTCACCGTCATGTGATCAGTGCAGGGGGCGGGGCTCAGGAGAGGAGGTGGTGAAGGACCTGGGGTGATGTCACTGTCATGTGATCGGTGCAGGGGGCGGGGCTCAGTGGGTAAGGAACTGATCACATGTAGGTGTCTTCATCCCAGGTCTTACAACACCTCCTACTCCAGGGGTCAGCAGCCTTCAGCACGCCAGCTGTTGTGAAACTACAATTCCCAGCATGCTCCATTCATTCCTATGAAATTTCTTAGAAGAGCAGAGCAAGTATGCATGCTGGGAGTTGTAGTTTTACAACAGCTGCAGTGTCTGAGGTTTCCTACCCCTGTCCTACACTCTCTACTACTGAGCCCCGCCCCCTGCACTGATCACATGACGGTGAGGTCACCATAGGTCCTTCAACACTTCTATTTCTCTCCACTGCTGAGCCCCGCCCCCTTCACGGATCACATGTTGGTGACATCACCCCAGGTACTTAACCCCCTCCTCTCCTGAGCTCCGCCCCCTGCAATGATCACATGACTGTGACGTCACCCAGGTCCTTCAGCTCTGGCAGTGCAGCAGACACTGGGCAGGTCCTGGTCGGTAGTCAGGGCTCTTGTTCTCTCTGGTATCAGCCATTCCTCCAGCCTGCAGGTAAGATGAGCTGTGAGGAGACAGTGTGGTGGAGAGCTCAGACATGTCACCTCTGGAGATTCTCCTCCATTACACACAAGGAATCCTTCTCCGCTCCTCAGCTTAGTATGATGGGGGGAGTAGTGAGGATAGTGGGGGTTGTCATCCTTCACTGGCCCCTGACTGTCCTGGTGAGGGGCCCCTGCCTCCAGGAGGAGAATGAATGGAGGGGGGCCCGGCCTGAGCTCAGCTCTCTCCAGTCTCTTCTCTAGGAGTTCTGGACACAGCTGAGCACAGCCCAGAGGTGGGACCTGCATCTATCAGACATTTATCTCCTGTGGAGCCACCAGAAATCTCCATGTTGGGGCCCCTGGAATCCATGTGCTGGGGGCCCTGAGAAGCGGGGCCCCTCCAGGCTCAGGAAGTGCGGTTCTGGAGGTGACATCTGGTCTTGTCCCCTGGATGATTTCCTCTCCTCTTCTCATAAAGGTGCCTGCAGTACTAGAAGCCTCCAGCTCCTCCAGTTCTCTCCTCTTCTCCTGAATGACCACCAAGGATGGACAGGAAGGAGATCAGCAGAAGAATATTAGACCTCACCTTGGAGATCATCTCCCTGCTGAGCGGAGAGGTAAACTTTTCTAGATTTCTCTCCTCTTTATTGTATTCTGTAACAAGTCAGACATCGGGAAGGAGAATCCATCATAGGAAGTGATAGGAAGAGTCCAGGGTCCTGGAGAACGGCCTCCAGACCTTCCAAATGACTGAGAACCTGAAGATCAGCCCCCAGTATGGTGAGTGATGTATCATGTGACCAGTGACCAATAGGCATGTTGTAGGAGCCATGAGAAGGTAAGTAGGCACGTTGTACCAGGAGGAGAGGGCCGGAGGAGAGCACATGGCCCCTGAAGGGTTTATTCCCTAAGTGTCTCTCTCCATCCACAGGAGTACACAATAGTGAAGAAGACATCGGGGGACTGTGTGACTCCCATCATCCATCTCCAGGAGTCAGGAGGGCGGAGCAGGACCCCTCACCCCATCACAGAGCCTCCCCCTCACCCCCTGATACATGAGCAGAAGATCCTAGAACTCACCCACAAGATGATGGAGCTGCTGACTGGAGAGGTGACACTGCTGGGAATGCAGGGACATTCTCCAGTAACAGCACTGGAGGGGTCTGGGTGATGACGGTGTCATTGTGTTGTCAGGTTCCTATAAGGTGTCAAGACGTCACTGTCTATTTCTCCATGGAGGAGTGGGAGTATATAGAAGGACACAAGGACCTGTACAAGGAGGCCATGATGGAGGAGCACCAGCCTCTTATATCACAGGGTAAGACCCATCATGTGCAGTGTGTACACGTGTGTGCAGTGACATGTAATGGAGGAGCACCAGCCTCTTATATCACAGGGTAAGAGTCGTCATGTGCAGTGTATACACGTGTGTGCAGTGACATGTAATGGAGGAGCACCAGCCTCTTATATCACAAGGTAAGAGCCGTCATGTGCAGTGTATACACGTGTGTGCAGTGACATGTAATGGAGGAGCACCGGCCTCTTATATCACAGGGTAAGAGCCGTCATGTGCAGTGTATACACGTGTGTACAGTGACCTGTAATGGAGGAGCACCAGCCTCTTATATCACAAGGTAAGAGCCGTCATGTGCAGTGTATACACGTGTGTGCAGTGACATGTAATGGAGGAGCACCAGCCTCTTATATCACAAGGTAAGAGCCGTCATGTGCAGTGTATACACGTGTGTGCAGTGACATGTGATGGAGGAGCACCAGCCTCTTATATCACAAGGTAAGACCCGTCATGTGCAGTGTATACACGTGTGTGCAGTGACATGATGGAGGAGCACCAGCCTCTTATATCACAAGGTAAGACCCGTCATGTGCAGTGTATACACGTGTGTGCAGTGACATGTAGTGGAGGAGCACCAGCCTCTTATATCACAGGGTAAGAGCCGTCATGTGCAGTGTATACACGTGTGTGCAGTGACATGTGATGGAGGAGCACCAGCCTCTTATATCACAAGGTAAGAGCCGTCATGTGCAGTGTATACACGTGTGTGCAGTGACATGTAATGGAGGAGCACCAGCCTCTTATATCACAAGGTAAGAGCCGTCATGTGCAGTGTGTACACGTGTGTGCAGTGACATGTAATGGAGGAGCACCAGCCTCTTATATCACAGGGTAAGAGCCGCCATGTGCAGTGTGTACACGTGTGTGCAGTGACATGTACAGACGTGGTGTGAACAAGGCCTTACACTGACTATCTCTGCCCTCCCCCACAATAGATGGCTGCTCTATAATACACAGCATCTGCAGTACTTGGAGAAGACAGAGGTGTCAGTGCTACAGTCCTATAGTAACACGTGGTGCACAGAACCCCGGTGCCATGTGTTACTATGGTAACAGCCCCCAGCTATTCAGCAGTGACCTGCAGGGGGCAGTCCAGTGGCTTCTATAAGGAGCGGCCAGGTCCTGTCTACATGAGTGTGGAGAAGCTCGGGTTCTGCTCGGTCTCAGAACGTATTATCACTGCGCTGTAGCTCCATGCTGGTGTCAGTCCAGTGACCTGGCGCTAAGATCGGAGACCTGGGGGCCATTGTCAGGTGGTGAGATGTCAGGATTCGGCGTCTCCATACTATGGAGCACATTAGCTGAGAGGACGGTTTATGTTTCCTATAGTGACCACAACACAACAGCTCGCAGAACGTCTGAGGAGATCCGACTATTGGTGGCAGTTTATATGATGTTATGTTTATACTCATAGGCCTGGTTATATCTGATCACTGATGAGAGTGATCACCATGTCTCACCTTGATGTCCATGACCACAACATGGACTGTCTCCATACTGGCCAGGAAAGAGGAACCTCCGGGATCTGAATTATGGAGCTGCAAGTCTTCTGTACATTTGAAGGGGTTTTCTGACATTTTTATACTGATGACCTATCCTCACTATAGGTCATCTGTCTGATCAGCGGGGGTCAGACCCCGGGGACCCTCACCGATCAGCTATTTGAGGAGGCAGCGACGCTCCTATCACCACCGCAGCCTCCGCAGAGCTCACCCAGCGCAGCGCTGCACATTGTATAGTGGTTGTGCTTGGTATCACAGCTCAGCCTCATTCACTTCAATAGGACGGAGCTCCTAGGCCATGTGACCGATGAACATGTCCAGTGGCTTAGGTTACTCTACAAGGGTCCCGGGTGTCAGATCCTCGCTGATCAGATACTGATGACCCATCCAGAAGATACTGCAACATGTCTGAGGTGGTGAGATGTAACTCAGCTGCAGTTTTGTATTTCTCTTATGGTGCTCCCTCTCCGGCTTGTCTCAGACCTGCAGTCGCTCAGTGGCGCCTCCTGTGTTTCCCCTGCACCAACATCTCTGCGGCCCAAATCATTTAACAGCATGTGCACAGAAAACTGGTGCATGTTAGACCAGAAGTCATCTCCAGGTCCTGAGCAGCCCTAGATTTCTTTCTCAGCCACAAAGAACTCCTGAAGATGCTCCAGAATCATTACCTCTTCATAATCCGGGAGCATTGTACTCCAGCGGGTTCACTAGTTACACTGGATTAAGAAGCGCCAGTCTTAATACATTCCCCCCAAATGGTGCGACTCCTTCCCCTGCACAACCGCCATCAGTGCCCCTCACAGTAAAGAAACATTATGGCGAACAGGACACAAAAGGTCTAATAGACAGAATGGAGGTCAATGGGTAAAAGGAATCCCATAGTAACTGCCTCAGATACAAGTCGGTCAGGATGGGAGCTACCGGCATCTTTCCCTCTTCAGGGGAGGTAGAATATGGGTCAGGAGGAGGATTCTCACCATGGGAGAAGTTTAGAGCGATTCTCCTCACGTTCCTTCAGTGACCATAGCCCATGTCTTCAGACAAGGGGAGAGCAGTATCTCTGATCATTGCATTTTCCATGGATCGGACATTTTTCAGCACATCCCACAGATGACGATCAACTTGAGATCTGGGCATCTGGAGACGGGTCATGACCTTCATCTCTTTGTGATGTTCCTCAGTCCTGGACAGTTTTTGCAGTGTATCCTGACATTATCCTGCTGAAAGAGGGCAACGCTATTAGGGGGCACTACTGCCATGAAGGGTGGTACTTGGTGGTACATGTCACATCCACATGATGCCAGGAGACAAGGTTTTTTAGAAGAACATTGCCCAGAGCATCGTATTGCCCTCACCAGCTTGTCTTCTTCCCATAGTGCTATCTGTTTCCCAGGTACGTGGCTCGCACATGCACTTCGCCATCCACATGATGTAATGTGATTCTTCAGATCATGTTTATTCTACCATTGCTCCTTTTCAGATGCTCAGGGGCCCATTGTGGGCATCTCGGCACAGGTGGTGAGGAGCATAATATTATTTACTCTTGATCACTAAACCTAGAAGTGAAGGAGCTGAGAGAAGAGTCTGATCTATAGACAGATCTACAGGAGGCCATGTGTTCAGTCACTGTGTGCTTGTGTCTCCACAGATGGATCCAGGAGGAGAAATCCACCAGAGAGATGTCCCCGTCCTCTGTATTCCCAGGACTGTCCAGAGGAGAAGGTCCCAGAGAATCCTCAGGTAGATGGAGCTGAGCCCTATACACATCTATATAGGGGGGTCCTGCAGTCATAGAGGGGTCATAGATTGTGGGGGTCTCTCATGTGGATCTGTTAGATTTCCCACCTGTCTGCTGTATTGTACTGAATTGTTACAGGTGACAAATCAGGGGGAAGATCTGACTGATATTAAAGTGGAGGATGAAGAAGAGAGGATGATGGGCGATCCCCCGTGTAAGAGTGAGGTGGAGGAGGACATTCCAGGAGATGTCACCACAGGTATGGAATCATGAATGGAGAAAGTGATTCTGATAAAGTCTTCCCCTTATCCAGCTGACATCTGCCGACCATGTGACTTCCCCTCTGTGTTGCCCCGCCCCCTTAGACAGAATGTGACACTTATTTCTTTAGACACGCCAAAGAAAACAGCAAAAAATAGAAACAAAATGAGACAATTGCAGGGATTTTTATGTTGTTATAAAAAATAAAAGCAAAACAATAAATTACAAGTAAGGCCTCGTTCACATCAGCGTTCAGCCTTTCCGTTCTCCTGCTCCGTTATAGGAGCAGGAGAACGGAAAGGACGGATTGGGCACATAACTGAGACGAGCGGAGCCTACGAACCCCATAGACTATAATGGGGTCCGTTAGGTTTACGCTCAGAAAAAGTCCTGCACGCTGGTGTGAACTCAGCCTTAATGGTTCCATTGAAATGTACAACTCATGTCACAAAACACAAGTCCTCGTACGGCCACAGACACAAATATAAAAGTTTGATGTCTTGGAATATAACAATGAGAATTCAAAAAAATGGACATTAAATGACAACCAGCCTAGTCATTAAGTGGTTAGAGCTGTTTGTTTGTTGTGTTTGTTCCTTCCTTCTGGTGCACTCCTGTCCTCAGCTCCATGATTATCAGGAAGCTCCGATGTCACATGTGATTATTGTACAGACACAGACGTCTCAGTGATGGTCACCTGCACTCACAGGACACGTCATTAGCTCCACCGTCTTAATTCTTGATAGGACCCTCGTTCCCCTTAGAACATCCTGAATTCTTAGTGTAATGGACCCAACAAGGTGCTGGAGACCTTTATTACAGGTTCTGATTGATGACCTCACTCTGTCTATTCCACTGCATCCTGAAGAGGTCTATAAACCTGAGGTCTGGGGACTGTGCGGCCATTAGGCTATACAGACCGCATTGTCGTGTCCATACACTTAGGCCCCTTTCACACGGGCGAGTTTTCCGCGTGGATGCGATGCATGAGTTGAACGCATTGCACCCGCACTGAATCCCGACTCATTAATTTCTATGGGGCTGTTCACATCACTTGTGCGTTGCGTGAAAATCGCAGCAAGCTCTATTTTGTGCGTTTTTCACGTAACGCAGGCCCCATAGAAATGAATGGGGTTGCGTAAAAATCGCAAGCATCCGCAAGCAAGTGCAGATGCGGTGCGATTTTCACGCACGGTTGCTAGGAGACGATCGGGATGGAGACCCGGGAAAATAATAGCAGGGAAAATAATAGCATTCTGAATACAGAATGCATAGTACAATAGCGCTGGAGGGGTTAAAAAAAAAATTAAACTCACCTTAGTCCACTTGATCGCGCAGCCCGGCTTTTCTTCTGTCTCAGTCTTTGCTGATTGCAGTAACAGGACCTGTGGTGTCATCACATGGTCCGTCACATGATCTTTTACCATGGTGATGGACCATGTGATGACCGGAGTGACGTCACCACAGGTCCTGTTACTGCAATCAGCAAAGAAGGAGACAGAAGAGATGCCGGCTGCGCGATCAAGTGGACTAAGGTGAGTTTAATTATTTTTTTTAACCCCTCCAGCACTATTATACTATGCATTCTGTATTCAGAATGCTATTATTTTCCCTTATAACCATGTTATAAGGGAAAATAATACAATCTACAGAACACCGATCCCAAGCCCGAAGTTTTGTGAAGAAGTTCGGGTTTGGGTACCAAACATGCACGATTTTTCTCATGCGTGTGCAAAACGCATTACAGTCTAAACCCTTTGAGGTCATAGCGATTTCCCATTTTCGTTTCTCACTCTGTGTCTTCCCAGCGTCCATCTGTTCCTTAAAGGGGTTGTCTTACTTCAGCAAATAGCCTTTACTATGTAGAGGAAGTTAATACAAACCACTTACTAATGTATTGTAATTATTCATATTGCTTCCTTTGCTGGCTGGATTCATTTTTCCATCACATTATGCACTGCTCGTTTCCATGGTTACAACCACCCTGCAATTCATCAGGGGCGGTCATGCTTGCACACTATAGGAAAAAGCGCCGGCCTCTCTGGTGGTTCGTACCGTGCTAGTGCTTTTCCCTATAGTTTGCATGCACGACCACCGATGCTGGATTAGAGGGTGGTCATAACCATGGAAACGAGCAGTGTATAATGTGATGGAAAAATGAATCTAGCCAGCAAAGGAAGCAATATGGACAATCAGAATACATTAGTAAGTGGCTTTTATTAACTTCCTCTACATAATAAATGCTATTTGCTGAAGTGAGACACCCCCTATAAGTGCCGTGCTCCTCTCAGTGTACCTCCGCCCCCGCTGTCTCACACAAGCTTAGTCCAGGCTGCAGTAAAATAACAGGAGCTGTAATTACACACTGAACCTGCTGCTGGAGGAAGGAGGATCTCACTGCAGGACCTGGGAGACTGCATCTACTGAGCATTAATGATGCTGACCTAATTATTATCCAAGTCACGCCTCAAGACCTGTTTAAAAGGTCGGACCCTGACTTATAGGATAGCTACCTGACATCTGGTGGCATTAGAGGCAGAGCTGGTTTATACCATATACAGTCAGGTCCATAAATATTGGGACATCGACACAATTCTAACATTTTTGGCTCTATACACCACCACAATGGATTTGAAATGAAACAAACAAGATGTGCTTTACCTGCAGACCGTCAGCTGTAATCTGAGGGGATTTACATCCAAATCAGGTGAACGGTGTAGGAATTACAGCAGTTTGCATCTGTGCCTCCCACTTGTTAATGGACCAAAAGTAATGGGACAGAATAATAATCATAAATCAAACTTTCACTTTTTACTACTTGGTTGCAAATCCTTTGCAGTCAATTATAACCTGAAGTCTGGAACGCATAGACATCACCAGACGCTGGTTTCATCCCTGGTGATGCTCTGCCAGGCCTCTACTGCCACTGTCTCCAGTTCCTGTTTGTTCTTGGGGCATTTTCCCTTCAGTTTTGTCTTCAGCAAGTGAAATGCTCAATCGGATTCAGGTCAGGTGATTGACTTGGCCATTGCAGAACATTCCACTTCTTTCCCTTAAACTCTTTGGTTGCTTTTGCAGTATGCTTTGGGTCATTGTCCATCTGCACTGTGAAGCGCCGTCCAATGAGTTATGAAGCATGTGACTGAATATGAGCAGATAATATTGCCCAAAACACTTCAGAATTCATCCTGCTGCTTTTGTCAGCAGTCACATCATCAATAAATACAAGAGAACCAGTTCCATTGGCAGCCATACATGCCCACGCCATGACACTACCACCACCATGCTTCACTGATGAGGTGGTATGCTTAGGATCATGAGCAGTTCCTTTCCTTCTCCATACTCTTCTCTTCCCATCACTCTGGTACAAGTTGATCTTGGTCTCATCTGTCCATAGGATGTTGTTACAGAACTGTGAAGGCTTTTTTAGATGTTGTTTGGCAAACTCTAATCTGGCCTTCCTGTTTTTGAGGTTCACCAATGGTTTACATCTTGTGGTGAACCCTCTGTATTTACTCTGGTAAAGTCTTCTCTTGAATGTTGACTTTGACACACATACACCTACCTCCTGGAGAGTGTTCTGGATCTGGCCAACTGTTGTGAAGGGTCTTTTCTTCACCAGGGAAAGAATTCTTTGGTTATCCAGCACAGTTATTTTCCGTGGTTTTCCGGGTCTTTTGGTGTTGCTGAGCTCACCGATGCGTTCCTTCTTTTTAAGAATGTTCCAAACAGTTGTTTTGGCCACGCCTAATGTTTTTTGCTATCTCTCTGATGGGATTGTTGTGTTTTTTCAGCCTAATGATGGCTTGCTTCACTGATAGTGACAGCTCTTTGGATCTCATCTTGAGAGTTGACAGCAACAGATTCCAAATGCAAATTGCACACTTGAAATGAACTCTGGACCTTGTATCTGCTCATTGTAATTGGGATAATGAGGGAATAACACACACCGGCCATGTAACAGCTGAGAAGCTAATTGTCCCATAACTTTTGGTCCCTTAACAAGTGGGAGGCACATATGGAAACTGTTGTAATTCCTACACGTTCACCTGATTTGGATGTAAATACCCTCAAATTAAAGCTGACAGTCTGCAGGTAAAGCACATTTTGTCCGTTTCATTTCAAATCCATTGTGTTGGTGCATAGAGCCAAAAATGTTAGAATTGTGTCAATGTCCCTATATTTACGGACCTGACTGTATCTAATTACAGCCTAATAGGAATGTTATAGGTTTGTCCACTCTGTGGTTTGAAAAATAATTGCAAATTCCACTTTTTTTTTCACAGAGAATTCAAGTAAAATTATTAAGGGCAAAGCTATATTATCACTAAATTACAAAGAAGAAGATGAATATGTCCTGCAGCGCTCTTCAGGAGAAAACCTCATTACCCTTAATTTACACCCAGGACTTCACAGTACAGATCTATTATATAATCCCCCTCATCATGAGGAACCTTCCCCTGACCAATTACAGATTGTTACCAAAAATACAGGTCAGAAAGGGGATAAAAGGTTTCAGGGTAGTAAAGAGTTTACAGAACAATCAAGAGTTTCTACACACAGAAGAATTCACACAACACAGCAGGATAATGGAAAATGCATTGCAAGTAAATCAGATTGTGTTAAACATGAGCTAATTCACACAGGAGAGAGTCCATATTCATGTTCAGAATGTGGGAAATGTTTTACTAAAAAATCATATCTTGTTAAACATAAGAGAATTCACACAGGAGTAAAGCCATATTCATGTTCAGAATGTGGGAAATGTTTTACAGATAAATCAAGTCTTGTTATACATTGGAGAATTCACACAGGAGAGAAGCCATATTCATGTTCAGAATGTGGAAAATGTTTTAGAGTTAAACCCCATCTTATTAGACATGAGAAAAGTCACACTGGAGAGAAACCATATTCATGTTCAGAATGTGGGAACTGTTTTACTCATAAATCAACACTTGTTATACATATGAGAATTCACACAGGAGAGAAGCCATATTCATGTTCAGATTGTGGGAAATGTTTTACAGATAAATCAAATCTTGTTATACATGAGAGAAGTCACACAGGAGAGAAGCCATATTCATGTTCAGAATGTGGAAAATGTTTTAGAGTTAAACCCTATCTTATTAGACATGAAAAAAGTCACACTGGAGAGAAACCATATTCATGTTCAGAATGTACGAAATGTTATAGAAGGAAAGCAGATCTTGTTATGCATGAATGTCGTCACACGGGTGCAAAGCCATATTCATGTTCAGAATGTGGGAACTGTTTTACTCATAAATCAACACTTGTTATACATATGAGAATTCACACAAGAGAGAAGCCATATTCATGTTCAGATTGTGGGAAATGTTTTACAGATAAATCAAGTCTTGTTATACATGGGAGAATTCACACAGGAGAGAAGCCATATTCATGTTCAGAATGTGGAAAATGTTTTAGAGTTAAACCCTATCTTATTAGACATGAGAAAAGTCACACTGGAGAGAAACCATATTCATGTTCAGAATGTGGAAAATGTTTTAAAGTTAAACCCTATCTTATTAGACATGAGAAAAGTCACACTGTAGAGAAACCATATTCATGTTCAGTATGTGGGAAATGTTTTACACAAAAATCATATCTTGTGAAACATGAAATAATTCACGCAGGAGAGAAGCCATATTCATGTTCAGAATGTGGAAAATGTTTTAGAGTTAAACCCCATCTTATTAGACATGAGAAAAGTCACACTGGAGAGAAACCATATTCATGTTCAGAATGTGGGAAATGTTTTACACAAAAATCATATCTTGCGAAACATGAAATAATTCACGCAGAAGAGAAACCATATTCATGTTCAGAATGTACGAAATGTTATAGAAGGAAAGCAGATCTTGTTATACATGAAAGAAGTCACACGGGTGCAAAGCCATATTCATGTTCAGAATGTGAGAAATGTTTCACAGATCAATCCAGTCTTGCTAAACATAGGAGAACTCACACAAGAGAGAAGCAGGATCCATGTTTAGAATTTAAGAAATGTTTTACTACTAAAACCAGACTTAATATTCATCAGAGAAGTCACACAGGAGATAAGCCATTTTGATGTTTTATATGTTGAAAACGCTTTCTAAGAAGGAACTAAAATTCAACAGATCAGGAAAAACTACCGTATTTTTCAGCCCATAAGACGCACAAAAGTGAATGGCAGTGCGACTTATGGGGCGAATGCTGCCATTTGCAGGCAGGCTGGCCAGTTACTCACTTCCTCACGGCACATGCCCTGCCCACTTTATTAATGAAGCAGGCGGAGCATGCGCCGCCAGGAAGTGTGTGACCGCAAGCCTGCCTGCAAGTACGGGTGTTCAATAGTGAGTACTAAGGTACGCGGATTGCGCTATCTTGTAGTTTAAATATGGATTGCCTACAGTTAACATATCAATTGCCTACAGTTTACATCTGAATACTGGTATGTACGGGGCCTGGTGTATTAGAGTACAGTGACTGCAACGAGCCCCGCACCGATTTTAACACCAGTTGCCGGCCCCCCTTGTTTTAGGGTCACTATTTACTGTACACAGGGACACTGTTATGGGGGATATCTGTGGATGACACATATATAGCATCTTTATGTGTCATCCACAGATGCCCCCATAACAGTGCCATCCACAGATCCCCCCCATAACAGTGCCATCCACAGATCCCCCCCATAACAGTGCCATCCACAGATGCCCCCATAACAGTGCCATCCACAGATGCCCCCATAACAGTGCCATCCACAGATCCCCCCCATAACAGTGCCATCCACAGATCCCCCCCATAACAGTGCCATCCACAGATCCCCCCCATAACAGTGCCATCCACAGATCCCCCCATAATAGTCCCATCCACAGATCCCCCCATAACAGTGCCATCCACCGATCCCCCCCATAACAGTGCCATCCACCGATCCCCCCCCATAACAGTGCCATCCACAGATCCCTCAATAACAGTGCCATTCACAGATCCCCCCATAACAGTGCCATCCACAGATCCCCCCCATAACAGTGCCATCCACAGATCCCCCCCATAACAGTGCCATCCACAGATCCCCCCCATAACAGTGCCATCCACAGACCCCCCCCATAACAGTGCCATCCACAGATCCCCCCATAATAGTCCCATCCACAGATCCCCCCATAACAGTGCCATCCACCGATCCCCCCCATAACAGTGCCATCCACCGATCCCCCCCATAACAGTGCCATCCACAGATCCCTCAATAACAGTGCCATTCACAGATCCCCCCCATAACAGTGCCATCCACAGATCCCCCCCATAACAGTGCCATCCACAGATCCCCCCCATAACAGTGCCATCCACAGATCCCCCCCATAACAGTGCCATCCACAGATCCCCCCCATAACAGTGCCATCCACAGATCCCCCCATAATAGTCCCATCCACAGATCCCCCCATAACCGTGCCATCCACCGATCCCCCCCATAACAGTGCCATCCACCGATCCCCCCCCATAACAGTGCCATCCACAGATCCCTCAATAACAGTGCCATTCACAGATCCCCCCATAACAGTGCCATCCACAGACCACCATTAGTTCAAAGTCAAGTTTTTTTTCTTATTTTCCTCCTCAAAAACCTTCTTATGAGGTGAAAAATACGCTATATTGTTTTTTAGATATGGGAAATGCGAAAAGAGCAAAAAATAATTTTAAACCCATCTTATTCACAGACATTAAGTTTTGGGCTACATGGCAACATGCATCACATTACTGCAAGTCTCAGAACAGTCTCACAACTTGTCTGCAACTTGCTGTCCTACAGCTATTTTAGAGCTGAGATTTGGCAGTAAAAAATATCTGCCAAACTACAAGACTTGCAGGTTGCACATGACTTGCATTGTCTTCTATCATAGGAAACCAATATAACAAAAAAGACTTCACGTCAAAACGTCGCTATGTTTGCTGCCTCCTGAATAAAACAACAGATTATTCAAATGGATGAGTTCTGCGGATCTTTCTACTAACTTGCTATCATGGGAAAGTCGGATATGATTTGCGATCAAGAATCCAAGTGTTGGATTTTATGTGACTGTCATGATGACATGTAGCGTGTCGTGTTGTGAACCTATTGACATTCATTATATGTAGTGTCACAATGCAGCATATCATCTGATGTCACCATGTATCTCCAGCTTAAATGCCAATAAGAGTATTTATTTTTTGGGTGGAATTATCCTGGATCAGCCAAACAACTACAATATATTTCTTGGAAGAGAAGAAGAGCCTTGTTTACTTCAGAGCAGTGAAGATGAACTGTCCCCATGAACCTTGCTTCTTATCCCTGTATTCACACCTCCACCCACATTGCGGGAGAGTCCAGAGTGACATGGGGAGAAGTAGCGAGGCTCAGTATAATAGTTTTATAACGTATGTGGACATATTAATATTTCATCTTTATTCAAACAGTATTTACAGATAAAATAAACTCTTCTATTTGCTCCATGACAGCGTCACCATTGTCACTGACAGACATTGTCTTCTTGGCTCATATTATACTTTCTCCTAGCGCTGTGACCTTCATTGCTCTTACAGACTAACCCTCCTGTGCGGAGACAGTGATATTGGTGGCATGATGACTACATCACTGATTTATCTGACCGGGTGATCTGTGATAATTAACCCCATATGTACATTCCTGCGGTTTAATGGTAAACCTATCTAGATACTGGAGCTGAGTGATATATCGGTGGTGGGAATCACTGGTGATGTGACATCTGTTAATTAACCCCTGAACAATGACAACATGACTTCAGTGACCAAGTGATGCTCATATATGTGTTTCATTTGTATCCTCCTCCATCTTTATTACCTGCAGAACATGAATGGAGGCAGATGCAGAATTCTGTAGGTACTGTATCCAGCTCACTTATACGGCCTCAGATGGATCTGGATAGATTAGAGGCTTGGTCAGATAAGTGGAAAATGAGGTTTACCACATTGCACAGTGAATTCAGTTTAGAATACTAACCACTACATATAAGGCCGTCCACAATCTGTCCTCTCCTTACATCTCTCACCTGCTTTTCCAGTACATCTTCACACGTAATCCCCGATCCTCACGAGACCTCTTTCTTTCTTCTCCTCTTGTCTGTTCATCGTCTACAAGATTTCTCACCTGCATCCTCCATACTCTGGAACTCAATACCCCAGTACATCAGACCCTCCCCAAACATCCAAACCTTTATAGGCAGCCTGAAAACCATCTCTTCAGGAAAGTCTACCACCTACAAGGAGCACGCTGCCACCACACGGCCAGATGAGCAGCTTTACCCTCACCTGCTGTGTCCCTCTCCTTCCCTTGTAGATTGTAAGCTCTTGTGGTCAGGGTCCTCTCCCCTCTGTACCGGCTTCATGTTTATGGTATTTGTATTTTTTGTATTATGTATGTGTAACCCTCTCTTGATGTGCAGCGCCCTGGAATTAATTACTCTTTGTAATAAATAATAATAACACTGATAAATGCGGAAAAAATATATGTTCTTGTGTATGAGCCCCAATACTGACATGGAAAAGGACTTAGGAAGTTGACAGTAAACTTAACTGTAGAAACCAGTGTCAGGCAGCTGCTGCCAAGGCTAATAAGATACCGGGGAGCATTAAAAGGGGCATAGATGCTGGTGATGAGTAGTGATGGACGAACATTGGCTGGGATGGTTCCCAGTTCCGCGAACGCGATCAAATGTTCGCGAACCACAAGTTTGCGGCGAACCCCATTCACTTTAATGGCAGACGAACCTGAAAAACTTTCAGGTAATATTTGCAGCCACCAAATACAAACTATGAGTGCACAAATAGTCCCACAACATGGACAGTGATATACCAGAGCGGGATCATTGGCAAAAATTCCCACAAACAATATGTATTTTAATCAGGAGCCATTTTTATGCGTCTAGAAATTTTTTATTTCCCATCAGTTTCATGTATACAAATGTGCAGCACTCCACGTTTTTTGTATCCTGCAGAGTCTATTAAAAAAAATGCATACTTTAACGTAAATTTTATTTCTACCATGGAACTGTATGGTGAATGGACGCCACTGTACGGCATCAGTCTGAGGCATCTGTTAACGCATACATTTTTGGTATGCATTAAATAGATGGTAAAAATAGGATGTGAACCCAGCCCTAGTGTCAGAATAAGCCCCAGTACACAGCGGAGCAGCGTGGCGGAGAAGGGAGGCCGCCATGTACTGACAGAGCGCTACCTGGTCCTGGTGGTCAGGGATGAGGACTGTGTTTCCCAAGGATCATTTTCTACTGGGAAATACAGGGCCCAGTATAATACACTAGAATCTATATAATATAAAGATATTTACCCTACCCCCGAATAATAATACAATTAGGTGGTCATTTATTATATAGCAATACGTCTACGTTAGGCGTATTTCTGACACAGATTGTGGCGCACAGGTCCTTATCACCACAAACTGCATATTTGTCCCGCTCATGCCAGGTCTAAAAAAGGATGGTGTGGCAGGGAAAGGGATACAGTTATGGCCATCCAGTTATTGGATACCACCGCCATACATTGACCGTATAACACCTCTGTACAGTGACAGGATACTGTGACGAGATAAAAGAGTATAAGAGGGTACAGTACAGGGAATGACTAGGGGCACTGCACAGGGTGTGGTAAGAGGGCACAATGCAGGGTATAAGGGGGCACAGTACGGGGTGAGGGGCACAGTACAGGGTGGGGGACATGGGAGGCAGAGGAGTGAGACAGGGGTGTGATTATGTGGCTATAGATAAAAAATTTAACTGTCGGCCAGTACAGGCCCCAAAAATTAGCCAATAGGCATTCACCTGACAGCAAAGAACTTTGGATTCTGTGGCTGGAGGTACATTAGGCGGTGACAGGATAAATATGTAACTGTCGGCCAGTACAGGCCACAAAAATTAGGCATTCAACTGACATAAAAGGCCTTTTATGCTGCTGTATTTACCTAAGACAGGGACCATGATTTGTTCTGGGTGGTGGCGGATATTTGTGGGCTGTCATGAGGAAATTCAATCAAACATGGTTGACTCGTCACAGGTGTTAAATTCCTCCGAGATCCATGCCTCATTCATATTTAGAAATGTGAGGTAGTTTACACTGTCGTGAGCTAGGCGAGTGCGCTTATCGGTCACGATCCCCCCTGCTGCGCTGAACGTCCTTTCGGACAGGACACTGGACGAGGAGCAAGCCAACAGTTCCATGGCAAATTGGGCCACAGGTCAAGCCTGCACACCCAGTAGTCCAGCGGTTCATTGCTTCTCAGAGCGTCCACATTGGCCGTTAACCCCATGTAGTCGGACACCTGTCTGTCTAGGCGTTCCCTGAGGCTGGATCCGGAGGACGGCTGTCGATGGGTTGGATGCAAGAATGATCTCATATCCGAAGTCACCAACACATCTTTAAAACGCCCTCTTGCATGCGCTGTTGGATTGGTACCTGCAACTGTTTCTCTATGAGTGGAAATTCCTCTGCAAGCGCCCTTTAAAAGCAGAATGCAGCATTTCTCGAATCAAGGCCTGGAAATGCTGCATTCTGACAGCCCTCTGTGATGGTGGTAACATATCCGCCATTTTGTGTTTGTACCGGGGGTCTAAGTAGATTGCCACCCAGTATTGGACCTTGCCATTTATGCTTTTTATACGGGGGTCCCTCTTAAAACACTGGAGCATGAAGTGCTCATCATCCAGGATAATGTCGTCCTCGTTCTCATCCCCCCAGCTACGGACAACACCAGGGATCCCAGAAACGTTTAAAGCATGCTCTTCTTGCTCCTCTGACTTCTGTTCAGACTCCTGTTGACTTGTTTCAGATGGAGTAGCCCCCCCCTGGGAATTCATCCAGCATTGCGACTTCCTCATTTTCCTGCTCCTCGCCGGCTTGATCAATGACACAACGCAATGCACGCTCCAGAAAGAAGGCATAAGGTACGATGTCACTGATGGCGCTCTGGCTGCGACTGACCAGTTTGTTGATCTCATCAAATGGCCACAGAAGTCTGCATGCGTCGCGCATGAGCAGCCACTGGCGCAGTGAAAAAAAAACAATCTCCCCAAAACCTGTCCAGCCGCAGAATTTGTACAGGTAGTCATTAACTGCACTGCTGGAGTAGCCTATCAAGCATATACAAGGTGGAGTTCCATCGCATCGGGCAGTCACAAATCAGACGTCTAAAGGGCAGGTGGTGTGGCTGCTGTATGTCAGTAAGGCGATCCTTGGCCGTGTAAGATCTCCAAACATGGCCAGAGATTTTCCTGGCCTGCCGCAAGAATCGCTGCACCACTAAGTTCAGGACATGTGCCATGCACGGCACATGTGTCATTTTGCCCTGTTTCAGCGCGCTCAGCAGATTGGCACCGTAGTTGCACACCACTTTACCAACTGTCAAATTGAGCAGGGTTAGCCACTGATCGGCCTGTGACCACAGATCTGAAAGCAGTGCAGGACCGGTGTGGCTCTTGGCTTCCAGGCACAACAGCCACATCACAGTATGGCAACGTCTCACCTGGCACATTGAATAGGTTCTGGGGAGCTTGAGGGGTGCAGCGGAAGAGACGGTAGCAGCGGAAAAGGAGGAGTCAGCCGAGGAGGAGACGGAGGATGGAGTAGGAGGAGGAGAAGAAGAGGCAGGCCTGCATGCACTCCGTGGTGGTAACACCAAATCCACACGGGTGCCACGGGTTACATGCTTGACAGCGGTAAAGGTTCACCCAATGGGCAGTAAAAGTTATGTACCTTCCCTGCCCGTGTTTGCTAGACCACGTGTCTGTGGTCAGATGTATCTTGGCACCGACACTGTGTGCCAGAGATACATTCACTTGCTGCTGAACATGGCCATATAGCTCTGGGAGGTCCTTCTGGGAGTAATATTTCCTTCCGGGGACCTTCCATTGCGGTGTTCCTATGGCCACAAATTTTCTAAAGGCCTCCGAGTCCACCAGTTTATATGGCAGTAGTTGGCGGGGTAGCAGTTCCAACTAGCCAGTGGTCAGCCGTTGGGTTATCCAGCGTCATTATCTTTTTTCGCTCTAACATTTGGGGCAAGGAGGCCTGCCTTTTGCCACATGAACGCGACGACAGCACGGTGGAAGGTGGAGTGGAGGACAAATGGGAGGAGAAGGAGAAGAGGCAGGAGTGTGGCTTTGTGGGTTCTGACGGTGTTGCTCCCACAGGGGGCGTCCCCCGAAGAAGCGAGGCGAAAGGCGCGTCGGGTTGGTGCCATCCTCCCCTCTCCATTCCGGGTCAGTATTGCTTGTTTCATGCCTATCATTATCCATTATCCATTTTTGCATCTAGGTTAGCACACTTATGGTGTGTTTGGAGTATGCCTTTGGAGACTCCATGTCTAACTAACATGCAATGATACTCTAATGGGTCTGGCTAGTTATTATCCAAAGAAGCATCCCAGCAACACATGGGATCCTTCTTTGAACATACGTGGATAACATTCCTATCCCGTGCAACGTGCAAACAGAGTGAGTGCCGACTGTTTTTTCTTGTGGCTAGTTATTATGGCATGTGGTCAAGGTATGCGATATGTCCACTATTTATACTTTTATATGTGATTATTACACAATATTTGTATTAAGTTTTTTGGTATACAATCTCTCTATTGACTGTGTAAAACGAACCATAGGAGTTATTGGTGTTGGAGGGACGGTGGTTTTATACTTGTTGCAGTATTTTCTTGCACTGCTACCCCTATATGCATTATTTGCTGTATTATGTATATTATTGTCCTTTTTTAACAATAAAGATTGAGTTTATACTATATGTGTGTAATATTATTTGGTTATTTCTTTACTAGAGTGTAATAATATTACAGGTTATAGTTATTAGATTTCTGGAGAAGGGTCCTTGATTCAGGGAGTTATTCTGATGCCTGAATGGAGTCGGTAAGTGTTTCCATCTGTATCCGTTGAGGAGAGGGAGTCTCTAAAGGGCAATTCCTTAGAACTCGGTGGAATTGCTCTAATGACACCATGTTTGCCATCGAATCAAAGAAATTATCAGAGAGGTTTAGAAATAGAGAATACCCCGTATGACATCATCAATTCTGCATACCAACATTCATCCAGACAGCCCAGGAAAAGACTGCTAGCAGTCAAGACCAGATAAAACTATACGTAGTACAAACACATACACTACTTCCAAAATTTGGGATATTTGGCTTTTGGGTGAAATTTATGAAAAATGTAAAAATTTTCACACTACTAAAGATGGCCTTGCTGTTCGCCCAGCGGTTGTTTCGTGACGAACTTTGCGCGTTCGCGATTCGCCGAACATGCGAACATATGGCGATATTTGCACACAACATATTTGTTTGCATAGCGCCGAACTTTGACCCATGACACATCCATCAGGTGGGACAGGACAGCCAATTGAGGGGTTTCAGCACATGGACACACCCCCTACCTTATAAATAAACCCGATCTGGCCACCATTTTACATTCAGTCTTTTGCCAGTGTGGGGAGAGGTTGCTGTGTGGAGCAGGGGCAGGCTGTTATGTCCCGTTTCCACTGAGCGGATCGGTACGGTACGGTTCGCTATTTTGGGTGTTTCCACTATGAAAGCGATCCATACAAGCGAACCGTACCGCACCATTCAGGGTCCTGCTTCAGATGTAGGGCCATAGAAAAATGGAACGGTTCGGTTAGGGTGGAGCTACTTGCGTCACACAATACATTCTCCTGATTGGCGGCCTGAATTGCGTCAAACGTAAGCGCAACATAAACACCACGCCGCGATTAGTACAGATAATAGGAGAAGGATGCCTGCAAACAACAGCAAGCTGTGGTCGTCTCAGGAACTATCCACTTTTTTAACTATTCTTGGGGATGGCGCTATTCAGAGTGAGCTTGATGGATCAGTGAGAAATGAAAAGGAGTTCCAAGATATTTCTCAGCGGATGGCGGCCGAAGGATTTGAACGGACGTCGGGTCAGTGTAGGGCAAAGCTTAAGAAGCTTAAAATACAATATAAAAAAATTAAGGATGCCAACGGCCGTAGTGGAAACAGTCGCAGTACCTGGAAGTGGTACGATGCCATGGCTGCCATTTACGGTCATTGGCCGGCAAACCAAGGCAGGAAGGGAGGTCTGGACTCTGCTACTGCACTTCTCGAGTCCATAATAGAACCTGTTGGTAAGTGTTTTTTTTTTTGATTCTGCATATCATTTCGCTCTGCTAACCGTTGATGTCGTTCAGCAGCACCAGCACTATTGCATCACCACCTTCCAGCCAACCACATACAGTAGTACGCCCAATGCACCCCGGCAAACAGGTAAGACATGATCAGTTTTTTTTCTTATTTTTTAATTTGTGCATATATTTTGTCCACTCAAACAGTCCAGCAAGGGTACCCTGTTCAATCGTTAGATAACTAAATTGAATAAGAAATATGAGAATATACATATACACAAGGTTCTATACAGTTAGTCCAAGGAGAGGCCAGAGTATGGTCAGATACACAAGGTAAAAGGTGGATAGAAGCGGGGGGCCGGGGAAGAAATCCCTAGCACTGATTCCCTAAGCTGGTCCTCTGCCCAGGGACGTCTCCTGGTGGTGGGGGCGCCCTGTCCACGTACCTAATCTCCAATTCCTGACTGTCCCTGGTGAGGTGAACGGTGGAGGGAGAGAGGTAATTCGTGGTGTCCTGACGGATAACTAGCACAAAATGAAAGAATTAGTTAAAGAGGTGTCCACTGTATACTGCCCTCGTGGCGTATCCAGGAGGTACAGGGCACACCAAGAGGATAAAATTATTAATACGAACAGACACACGCACAATTAAGCACAGATATATTGAAATGGATAACCTACTACCCCGACGCGTTTCACCCATACCAGTGGGTTCATCAGGGGGTTATACGTGGTAGGTGTAATGAGGTCCTGGAACCATTGCCAGTGGTTATGGCCGTCCCAGTCCAATGATACGTGCGTAAATAAATACAAAAATAAATAATCCTTTATGACTGTCATGGTCTTACCTTCGTTTGACATGTGCTGGCGGCCATCTTGGTTTCTGGGTTTCTTGTAGCCTCCCACCCTGCGGCTTCTCCTTCCCACTGGGAGGAGCTGGATGCCTAGCTCATATATATAGAAGGTCTGTGGCTTCAGTTCCTTGCTTGGTCCTCCTGTGTTCACATGCTTCTAAGACTGCTGCTGCTTCTGGTTCCTGATCCTGGCCTCGTCTGACTACCCCGTTGGTTCCTGATCCTGGCTTCGTCTGACTACCCCGTTGGTTCCTGATCCTGGCTTCGTCTGACTACCCCGTTGGTTCCTGATCCTGGCTTCGTCTGACCACCCTCCTGGTTCCTGACCTCTGTCTACGCAAGACCCTGCTTCGGTTTAGCCATCCGTTTGGACTTTTGCTACGGCTTGACTTCCAATAAAGCCTTCTTATTTCCACTCATCTCTGTTGTACGTCTGGTTCATGGTTCCATGACATTAGGACCAAGCCATGAATTCTGACGGTACAGGGCCATCCTCGCTACCTACGCTGGTTGCCAGACTTGATCAGCAGGATCACCTGTTGGGTCGGTTCGCTGTGGCGTTGCAAACCCTGCTTGAACGCACGGCTCATTTCGCTTCCGTTGCCGATGGGTCGGTTGTCGCTCTTGGGCCCGCTCCTACTGCCGCTCCGGTTGTTGCGCCAGAGTCTACCCCGACACCTGTTGCTGCGCCTGCGGTGTCTCGGGGCATGACCGGTTCTGCCCCCCTTCCACAGCGCTTTGGGGGAGAGCCAACTCAGTGCCGAGGTTTCCTTAACCAGGTGGGCATTTATTTCGAGTTGCTGCCACATGCCTTTCCTACTGAGAGATCAAAGGTGGGCTTCTTGATCTCGCTGCTCTCGGACAAGGCCTTGGCCTGGGCCAGCCCTTTATGGGAGAACAACAATCCGGTGGTTGCCGAGTTTTCCGGTTTTGTTGCTTCTCTTCGGAAGGTATTCGATGTGCCGGCTCGTGCTGCCTCTGCTGCGAAGCTCCTTATGTCCATCAGACAGGGTTCACGATCCGTAGCTGAATACGCCATTGAGTTTCGTACCCTGGCAGCAGAGGTGGGCTGGAATAATGAGGCTCTGGTCGCTGCTTTCTCTCATGGTCTCTCGGATGCCTTGAAGGATGAGGTTGCAGCTAAGGACCTACCAGTGGAGCTCGAGTCTCTTATTTCTTTCCTGATTTTGATTGACACCAGACTCAGGGAGAGACCTTCCTTTAAGGAGAGCCTGCGGAGGTCTCCTAACAGATTGGCGCCTACGTTTGCTGTCCCACCCGTGCCTCCCTCTCCTCCCACGCCTCCTGGGGATGACTTGTCTGGGGGTGAACCCATGCAGCGGGGGTTTGCTCGCCTGTCCGAGGGGGAGAGGGTACTCCGGAGACGCGAGGGCCGATGCATGTACTGTGGTCTCGGTGGGCATTTTCGGTTGGCATGTCCGAACCGTCCGGGAGAACGCTCGCACCTGAGGTCCTGTCGGGGGCAGATCTTGGGTGGAGTCTCCTCGTCCCCGGTTTCCCGTGTTGACAAACCACTGATCACGGTTGTCCTCTCCTGGGTCGGGGGCTCGGTGACGACCCAGGTGTTGGTGGACTCTGGTGCTGGTGGTTTGTTCATTGATAGAGTGTTCGTTGCCGCCAATTCCATTCCTCTGCAGCCTCAAGGTTCCCCACTGGCTCTTGAGGCGATAGACGGCAGACCCCTTCTGCCGCCACACGTGACTCATGAGACCCTTCCAGTGGGGATAGCCATTGGTGCCGTTCACAGAGAGTCGGTCTGTCTCCAGGTTATTTCGTCTCCACACTACTCGGTGGTCTTGGGGTACCCCTGGCTCCAGAAGCATAATCCGACTTTCGATTGGAGATCGGTCGAGATCCTCTCGTGGTCACCGCAGTGTGGGGCTAGTTGCATCCATGGGCCTGTCAAGTTGCTGTGTACTTCCTCGGACTCTCTGTTGCCTCCTGAATATGAAGAGTACCGGGATGTATTCGATAAGGTGCGCGCGGTTGCCCTACCTCCGCACCGCCCATACGATTGTGCCATAGAGTTACAATACGGTGCCGTTCCTCCTCGTGGCAAAGTCTATCCACTGTCGGTAGCGGAGAATGAGGCCATGGAGGAGTACGTGAGGGAGGCGCTTTCACGCGGACACATTCGCAAATCCTCGTCCCCGGCAGGGGCTGGATTTTTCTTTGTGAAAAAGAAGGGCGGTGAGTTGAGGCCTTGCATCGATTACAGGGGTCTCAATCGCATCACGATCAAGAACGCTTACCCGATACCCTTGATTTCCGAGCTGTTCGATCGCCTCAAAGGGGCCACGGTCTTTACCAAACTCGACCTGAGGGCGGCATATAACCTGGTAAGGATCAAGGCGGGCGATGAGTGGAAGACCGCGTTTAACACCAGGACCGGTCATTATGAATCCTTGGTTATGCCCTTTGGGTTGTGCAATGCGCCCGCAGTCTTCCAGGAATTCATCAACGATGTTTTCCGTGACCTGTTGCAGCAGTGTGTGGTGGTCTATTTGGATGACATCTTGGTATATTCTGAATCCATGGAGGCCCACATTATGGATGTCAGACGAGTGTTGCAACGGTTACGAGAGAACAGGCTGTTCGGTAAGCTTGAGAAATGCGAATTTCACCGATCCCAGGTAACCTTCTTAGGTTACATCATTTCCGCTGAGGGGTTCTCCATGGATCCTGAGAAGGTTTCGGCTGTCTTACAGTGGCCCCAGCCCAGTGGTCTCCGTGCCCTGCAGCGCTTTTTGGGCTTCGCCAATTATTATCGGAAGTTCATCAGGGACTTTTCCATGCTAGCCAAGCCTCTCACGGATCTGACCAGGAAGGGCAGTAATTTCCAGGTCTGGCCGCTCGAGGCCATCCGAGCTTTTGAGGCTCTAAAGTCCGCCTTTGTGTCGGCTCCGATTCTGTCGCATCCCAACCCTGGGTTGCCCTTTGTCCTCGAGGTGGACGCGTCTGAGACGGGAGTAGGCGCCCTTCTGTCTCAGCGTAGAACACCAGAGGGTCCTCTGCTTCCCTGTGGGTTTTACTCCCGGAAACTGTCTTCCGCGGAGTGCAACTATCAGATTGGTGACAGGGAGTTATTGGCCATCGTGCAGGCCCTTAAAGAATGGAGGCACTTGCTCGAGGGCTCGGTGGTTCCGGTTCTCATCCTGACGGACCACAAGAATCTGACCTACCTTTCTGAGGCCAAGAGATTGACACCACGTCAGGCCAGATGGGCTCTGTTCTTGTCACGTTTTAATTACGTGGTCTCCTACCTACCCGGTTCCAAGAACATCAGAGCGGATGCCTTATCACGGCAGTACTCCGAGCTGTCCGGGGAGGAGTCGATTCCGACTTCGGTCATACCTCCGAATCAGATCCTGGCCGCCATTCGCACCAGCCTGACCTCTCCCCTGGGTGAGCAGATTTTGGCGGCTCAATCTGGTGCTCCCTCTGGGAGACCCAACGGCAGGTGTTTTGTGCCTGAGGAGTTGCGCACTCGGTTGTTGCGAACCTACCATAACTCCAAGGCCGCGGGGCATCCTGGAAAGAATCAGCTGTCCTGGGCTGTTTCACGTCTGTTCTGGTGGCCTTCTCTACATTCCGACATCGCCGCATATGTAGCGGCATGCTCCGTTTGTGCCCAGAGTAAGTCCCCTCGGCACCTTCCGTTGGGCCTTTTGCAACCCATAGCCACCGGGGAGCGCCCATGGTCACACCTGGGGATAGATTTCATTGTGGACCTCCCTGCATCCCGAGGCCATACGGTCATTCTCATGATTGTGGACCGGTTTTCCAAAATGTGCCACTGTGTTCCTCTCAAGAAGTTACCCTCTGCACAAGAGTTGGCCACGATTTTCGCCAGGGAGGTCTTCCGGTTGCACGGTTTGCCCAAGGAGATTGTGTCGGATCGGGGGAGTCAGTTTGTGTCCAGGTTCTGGCGCGCCTTTTGCTCCCAGTTGGGGATTCATCTCTCTTTCTCCTCGGCCTACCACCCTCAGTCCAATGGGGCCGCAGAACGATCTAATCAGGCCTTGGAGCAATTCCTTCGTTGCTATGTCTCCGATCACCAAGACAATTGGGTTGACCTCCTGCCTTGGGCTGAGTTTGCCAGGAACACGGCGGTGAACTCTTCCTCTGGGACGTCTCCCTTCATGGCCAATTATGGGTTCCAACCTGCCGTGTTACCGGAGGTATTCTCTCCACAGGATACTCCGGCTGTGGAGGATCACCTTTCCGTCCTACGTGCTTCTTGGGTACAGATCCAGAGGTCCCTTGAGGTCTCTGCGCAGCGCCAGAGACTCCAGGCTGATCGCAGACGAGCGCCCGCTCCTTCCTACCAGGTCGGAGACCGTGTATGGTTGTCCACCCGCAACCTCAACCTTCGAGTGCCCACTCCCAAGCTGGCGCCTCGCTTTGTTGGTCCCTTCCGAGTGCTTCGCAGGGTAAACCCGGTAGCCTATGCCCTTGCGCTTCCTCCTGGCATGCGGATCTCCAACGTGTTTCATGTCTCCCTGTTGAAGCCATTGGTGTGTAATCGTTTCACTTCCTCGGTTCCTCGGCCCCGTCCGGTCCAAGTGGGCAATCGTGAGGAATATGAGGTGAGCAATATCCTGGACTCACGCCTGGTCCGCGGTCGGTTGCAGTTTTTGGTCCATTGGCGTGGTTATGGTCCAGAGGAGCGTTCCTGGGTTCCCTCCGCAGATGTCCATGCTCCTGCTTTGCTCCGAGCCTTCCACGCACGCTTCCCTCAGAAACCGTTCCTTACTCCGCGGAGGAGGGGCCCTTGAGGGGGAGGTACTGTCATGGTCTTACCTTCGTTTGACATGTGCTGGCGGCCATCTTGGTTTCTGGGTTTCTTGTAGCCTCCCACCCTGCGGCTTCTCCTTCCCACTGGGAGGAGTTGGATGCCTAGCTCATATATATAGAAGGTCTGTGGCTTCAGTTCCTTGCTTGGTCCTCCTGTGTTCACATGCTTCTAAGACTGCTGCTGCTTCTGGTTCCTGATCCTGGCCTCGTCTGACTACCCCGTTGGTTCCTGATCCTGGCTTCGTCTGACTACCCCGTTGGTTCCTGATCCTGGCTTCGTCTGACTACCCCGTTGGTTCCTGATCCTGGCTTCGTCTGACCACCCTCCTGGTTCCTGACCTCTGTCTACGCAAGACCCTGCTTCGGTTTAGCCATCCGTTTGGACTTTTGCTACGGCTTGACTTCCAATAAAGCCTTCTTATTTCCACTCATCTCTGTTGTACGTCTGGTTCATGGTTCCATGACAATGACACGACAACAGACCCGGAATAGATAAATGATTGCCAAATGGCAATTTACATACGGTTACTCGGCGGCATGGTTAGTAAACTCGACTGCCTAGATACACACTGCAAAAATAGAAATAGAGGACTCAGGTTAGAATAAGTAGGACAACGACAGATGAATGCCCATGACACTAAATATATTAAAAGTAAATAAATACCTGAGGTTGGCAATAGCAAAAGATCACGTACAGATCGTTGGTAAGGAGGCTCATGAATGAGAACATGGGTCTACCTAGCTGAAATGCACCAAAAAGGATAAAGGTGCCACGGTTTATATCTCCCAAGATGCAGGGCTAGCCACCAAAGGGATACCTAAAATGCATATGTGCCTAAACTTAGATTCAGGGATAAAACCGTATAAAGACAATGAAGAAAAATGTTGTCTAGTACTTACATGGTGTCGCCAGCAGTGTGGAGAAGTGGGTCTGAGGTGGTCATCCTGGGTTTACCCCTCCCTTTAAATATCCCAAACGCCCAATCACAAGTGCAGATACCCACAAGGCTATAATGCAGCCACCGTAAACAGTGCGTTCCAAAGAGGAACGCCCTCTAGAATGCGTCCACAATTGTGATCTGCCCGGCGGATACCCGGTAGGTATAGTCGAGCCCGTCCATGTGTCACTAGCATACGGCGTGCGTGTCAGCATGGACCGCACGCCGGAAGTGACGTACATGCAGTTGCTACCTAACCGGAAGTGCGGTGTGTGGTAGGTAGCGTGCGTGTCAGCTTGAAACGCACCCCGGAACTGACGCACCTAGGTTAGTGCCGAGCCGGAGGTCTGGTGTGAACCAGGTAATTCCGATCGGCAGAGATATTTACCCGGAGTGGGCTGCATACATACGAAGATTATCAGGTTCATTATAGTGATGAGGGATAATGCTCAGCAGGAGTGAACCAAGCCACATATGGGGTGAAGTCTAAAAGGGTAAAGCTTGAGAGGATGGGCATAATGATAAGGGACAAATGATAGAAGAAAAGAGGGGGCATAAGGAGATACTGTGCCAGGGAAGATAAGAATGTTTATCAGCCGCCCCCTCCTCCTGGCTCTTCTCAAAACACCCTATCTCAGCAGCCGCCACCTCCCGTTGCCTCTGCTTCCTCTTCATCCTCTTCTTCTTTTTTAGAGAAAGGGGTGATCCCCTATGCGCTTCGGAATCGTTAAGAAAGGTGCCTGCAGATGATCTCCAAATCATCAATCTCTCTGCCCGGACCCTTCGTCCTGAAGAGATGGGGGTCCTCAGGCGGGGACTGTCGTTCGTACCCACCACGGACTTCAGTATCTTCACCTGGACCAAGGACCTCCCTCTCTTCTGTAGAAGGCTTAAATGGCACAAGTTCTTTAAGAACTCCAACAGAGACATGTGCCGAAGACTGGGTCTGGAAGAGACGGACTATGGGGACCTGCAGGACCTTGTTGATCTCTACAGTTAGCACAATAGAATCCCTGGCACAGGCCCGTTCACCAAGCTACGGCCCAAAAGTAGTAGAATGCCACCCCCATCGAGTTCAGAACATATTGATATATTCCTTCAGCTGGTCACACGAGATCTTGACCAGCTGGGATATGTGAGACCTAGGTCCTTTAATCTATCAGTTTCGGAGATGGAGGCACTCAGGTCACTGGAGAGGGATGACACGATCGTGATCAAGCCATCCGACAAGGGTGGCAATCTTGTCATCCTTGACTCCTTGATGTATAAAAACATGTGCCTTGACCTCCTTAAAGATAGAGAGGGATATGAGATTCTTCAGAATAACCCGACTGTAATGTACCTGGGGGAACTTAAAAATATCTTGAACATGGGTTTACAAAACAAGGTCATTAGCACCACAGAATATGCGTTTCTACTACCGGTGAAACCTTTGGTAGCTACATTCTATGGCCTCCCTAAAGTACATAAGGGCACTTCTCCCCTTAAAGGCCGTCCAATTGTGTCAGGCGTCAACTGCTTGACACAGAACTGTGGTGTCTATCTGGACCAGATTCTGAGGGAGTTCGTCGTGTCCCTCCCTGCCTATACGAGGGACACGATGGACTTCCTCAATAAAATCAATACCTTGAATCTGGATCCAGCATGTATACTCGGCAGTATTGACGTTGAGGCTCTGTATAGCTCTATACCACATGAGCAGGGTCTCAGGGCTGTAGATCACTACCTCAGAACCAGAGGCACTCATTGTTTTTCGCATAATGTCTTTATCCGTGAACTCTTGACGTTCACTCTTAATCACAACTTTTTTCTGTTTGATGCACGGTTCTACCACCAGCTCAGGGGGACGGCGATGGGCAGTCCTTGTGCCCCGTCATACGCCAACCTCTTCCTGGGCTGGTGGGAGGACACTCACGTTTTTCCGGACCACGTCATCTGGTGGGCTGATCACATCCAATTTTGGACCAGATTTATAGACGACGTGTTCATTGTCTGGAAGGGTGATCCTCTTAGCTTCAAACGGTTCGTTGTGGATCTTAACGCCAATGCTGTGGGTCTCAAGTTCACCTGTGAATGGGATTATGAGTCCATTACCTTCCTTGATGTAAGGGTCACTAAGGTGGGTGACAGTTTATCAACTAATATCTATCGTAAGAGCACGGCCACCAACTCCCTCCTCCACTGGAGCAGTTATCACCCTGCCCCTCTTAGACGAGGTATACCCATGGGTCAATACCTGAGAGTTAGGAGAAATTGCTCCAATGACTCCTCCTTTTTTCATGAGGCTGGTAGGCTTCAGGATAGATTCCTGGCAAGGGGTTACCCTAGAGGAATACTTCGGGAGGCGTTCCAGAATGCGTCCACTAGACCGCGGACCGAACTCTTAGTTCCAAGAAGGAGAACCGATGATGACCCTCAACCGGCACGGATCATCGCCAACTTTGACTCCGCTAACCGTGCAACGAGGGAGGTCCTACATAAATACTGGCCGATCCTACACATGGATGCTGATATTTCGGACATTATAAGCAAATACCCATCGGTCTCTTATAGACGGGGTAGGAGCCTTAGGGACCGTTTGGTTCATAGCCACTTCTCACCACCTTATAAGGTTGGCTCCTGGCTTGACCGAAAACCCATGGGTGTCTTTAAATATGTTCGATGTAAGGCCTGCCAATATGTCCTAACCACCAAATCAGTCACCTGCTCGGCTCACTGGTCACTCGTTCCAGGTCCGGGATTTTGCCAACTGTCTATCCAAGGGGCTAGTCTACCTATGCCAGTGCCCATGCCCCATGGATTACGTGGGCAAAACGATACGGGAGTTCAGGAGAAGAATTCCTAGAACATGTGAACGACTGTCATCAGAAAGGAGCCCACACCTGTGGCCACACATGTGAATGACTGCCATGGTGGCGACCCCTCTTGCCTCCGGTTTACTGTCCTTGAACTGATATCCCCCTCTCCAAGAGGTGGTGACTTGGACAGGCGTATTTTACAGAAGGAGAGCGAGTGGATTCACAGGTTCCGCTCCCAATCACCCCGAGGACTCAACGAGCGCCTGACCTTTTCATGTTTTTTATAATTGCCCACTCTCTCCATATGCCCAATGACATCAATAATATTTTTTACTTGATTGTAAATTTCCTTTTTGCCTTGCTGCTCTGGCCTCGGTGCGGGGTCTCCCCCGTCCGGTAGCCATCCCCTTAGCACCTCTGGCCTCAGTAAAAAATTAATTTCCATGGTACATAGCCTGGGTACGTAAGGTACCCGAAAGTTACGTATATGGGGTGTTTCTGCACGGTGACACACCCCCAAGTGGGCATCCTTGTTATCCTCAAGGTAGCCCTTTATTTGCATCTAAGTATTTGTATACATATATATTCAATAGTCCATTCTTATCTTCCCTGGCACAGTATCTCCTTATGCCCCCTCTTTTCTTCTATCATTTGTCCCTTATCATTATGCCCATCCTCTCAAGCTTTACCCTTTTAGACTTCACCCCATATGTGGCTTGGTTCACTCCTGTTGAGCATTATCCCTCATCACTATAATGAACCTGATAATCTTCGTATGTATGCAGCCCACTCCGGGTAAATATCTCTGCCGATCGGAATTACCTGGTTCACACCAGACCTCCGGCTCGGCACTAACCTAGGTGCGTCAGTTCCGGGGTGCGTTTCAAGCTGACACGCACGCTACCTACCACACACCGCACTTCCGGTTAGGTAGCAACTGCATGTACGTCACTTCCGGCGTGCGGTCCATGCTGACACGCACGCCGTATGCTAGTGACACATGGACGGGCTCGACTATACCTACCGGGTATCCGCCGGGCAGATCACCATTGTGGACGCATTCTAGAGGGCGTTCCTCTTTGGAACGCACTGTTTACGGCGGCTGCATTATAGCCTTGTGGGTATCTGCACTTGTGATTGGGCGTTTAGGATATTTAAAGGGAGGGGTAAACCCAGGATGACCACCTCAGACCCACTTCTCCACACTGCTGGCGACACCATGTAAGTACTAGACAACATTTTTCTTCATTGTCTTTATACGGTTTTATCCCTGAATCTAAGTTTAGGCACATATGCATTTTAGGTATCCCTTTGGTGGCTAGCCCTGCATCTTGGGAGATATAAACCGTGGCACCTTTATCCTTTTTGGTGCATTTCAGCTAGGTAGACCCATGTTCTCATTCATGAGCCTCCTTACCAACGATCTGTACGTGATCTTTTGCTATTGCCAACCTCAGGTATTTATTTACTTTTAATATATTTAGTGTCATGGGCATTCATCTGTCGTTGTCCTACTTATTCTAACCTGAGTCCTCTATTTCTATTTTTGCAGTGTGTATCTAGGCAGTCGAGTTTACTAACCATGCCGCCGAGTAACCGTATGTAAATTGCCATTTGGCAATCATTTATCTATTCCGGGTCTGTTGTCGTGTCATAAAGGATTATTTATTTTTGTATTTATTTACACACGTATCATTGGACTGGGACGGCCATAACCACTGGCAATGGTTCCAGGACCTCATTACACCTACCACGTATTACCCCCTGATGAACCCACTGGTATGGGTGAAACGCGTCGGGGTTGTAGGTTATCCATTTCAATATATCTGTGCTTAATTGTGCGTGTGTCTGTTCGTATTAATAATTTTATCCTCTTGGTGTGCCCTGTACCTCCTGGATACGCCACTGGACACCTCTTTAACTAATTCTTTCATTTTGTGCTAGTTATCCGTCAGGACACCACGAATTACCTCTCTCCCTCCACCATTCACCTTACCAGGGACAGTCAGGAATTGGAGATTAGGTACGTGGACAGGGCGCCCCCACCACCAGGAGACGTCCCTGGGCAGAGGACCAGCTTAGGGAATCAGTGCTAGGGATTTCTTCCCCGGCCCCCCGCTTTTATCCACCTTTTACCTTGTGTATATGACCATACTCTGGCCTCTCCTTGGACTAACTGTATAGAACCTTGTGTATATGTATATTCTCATATTTCTTATTCAATTTAGTTATCTAACGATTGAACAGGGTACCCTTGCTGGACTGTTTGTTTCACACACTAATACCCCGTTTTAGTATAAACTTGGTATCTGTATTGCTGGACTTTTACTATTTTGTCCACTCTTGAAAGAGTACATAGCAAGATTACTTGTGAACTTTTTTGTGTCTGTACGTTTCATATGTGTTAAATCAGTTTTTTATTATCTAATATTAGATATACCAATTTCTAACAAAAACACTATTCTGTTCTGTTGTATATTCCAGGTGAAAGGAGACGTTCGCAGCTGGATCTGCGCACAGTCATGGAGGATATGCGGGCAGCTGAGGAAAGGCAGGTGAAAGGTTTCAGGCACTGCGTCAGGATGCCCAGGAAGCTATGCGCCAGGAGGCTGAAATTGCACGGCAACAGATGGAGCAGTTGGCTACATTCAACCAGGCCTTCCTGGGTGTCCTTGGGCAGCTTGTTCAAGTGCTAGGAGCCAGTCGTGATCCCAGACCACCGCCAAGGGAGTAGTCCCTCTCTGCCAGCACTGTTCTGATGTAAAGATTTGATGTAAATATGTATATTTCTTAGTATATAGCAAGATTACTTTTTGTTTTGAAAATGCAAGACATGAGAGACCCTGGTTGTGTCTGATGTAAGGTAAACTTTATTTGACCAATAAAAAATTAATACAACAATAAATATTAAGCGTGAAGTTGTCGCATCAGAGCCTGACGTACCTCATTGCACTCTTCCTCCATATCCTGTGCTCTTCTGCATTCGTATTCCAGTCCTGGTAGAAGTCTTCTCCATGTCTTTCACAAATATTGTGAAGAGCACAGCAAGTAAGCACCATGGCTTTTGCAAGTTCAATGTCACGGTCATTCCTTTTCATAAGACACCACCATCTACCCTTTAGTCTTCCAAATGCATTCTCTACAACCACCCTTGCCCTGGATGTTTTCCTGTTGTAGATTTGCTGTTCTGGTATCAGGCGGCCATTGTCAGCAAATGGTTTCAGGAGCCAATTTTGTAAAGGGTATGCAGAATCCCCGAGCACATAATAGCCAACATTCATCCCTGAAATGTTCCTAGTGTGGCCAGAGTACAGGCCTCCCTGGCCAACCCAGTCCCAAAATGTTGACAATCTTAGAACTCGAGCATCATGCAAACTTCCAGGTTTTCCCACATTCACACTCCAGAATAGTCCTTTCCCATCCACTACTCCCTGGAGGATGATGGAATGCCAGCCTTTTCGGTTAAAATAGTCAGTGTGGTATACTTGTGGTGCTATTATTGGTATGTGTGAACCATCAATAGCGCCAACACACTGTGGAAGGCCCCACCTGTCCTCAAAGTAGTTAGCCATGTCTTTTAGCTTTTCACTGTCTGGAAAATGAACAATCTCAGGAGCTAGCAATGTGCAGACAGCCTTACAGAAGTCCTGCACACACCGGCACACTGTTGATTTGCTCACACCGAAAAGGTGGCCTATACTTCGGTATTCACTGTTGGTAGCCAGCTTCCACAGTGCAATGGCAACTCTTTTCCTCACTAGCAAACTAGCTCTGAAGTTGGTGCTTTGCTTCTCCATTGCTGGACTTACCTTTGCGCAAAGGTATCCAAAGGTTTCCTCCGACATTCTGAAATTGCGCAGCCACTGTGTGTGTGTAAATCCGAGGACGGTCACATCCCACCACTCATTGGAACGGGGTAGAGCCCAAATGACTGGTCGGCGGCGCTGCTTTAACGAAAGGAGAAGCATCTGGCGTCTTTGTCTTTGTCGCCCAAGGCTGTATTTCTCCTCCCAGCTCAAGATCCAAGATCGAAGTTTTCGTCTCTTTTCTGCTGTATTTCTCTTTGCCGCTCGCAACCTTCTCTCATACAGAACAGCATGTATTTTAACCATACACCAAAATGTAAGTAGTGAAAACACGAGCTGCTGGATGACCTCCATCTTTGTTGTTTGTAGCGTCGCGTTTGTTGTCGCACTAGTGTGACGTCACGCTAGTATGGACCCGGCGGGCGAGTTGCAGTGGAAACGCTCACCTAAATAGACCGGACCATTACAAATCTTCCAAACTGTGCCGACCCGAACCAATCCGCTCAGTGGAAACGAGACATTAGGGACACCAAACGCTAGCTAATAGGGCCACAAAAGTCCTGGTATAGGTGTGCTTAGTAAGTGTGACTTACTGAGGGGTGTGATATACTTTTAATATACTTTCTAACATAGAAAGTATATTATAGTGCATTTGTATTGAGCAGCAGTTGTGTGCGGTTCTGCTGAGATACTGCAGCCACACAGTGTGCCAAACGCTATTGGAACAAATAATTTCTACTGGTGTGATTTACCAGTTGCCCCCCAAAAAACTGATTGAAGCTGGGGTGTTATATACCAATAATATACTTTCTATGTCGTGCATTTAGATAGTGCAGCATTGGTTTGCAGTTTTGCTGCGTTACCGCAGCTACAGATAGTGACAAACGCTATTGGAACAAATAAAATTGTTATTCAGTGAATGCATAATGTACCTCGAGCCACATAATCACAATTTCTTTTTATGTCAGGTGAATGACTAATTCCGTACTCCTGTGGCCTAAAATAAAAAATTTCTAGGCTCCAACAGGGCACATTTCAGAGAATTTCCCTTTAAGACGCATAAAAATCCCTGATTAAGATACATATTTTTTGTAGGAATTTTTGTCATTGATCCCCCTCTAGTAAGTCACTGTTCATGTTGTGGGACTGTTTGTGCACTTCTACTAAGTATTTGGTGGCTGCAAATATAAGCTGAAGGTTTTTCAGGTTCACCTTCCATTAAAGTGTATGCGGCCCGTCACGAACAGTCCCGGCCGATGTTCATCCATCACTACACACTACAGTGATATTACACAATGAAAGTCAGGCACTTAAGTAGAAGCAGCAATGGGGATTTCCTCATCTCATACAATTTATTGAAACAAAAGCCAATAACAGTGGTGGGTATATCCCCACAAAATGTCACTGTCCCAAAACTTGTTACGAGGCCTTGACCATCAATTACAACTTGACAACGACATCTCACGCCATTCACAAGTCTACTTATTGTCTGCTGAGGCATGGCATCCCACTCTTCTTGAAGTTCTGGGGTAAAAAGTTACGAGCCTCTACATGGTGACTCAGCTGATCCCCTAGGTTTTCAATGGGATTCAGGTCTGAAGAAAGTGCAGGCCTCTCCATTTGAGATCCAACAGTCTCCAGCAGCCATTCCCTAATGATGCGACCTCGATGAGCTGGAGCATTATCATCCATGAAGATACAATTAGGCCTGTGTTGTTTAGGCAAAGGCACAACGACTGGATTCATGATGTTATTCAAGTAGTATGGGCTTTTCACTGTACCATTCACAAAGTGTAAGGCAGTTCTGTATTGACCCACACTGTAACACCACCACCACCAAAGGCTCGTCTGGTGACAACAGATAGCGCTCTCCTTTATGTCTCCAACATCGTTGGCAGCCCTCATTTCTGCTCAGCGTGAATGGACTTTCATCAGTGAACAGCACTGAGGCCCACTGGTCCCTCATCCAGCATAGATGTTCCCTGGCCCATGCAAGACGATAACGCCTGTTCCTGGTGGTGTGGTCAGGTACTCTTGCAGGTCATCTAGCACGCAGACCACGCTGATGTAAACGGTTTCGAATGGTCTGACATGACATTGGGTACCTCTCACCTCCCTTAAATGTGCCTGGATTGTGTGGCATCCATCATCCAGTTCCACAGGTCATTGTTCAAAATGAAGCAGTCATCAGTGTGGGATGTGGCCAAAGGACGTCCACTTCTATATCTTTCTATGATTCTTCCAGTCTCTCTGTTATCTCTGTTGCAACCTGCTGATGACATTCTGTGACACTCTAAGCTCAGTGGCCACTTCCGTCTGAGAACATCCTGCTTGAAGCCTCTACTGTTGATCAATTGTTAGGTGTCATCTTGGTCTCATGATGCAAAAATGTGCAGAAATAATCTATGTATGCAAATGTACATGAGGAATGCAGTACATGAGTAAAACTATCCGAGAACTCCACACCAGGATTCTTGAGGATCATCATAAAGAAAAGAGAAACCGGTGGCGAGGCAGGAAAGACATATACAGTGAGGAACAGAAGTATTTGAACACCCTGCGATTTAGCAAGTTCTCCCACTTAGAAATCATGGAGGTGTCTGAAATTCACATTGTAGGTGCATTCTCACTCTAAGAGACAGAATAAATAAATAAAAATCAGGAAATCACATTGTATGATTTTTAAAGAATGTATTTGTCTTGCACTGCTGAACATAAGTATTTGAAAGGGTTCTCTTTCCCATTTACTATCCAGCTTATTAATGCGATGAATATTTTTCAGCCACACATGGTTACCAATTTTTAAGGGTTCTGCTTTTGCAGACTGATCATAGTCTTTCTGTTGCTTTTGGCGTGCATTCGCCATGCGGATCTGGACAATCTCTTGGGCATCAGCTAGGCGTTTTTGATGTTCACTCAACCAATCTGTTTGTGGTAAAGGATTGATGGAATCGGGAACTAATGTAATGGGGCTCTTTGGTCATGTCTCTCATTTCTTCCAAGGGCACAAGTAGAACATTCTCGACACCACTTTTCAATATTTTCTCTCATTCCAACCCAATAAAATATTCGGCGGATGGTAGCTTCTGTTTTTTGTACACTAAAGTGTCCTGACCTATCATGGTACATTTCGAGGACAATTCTGGCATCTCGGCATGGTATTATAATTTGATGCAGCCGATCATTGGTGACGGGATCTAGGGTTCTTCTTAACATTAGTCCCTTTTTCATAAACAGTTGCTTTCTTTGTCTCCATAGCTTGAGCAGCTCTGGATCTGCATTCTTTCTGCAGATTATTTCTGGTGTTCTTCCACTAGTGAAAAAATCTTGTAGCTCACCTAATACTCTGCTCTCTGCTTGTAACTTGATCCACCTTTCTTTCTCAACTTGGGGTTCTGGATTTCTCTGCTATTGGAAGTTAAGGACTTCTATCTTTCATGGTAATAACACCTTGTTGGGCAAAATGTTTGTAGAAAGCAGGCATCTCTACTTCTACCCAAATGTCTTCCTGTTTAGTAGAGTCTCCTCTGGTAGGCAGGCGGGATAAGGCATCTGCATTTTCATTTGACTTGCCTGTTCTGTACTTGACCACAAAGTTGTAGTTGGCAAGACGTTAGGCCCATCTTTGTTCTAAGGCTCCTAGTACCCATGCACTGGCACAGGTTTGCCGTTGCTGGCTATAATGCTCAGCCAGGATCCGGGTGGCTGTGTCAGCTCGTTGTAGTCCCAGTATTTCTCAAATGCAGTCTGTCGGATAGTTGTGACTTGAGATCCGGTGTCCAATAAGGCAACAAAGGGAACCCCATTGATTCGGAGAACCACTTCTAGATGGGGTCCTACATATCTGGGCATCCAACTTCGATCTTCTGGACCTACTGCTTTATCTCCCGAGGGGGCGGTCCTTGGCCTCGGGGGTCGACCTTTTAACTGCCAGCACATCATTTCTGTATAGCCTGGTTTGTGACAGTATCTACAAATGGGTCGCTTTTGCTCATTAAAACAGTCAGTGGGGCGTCTACCAGAGTTTCTGGGATAAGTCTCTTTATCATCAGGGGGGGAAATGCTTCCTTGGTAAAGGTGTCTCATCCTCCATCAATAAGGGTTTCTCCCACTGTTCTAGTTTTCGGCATACTTTCTCCAGACTTTTGGTTAGGAAGTTGACTTGATCTGTCAAGGCAGCAACTGCATCAGGAATTGGAGCTTGGGCTTCCTGACTGACTATACAGTCATGGCCAAAAGTTTTGAGAATTACATAAATATTGGAAATTGGAAAAGTTGCTGCTTAAGTTTTTATAATAGCAATTTGCATATACTCCAGAATGTTATGAAGAGTGATCAGATGAATTGCATAGTCCTTCTTTGCCATGAAAATTAACTTAATCCCCAAAAAACCTTTCCACTACATTTCATTGCTGTCATTAAAGGACCTGCTGAGATCATTTCAGTGCATTGGTGGCTGGGCCCCTGTGTTCGTGATACCAGCACCGTGGGGTGCAATTAGGAGATGATGTGGAATAAGGAGATCAAGTTTCTTAACAAACTCCCAGTACTTTATGAAGCTGATCCAAAGGTCATCAATGTATGCAAAAGTCATTTACAGCAAGGCAGCTTTTATAGTGATTTAGATTAGTTCCCAGAAGTTGCATAAGGGGCAGATTTCTATGACAATCAATCTTTTTCCCTTGTTTCTCCAGGCTGGAGGGATGGACTATCTCTGCTGTACTGTATAATCATATACTTATGTATCCTCTTTAGGATTACTATGTTCTGACAGATGGCCTTTCTGTCTTTGGTCATAGTGGGCAGAACCTCTCCACCTAATGTAAAGGAGACTAGAGCCTAATAAACGACAGTTACCTTCCTTGGCCAATATTCTCACTCCCTCTCTGAGTCGCCTGGTTCTTCAGTAATCTTTCCCTTCTATGGGCTGAGGCATGGAGCTAACTTTGGAGTTGGGGTCAGCCCTGGGATGCTTGTTAGAACCTCTGCCTTCCTATGCAACTTTATTAGAACTCATATACAAGCACAATTTACATGAAACACAATCACAGTATTAAGCAGTGTGTTTCAGGACAATGCACATGTCACTGCACACACATGACGGCTCTTACCTTGTGATATAAGAGGCTGGTGCTTCTCCATTACATGTCACTGCACACACGTGTATACACTGCACATGACGGCTCTTACCTTGTGATATAAGAGGCTGGTGCTCCTCCATTACATGTCACTGCACACACGTGTATACACTGCACATGACGGGTCTTACCTTGTGATATAAGAGGCTGGTGCTTCTCCATTACATGTCACTGCACACACGTGTATACACTGCACATGACGGCTCTTACCTTGTGATATAAGAGGCTGGTGCTCCTCCATTACATGTCACTGCACACACGTGTATACACTGCACATGACGGCTCTTACCCTGTGATATAGGAGGCTGGTGCTCCTCCATTACATGTCACTGCACACACGTGTACACACTGCACATGACGGGTCTTACCTTGTGATATAAGAGGCTGGTGCTCCTCCATTACATGTCACTGCACACACGTGTATACACTGCACATGACGGGTCTTACCTTGTGATATAAGAGGCTTGTGCTCCTCCATTACATGTCACTGCACACACGTGTATACACTGCGCATGACGGCTCTTACCTTGTGATATAAGAGGCTGGTGCTTCTCCATTACATGTCACTGCACACACACGTGTATACACTGCGCATGACGGGTCTTACCTTGTGATATAAGAGGTTTGTGCTCCTCCATTACATGTCACTGCACACACGTGTATACACTGCACATGACGGGTCTTACCTTGTGATAAAGGAGGCTGGTGCTCCTCCATTACATGTCACTGCACACACGTGTATACACTGCACATGACGGGTCTTACCTTGTGATATAAGAGGCTTGTGCTCCTCCATTACATGTCACTGCACACACGTGTATACACTGCACATGACGGGTCTTACCTTGTGATATAAGAGGCTTGTGCTCCTCCATTACATGTCACTGCACACACGTGTATACACTGCACATGACGGCTCTTACCTTGTGATATAAGAGGCTGGTGCTCCTCCATTACATGTCACTGCACACACGTGTATACACTGCACATGACGGCTCTTACCTTGTGATATAAGAGGCTGGTGCTCCTCCATTACATGTCACTGCACACACGTGTATACACTGCACATGACGGCTCTTACCCTGTGATATAGGAGGCTGGTGCTCCTCCATTACATGTCACTGCACACACGTGTACACACTGCACATGACGGGTCTTACCTTGTGATATAAGAGGCTGGTGCTCCTCCATTACATGTCACTGCACACACGTGTATACACTGCACATGACGGGTCTTACCTTGTGATATAAGAGGCTTGTGCTCCTCCATTACATGTCACTGCACACACGTGTATACACTGCGCATGACGGCTCTTACCTTGTGATATAAGAGGCTGGTGCTTCTCCATTACATGTCACTGCACACACACGTGTATACACTGCGCATGACGGGTCTTACCTTGTGATATAAGAGGTTTGTGCTCCTCCATTACATGTCACTGCACACACGTGTATACACTGCACATGACGGGTCTTACCTTGTGATAAAGGAGGCTGGTGCTCCTCCATTACATGTCACTGCACACACGTGTATACACTGCACATGACGGGTCTTACCTTGTGATATAAGAGGCTTGTGCTCCTCCATTACATGTCACTGCACACACGTGTATACACTGCACATGACGGGTCTTACCTTGTGATATAAGAGGCTTGTGCTCCTCCATTACATGTCACTGCACACACGTGTATACACTGCACATGACGGCTCTTACCTTGTGATATAAGAGGCTGGTGCTCCTCCATTACATGTCACTGCACACACGTGTATACAGTGCACATGACGGCTTTTAACTTGTGATATAAGAGGCTGGAGCTCCGTACAGTATTAGAATGTATTGGCTCCAATGAGCCAAAGTTATTGCTTTGCGAAATCTCGCGAGACTTCGTGCAATAACTTCATATATTATTTTGTACTGTAAGAAACAATTTCCCAAAGTTCGTGAAATCGTTTTTTACAGTAGAAGTTTTATGTGAATCGATGAAACATCTGAAGTCGATTCGCTCCTCCCTAGTCATAGCCTCATCCAAAATTTCCATCTGGTAGTTCCTAGACTATAAAGTCTGATCTGAGTAGGGTTGTGACCCGGCCGGTGCCAGTAATTTTTTTCTACTGCCAATAATAATTGCCGGCATTTTCCTCTCAGGACTGTTATTAATGAGGCTTCTATTCTGGGCGCTCATTACTGCAGCCTTTACCCCCCCCCCCCTCCCTCCACACACACTTCTGTTAAGAAAAAAACTTTTAAAAACCTGACCTCCTCCATTTGATGGCGCTGCGGTGAACACTCGCTGCTCACTGGAGGACAGGAGCTGAGAGACGACATCGCTCTGGAGTGCAGGTCCTGTCCTGAGCTTCCACCCAACAGCGAGTGTTCACCGCAGAACCATCACAGAGAAGAGAAGGAGGCATTAGTAATTTTGGGGGGCACTAATGGAGGCATTACTGTTACTGGGGGAACTAATTCTGGAGGGGGCTAATGGAGGCATTACTATTAGGGTTGAGTGAACCCAAACTGTAAAGTTCTGGTTCGTACCGAACTTTAGGATTTTTGGACCCTGGACCCGAACATTTCAGTAAAAGTTCGGGTTCGGTGTTCGGCGATTTCTTGGCGCTTTTTTAAAGGCTGCAGGGCGGCCAATCAACAAGCATTTAACTCTGTGCCTTCAGAAGCCATCACAGCCATGCCTACTAATGGCATGGCTGTGATTGGCCAGTGCAGCATGTGACCCTGCCTCTATATAAGCTGGAGTCACGTAGCGCTGCACGTCACTCTGCTGTTACTAGTGTAGGGAGAGGATGCTGCTGCTGTGAGGGAGAGAATAGGAAAGAATCTGATATTAGAACTGCAATTGAACTCAGCGATCTACATAGATTTTGTTGTGTGGGTGCAGTGCACAATCTTTACCCTGCCTGGAGCCCAGTGACAGAGAAAAATAACTTTTATCCGTCTGTTAGTTAGGTGGGCGGCGGCGGCGGCCATTTTATGCGAGCTCAGTGCACCAGCACAGCATATGTGCATTTGTGACATTCAAGTACAAGCTTCAAATACTGCAATAATTATCTGGTTTTAAAAACAAACACCCTTTTTTGGCAATATCCAACATCTGGTGCCTTTGCAGGATTTGGCCCCATGCCCCATGTTGTCCGGGTCCGCATCCGAGCCGCAGTTTTTTCACTTCAATGGGGCCGTTTTGCGGACAATAATAGGCATTTCTACAATGGGCCGCCTGTTATGTTCTGCAAATTGCGGAAGGCACAAGGGTGGCTTCCATTTTTGCGGATCCGCGGTTTGCGGACCGCAAAAACGGAACGGTCGGGTGCATGAGGCCTTAGTCAGTGTGCAATTTAAGCTAGGAATACAGCTTTAATTTTCTGGGTTTTTAAAAACACCCTTTTTTTGGGGCAAAATACACAATTTTTTTAACCCTTGCTGCATCTGCACGTGTGAAATTCAAGCGTTATATACAGCTTTCATATTCTGTTATTAAAAAAACACCCAATTTGGACAAAAAACATAATTTTGCAGTCTTTGCTGCATATGTCATTGTGAGATACACCCATTACATACTGTGGTTCTATTCTGCTATTTAAAAAACACCCATTTTGGGCAAAAATCTTTAATTGCGGCCTAGTCTGCATCTGTACGTGTGAGATACACACTTTAGATACTGTGGTTCTATTCTGCTATTAATAAAAACATTCTTTTTTGGAAAAATACACAATTTTACAGCCCTTGCTGCATCTGTACGTGTGAAATTCAAGGCTTATATACAGCTGTCATATTCTGTAATAAAAAAAACAACCATTTTGGGCAAAAATTATTTTTTTTTGCAGCCTTTGCTGCATATGTCATTGTGAGATACACCCATTACATACTGTGGTTCTATTCTGCTATTAATAAAACACCCATTTAGGGCAAGATCGTAAATTTGAGAAACATGAGGAGAGCGTCAAATAAGGGACGTGGCCCCGGTCGTGGTGCTGCTGGTGGAGCTCCTGTTGCAGGGAGAGGACGTGGTCGATAGATGACAGCTTAATACATTTCACTAATTTGTCTTTTACATTTTCAGGTGACATTAACCAATTTTTGGCTGAGATAGGACCCTGCTCTACCCAGTAGACAGGTTAATAAATTTCACTCATTTTTCTGTTACATTCTTGGGTGACATTTTACAATTTTTGCCGTGAATAAACCCCTGCTCTGCACAGGTGACAGGGACCTAAAATTCTAAAATTCATCTTTAATTGGCCCTTTCATTCGATTCTTCTGCTTTAATAGCTTCTCCCACATTTCCGCTCAATCAAAATAAAATTTCATCCATTGACCTCCTTTGGATGAGGTCTCCCTTTCTCACGCTCCCTCTCTGGCGTAGAACCCTGATTTGCCGCTAGCCGTGATCAACATGGTAGGCTCAGAAAAGAACATCGAAAGTTGATAGAGAAGATATCCAGATGGATGGTGAACATCACAGGGACGTGCGATCAGGCAGAAGTTATCTAGAGCCAACAAAGCGGCAGCAGGGCCTCTCCTGTATAACGTTTCCTCTTCCAAAATACCGCAGTGACTTTCCCTATAATTTTTTATTAATCATTCCAATAACAGGGCAGCTTAAGAGTCTGTATTGTTATTTATCGTCACTACCTCCCCGAGTCGGGAGCGGGTAATTGCCGCGCGCCCCCTCCTTTCCTTCGATTCTTCAGTTTTAATAGCTTCTCCCACATTTCCGCTCGATCACATTGAATTTTATCCATTGACCTCCCTTGGATGTGGTCTCTCTCTTTCTCACGCTCCCTCTCCGAGGTGGAACCCTGATTCCTTGCCACCCGTGATCACCATGGTAGGCGCAGAAAAGAACATCGAAAGTTGATAGAGCAGATATCCAATTGGATTGTGGACATCACGGGGACGTGCGACATGGTGGGGCAGTATGTGCGCACACGCCTACACAAAGTGACTGACAGGGGTCAGCCCCTGCAACTTCTGGGTCTCCAACGTGGGCACATGGCCTGAGCTTGCCCTTTACCCCTTGGAGGTGCTCGCCTGCCCTGCAGCCAGTGTATTGTCTGAAGGTGTGTTTAGCACGACTGGAGGGGGTCATCACAGGTTATATTTCCTAATATTCTGGGGTGTATCCTAATTAAAAAAATATATAAAATGTAAAACCAAAAAGCAGTGACATTTTTAGAACCATTTTAGTGCTCAAAAGTTTGGGTCCCTATTGACTTCAATGGGGTTCGGGGTCAAGTTCGGGTCCTGAACTCTAACTTTTTTGTGAAGTTCGGCCGAACCCCATCATCCAGGTGTCCGCTCAACTCTAATTACAATTACTGGGGGCACTAATGGGGGATTATTAATTCAGAGGGGCAGTAATGGAGGCATTAATGGGAGCACTATTAATACTGGGAGCGACATTACAACCCTGCGCCTCCACTTCCATACCACCCCCCCCCCCCCCCCCCCGGTGTTGCTTAACGTGGCCGGTATTTTTTTGTTGGGAAAGGTGGCAACCCTATCTGGGTCCTGCATCTACACCAAGAACGGAGCAGGGAGAGTGGTGCTAGCGCTGGCTCAGGTATTTCCGTCGGCCCCATAGAAATGGATGGGAGCAGTGTGTTCCTATTCACTACTATAGGGAGAGCACTTGGTGGTGGCCAGACCCTAGGAAACCCAGGGTCCTCCAGCCTCCACTCTCCGCTCTCTGTGTAGGTTCGGGTCTCAGAGGTGGGACCTGCACCTATCAGACAATGGGGGCATAGCCTAGCGATATATCCCATTGTCTGTGATGGGAATACCCCTTTAAGGGTAAGACACTGCGCAAAACCCTGGAACTGTGACTCCGTACCAACCAAACAAGAAATATATCATCAATGTACCATAAACATTAAAAAAAAGATCACATGTCGGTGTCTTCATCCCGGGTCTTACAACACCTCCTACTCCAGGGGTCAGCAGCCTTCAGCACGCCAGCTATTGTGAAACTACAATTCCCAGCATGCTCCATTCATTCCTATGATATTTCTTAGAAGAGCAGAGCAAGTATGCATGCTGGGAGTTGTAGTTGTACAACAGCTGCAGTGTCTGAGGTTTCCTACCCCTGTCCTATACTCTCTACTACTGAGCCCCGCCCCCTGCACTGATCACATGACGGTGATGTCACCATAGGTCCTTCAACACTTCTTTTTCTCTCTACTACTGAGCCCCGCCCCCTGCACTGATCACATGACAGTGACGTCACCGCAGGTCCTTCAGCTCCGGCTGTGCAGCAGATACTGGGCAGGTCCTTCATCACCCCTTCTACTCTCCTCTCCTGAGCCCCGCCCCCTGCACTGTTCACATGACGGTGACGTCACCCCAGGTCCTTCAGCTCTGGCAGTGCAGCAGATACTGGGCAGGTCCTGGTCGGTAGTCAGGGCTCTTGTTCTCTCTGGTATCAGCCATTCCTCCAGCCTGCAGGTAAGATGAGCTGTGAGGAGACAGTGTGGTGGAGAGCTCAGACATGTCACCTCTGGAGATTCTCCTCCATTACACACAAGGAATCCTTCTCCGCTCCACAGCTTAGTATGATGGGAGAGTAGTAGTGGGGAGAGTGGGGGTTGTCATCCTTCGCTGCCCCCTGATTGTCCTGGTGAGGGGCCCCTGCATCCAGGAGGAGAATGGGTGGAGCGGGGCCCGGCCTGAGCTCAGCTCTCTCCAGTCTCTTCTCTAGGAGCTCTGGACACAGCTGAGCACAGCCCAGAGGTGGGACCTGCATCTATCAGACATTTATCTCCTGTGGAGCCACCAGAGATCTCCATGTTGGGGCCCCTGGAATAAATGTGGTGGGGCCCCTCCAGGCTCAGGAAGTGCGGTTCTGGAGGTGACATCTGGTCTTGTCCCCTGGATGATTTCCTCTCCTCTTCTCACAAAGGCGCCTGCAGTACTAGAAGCCTCCAGCTCCTCCAGTTCTCTCCTCTTCTCCTGAATGACCACCAAGGATGGACAGGAAGGAGATCAGCAGAAGAATATTAGACCTCACCTTGGAGATCATCTCCCTGCTGAGCGGAGAGGTAAACTTTTCTAGATTTCTCTCCTCTTTATTGTATTCTGTAACAAGTCAGACATCGGGGAGGAGAATCCATCATAGGAAGTGATAGGAAGAGTCCAGGGTCCTGGAGAACGGCCTCCAGACCTTCCAAGTGATGGAGAACCTGAAGATCAGCCCCCAGTATGGTGAGTGATGTATCATGTGACCAGTGACCGATAGTCATGTTGTAGGAGCCATGAGGAGGTAAGTAGGCACGTTGTACCAGGAGGAGAGGGCCGGAGGAGAGCACATGTCCCCTGAAGGGTTTATTCCCTAAGTGTCTCTCTCCATCCACAGGTGTACACAATAGTGAAGAAGACATCGGGGGACTGTGTGACTCCCATCATCCATCTCCAGGAGTCAGGAGGGCGGAGCAGGACCCCTCACCCCATCACAGAGCCTTTCCCTCACCCCCTGATACATGAGCAGAAGATCCTAGAACTCACCCACAAGATGATGGAGCTGCTGACTGGAGAGGTGACACTGCTGGGAATACTGGGAAATTCTCCAGTAACAGCACTGGAGGGGTCTGGGTGATGACGGTGTCATTGTGTTGTCAGGTTCCTATAAGGTGTCAGGATGTCACTGTCTATTTCTCCATGGAGGAGTGGGAGTATATAGAAGGACACAAGGACCTGTACAAGGAGGCCATGATGGAGGAGCACCAGCCTCTTATATCACAAGGTAAGAGCCGTCATGTGCAGTGTATACACGTGTGTGCAGTGACATGTAATGGAGGAGCACCAGCCTCTTATATCACAAGGTAAGACCCGTCATGTGCAGTGTATACACGTGTGTGCAGTGACATGTAATGGAGGAGCACCAGCCTCTTATATCACAAGGTAAGACCCGTCATGTGCAGTGTATACACGTGTGTGCAGTGACATGTAATGGAGGAGCACCAGCCTCTTATATCACAGGGTAAGAGCCGTCATGTGCAGTGTATACACGTGTGTGCAGTGACATGTAATGGAGGAGCACCAGCCTCTTATATCACAAGGTAAGACCCGTCATGTGCAGTGTATACACGTGTGTGCAGTGACATGTAATGGAGGAGCACCAGCCTCTTATATCACAAGGTAAGACCCGTCATGTGCAGTGTATACACGTGTGTGCAGTGACATGTAATGGAGGAGCACCAGCTTCTTATGTCACAAGGTAAGAGCCGTCATGTGCAGTGTATACACGTGTGTGCAGTGACATTTAACGGAGGAGCACCAGCCTCTTATATCACAAGGTAAGAGCCGTCATGTGCAGTGTATACACGTGTGTGCAGTGACATGTAATGGAGGAGCTCCAGCCTCTTATATCACAAGGTAAGAACCGTCATGTGCAGTGTATACACGTGTGTGCAGTGACATGTAATGGAGGAGCACCAGCCTCTTATATCACAAGGTAAGACCCGTCATGTGCAGTGTATACACGTGTGTGCAGTGACATGTAATGGAGGAGCACCAGCCTCTTATATCACAAGGTAAGACCCGTCATGTGGAGTGTATACACGTGTGTGCAGTGATATGTAATGGAGGAGCACCAGCCTCTTATATCACAAGGTAAGAGCCATCATGTGCAGTGTATACACGTGTGTGCAGTGACATGTAATGGAGGAGCACCAGCCTCTTATATCACAAGGTAAGAACCGTCATGTGCAGTGTATACACGTGTGTGCAGTGACATGTAATGGAGGAGCACCAGCCTCTTATATCACAAGGTAAGACCCGTCATGTGCAGTGTATACACGTGTGTGCAGTGACATGTAATGGAGGAGTACCAGCCTCTTATATCACAAGGTAAGAGCCGTCATGTGCAGTGTATACACGTGTGTGCAGTGACATGTAATGGAGGAGCACCAGCTTCTTATGTCACAAGGTAAGAGCCGTCATGTGCAGTGTATACACGTGTGTGCAGTGACATTTAACGGAGGAGCACCAGCCTCTTATATCACAAGGTAAGAGCCGTCATGTGCAGTGTATACACGTGTGTGCTGTGACATGTAATGGAGGAGCACCAGCCTCTTATATCACAGGGTAAGAGCCGTCATGTGCAGTGTATACACGTGTGTGCAGTGACATGTAATGGAGGAGCACCAGCCTCTTATATCACAGGGTAAGAGCCGTCATGTGCAGTGTATACACGTGTGTGCAGTGACATGTAATGGAGGAGCACCAGCCTCTTATATCACAGGGTACTTGGAGAAGACAGAGGTGTCAGTGCTACAGTCCTATAGTAACACGTGGTGCTCAGAACCCCGGTGCCATGTGTTACTATGGTAACAGCCTCCAGCTATTCAGCAGTGACCTGCAGGGGGCAGTCCAGTGGCTTCTATAAGGAGCGGCCAGGTCCTGTCTACATGAGTGTGGAGAAGCTCAGGTTCTGCTCGGTCTCAGAACGTATTATCGCTGCGCTGTAACTCCATGCTGGGGTCAGTCCAGTGACCTGGCGCTAAGATCGGGGACCTGGGGGCCATTGTCAGGTGGTGAGATGTCAGGATCTGTGGTACAATAGACCTATTAGTTCTATCTAATTCCTGTTTCTGGCCTTTTTAATTTTAAAACGTAACATTTTATATTTTTTTTTAAGAGAAACAACCAAACAATATTTTAATTAAAAAAAGTGTTCATGGAAAAGATACAATTAGGACCGAGAGGGGGGAATTTGGCTAAAAAACTCTTACGGAGCGAAGCTCGCTGGATACAGAGGCTCAGTACCATGAAGTGGCCTAAATGAGGGCTTTTCTTTTACAGCATTTATTTAAAATAAGGGATAATTATCTATTATATATTAATTTTAGATTTTTTTAATAAAAACTGTAATAAAACAATTCCAGCAATAATAGGAGGCCCTCATGGATATTAAAAATAGTCCCTTGACCCAAGTATTTGTACTAAAATAGCCATTGGTAATGCAATGAGTAGATGATCCCAACATTTCCAGTGAAGATTATAATTTCATTTGATTAATGGAGGAGGAAACACATGTCCTCATATACGGCGAAATGATATCAAAGTCAAGGAATAAATAAATGTAAAAAATGTAGAAATGTAGGATGAATTAATTGAACGAACACAATGAAATTACAATAAAAATTAAGTGTATTATAGGAAATAAACATCATGGAGCTGTAGACGTCTGTCCTGAAGACCTGAAGCCTACAGTGATCCCAATATTCTGAACATGTGATTGGCTGATCAGCATTTTAATTAATCCCATATATAAAGAATAAATCAATTATAAAGTGAGAAGGAAAATTAATTCACGTTAAATAATAAATAATCTAGATTTGCCATACATTGAGCCTATCAGCAGTATTATTGTAGTATTTCAAATTTTTCCTCTTTTTCATAGTTTTTTCGCTTTTTATTTTAATTGTATGCTATACCATATTAAAATTACCAATATGTTGGTATAGAGTACTAGACAATGACAACATATAAATTAAGTCTGGAATTAAAGAAATAAATGAATATATAAAAAAAGAGAGATCTGGTCCCATTAAGGCCTCTTTCACACTACAGTATGTTGAATTCAGTGTTTTGCGTTTCGTTTTTAACGGATCCGTTGTTCAGTTTTTTTGCTTCCGTTGTGTTTCCGTTCCGTTGTTCCGTTTTTCCGTATGGCATATACAGTATACAGTAATACATATAAAAAATTGGGCTGGGCATAACATTTTCAATAGATGGTTCAGAAAAAACGGAACGGAAACGAAAGACATACGGATGCATTTCCGTATGTGTTCCGTTTTTTTTGAGGACCCATTGACTTGAATGGAGCCACGGACTGTGATTTGCGGGCAATAATAGGACATGTTCTATCTTTCAACGGAACGGAAATAAGGAAACGGAATGCATACGGAACACATTCCGGTTTTTTTGCCGTATACGGAACGCAAAAAACGGAACGCAAAAGGAAAAAAAAACGGTAGTGTGAAAGAGGCCTAATGAACATCTTACTTCACTAAAATGAGACATTGATAAATCTGGTCCTTATAGACTATGGTCCATGTGAGGTATAGATAGGGACTCCTAAGACATGCGCAAGGTTAAAATTGACTAAGTCCCAAGACATGCGCAGTAGCGCAAGGGGACGCACGTAACTGTCAGGGATCAGAGAGGAAGGAAAGAGGGTGCACTCTGACTCCACCCTCAACCCCTGTCCCTGCCTACTAACACTACCCGCCCTGGGCGACGGGGCGTAACTGGGCGACGGTCCCTTACTTACGTAAGTGCAGAGGAAAGATACGGAAGGTCAACAAGCCAAGGGTCAGAACCAGGAGAACAAATGGCAGTGATATAAGAGGCTGGTGCTCCTCCATTACATGTCACTGCACACACGTGTATACACTGCACATGAGTACAAATGGAGCAGGCAAATGTAAGGTCAACAGTCAGAGCCGAGGTCAATCCAGGAGCGCAAATACGTACAAAGGATGAGACGAAATCGAGGACAAATAACGAGCCGAGGTCAGGAGGTCAATCCTAGAACCAAGGAAAAAGGAAGCACCAATGGACCAGTATCACAGGCAACCTGTATTTATAGTGGGGAGTAAGGGTCATGTGACGTGGCCAGCGTCACATGACCGACAGACAGACAAGTCGAGCACCGAGTGATCAGCTCGGTGCTCAAGGCAGACCTAGGAGCAGGGAGCCTCCCAGCTAGCAAAGCCGCCCAGGGAACAAGGCCGAACACAGATCCTCGCTCCCGAAGCTAAGCAGCAGGTCTGTGGCTGATGGGAGACCAAGTGCGCCTTCGGCGCCCCGTTACAGTAACAGAGAAGGAGAATTCCACTACCTCTGCAAACTCCGTAGTAATGCTGAGGGACGCGCCGACCTGCAGCCCATCGTACCTCACCAAGGTAATACATTGGATTTTTCTGGCCATCTCCATTGCCTTTAACACGATCAGGCTTGAGACACTGGTTGAACGGACGGGATGATCCTGCCCCTAAATAGCCTTAAGATTAAACACTTGTTTTATCGGTAGCTCCATCTCCCCTGGAGACGCCACGTTAGGTGGCAAAACATGTCGGGGGAGCTGCGATTGTGTGGATGCAGTAACAATACGGAGTGTGCTGCGGGCACTCCGAGAGTTATGTATAAGATAGGCAGGAAAAATACGGAGTAGGGATATATATACGGATATCAATACTATAAATCAGGGATAGCTATCGTAAGTTACACATCCTTATAGACCCTAAGTACATTCACTTAGAGAGAGTATTATTGTGGCCAAGTGGTAAGACACAGTAACAGAACAGCTCGATGTGAGCAATATTCTGACACTAATTCATGTTAACTCTCTCTCTATAGTAACTGAGGGATATGAAGTAAATATCCACAGAGATCTCCCACCTAACGATTATATGTGGAGAATCTTCAGTAATTAATATATACACAGTTGGGTCTCTTGTTACGTTTTAAAATTAAAAAGGCCAAAGACAGGAATTAGATAGCTCCAGGGGCGTAGCTATAGAGGGTGCCGAGGTAGCAGTCACTACCGGGCCCAGGAGCCTGAGAGGCCCCAAAGACCCTTGTACCACATGAGAAGACACCTGTTTTATAGAAGGTACATGCTGGTCGAGTTACACCTCTGGCTGGAGGGAAGGTGTTAGGTCAAGAATTTGGCATGGTGGGGGGTGCAGTTTCAATTTTTGCCTCAGGCAGCAGGAAGGCAATGTACTTCTCTGCCCCTGGCCACAAAGCAATGAGGGATGGGGGTCCTAAGCTAAACTCTTGCACCAGGGCCCATGAGCCTTTAGCTACGCCCTTGGATAGCCCTAATAGGTCTATTGTACCACGTATCATTAATTAATCCTGGGTCCAAAGTGGGCATTCTGATTATTGAGATGTCAGGATTCACCGTCTCCATACTATGGAGCACATTAGCTGAGAGGACGGTTTATGCTTCCTATAGCGACCACAACACAACGACTCGCAGAACGTCTGAGGAGATCCGACTATTGGTATCAGTTCTTCCTGATAGTCCTCAGGAGAGGACAGAAATTAATGGGAATAAAGGACAACCCTGTTTTGTATCGGTAAAGCAAAAGAGAGAACCCCATTAAACTCTGTGAAAGATGTGGGGGAAGTATAGAGGGAATTGATCCAAGCCTGCATGGTTTCTCTTACACCAATATGCGGAAGAACAGCGATCCCGTTGAGGGAGTGGTGGAAAGGAAAGTCCAGCCTGTTTGGCAGGGAGAGGCTAGAGAGTTCCAAGGAGTGCGCCAAATCCTCAGCTTGGTTTGGGGAGTGAAGGGCGAAAGAGGTCCATTTCTGCGGATAATGAGATGGAATGAGTGGCCCCATCGGTAAGTTCTCATACCTCCCAACTTTTTAGATGTTCAAAGAGGGATACTTAGGGTTAATTGTGCGAAAGATCCATTTTTCCTGCATATCTATGCACTTCACTGTTTTCTCTTGCAAAATAGCACAAAAATCTGAATATAGAAGTTTCTAAAGTCTGAACTGCATCAAATAATGAAATAATATGAAAGATGGCTCTAAACTACAGAGAGGAACCAGAGAAACATTTTCAAGGTCAATATTGTGGATGCAAATCTATACCTGAGATCGAGGTCAAGAGGGACATTTAAGGAGGAAAGAGGGACGGGTCAAAAAGAGGGACTGTCTCTCCAAATGTTCTCCATTGGGGGTTCTTCTAAGGCAGGAGCAGGAGATTGCGGGTGAGTAGCACAATCCACAGTGTCTGAAGCTGAGGGAACTCCTGTCTGTGCCATCTTGGATTCTGCAGTTGTGCATGGCATTGCCAAAGAAGTAGCAGTCAATTCGGTTCTGGAGCTGGAAACTGGAGCCCTGTTGTCCAGAATGTCTGAGCATCCTTCCTAGGGCAGGTGAGTAGGCAAAGTCTACTGTAAATAGGTAAAGTGAGGGTTCAGGGTCCGGAAGCTCTGCAAGGTGCGTGTTCCCCGCAGCATGCTCAGCCACGTCCTTTGGGCAGACCATTTTCTAAGGCAAGTCCTGTAAGTTGCTCGGTGTGGCCCCCGTGGATTGGACTTGTTTTCCAGCACGTCCTACAGATGATGATCGGACTGAGATCTGGGAATCTGGAAACAAGTCAGGACCTTGATCTCTTTGTCTGGCCACACTGCAAAAACTGTCCAGGAATAAGGAACATCACATTATCCTGCTGCAAGATGGCGCTGCCATTAGGACGCATCAGTGCTATGAAGGGTGGTACTTGGTGATATATGTTGCATCCGCATGATGCCAGGAGACAATATTTCCAGAAGAAAATTGCCCAGAGCATCGCACTGCCCTCACCAGCTTGTCTTCTTCCCATAGTGCTATCTGTCCCCCAGGTAAGTGGCACGCACATGCATTTGGCCATCTACTTGATGTAATGTGATTCTTCAGATCATGCTTATTCTTCCATTGCTCCTTTTCAGATGCTTAGGGCATCTCGGCACAGGGGGTGAGGAACAGAATATTGTTATTTCCTCCGATCACTAAACCTAGAAGTGAAGGAGCTGAGAGAAGAGTCTGATCTATAGACAGATCTACAGGAGGCCATGTGTTCAGTCACTGTGTGCTTATGTCTCCACAGATGGATCCAGGAGGAGAAATCCACCAGAGAGATGTCCCCGTCCTCTGTATTCCCAGGACTGTCCAGAGGAGAAGGTCCCAGAGAACCCTCAGGTAGATGGAGCTGAGACCTATACACATCTATATAGGGGGGTCCTGCAGTCATAGAGGGGTCATAGATTGTGGGGGTCTCTTATGTGGATCTGTTAGATTTCCCACCTGTCTGCTGTATTGAACTGAATTGTTACAGGTGACAAATCAGGGGGAAGATCTGACTGATATTAAAGTGGAGGATGAAGAAGAGAGGATGATGGGCGATCCCCCGTGTAAGAGTGAGGTGGAGGAGGACATTCCAGGAGATGTCACCACAGGTATGGAATCATGAATGGAGAAAGTGACCTCAGATTCTGTCCTTGGTGCCTTCAGGGCAGGAGGAGAATCTGATCACCGGCTGCTGCTCTCTGATTGGAGATGTCTCCATCACATAATGAAGGGTTCCCCTTATCCAGCTGACATCTGCCGACCCCATGACTTCCACTATTTGTTGCCCCGCCCCTTAGACAGAACGTGACAAAAAAATAATAATGAGACAATAGCTGGGGCTCTTTATGTACTTAAAATATTAAATAATAAAAGCTAAACAATAAATTACAAGTAAATGGTTCCATTGAAAAATACAACTCATGTCCTCGTACGGCCACAGACAAAAATATAAACGTTTTAAGTCTTGGAATGTGACAATGAGAATACAAAAAAAAAATCGTCCTTTTATGACAACCAGCCTAGTCATTAAGTGGTTAAAGCTGTTTGGTTGTTGTGTTTTTTCCTTCCTTTCGGAGCACTCCTGTCCTCAGCTCCATGATTATCAGGAAGCTCCGATGTCACATGTGATTATTGTACAGACACAGACGTCTCAGTGATGGTCACCTGCACTCACAGGACACTTCATTAGCTCCACCTTCTTAATTCTTGATAGGACCCTCGTTCCCCTTAGAACATCCTGAATTCTTAGTGTAATGGACCCAACAAGGTGGTGGAGACCTTTATTACAGGTTCTGATTGATGACCTCACTCTGTCTATTCCACTGCATCCTGAAGATGTCTATAAACCTGAGATCTGGTGACTATGCGGCCATTAGGCTATACAGACCGCATTGTCATGTCCGTAAATTCAGCACGAGACGTCTGCTTTACCTTATGACACAATATAATCTAAATGTAGATGATGGTTATGATCAGATTATCTGATGATCAGAGTCTTAACTCTTTGAGGTCATAGCGACTTTCCATTTTTGTTTCTCACTCTATACCTTCCCAGTGTCCATCTGTTGCTTAAAGAGTAACTAAACTTCCAAGTAAAATTTTAATAATATCATCCTACTGCCCTAATGATAGTTTTTCTAATATACTTCATTAATGGATTTTGTATTTTTTTTTACACTTAAAACGGAGTACGGGCTGTAGACACTTTATTAATGGGGGCGCAGCAGCAGTGCGTTTGCTCCGGTCTGTGCCCCCCGGAGGTTTACTAACACCCGGCATAGCACATGGGTACCCTGTATTACCCGGGATTAGCTGAGCAGAGCAGGCAGAAGCAGGAGCCCGCTCCGCTAATCCTGGCATAGTGCATGGGTACTATGCGCTCCTTCCCGTACTCACAGCACCGCTGCTTCCGCCCTATTCATAAAATGTCTACAGCCCGTACTTTGTACACCACTGAGCTGTCAGCGGCGTATAGAAATGTCAATTTTAAGTGCACAGCGAATGATGCGCTTTGCGGGGAAAGGGAGGAAGGGATCTGTAATAAAAATACAAAATCCAATAATTAAGTATGTTAGAAAAACTATTATTAGGACATGTTATTGAAATTTTACTCAAAATTTAAAGGCTATGTACACTTTTGAGAGCATTTTTTTTATTATTATTGCATTATACTTATTTTGAGCTAAAAATATATTTTTTTTCATTTGGTCTTTATTAACAATATGGAATCCTTTTTTCTGTACAGAGCTGAGATGGATTTTTTTGTCTTTTCCGTCATCTGGGGAGCAGACGGACTCCTTATCTCTGCTCTCTCCCATTATAAACATTTATTAAAGCTCAATCCCTAACTTACTGATAAGAATGTGGCCTAAATAAGTTTTTTTTTATATCTCTCAGTAGTTCAGAGATAAGGCTCATTAGATGACCGGCACAAAGTAAAAGTGAAAGTACCAGTCATACAGTTAGAAAAGCAGTTAACCCTTTGTGATTGAACAGCTCAATATTTTTAATAAAGGCCAATTGAAAATATGATTTTTAACCAAACATAAGTTAAATGCAATCATAACAAAATTGACTCAAAAGGTGTACATAACCTTTAAGTTACTTTAAGTGTACCTCCTCCCCCGCTGCTGCTGTCTCACACAAGCTTAGTCCAGGCTGCAGTAAAATAACAGCAGAAGGAATTACACACTGAACCTGCTGCTGGAGGAAGGAGGATCTCACACCAGGACCTGGGAGATTGCATCTGGTACTGAGCAGTGTGACTTTTTCAGCAGCAGGTACACTAAAAAGAGCATTAACCCCTTAGCGCTCTTTGACGTGTATACTCGTCATGAAGCACTGCTACTTGGATCTCCATGACGAGTATATACGTCATGGCATTAAACTGTCATCATGTCTGCATGGTGACAGCGCTGAGACCCCGGCTGTTACACACAGCCAGGGATCTCAGCTAACAGGCCTGGGACCGATGAGGGCGGTCCCGGGCCGGCGATTCAAATGCTGGCTGAAATGTTGTGATCCCCACAGTCCGTGACTGTGAGGATCAGGACCTTCTAAAATGTATATATACATTATATACCCCCCCAAACCCCCTCTGTGGGCTCCAGCCTTCATTGTGCCCCCCTAATTTCAGGATGACCAAGCGGGTGGGCGCACGATCCACCAGCCACCCCCCTTTCCCCATTTTCAGGATGGCCGAGCGGTTAGCAGAGTGTCAGCATACATCTGACACTCTGCTTGAAACAGCTGACATCGGTGCTGGCACTGATGTCAGCCGTTTAACCCCTTCCATCCCGCGGTCCATAGGGACTGCTGTATGGAGGTGGTTAAGAGATGGAGAGAGGTCCCTCCCTCTCCCATCAGACTGCTGCTCTGCTGTGGCAGCGGCCAATGCTTGATAGGTTAACAGAGGGAGGGAGCTCCCTCCCACATCCGGCCGTTGCGCTGTTGTGGCAGGGCCGTATGGTTACCATGGCAACTGTACGCCTTCACAGGCTTCCGGCTTGCAATGGTATAGCTGATCAGGCTCCTGATCAGGCTTACTGTGAGTTACAATGCACTGCAGTACACTATAGAGTGTACTGCAGTGTATTGTAAACCATCAGACCCCCTGGATCGTTAAGAACCAAGTGAATCTGGGTAAAAAAATAAAATGAAAAAAAGTGAAAAAAGTAAAAAAATAAAATCTAATTTCTTCTTATAGCTACACATTTTATAATTGATTAAAAATTAAAACAAAAAAATACATCACATATGTTTTGTATCATCGCATCCATAACGACCTGATCTATTAAAGGGTCACGTTACTTTCCCCGCACGGTGAACGCCATACAATAAAAATTTGTATGGAATTAAAAATTTTCCCACCTCACTTCCAAAAAAAAGTATTAAAAGTGATCAAAAAAGTTGTATGTACCCCAAAAGAGTACCAATCAAACCGTCACCTCATTCTGAAAAAAGAGCCCATACATGAGACAATCGCCCAAAAAATGAAAAAAATATGGCCTTCAGAAAATGGAGACACAAAAACATGTTTTTTCTTCTAAAATGCTATTATTGTGTAAAACTTTAATAAATAAGAAAAAGTAGACATATTCGGTATTGCCGCGTACGTAACATCCTGCTCTACAAAAATATCACATGACCTAACCCCTCAGGTGAACACAGTAAAATAAATAAAATAAAAACAGTGCCCAAAAAAAACAATTGGTCACCTAACATCACATAAAGTGCAACACCAAGAGATCAAAAAGGCGTATGCCCCCAAAATAGTACCAATCAAACTGTCACCTCATCTCGCAAAAAATGAAACCCTACCTAAGACAATCGGTCAAAAAATAAAAACGCTATGGCTCTCGGGCTATGGAGACACTAAAACATAATTTTTTTGTTTGAAAAATGCTATTATTGCGTAAAACTTAAATAAATAAGAAAAAGTAGTATACATATTAGGTATCGCCATGTCTGTAACGATCTTCTCTATAAAAATGTCACATGACCTAACCCCTCAGCTGAACGCTGTAAAAATAAATAAATAAAAACTCTGCTAAAACAACCAATTTTTGGGTCACCTTGCTCTATAAGGTGTAATAATGAATAAACAAAATCATATGTACGCAAAAATGGTACCAATAAAAACGTCAACTATTCCTGCAAAAAAAGAGCTACTGCACAAGACGATCGGCAGAAAAATAAAAAAAATATGATATTGAGAAAATGGAGACACAAAATAATATTTTTTTTCAAAAAGGCTTGATTATGTAAAACAGAAATGAAGAAAGTAGACATATTTGATATCATTGCGTCCGTAACAACCTTCTCTATAAAAATAGCACATGATCTACCCTGTCAGATGAATGTTGTAAAAAATAAAAATGGTGCCAAAACAGACATTTTTTGGTTACCTTGCCTCACAAAAAACTTAATATAGAGTAATTAAAAATCATATGTACCCCAAAATAGTACCAATACAACTGGCACCTTGTCCCCTAGTTCCTAAAATAGGGTCACTTTTCAGGAGTTTTTACTGTAAGGTGCATCTGGAGGGCTTCAATTGGGACATGGCATCTAAAAACCAGTCCAGCAAAATCTGCCTTCCAAAAACCAAAAGGCATTCCTTTTCTTCTGTTTCCTGCCGTGTGCCCTTACATCAGTTTATGACCACATGTGGGATGTTTATGTAAACTGCAGAATTAGGGTAATAAATATTGAGTTTTGTTTTGGCTGTTAACCCTCGATGTGTTAAAGATTTTTTTTTATTAAAATGGAAAATCTGCCAAAAAGTGAAATTTAAAAATGTCATCTTCATTTTTCTTTAATTCATGTGGAACACCTAAAGGGTTAACAAAGTTTGTAAAAATCTGTTTTGAGTAACTTAAGGTGTGTAGTTTCTACAATGGGGTCATTTATGGGGGGTTTCCACTATGTAAGCCCCACAAAGGGACTTCAGAACCGAACTAGTTCTTAAAAAGGGGGTTTGGGAAATTTACTTAAAAATTTTAATAATTGCTTCTAAAATTCTAAGCCTTCTAACGCCCCCCCCCCCCCCCAAAAAAAAAATGATATTTACAAAATGATCCAAACATGAAGTAGACATATTGGGAATGTTAAGTAATAAATATTTATTTAGGTATCACTTTCTGTTTTAAAAGCACAAAAATTAACATTTTGAAAATTGCAAATTTTTAAAAATGTTTGGTCAATTTGGGATTTTTCATAAATAAAGGTGAATTTATTGACTCAAATTTATGACTATCATGAAGTACAATGTGTCACGAGAAAACAATCTCAGAATGGCCTGGATAAGTAAAAGTGTTCCAAAGTAATTACCACATAAAGTGAAACATGTCAGATTTCCAAAATTTGGCCTGTTCATTAAGGTGAAAAATGGCTGTGTCCTGAAGGGGTTAATGATGCGGACTTAATCATTATCCAAGTCATGCCTCAAGACCTGTTTAAAATGTCGGACAATGACTTATATGATACCTACCTTACATCTGGTGGCATTAGAGGCAGAGCTAATTTATACCATATATCCAATAGGAATGTTATAGGTTTGTCCCCTATGTAGTTTGAAAAATAATCACAAATTCCAATTTTTATTTTCACAGAGAATTTCAGTAAAAATATTAAGGGCAGTACTATATTATCACAAAATTATCAAGATGAAGATGAAGATAACCTGCAGTGCTCCTCAGGAGAAAACCTCATTACACTTAATGTACACCCAGTTCTTCACAGTACAGATCTATTATATAATCCCCCTTATCATGAGGAGCCTTCTCCTGACCAATTGCAGGTTGTTACCAAAAATACAGGTCACAAATGGGATAAAAGGTTTCAGGGTGGTAAAGATTCTAAAGAGAATTCAAGACTTTCTACACACAGAATAATTCACACAGAAGAGCAGCCATACTGCTGTTTAGAATGTGGGAAATGCTTTACAAGTAAATCAGATTTTCTTAAGCATGAGATAATTCACACAGGAGAGAAGCCATATTCATGTTCAGAATGTGGAAAATGTTTTACAAAAAAATCATATCTTGTTATACATGAGAGAATTCACACAGGAGAAAAGCCATATTCATGTTCAGAATGTGGAAAATGTTTTACAGATCAATCCAGTTTCGTTAGACATAGGAAAATTCACACAGGAGAAAAGCCATATTCATGTTCAGAATGTGGGAAAGGCTATGCAGAAAAATCCGGTCTTGTTAGACATAAGAAAATTCACACAGGGGAAAAGCCATATTCATGTTCAGAATGTGGGAAATGTTATACAGAAAAATTTGGTCTTGTTAGACATAAAAAAATTCATACAGGAGAGAAGCTATATTCATGTTCAGAATGTGGGAACTGTTTTGCATATAAATCAGATCTTGTTAAACATCAGAGAATTCACACAGGAGAAAATCTATATTCATGTTCAGAATGTGGGAAATGTTTTACAAAGAGATCACATCTTGTTACACATGAAAGAATCCACACAGGAGAGAAGCCATATTCATGTTCAGAATGTGGGAAATGTTTTACAGATAGATCCAGTCTCCTTAGACATAAGAACATTCACACAGGAGAGAAGCCATATTTATGTTCAGAATGTGGGAAATGTTTTACAGATAAATCCAGTCTTGTTATACATAGGAGAAGTCACACAGGAGAGAAACCATATTCATGTTCAGAATGTGAGAACTGTTTTACATATAAATCAGATCTTGTTAAACATCAGAGAATTCACACAGGGGAGAATCCATACTCGTGTTTAGAATGTGGGAAATGTTTTACAGATAAATCCAGTCTTGTTAGACATAAGAAAAGTCACATTGAAGAGAAGCCTTATTCATGTTCAGAATGTGGAAAATGTTATACAAGCAAATTTCATCTTGTTGTACATAAGAGAAGTCACACAGGAGAGAAGCCATATTCATGTTCAGAATGTAAAAAATGTTTTACAGATAAATCATATCTTGTTAGACATAAGAGAAATCATACAGATACAAAGCCATATTCTTGTTCAGAATGTGGAAAATGTTTTACAGATAAATCAAGTCTTGTTGTACATGAGAGAATTCACACAGGTGCAAAGCCATATTCATGTTCAGAATGTGAGAAATGTTTTAAAGATAAATCTGGTTTGGTTAAACATGAGAAAATTCACACAGGAGAGAAGCCATATTCATGTTCAGAGTGTGAGAAATGTTTTATTACTAAAACCAAACTTAACATTCATCAGAGAAATCACACAGGAGAAAAGCCATATTCATGTTCAGAATGTGGAAAATGTTTTACAGATAAATCCAGTTTTGTTAGACATGAGAGAATTCATACAGGAGAGAAGCCATATTCTTGTTCAGAATGTGGGAAATGTTTTACAGATAAATCGAGTTTTGTTAGACATAAGAGAATTCATAAAGGTGAGAAGTCATGTTGATGTTTTATATGTTGAAAATGCATTGTGAAAAGAAACTAAAATTCTAAAGCTTAGCAGATCAGAAGAAACTATATTGTTTTTTTAGATATGGGAAATGTGATAAGAGCAAAAAAAATAAGTTTTTCAAACCCATCTTATTCTTGCTATCATGTAGCTTTCTTAGCTAAGATTTGGCAATAAAAAATATCTGCCAAACTGCACAAGTTGTAGTTGCACATGACTTGCATTGTGTTCTATCATGGGAAAGTCCAAAAATCCAAGTGTTGGACTTTTTTTTACAAATGCATTATGTGTCAAATTGTGAACCCATTGACAGTCATTATATGTAGTGTGTGAAGAGGGTAGGTTTGTTCAGGAGCAGCAGCACAGACGGCTTGTAGAGCCAGGATGGTGAACACGCAGCAGCTGGGCAGGGGATCGCAGATCCAACGCGGTCCAAGAGCATGTAGAAACAATGGAGGGCCACAGCAGCGTCTCACCAATAAACTTCTTTATTTGGAATCACACCTCACAACAAGGCATAAAAAATTGTGGCAACGTTTCGGCTAGAGATAGCCTTTGTCAAGCATGTTAACAATTAAAATCACAGTCTATAAATAGCACATGATAAGACCGCCCACACCGCTGAGCAACCAATGGAGATTAGTATATGTGTAACACACCTGCATGATGAATCCATGAGTGCTGACATAATGAGACAAGTCGGCCAGCTGCAACAAATAGCAATCGTACCTGTGTGGGGCCACCATGCACAGACTTCCTCCGTCCGTCCAGCGTCCCATAATCGGCAATGCGCATGTCCGCATACGTCATCGCATACGTCACCACAGGGCGACATGCGCATGACGTGCCCAACTGAATCCCGATGCACAGTCCGTGCCGGACTATTCGCGTCATCAGGCGGCGGCCGGCAGACGTCACAAGGCCACTCCCACCTGGCGCTCCAGGCTGACGTGTGCATGAGGATTCAATGGAATTACCAATAGAGGGCGCTCGCACTACTATCAAACTTAAACAGTGTGCAGAGCGCTTACTGATTAGAGCCATAATTAGGTGTTATGGGCGCATTGTACAAACTATTAGCGCAAGGAAGGACCAAGGGACCTGTGAAAAGATATAAGCGCCACACGGGTACAGGTGCAGCAGGCATAATACAAAAAAAATAAAAAATGATTGTGTGTTAACAACAGATAACACTCTCATTAAGCTCAAATTCTCATTGATAAATCATACACCATATCAAAATATTTGGACAGAAACCCCAATATTCATCGTAGTGCTATAGAGCGGTGTGAATAAGGCATATAATTTAAAAACATAGCAAAATACTATAACAGAGGAGAAATATATGAAAACAGCCACATTGAGAATTTGATTAAATCCAGATTTAGCTGATACCAGCCACATTAAACTCTAGATTTAAACCAAATGGCTGTAAAGATTTCAATGTGTAGATCCATTTGAGCTCCTTCTTCCTTAATATTGCGTCCTTGTCACCCCCTCTCCGTAACGGGCCCACGCTATCAATGACTCTAAAGCGAAGTTGGTTAACAGAATGCACCGCCTCCACGAAATGTCTCGCAACGGGCTTATCCATGTTCATCTTGCGTATGGTACTCTTATGTTTGTTAATACGTTCTCTAACTTCCATGGTGGTCTCTCCCACATAAATAAGGCTGCAAGGACACTGGATGGCATAAATCACATCCCGTGACCTGCAGGTGTAATAGCCATTGATTTTATATTTTTTCCCACTGTAGGGGTGGGAGAAATGATCACCTTTGAGAACGTTACCACAATTACAACAAGATAAACATGGATAAGTCCCGTTTTTGCGCGGTGCAAGTAGTTTTTGTGTCAATGACTGGCGGCCTATGTCGGATTTGACCAGTCTATCACGGAGGCTAGGGTTCCGCCTGTACGCCATCATCGGTGGGGACTTGAATTCTTCTATGTCTGGCAAACCCCTTTGGAGTATATGCCATTCCTTTCTAAGGATATGGGCAATATTGCCACTGTCCCGACCGAAGATGGACACAAACGGAACCCTAGCCTCAGAGCTCGCTTTTGTTGATTTCCGTAGTGCAGTACATCTGTCAACCAATCTCACCCTCTGTTTAGTTCTAACAAGTAGGGGTTTCGGGTAACCTCGTTCCAAGAAACGTGTGCACATAGTGTCAATCCTCTGTGCACATATTCCTTCGTCGGAGACTATTCTCTTTACCCTTAAGAGCTGACTCCATGGAAGGGAGTCAAGCATTCTATGTGGGTGATAGCTATCATGCATGAGTAAAGTATTGCGGTCAGTAGGCTTCCGATAGAGGTCCGTAGCCAAAAGACCCTCCATTACATAGACACGCACATCAAGAAACTGCAACTCACTGGAAGAAACAGTAACAGTGAATTGCAGACCCGGGACACCCGCATTCAAATGCAGATGAAACGCTTCAAGTTCAACCATAGTGCCTGTCCAGATCATAAAGATGTCGTCGATGTAGCGCCACCAACATAGGACTCTCCCAGAGAAAGGGGAGTGGTACACGAGTCTGTCCTCCACCTCAGCCATAAAGATGTTAGCGTAGGTGGGGGCCATGTTAGACCCCATGGCCACACCCCGCTGCTGCTGATAGAAAGTGTCCCCGAAGAGGAAGTAACTCCTCTTCAGGACCACCTCCAAGAGACGGAGGACAAATCGGCACACCCCCGGGGAGAGCCCCATGTCGGCCAGGGCCACATCGACGACACCCAGCCCATATGTATGGTCAATCGATGTGTACAAAGATACTACATCGAAACTAACCAACAGAAATTGGGCGGGCAGTTGCAAATCCTGTAATTTAGATAGGAAATGCCCAGTATCCTTGATATAGGATGGGGCGGAGGTCGCCCGGACCTGCAATAACTTATCCAGAAAGACAGACAATGGGTTGAAGACCGAGCCCCTACCAGAAACAATCGGTCGACCCGGTGGATCAATCAATCTCTTGTGGATCTTGGGGAGTATGTATAACATCGGGGTGATAGGGTGGGGCACCATGAGGTATTGATACAAACCATCATCTATAATTGAACTTTGTAGTGCCTCCTCCAATATCACCCCGATGTCACGCATGATATCCCATTTGGGATCCCCGGGTAGTTGTTTATATACCTCAAGATCACACAATTGTCTGTCTATCTCGCCAACGTACATTGCAGTGTCCATAACGACCACCGCCCCACCCTTATCAGCAGGCTTGATGGTAATGCGGGTATCACGTTCCAATGCCATGATAGCCTGTCGTTCCGACATCGAGAGGTTATTCCTACCACCGCTAGTGGGAATCAAAGATTCGATCTGCTTGTGCACTATGTGAATATATGATTCAACCACATGGTTGGTATGGGGTGGTGAAAAGACACTAGGTTTCTTGAGTTGTAATTCTTTACATGTAAGTAACGCAGTATTGTTATTGCTAATCACAGGTATTTTATTACCATCAACATTCTTAGATGCAAAAAAAAACATTTTAAACGTAAGTTTCTAAAGAAACGTTGTAAATCCAACTCTAAAGAGAACCAGTCTCTATCAACAGTAGGAGAAAAACTTAGTCCACGACTCAATACCTGTGTCTGTACAGGGGTGAGTGTAACTGAAGAGATATTTATGACCAGTTGTGTTATCTCCGTGGATTGCGTCTGGTTGATCTCGCAGACATCACTTGATTCAGAGGTGGTTTCCCTTTTACGTGACCGATGGTGTTTTCTTCCACCCCGGCGACATCCCCGTCGCCTAGTTGACCTAAAAAAGGGGCTGACGTGGAGGGTTCATCCGTGGAATCGGAGACGGTGGAGAATCCAAAATGGTTATGGTCAAACCTTTTATTGCGCCTCCTCCTAGGTTTCCCTTGTGGCTGTTGATTACGCCAGTTATACACTTTTCCGGACTGGTAATCTTCAATTCAGTTGGGCACGTCATGCGCATGTCGCCCTGTGGTGACGTATGCGGACATGCGCATTGCCGATTATGGGACGCTGGACGGACGGAGGAAGTCTGTGCATGGTGGCCCCACACAGATACGATTGCTATTTGTTGCAGCTGGCCGACTTGTCTCATTATGTCAGCACTCATGGATTCATCATGCAGGTGTGTTACACATATACTAATCTCCATTGGTTGCTCAGCGGTGTGGGCGGTCTTATCATGTGCTATTTATAGACTGTGATTTTAATTGTTAACATGCTTGACAAAGGCTATCTCTAGCCGAAACGTTGCCGCAATTTTTTATGCCTTGTTGTGAGGTGTGATTCCAAATAAAGAAGTTTATTGGTGAGACGCTGCTGTGGCCCTCCATTGTTTCTATATGTAGTGTGTGGGGATTCCCTCTGGTAGACAGGACAAGCGGACACAGTATAAAGGCAAAGACCGGTTTGTAACAAAAACTTCAGTGTTTTATTCACACTTATGGCAACAAAACTGTACGACAGTCCATTTGTAGTTTTGGTGTTCATTCACACCTAGACAGTTCATACAGCAAAAAAGTCACCTGTTATCCTAGGTGTTAGTTCACACCCGATCGGCATTGCTCAGGACAGTGCAGGCCTCCAGCCTAGCACACGGCTCAAATCCCAATCCAGCCATTGCCAGAGCTCTCTGTCAGAGAGAGAGGTAATTACCACCAGCTGACACTGCTGGCAGTTTTTTTTTTTTTTATATATATAGGCCAGTCAAGACCCGGCCTGGAACGTGGGGAGTAGTCACCCACCCAGCACTTTGACTACTCCCAGTAAGAGCTGTCCCAGATCAGCTATTACAGCTATACAGTCCTGACAAAAGTCTTGTCGCTTCTCTATTTTGTAGAAACTGCTGCTATTAACCTGACTTTTAATTAATCAATTGGTGTTAGAAATAGCTCATATGAAAAGCTAAAGCCCTCCCAAATGATGTTTAATGCACTGAAATAAATTTGTTTCACTGAAAAAAGATTTATCATTTAATCAAGACAGAAAGGTCAAATTTTGGCAAGACAAAAGTTTTGTCGCCTATACAGAAATTTTATCCACTATAAGCAAAATAAGTATTGGTGCTGTGAGATCCAAATTTAATATCTTGTATGACTTCCATGAGCTTGAAAGACAGCATCCATGCGGTTTGGCAAGGATTCATACAATTTATTGATGAAGTCATCAGGAATAGCAAAGAAAACAGTCTTGCATGCCTCCCAGAGTTCATCAATATTCTTTGGTTTCGTCTTCCATGCTTCCTCTTTCATCCTACACCACATATGCTCAATGATGTTCATGTCTGGTGACTGGGCTGGCCAATCCTGGAGCATCTTGATCTTCTTCGCCTTAAGGAACTTTGATGTGGAGATGGAAGTATGTGATGGAGCACCATCCTGCTGCAGAATTTGGCCTTTTTTATGGTTGGGAATATAAGAGGTAGCTAAGATTTCTTGGTATTTTAGACTATTGATGTTGCCTTCCACCCTGCAGATCCCTCGCACACCCCCATACTGGATGTAACCCCAGACCGTGATTTTGCCTCCACCAAACTTCACTGTTTTCTGGGTAAATCTCGGCTCCATGTGGGTTCCAGTAGGTCTCCTGCAATATTTGCGGCGACTGTGGTGTAATTCAACAGAAGATTCATCTAAAAAATCTACCTTCTGCTACTTTTCCAGCTTCCATCCTTTTAGCAGGCTGTGGCCCTTGGCAAATGCCACACGTTTTTTCAATTGTCTTTTGTTTAGTGCTGGCTTATAGGCACTGATTCGACCATGGAGGCCATTTCGAGACAGAATCCGACAAACTGTTCTGGTTGACACAGGGACTTCAGCTCTGCTGCAGTGGAAAATGGGCTGGCCTTGGATTTTCGAGCCAACAAACGGTCCTCTCGAGCAGTTGTCTTGCGGGGTCGGCCTGACCTGGCCTTGTCCAAAACATCTCCAGTCTCTTCATTTTTTATTTTTTTATCCTCTGAACTTGACGCTGAGACACATTAAAGGTGTCTGCCACATCAGCAGTGGATCTGGTCTTGAGCCTCTTGATAATCAACACTTTAGTCTCCGGGTGAATCTTAGGCATGTTTGCAGAGGTCTAGTTTCAGTTGATGTGAAGGTCTAGTGTACTGGGGTTCTTTTTATACACACCTGAGACCTAATTAATCCATTATTAGTCATAGGTGAAGCTCATATGACAAGGCGAAAACACTTATGTCTTGGTAAAAATTAACTTCAATGGGCTTTACCAAGCTGTGAATAGTAGAATACTTTTTGTCAGTTTCGTTTTGCACTGAAACATTATTACAAAAGCTGTTGGGATTAAAATGACCCATTTCTTGTAACAAAATCTTGATTAGAAATATATTTTAGCGGCACTTCAGGGCAATTTGTACACAAGCGACACGACTTTTGTCAGGGACTGTACTAAATAGCAAGGTGTCAAATAGCAACTTCTGCTGACACATGAAAACTGGCTCATACTCCACCGAGGCCAGGAACCTCGTGACACATACCTTGCGTCAACGACGGTTCCTTGCGCCTTCCTACATACCCCCCCCCCTTTGTTCAACCCTAAGGGGGTGAACACTTGCCAGACAGTGTACCCGGGACAGGGCAGCCACGTTTCCCTGCAAGCAGTGTGCCCTGTGTTCCACTGAGAACTTGAAGTTTTGTAATGACAAGAACCATATGGTGACCTGAGCATTCCTCTCTTTGGTCTGGCTCATCCACTTGAGAGGGGAATCGTCAGTCACCAGACAGAACTTTCTCCCCAACAGATAATAGCGGAGAGACTCGAGTGCCCACTTGATGGCCAGGCACTCTCTCTCCACTATATTGTACCTGGTTTTGGCTAGGGTGAGTTTGCGGCTCAGGAAAACATTGGAATGTTCTTCCCCATTGATTTCCTGAGAGAGTACAGCTCCGAGGCCTACTTCAGACTTTCCCAGTCGATACTGTGGATGACAATATCGTCCAGGTAAGCAAAGAGTACCGACGATGTGGACGCAGCCCAATGTCCGTGAGCCGTTGAAAAGTAGCAGGGGTGCCATGCAGACCAAAGGGTAACCTTATATTGGTACAACCCCTCTGGTGTGATGAATGCAGTTATTTTCTTTGACATCCTCCGTCAAGGGTACCTGCCAATACCCTTTGGTGAGGTCATAAACAGAAAAATACCGGGCTTGGCCTAATCTCTCAATAAACTCATCCACCCGAGGCATGGGATGTGCATTAAACTTAGAGATCTCTTTAGTTTTTGGAAATCGTTACAAAAAGAGTGTCCTGTCCGGCTAAGGTATTAGCACTATAGGACTAGCCCACTTACTTTTAGACTCCTCAATGACGTCTAGTCTCAGCATCATCTGCACTTCCTCTGAGATGGTTTGTTGCCGAGCCTCGGGTACCCGGTATGGTTTTAGCCGGACTTTCGCCTGAGGCTCAGTTACAATGTCATGCCAAATTGTGAAAGTGCGTCCAGGGAGATCCGAAGAAACATCCGTGTTCAGGCTAATAAACTCCCTGGCCTCCTGAGCCTGCTTAGAGGAGTGGCTGCCAGCAATTCTTACTGTGGCAGCCGCTTCCCTTGCTTCAGACAGAGGGGCAGAAACTGCTTCCCCTAGAAAACCTGGTCGCAGGCTGTCTTCAGTACAGGTTTCCCGATCTTTCCACGGTTTGAGTAGATTCACATGGTTCACCTGCTCCAGCTTTCGCCTCCCTGGCTGGTGTACCTTGTAATTTACCTCTCTAACTATTTTCAAGTATCTCGTAGTGCCCCTGCCACCTGGCCAGGGACTTACTGTCCACGGTCGGCACCAGAACCAAAACCCGATCACCCGGGTTAAAGATCCGGACCTGAGCCTGACGATTATAGATCCAACTCTGGGCTCGCTGAACGGCCTCCATATGCTTCCTGACAAGAGGCAAAACGGTCTCTATCCGCTGTTGCATCTTGGTAACATACTCAAGGACACTTTTATATGGAGTGGGTTGCTGTTCCCACGCCTCTTTGGCTACGTCCAACAAACCACGAGGATGTCTGCCATATAGCAATTCAAAGGGTGAGAACCCAGTAGAGGCCTGGGGTACCTCTCACACAGCGAACATGAGATGGGGAAGAAGAAGGTCCCAGTCTATCCCATCTTTAGACACCACCCTTTTAAACATGGTTTTTAGTGTTTTGTTAAACCTTTCAACCAGACCGTACGTTTGCGGATGGTACACGGAGATCCGTAACTGTTTGATATGCAGAAACTCATGACCTTGGACATAAAGGGGGTCCCCTGGTCAGTCAGAACCTCTTTAGGTAGCCCCACTCAGGAGAACATCTCCATTAGCTCCTTAGCTATAGGTTTAGCCGATGTATGTCGCAGTGGCACCACCTCCGGTACTGAGTGGAGTAGTCTAGGACGAACAAGATGTGTTGGTGTCCTCTAGCTGACTTTGGTACTGAGCCTACGAGGTCCATAGCGATTCGCTCAAACGATACCTCAATGGTCAGGAAAGGTACCAAGGGACTGTGGAAAAGGTGCTGGTGGCTAGTGTCCTGGCAGGGCGGGCAAGACTTACAGAATTCATCCACCTCCCTAAACACACTGGGCCAGTAAAACTGTTGTATCCGGTCCTGTGTTTTCTGCATTCCCAGATGACCCCCCCCCCCCCGAGAACATGTTGGTGGGCTAACTCTAACACGAGTTTGCGATAAGCCTGGGGCACCACCAACTGTTCAATGGGTTCACCTCACAGCTGGTTTACCTGATACAACATATCCTGATGAACCACAAAACAGGGAAATACCGACTGCCCCAGCTTGTTGTGGTTCACCATCTACTATTAATACATATTCCCAGGCTCGGGATAGGGTTGGGTCCCGGTGTTGTGCAGTACCAAAATTATCCCCGGAGACATTGAGGTCTGCCAGCTCAGGCCCCGGCAGCAAGTCCTCCATGTCTCCCACCATTACACTCAGTGGGGTTGTCTCCCCCTCTTCCACCAAAGTGGTGGTCACTCCTACCGCTGGCCCTTCGCCTCGGGTTCCCAGGGTTCTGGCCTCCCCCCGGAGCAAGGCCACTCTGCTGGGGTTACCCCTGTCTCATGGGTATCAGTCACTTTCGTAGCAGGCCACAGTGCTGGGAAACCCGGGAAGTCTCTGCTGATTATAAGTTCGTAGTGTAAGTATTTTGGCAACTGCCACTTTGTGAGTCCACCTGCCGGGCCCCATGGTAAGAGACACCAGGGTGGTGGGATAGTCTTATAAGTCTCCATGAATGCATCTGTAGTGAAGTTAGGAACCGCAATCAAAAGTGTCCCTGGTGTCAATCAAGGGCTGTTAAGCCACCATCCAAATAATGAAGCACTTAGGTTAAGGTTTTGCAATTAAAGTATAGCTGTATTTCACATTATCTACATCATCCATTTGCCCAGTGGTACATATCAATAGCAGAATATTTTTGACAGGACGTTTCGGTAAAGATGGACCTTCATCAGCGGTCACATTATCTGAAATAGTATAAAACAATTGTTTTGAGTGGGTTGTTGTAAGATTGCAGAGCATGAAGGTAAGTATCAAAATTATAATGTAACAATAGATAATCTACAAGCAAAAGAGCATAGTTTAAATAGTTGTAGCAGCAAAGTAAAATAGTGTCCAGAGCCTGGTGAATTCATATATGTAAATTCATGGGATACGTCAAACCTGATTATATACATATTATGGCAAAAAAACTTGATTGTTCAGAATGCATGATTATTGAAATATAAGAGCACTGCAAAAAGCGAGTAACCAGGGGTAACAAGGAGTATGGTGAATCTGGTGAACAAGATTATGTGGGAATCGATGTCAAACATGAGTGTTCCAAATATGGTAATACCATCTGTGTCCAATATTAGAAAACATATTCATAAAAAAATATATATATTTAAAGTAGCTTGAAATGCTGGTTCTACAAAGGACCTTGTATGCATATTTACAGAGGCATTGGAGTCAGACATGAAGTGATGGTCACAAGAGGACATGTGATAACTTTCTACATTTGGTTGGAGTAGCATGGAGACAAAGTTTTATACATTGTCTGTGGAAGAAAGATAAACATAAAGCTAGTTTTCTACCTGTGCGTTGAGTAGAGGCATTCCTAGGGCGCTGGATGCATGATTATCGGCGGTGTTTGCCTTCCATTTAAATCATATGTGCTGGCCAGTGGTTCCGGTCATGTGACCGGAAATGACGTGGTGTGTGGAACGCACGTGTGCGCTCCACGGATTGTCACGTGAGCAGAAGCGGTCCCTGCTTGCGTTCCACTGGGCGCAGCCATAGATGGAAGGAGATGGCTGATATGTGTCAAGTCCAGCGCCATGTTTGCAATGTATAGCTGGATCTCAAGGATGATTGTACATTATATGATATATAAATTGTGATATGGTGGAAACCTAATAAAGGGGCATGAATAATCTAAAAGAATGGGGAGAATACAGTGTAATATGGGAACATTTACATAGAAATGTACTTTAAAAGAATTAGTATGAGAATTAGGTTGATGATAAAGGGAGAAGGTTATTTGTGAAGGGAATAAAGGAATTATAGCGCTAGTTGGGGGGGGGGGGTGAGTTGGCCTAGTGAATGTGGAGCATAATTCTTAGAAAAGTCTGTACGGTACATATGGGAGAATGGTGTCCCAGGATGGAATACAAAGTGATATAATATATGCATATACAGTCGTGGCCAAAAGTTTAAAGAATTACATAAGTATTGGATATTGGAAAAGTTGCTGCTTAAGTTTTTATGATAGCAATTTGCATATACTCCAGAATGTTATGAAGAGTGATCAGATGAATTGCATAGTCCTTCTTTGCCATGAAAATTAACTTAATCCCCAAAAAAACTTTCCACTGCATTTCATTGCTGTCATTAAAGGACCTGCTGAGATCATTTCAGTAATCGTCTTGTCAACTCAGGTGAAAATGTTGACGAACACAAGGTTGGAGATCATTATGTCAGGCTGATTGGGTTAAAATGGCAGACTTGACCTGTTAAAAGGAGGGTGATGCTTAAAATCATTTTTCTTCCATTGTTAACCATGGTGACCTGCAAAGAAACGCGTTGCATAAAAATGGCTTCACAGGCAAGGATATTGTGGCTACTAAGATTGCACCTCAATCAACAATTTATAGGATCATCAAGAACTTCAAGGAAAGAGGTTCAATTCTTGTTAAGAAGGCTTCAGGGCGCCCAAGAAAGTCCAGCAAGCGCCAGGATCGTCTCCTAAAGAGGATTCAGCTGCGGGATCGGAGTGCCACTAGTGCAGAGCTTGGTCAGGAATGGCAGCAGGCAGGTGTGAGCGCATCTGCATGCACAGTGAGGCGAAGACTTTTGGAAGATGGCCTGGTGTCAAGAAGGGCAGCAAAGAAGCCACTTCTCTCCAAAAAAAACATCAGGGACAGATTGATCTTCTGCAGAAAATATGGTTAATGGACTGCTGAGGACTGGGGCAAAGTCATATTCTCCGATGAAGCCTCTTTCCGATTGTTTGGGGCATCAGGAAAAAGGCTTGTCCGGAGAAGAAAAGGTGAGCGCTACCATCAGTCCTGTGTCATGCCAACAGTAAAGCATCCTGAGACCATTCATGTGTGGGGTTGCTTCTCATCCAAGGGAGTGGGCACACTCACAATTTTGCCCAAAAACACAGCCATGAATAAAGAAGGATACCAAAACACCCTCCAACCGCAACTTCTTCCAACAATCCAACAACAGTTTGGTGAAGAACAATGCATTTTCCAGCACGATGGAGCACCGTGCCATAAGGCAAAAGTGATAACTAAGTGGCTCGGGGACCAAAACATTGACATTTTAGGTCCATGGCCTGGAAACTCCCCAGATCTTAATCCCATTGAGAACTTGTGGTCAATCCTCAAGAGGCGGGTGGACAAACAAAACCCACTAATTCTGACAAACTCCAAGAAGTAATTATGAAAGAATGGGTTGTATCAGTCAGGAATTGGCCCAGAAGTTGATTGAGAGCATGCCCAGTTGAATTGCAGAGGTCCTGAAAAAGAAGGGCCTACACTGCAAATACTGACTCTTTGCATAAATGTCATGTAATTGTCGATAAAAGCCTTTGAAACATATGAAGTGCGAGTAATTATATTTCACTACATCACAGAAACAACTGAAACAAAGATCTAAAAGCAGTTTAGCAGCAAACTTTGTGAAAACTGATATTTGTGTCATTCTCAAAACTTTTGTCCATGACTGTACATATATATATATATATATATATATATATATACAGTACAGACCAAAAGTTTGGACACACCTTCTCATTCAAAGAGTTTTCTTTATTTTCATGACTATGAAAATTGTAGATTCACACTGAAGGCATCAAAACTATGAATTAACACATGTGGAATTATATACATAACAAAAAAGTGTGAAACAACTGAAAATAAGTCATATTTTAGGTTCTTCAAAGTAGCCACCTTTTGGTTTGATTACTGCTTTGCACTCTCTTGGCATTCTCTTGATGAGCTTCAAGAGGTAGTCACCTGAATTGGTCTTCCAACAATCTTGAAGGAGTTCCCAGAGATGCTTAGCACTTGTTGGCCCTTTTGCCTTCACTCTGCGGTCCAGCTCACCCCAAACCATCTCGATTGGGTTCAGGTCCGGTGACTGTGGAGGCCAGGTCAGCTGGCGCAGCACCCCATCACTCTCCTTCATGGTCAGATAGCCCTTACACAGCCTGGAGGTGTGTTTGGGGTCATTTTCCTGTTGAAAGATAAATGATGGTCCAACTAAACGCAAACCAGATGGAATAGCATGCCGCTGCAAGATGCTGTGGTAGCCATGCTGGTTCAGTATGCCTTCAATTTTGAATAAATCCCCAACAGTGTCACCAGCAAAGCACCCCCACACCATCACACCTCCTCCTCCATGCTTCACGGTGGGAACCAGGCATGTAGAGTCCATCCGTTCACCTTTTCTGCGTCGCACAAAGACACGGTGGTTGGAACCAAAGATCTCAAATTTGGACTCATCAGACCAAAGCACAGATTTCCACTGGTCTAATGTCCATTCCTTGTGTTCTTTAGCCCAAACAAGTATCTACTGTTTGTTGCCTGTCCTTAGCAGTGGTTTCCTAGCAGATATTCTACCAGGAAGGCCTGATTCACACAGTCTCCTCTTAACAGTTGTTCTAGAGATGTGTCTGCTGCTAGAACTCTGTGTGGCATTGACCTGGTCTCTAATCTGAGCTGCTGTTAACCTGCGTTTTCTGAGGCTGGTAACTCGGATGAACTTATCCTCCGCAGCAGAGGTGACTCTTGGTCTTCCTTTCCTGGGGCGGTCCGCATTTGAGCTAGTTTCTTTGTAGCGCTTGATGGTTTTTGTGACTGCACTTGGGGACACTTTCAAAGTGTTCCCAATTTTTCGGACTGACTGACCTTCATTTCTTAAAGTAATGATGGCCACTCATTTTTCTTTACTTAGCTGCTTTTTTCTTGCCATAATACAAATTCTAACAGTCTATTCAGTAGGACTATCAGCTGTGTATCCACCTGACTTCTCCACAACGCAACTGATGGTCCCAACCCCATTTATAAGGCAAGAAATCCCACTTATTAAACCTGACCAGGGCACACCTGTGAAGTGAAATCCATTTCAGGTGACTACCTCTTGAAGCTCATCAAGAGAATGCCAAGAGTGTGCAAAGCAGTAATCAAAGCAAAAGGCGGCTACTTTGAAGAACCTAGAATATGACATATTTTCAGTTGTTTCACACTTGTTTGTTATGTATATAATTCCACATGTGTTAATTCATAGTTTTGATGCCTTCAGTGTGAATCTACAATTTTCATAGTCATGAAAATAAAGAAAACTCTTTGAATGAGAAGGTGTGTCCAAACTTTTGGTCTTTACTGTATACACACACACACACATATGCACAAACATTTGTGTTCTATATATGCATGGGAGGAAAACTAAATACCCAGACTGGATACATGTCTACAATAATAAGGAGGTATATGTCTAATCAAAGGAAGGGAGAGGGTTGTGGGAAAAGAGGGGGATAGGGAAGGGAAAACGGAGGCCAATACATCTCCCTCACCCGCTGTGGACAATTCAGTGGGTCTGTTGAAAAAAGAAAGGTACAAATTTCAATATACACCAGTAGTATCACAAGTTAATAAAAAAAAGTCACATTCACGATTCAAGTCGTGTGGTGTTAGTGTCCCCAATTTATGGATCCAGAGGGCCTTCCTCTGTTTCAGGAGGAGCGTCCTGTTGCCCCCTCCGGTTGCCCCCTCTCCTTGGTTGATCGATATGTTCCAAAATTTGAAATCGAAGCTGGAAAATTTGATGTTTTTTCTCCAAAAAATGTTGAGGTATGGGTAAGAAAGTATGGCCTAGTCTAATTGTCGATTTGTGCTTACTTATCTGATCCCTAATGTGTTATGTTGTCTCGCCGACGTATCCAAGGCCACATGGGTATTTTATCAAATAGATAACAAAGCTCGAATCACAGGTGTAAAATCCTTTAATCAAAATGGCCTCTCCGGTGTGTGGGTGTGTGGCATATTCTCCTTTGATTACGCTGGAGCAATGGGCACAGTGTAAGCACGGATATGTTCCTTGTCTTTTGCTACGTAAGAAAGTTTGTTTGGGAGGTCTAGTGAAGCTACCTATATCTGCTTTAATCAGTTTTTCTCTCATGTTGGGTGGTCTCTTATAGCAGGTTAATGGATGTTGAAATTCCTTGATATCCGGGTAAGCTTTAGATAGTAATGACCAATTCTTTCTGAGGGCCTGCTGTATTTTGGGCATAAGGGGATGATACATAGTTACACATGCTATTCTATTGGAGTTGTCTTGTTTTGGTTTGGGGTGGTGTGGACGGTTCTTTTAGATCTTGGAGGGCTTTATTCAGGATGGCCTTGGGATACCCTCTTTGTATGAATGTATCAGTCATATTGTCAAGTCTTATGTTTTTGGTGGTGGTGTCCGTGACAATCCGGTTGACCCGTGTGTATTGTGAACGTGGTAAAGATTTTATAGTGGCTTTGGGGTGGCAGCTGTTATAAAGAAGAAGGCTATTCTGGTCCGTGGGTTTATTGTACTATATTATAGTCTATGGTGAGTGATACTGATTGGTCAATTTTAACCAGTGTGTCAAGGAAATTAATTTCCTTTTGGCTAATATGTGAGGTGAATCCCAGTTCACTGTATATGTGGTTAAGCTCCTTGACAAAATCATGTATGGTTGATGTTGGGCCTTTCCAGATACAGAAAATGTCGTCTATAAAACGAATCCATATATGAGCGTGTTGTTGGAACAGAAGATGTGTGTAGACGTGGTCTTCCTCAAATGTTATCATAAATGCGTTAGCATAAGGGGGGGCCACGTTGGACCCCATAGCGGTGCCTCTCTTCTGGCCGTAGTAGGTGTCCCCAAATAAGAAAACATTTTTTGTAAGTATGATCTCAAGTAGTTTAAGGCAACATTCCTGTTGCAAGGTGCTAAAGCTAGAATGTCCACTAAGAAGTTTTGCTGTGGCTTGTATTCCTTTCTCGTGTGCGATGGATGTGTATAGGTTATTGACATCCAGTGTCAACAAGTTACAGTCTGCTGGTGTATCTATTCCTTGTAGTTTTTTTTAGGAAATCGGAGGTGTCTAATATGAAGGATTTAGATGTTTTTATTAGGGGGGTTAAGATTTTTTCTAGGTAAATTGCTAAGGGGGAAAAAATAGAATCGGTAGAGGCAACAATAAGGCGCCCTGGTGGTTTAGTGAGATCTTTATGAATTTTAGGTAGTATGTAGAATACCGGGGTAATGGGGTCCAGCAGAGCCTCCGCTGGAGTGTCTCCCACTTCCACCTGGCGCAAGTGATTTAGAGTTTCTGGGATACCCGCTACAAGCAGCTTCCTGGCATATAACGACTGACGGAAGCCATAGTTCGTGTCCATGGGTTCCACCTGATGTGGACAGTCACCTCGTACATGGCCAGGCTCTCGACACCGCCAGCAGACTATCGGAGCCGGGTCTACAGGGGGTACATTCCTGGCGGGTAGTTTCATAGCGTTCCACCAGGTCAACCATCTCAATGGCATTACTTGGAGAGACCTGGCTGATCCATTGCTGGAGAGGGGGTGGCAAAGCCCTCCAGAACATATCAGCCAATATTCTGTTCAGCATAGCCATGGGACTCAGCACATCAGGCTGTAGCCACTTTTGCAAAAGGTGGAGTAAGTCGTAATACTGGGGTCTCGTGGGCTTAGCCAACTTAAACCCCCACTGATGTACCCGCTGGGCCCGGACCAACACATTCACCCCCAGTCTTGCGAAAATCTCACCCTTTACTTTGGGATAGTCGGACGCTTGATCATCCGGCAAGTCGAAATACACCCACTGGGTATCGGATGCCAGAAACGGAGCGACGACCTCAGCCCACTGGTCTCAGGGTAGTTTTTCCCTTGTGGCCACTTTCTCATACATCACCAGGTAGGTTTCGATGTCGTCTGCGGGTGTCATCTTAGGAATCGCCACACGGACTGCCTGCCAGGGATCGTGGATGCTCTGGGTTGCTCCTGCTGTCTGCAAAGCCATCATGTGTTGTAGCAGCAACTGGGTTGCTGCTGCTTGTTTGCCTCCCGTTGTTGCAGGTTTGTCTCTCACTGTTGCAGATTAGCTTCCATGAGGGCCTTCACAACAGCCTTCATTTTGTCGTGGGACATGGGTTGTAATACGCTGGTTTGATGTATGAAATACAACCATGCCAAAAAATGCAAACCAAAGAATATTTAGGCGTTCACGTTAGCCTCACTGCTCTTGCCTGCATCCTCCACCAATTGTGGGGATTCGCTCTGGTAGACAGGACAAGCGGACGCAGTATAGAGGCAAAGATAACTCAAAAACGTCAGTGTTTTATTCAAACTTATGGCAACAAAACAGTACGACAGTCCATTTGTAGTTTTGGTGTTCATTCACACCTAGACAGTTCATACAGCAAAAGAGTCACCTGTTATCCTAGGTGTTAGTTCACACCCGAACGACATTGCTCAGGACAGAACAGACCTCCCAAACTCAGGCCTCCAGCCTAGCACACGGCTCAGATCCCAATCCAGCGATTGCCAGAGCTCTATGTTAGAGAGAGGTAATTACCACCAGCTGACACTGCTGGCTGGGTTCTTTATATAGGCCAGTCAAGACCCGGCCTGGAATGCGGGGAGTAGTCACCCACCCAGCACTTTGACTACTCCCAGTAAGAGCCATCCCGGATCAGCTATTACAGCTATACTAAATAGCAATGTGTCAAACAGCAACTGCTGCTGACACATGAAAACTGTCTCTTACTCCCGGTAAAGTAGGCCATTGTCCCAGTATACTCGTTCTCCCAAAGACTCCAGAGCGGGGTTGTCAGCCAGACTCTTTAGTTTTCCCAAACTAGGATCACCTTTTGGAAATCCTGGCTGCTGGTCTCTAGGGTGGAGCTAGGCAGCAAAGTAGGGGATGTTGCCACTTTCGGGTCTGTGAGTCTGTCCAACTGGGCCTTGGAGAGGGATGCGGCATTAGCACTCTGGCTACGGGTCACAGTCACCACAGAGGGACCAACCTATCCTCACATTGTCCCTCATGTCCATATCCTTTTCCGTTAGGATCCACTCCCAACTTATCACACAATCCCTACTGGTTTCTGCGGTCCTCCTCCCCTGATACCAGTAAGTCTCCCCCAGGCTGGGTGGTCACATACTGGGATACCATCCGCCCCAAGTCAATTCCCTGCAATATGTTAGTAGGGATGGCATTGGTCCGGATTTCCTGACCAGCACCCCAATCCAGGAATACTCTCGCCATGGGAATTGCAGGGTTCATCCCTCCTACTACTTTCAGAGCCAGGGTTTGTCCAAGGAGTATATCCTCTGGGCTTACTAGCTCTGGATGCACAAGGATAACTTCCGCCCCCGTATCTCTCAGTCCGATGGTGACTTGGTTGCCTATGGTGACATATTGCAGGTTATTCGCATTCTTGCACTCCACCCCAGCCATAAACAAAACATAGGGAGTAGTTATAGATGCCTTTGGCAAGGTGGGGCTCTTCCTTTTGGCAGGGCAGTTGCTATGTAAGTGTCCTACTTGGTTGCAGGTAAAACATCGGCGGCCATCCACGGCTGGCCTATAGGGGATAAGAGGGGCAGCCCCCCAGAGGAGGCTTTTGTAGTGCTGAGTCATGGTTGGCAACATAAGTATCCGCTATTCTATACCCCTCGGTGGCATCCTTGGGCTCCTGGTCCATAATGAATTGTCACACTTCCAAAGGGCAAAGGTGTAAAAACTGATCTTTCACCATTAAATCCTGCAGTTTCTCAAATGTGGAGATGGATATTCCACGGACCCACTGATGTATGTTAGTCCTCAGGCCATCTAGTAGATCCGAATAGCTATAATTGGGTCCGCGTTGTAGTGTCCTGAATCGTTTGCGATAAACCTCTGGGGTGAAGTTGTATTTCCTGATCAAGGCTTGCTTTATGGCATCATAGTCACCATCCTGGTCATGAGGAAGAGCTGCAAACACCTCAAGGGCTTTTCCCCTGAGGCCTGGTGCTCACTGTTCCCTTGGTAGCTGGCACTGTCAGCAAACCTTTTCAAATCCCTGCAGAAAAGTGTCCAATAGAGATGAGAAAATTTTTAAAAAATGTGATTTGATCCGAAATTATTCGCAGCGAATCGCGTTAAAAAACTGCTATTTCCTGGCTGCAGAGAGCCTTTATAGTGGTGTAGGACACTGTGCCTTGCAGTAACACGCATAGGGAGTCTGCTGTGGTATTTAAATAATACTGTGAGTCCGGATGACATGCAGATGACAGGCGTCGCTCTTAGAATCACTGAACACTTCACTTATTTGGGCAGTCACGGGGCCAAAACTGACCAAATAACTCAAGTGTGAACTCAGCCTTACAGGTCGATGTTAGTGTCAAGAAGAAGCGCACTCCTTTTACACCGTCGTCAGCTGATTCCACATAGATGTCTACAGAACCTGTTCTATTAAACGCTTATACAAGTAGAGCCCCCGACAGAGTGGAGAGGGTGTCAGCATGTAATATGTCTCCAAGTGTATTATATTTATGTATGAAAAATATATCAACCTGGTTTGGTAATCCTCTCCAAATCTAGTGTCTGCTTATTTGGAGGAAAGAACCCCCAGAGGACTCATCACCAGGATTCAACAAGAGTTATAAAAAAAAAGAGTAATGCGATTTATTTTACGTCTTCATAAGAGTTGATTACTTACAGAAATAGTTTAGGAAAAGTCTTAATGTCCTTGAAGTATCATTGTTGAAGGTTAGGAATCTTCAGGCTCCATGTGTCTTCATCTCTAGCCAGCAAAGACCCCAACAGAGTGAGTGTAAGAGGACGACCCCCTTGTCTGTCTCAGTCATTTATACCATAGATACAGGCGAGTCCTAACCAATGTTTGTGCTTCTACATGGAGACTTTAAATATAGGTCTTGACGTCCTCACACAGACCTCCCATCGTCCAGGAACATTACTATAAATGGTGTGTAATGTAACACACACTTTATATTAAATACCAATTAATATTATATCACATATTATTTAACATGTCACCGTCTTAGGCTACTTTCACACTAGCGTTCGGGTGTCCGCTTGTGAGCTCCGTTTGAAGGGGCTCACAAGCGGCCCCGAACGGATCCGTCCAGCCCTAATGCATTCTGAGTGGACGCGGATCCGCTCAGAATGCATCAGTCTGGCAGCGTTCAGCCTCCGCTCCGCTCAGCAGGCGGACACCTGAATGCTGCTTGCAGCGTTCGGGTGTGCGCCTGGCCGTGCGGATCCGTCCAGACTTACAATGTCAGTCAATGGGGACGGATCCGTTTGAAGATGACACACAATGGCTCAATCTTCAAACGGATCCGTCCCCCATTGACTTTCAATGTAAAGTCTGGACGGATCCGTCTGAGGCTACTTTCACACTTAGAATTTTTTTTAACAATATAATGCAGACGGATCCGCTCTGAACGCAAGTGTGAAAGTAGCCTTACGGGTGAGAGAATCCATTTTTCAAACCCACAACATCAAATTTTACAATTATCTTGGCTTTTTCATTCTTCTTTATAAATTAATTGTCCTTCAATTATTTATTTAACAACATAATATTAATATTTGCTGAACATATGGTGAACTGTGATTGAATACTAATGAAATACATTTAGGAACTAATCTACTATCTGATTGGGCATCTTCTCTCCATCATCTTCCTCTGGTCTCGTCACGGTCTTGATACTGTAATTTCACTTATTCGTCTTCAATTTGACTCACATAAAGTCTATGATAGATTGTTTAATAGAACTGTATGTAGATGATGTGCAATTGTATCATATTTTCCAATGATGTTCATCTACGAGGTTTATCACCTTTTACTATTTGTGGTGACACAGCTTTCCTGAGCACAGATTGTAACTTACATATCAGGAATTCCTTGGTCTTCTTCAGAAGCGTCTGTGAACAGCTGTGACTTCTTTCTCACCAGCTATAATTTGGTAGAACTTTATAAGGAATTTAGAGTAACTGTCCATTCAGCCTCATATGAAGAATTTAACACTCTCAGCAGGATTGTTGGCGATCAAGTGAAATGAATGTAGCCCTTTAACAAAGCTTTTAGCTTTAGTATCACAAGTAGCAGATTCCTGAACGTCACAGAGGTGTTTATGGCAATCCAATGGCATAGCAAACACCCTAGGCCGTACATAGGCGCTAAATATCTCACTTCTTGAACCCTAACTTTTCTAACTCTAAATCACTCACTGAAGCTCTTCAGCACTCGCTCTTCTTGAGCTCATTCTCCATTTTGGATGCCAGTCCTTCTGTCACAGACCTCCTTTCTGTGTGGACAGAACTTTCTTTCTATGAACTTTACCTCTGGAGTCGTCTATGGACAGGTGTGCTCCAGGTACTCTTCACCCTTGTCTTGGGTCACTCTCCAGCGGCCCTTATCTTCACACCTTTGTTTACCTCCAAGTCTTGTCCTGGGACTCTGTGCTCCTCAGTCTTTATGTTTATAGACTTCATGAATATCACAGTCTCTAGAAAACATGACATCTCCTGTTGACTTTAGTCTTGATTGAAGATCTCTTCTTCTTCTTTCCTATTACTACACCAAAGTTGGTGATTACAGCTAACCTATAGTGTCACAGTGTACCATACCATTCATGTATTACCATATTATATTTCAACATAATATAGATGTTTATATATTATTGAAAATATTATCCTAATACAGAATCCTTTATGTAAGTGCAGCCTCGTTATCTTTATTCATTCAGTCATATATCTTTGTGGAATTTTAATAAATAAAAAGTATATTGATTAATTTAATTGACCACACAAAATATTACTTTCTACAGTAAAACCAAATCTTTACCTTTTTTTTTATAAAGTAATATTCTGCCTGAGATGTGAGATATTACTCTATTAAATATCATTGTATTCTTCTTCTTTAAAATATAACTGTAAATATAAACCTTTGTTTAGAAAAGCAACAAATATGTAGTAAAGGGTTTCTACCACCTGATTTGGACCTAATTAGCTGTCAGACACTAGCGATCTGCCAGTGTCTGCTCTACCTAACTATGCTATTCTAAGACCTTTGTGTGGATCCGTTTCACTAAAAAACAAACTTTAATTGATATGCTAATGAGCCTCTAGGTGCTATGGGGGCGTCTTTTCAGCACCTAGAGGCTCGGTCTACTCACATTGTATGCCGCCACGCTCGTCTGTCAAGCCCGCCCATCACCTCTAGAATGCCATCCTCCATCTCAGCCAGCGGACAAATTCTCGCGCCTGCGCCGTGCGAGTCTGTATTCGGCGCAGGCGCAGTGAATGTCTGACCGCTTCCTGCACAGACATCTCCACTGGGCCTGCGCTGATTACGTCAGAGTGCTCCAAGGAACAGATGGCGCAGGCGCAGTGCAGATGACGGCGCAGGGGGCGTTCAGACAGTCACTGCGCCTGCGCCGAATACAGACGCACACGGTGCAGGCACGAGCATTCGTCCACTGGCTGAGATGGAGGATGGCATTCTAGAGGAGATGGGCGGGCTTGACGGACGAGCGGGGCGTCTTTTCAGCACCTAGAGGCTCAGCCTACTCACACTGAGTAGACCGAGCCTCTAGGTGCTGAAAAGACACCCCCATAGCACCTAGAGGCTCATTAGCATATCAATAAAAGTTTGTTTTTTTGTGAAACGGATCCACACAAAGGTCTTAGAATAGCATTGTTAGGTAGAGCAGACACTGGCAGATCGCTAGTGTCTGAGAGCTAATTAGGTCAAAATCAGGTGGTAGAAACCCTTTAACCAAATGCTTTCAAATATAGTTGACCCTTATATTTAAATGACCATTTATGAGTTTCAAATCCTATCAGTGATCCAGAATTAACTCCTTTTATATTTAGAACCTCTCTAGAATACAATATCCCAAATAACAATTACAGTAACTCCATGATCTCCTTGTAGTTCATGTATGTCATACTCACATATCCTGATTAGATGATTCATACAATTGTGTAATGGATAACTACATAATATTTCATTATACCCCTGTATTTGCATACTTTCTTCCATATACCAATACTTATTGACTCAAATGAACTAAATTTCACTATTATTCTTAGACTTTAACTTTTGAGAGACATGAGTCTACCTTGACCACCTGTGACCATCACTCCTGTATAATTAAAACATAAGTTCTTTACCATAGTAGGAATTTTGAAAACCTTACAAATGTTCAGTTTGAGTGTATATATATATATATATATATATACACTCACCTAAAGAATTATTAGGAACACCATACTAATACAGTGTTGGACCCCCTTTTGCCTTCAGAACTGCCTTAATTCTACGTGGCATTGATTCAACAAGGTACTGATAGCATTCTTTAGAAATGTTGGCCCATATTGATAGGATAGCATCTTGCAGTTGATGGAGATTTGAGGGATGCACATCCAGGACACAAAGCTCCCGTTCCACCACATCCCAAAGATGCTCTATTGGGTTGAGATCTGGTGACTGTGGGGCCATTTTAGTACAGTGAACTCATTGTCATGTTCAAGAAACCAATTTGAAGTGATTCAAGCTTTGCGACCTGGTGCATTATCCTGCTGGAAGTAGCCATCAGAGGATGGGTACATGGTGGTCATGAAGGGATGGACATGGTCATAAACAATGCTCAGGTAGTCTGTGGCATTTAAACAATGGCCAACTGGCACTAAGGGGCCTAAAGTGTGCCCAGAAAACATCGCCCACACCATTACACCACCACCACCAGCCTGCACAGTGGTAACAAGGCATGATGGATACATGTTCTCATTCTGTTTACGCCAAATTCGGACTCAACCATTTGAATGTCTCAACAGAAATCGAGACTCATCAGACGAGGCAACATTTTTCCAGTCTTCAACAGTCCAACTTTGGTGAGCTCATGCAAATTGTAGCCCCTTTTTCCTATTTGTAGTGGAGATGAGTGGTACCCGGTGGGGTCTTCTGCTGTTGTAGCCCATCCGCCTCAAGGTTGTGCGTGTTGTGGCTTCACAAATGCTTTGCTGCATACCTCGGTTGTAACGAGTGGTTATTTCAGTCGCTCTTCTATCAGCTTGAATCAGTCGGCCCATTCTCCTCTGACCTCTAGCATCAACAAGGCATTTTCGCCCACAGGACTGCCGCATACTGGATGGTTTTCCCTTTTCACACCATTCTTTGTAAACCCTAGAAATGGTTGTGCATAAAAATCCCAGTAACTGAGCAGATTGTGAAATACTCAGACCGGCCCGTCTGGCACCAACAACCATGCCACACTCAAAATTGCTTAAATCACCTTTCTTTCCCATTCTGACATTCAGTTTGGAGTTCAGGGGATTGTCTTGACCAGGACCACAACCCTACATGCATTGAAGCAACTGCCATGTGATTGGCTGACTAGATAATCGCATTAATGAGAAATAGAACCTGTCTTCCTAATAATTCTTTAGGTGAGTGTATATATATACAGTGTCTTGCAAAAGTATTCACTCCCCTGCACTCTCTTACCACTGGGATTTTTGCCCATTCCTCCTTGCAAAACTGCTCCAGCTCCTTCAGGTTGGATGGTTTGAGCTTGTGAACAGCAATCTTTAGGTCTGACCACAAATTTTCTATTGGATTGAGATCTGGGCTTTGACTAGGCCATTCCAACACATTTACATGTTTCCCCTTAAACCACCCAAGTGTTGCTTTAGCCGTGTGTTTGGGGTCATTGTCCTGCCGGAAGGTGAACCTCTGTCCTAGCCTCAAATCACGCACAGAGTGGTTCAGGTTTTGCTCAAGAATATCCCTGTATTTAGCACCATCCATCTTTCCCTTAACTCTGACCAGTTTCCCAGTCCCATCCCCCCATCATGATGCTGCCACCACCATGTTTCACTGTGGGGATGGTGTTCTTTGGGTGATGTGATGTGTTGGGTTTTCACCAGACATAGTGTTTTCTTTGATGGCCAAAAAGTTCAATTTTGGACTCATCAGACCAGAGCACCTTCCTCCATACATTTCGGGAGTCTCCCACATGCCTTTTCGCAAACTCACAACGTGCCTTTTTGTTTTTAGCTGAAAGTAATGGCTTTCTTCTGGCCACTCTGCCATAAAGCCCAACACATGACCGGTGTGGTTGTCCCAGAAGATGAGATACTGGTTATGTGGGAATGCTGGCTGTCAGGGATGGGATGTTTAGACCCCCTACGATGCCCAAATCACATGGAATGCAATGGTCACAGTTATTAATACGTGAGTTGTACCAGAGATGAGTTATCGCTTATGAGATATTTTCTTCATCATCTGGCACTGTATTTGAAAAGCTTCTGGACCCCTGCGGGGTGAGGTTCCAGGCTGTCTGAGTGTCTGTATTTCCAGGAACCATCTTTATTACCACTTGCAAAGGGCCAGTTTTTTTTAACCTTCAGGTGATAAACTGATTTCCTCCAAGGGCAGTGCGTATTCCACCTGCAGACCCAGACGGAACGGCACGTACTGTAAGGATGTGAGGCAAGGGACCTTGAATGTATTACTCTGCTATGTTGTAAATTGTATAATTACTGCAACAATTCACTTTGGTCAGTAGATGGCAGTGAAGAATAAGATGAAAAAGCCTACATTGGAGCTGTCTATCAGAGGAATACTAATACCCGTTTAGTTTGCAAAGTTGGAAAATAGCTAAATTATGGGCTGTTTTGGACCCTTACAAATGTGATAGCAAACTGAATATGCAGGTTTGACACTGCACTTAGCAAATGACTTATTGCATCACACTCTCCCTGTGTCAGGGGAGGAGGTTCCTCTTGAAGCAGGAAGTGAACAGACGGAGGCTGTGCTTGGTGCTGCTGGAAACCAGAAGGAATTATCTCTGCTGAATCTGGAAGGGAATGGACCGGCTCACGGTGGAGACTGGCGACAGCACGAGGGGGAGGTTTGCAGTGACGACGCCAGGAATGTCGTGTCTGTAGGATCCAGTTCTGGAGTGGACCAGGAAATAAGAAAAAGCACCAAGAACCTGCTCAAGGAACTGTAAATGCGGCTTTGCAGTGTCACATTGCATTTGGACATACAATAACGCTCCAAGTAGAGTAACATTGCTGTGTACGGGCTGCAAGCTAATGTATAGCCCTAAGGGACTCAAATGCTGACACCTTCCTATCTCACTGGCTGCTCATAGGGTGTTATATGCTGTGAGCTGGAGTAAGGATTAAAGTTACAAGAGACAGACATTATTTCCCTGTGGATTACAAATAGTATTGCGCAATACTTGGGGTGCACCCCAACAAGCGACTGGCCCAGGAACATACAAGTGCAGCTAGGCTGCTTAATGGACTAAACATAACATAACTGCTTAATGGGGTAAACATCACAGTTACTGGTTTATTGTTAGACAGTGTTACATTTACTGTTGGTTTATTCTCTGTTAGGCTACTTTCACACTGGCGTTTTGGCTTTCCGCACCAAACGAGAGTGTGAAAGTAGCCTTACCAATCTGCTTTATATAGTCTCAGCTTCTTGTTCGCAACATTGTTCAGTAAACTCAACTGCTGGGAAAGACGCGTTGTCTGTGTGGCATCGTGTACCCTCTGGACCTGTGGGCCCAGCCCTCGGCCTTCTTTCACGTACAATCATAGAATGGCATGAGCATATATGGGATCACACGACAGGTATGAAACATACACAGATAATAAAAGTTATGAGAATTGTTGTCCATTTCTCACAACCAGCTTCGTTTTCTCCACCCTCTATAGTTCACAAAGTAGAGGACATCTGGAGGATGGAGGAGCTCACTGCCCCCTTAGACATACACATGAGGCATTCATCAAATCTTGGACCCCATGGATTCTGTTCCAAAGTTCAGCGGAGTCCAGACCCTTTTGGCTTAGCTGGAGAACTAGACGCTACTAATCCTTTTTCTGCCTTCTCCCTTTATGTTGTCTGTGCTTCCTTGATGATGGAGGTCCATCGTCTGAGGACATTGTTCATTACATGAAAGATCTAAATGTCTTTAAGGTGACAATAATGTAACTTATTATTTTTCCATTTAATTTCTTTCTTCTTTTTCTGTCCCAATCGCTATATCTGTGATCTGTTTACTTCAATGATGAGACCTACGATCACAAGCCTCAACCAAGATTGTCACCTACCTAAGTCATTTTGATGTTTGGTTACTTCTGTATACGGTATACCATGTTTCGTTATATGAAAAATTTAGGAAAAAAACAAACTTTTCTCCCCTTGACATAGGCTATGGTCACTGACTGAACGTGAGGAGAATCGCTCTAAACTCCCTCCCATGGTGAGAATCCTCCTCCTGAGCCGTATTCTACCTCCCCTGAAGTGGGAAAGATGCAGGTAGCTCCCATCCTGACCGACTTGTATCTGAGGCAGTTACTATGGGATTTATTTTTACCAACACGTGTACACACTGCACATGACGGCTCTTACCTTGTGATATAAGAGGCTGGTGTTCCTCCATTACATGTCACTGCACACACGTGTATACACTGCACATGACGGGTCTTACCTTGTGATATAAGAGGCTGGTGCTCCTCCATTACATGTCACTGCACACACGTGTATACACTGCACATGACGGCTCTTACCTTGTGATATAAGAGGCTGGTGCTCCTCCATTACATGTCACTGCACACACGTGTATACACTGCACATGACGGCTCTTACCCTATGATATAAGAGGCTGGTGCTCCTCCATTACATGTCACTGCACACACGTGTATACAATGCACATGACGGCTCTTACCCTGTGATATTAGAGGCTGGTGCTCCTCCATTACATGTCACTGCACACACGTGTATACACTGCACATGACGGGTCTTACCTTGTGATATAAGAGGCTGGTGCTCCTCCATTACATGTCACTGCACACACGTGTATACACTGCACATGACGGGTCTTACCTTGTGATATAAGAGGCTGGTGCTCCTCCATTACATGTCACTGCACACACGTGTATACACTGCACATGACGGGTCTCACCTTGTGATATAAGAGGCTGGTGCTCCTCCATTACATGTCACTGCACACACGTGTATACACTGCACATGACGGCTCTTACCCTGTGATATAAGAGGCTGGTGCTCCTCCATTACATGTCACTGCACACACGTGTATACACTGCACATGACGGCACTTACCCTGTGATATAAGAGGCTGGTGTTCCTCCATTACATGTCACTGCACACATGTGTATACACTGCACATGACGGGTCTTACCTTGTGATATAAGAGGCTGGTGCTCCTCCATTACATGTCACTGCACACACGTGTATAAACTGCACATGACGGGTCTCACCTTGTGATATAAGAGGCTGGTGCTCCTCCATTACATGTCACTGCACACACGTGTATACACTGCACATGACGGCTCTTACCTTGTGATATAAGAGGCTGGTGTCCTCCATTACATGTCACTGCACACACGTGTATACACTGCACATGACGGCACTTACCTTGTGATTTAAGAGGCTGGTGCTCCTCCATTACATGTCACTGCACACACGTGTATACACTGCACATGACGGCTCTTACCTTGTGATATAAGAGGCTGGTGCTCCTCCATTACATGTCACTGCACACACGTGTATACACTGCACATGACGGCTCTTACCTTGTGATATAAGAGGCTGGTGCTCCTCCATTACACGTCACTGCACACACGTGTATACACTGCACATGACGGCTCTTACCTTGTGATATAAGAGGCTGGTGCTCCTCCATTACATGTCACTGCACACACGTGTATACACTGCACATGACGGGTCTCACCTTGTGATATAAGAGGCTGGTGCTCCTCCATTACATGTCACTGCACACACGTGTATACACTGCACATGACGGCTCGTGTATACACTGCACATGACGGCTCTTACCTTGTGATTTAAGAGGCTGGTGCTCCTCCATTACATGTCACTGCACACATGTGTATACACTGCACATGACGGCTCGTACCTTGTGATATAAGAGGCTGGTGCTCCTCCATTACACGTCACTGCACACACGTGTATACACTGCACATGACGGCTCTTACCTTGTGATATAAGAGGCTGGTGCTCCTCCATTACATGTCACTGCACACACGTGTATACACTGCACATGACGGGTCTCACCTTGTGATATAAGAGGCTGGTGCTCCTCCATTACATGTCACTGCACACACGTGTATACACTGCACATGACGGCTCTTACCTTGTGATATAAGAGGCTGGTGCTCCTCAATTACATGTCACTGCACACACATGTATACACTGCACATGACGGCTCTTACCTTGTGATGTAAGAGGCTGCTGCTCCTCCATTACATGTCACTGCACACACGTGTATACACTGCACATGACGGGTCTTACCTTGTGATATAAGAGGCTGGTGCTCCTCCATTACATGTCACTGCACACACTGCACATGACGGGTCTCACCTTGTGATATAAGAGTCTGGTGCTCCTCCATTACATGTCACTGCACACACGTGTATACACTGCACATGACGGCTCTTACCTTGTGATATAAGAGGCTGGTGCTCCTCCATTACATGTCACTGCACACACGTGTACACATTGCACATGACGGGTCTCACCTTGTGATATAAGAGGCTGGTGCTCCTCCATTACATGTCACTGCACACACGTGTACACACTGCACATGACGGCTCTTACCTTGTGATATAAGAGGCTGGTGCTCCTCCATTAAATGTCACTGCACACACGTGTACACACTGCACATGACGGGTCTTACCTTGTGATGTAAGAGGCTGGTGCTCCTCCATTACATGTCACTGCACACGTGTATACACTGCACATGACGGCTCTTACCTTGTGATATAAGAGGCTGGTGCTCCTCCATTACATGTCACTGCACACACGTGTATACACTGCACATGACGGCTCTTACCTTGTGATATAAGAGGCTGGTGCTCCTCCATTACATGTCACTGCACACACATGTATACACTGCACATGACGGCTCTTACCTTGTGATGTAAGAGGCTGGTGCTCCTCCATTACATGTCACTGCACACACGTGTATACACTGCACATGACGGGTTTTACCTTGTGATGTAAGAGGCTGGTGCTCCTCCATTACATGTCACTACACACACGTGTATACACTGCACATGACGGCTCTAACCTTGTGATATAAGAGGCTGGTGCTCCTCCATTACATGTCACTGCACACACTGCACATAACGGGTCTCACCTTGTGATATAAGAGGCTGGTGCTCCTCCATTACATGTCACTGCACACACGTGTATACACTGCACATGACGGCTCTTACCTTGTGATATAAGAGGCTGGTGCTCCTCCATTAAATGTCACTGCACACACGTGTACACACTGCACATGACGGCTCTTACCTTGTGATATAAGAGGCTGGTGCTCCTCCATTACATGTCACTGCACACACGTGTATACACTGCACATGACGGCTCTTACCTTGTGATATAAGAGGCTGGTGCTCCTCCATTACATGTCACTGCACACACGTGTACACACTTCACATGACGGCTCTTACCCTGTGATGTAAGAGGCTGGTGCTCCTCCATTACATGTCACTGCACACACGTCTATACACTGCACATGACGGCTCTTACCTGGTGATATAAGAGGCTGGTGCTCCTCCATTACATGTCACTGCACACACGTGTACACATTGCACATGACGGGTCTCACCTTGTGATATAAGAGGCTGGTGCTTCTCCATTACATGTCACTGCACACACGTGTACACACTGCACATGACGGCTCTTACCTTGTGATATAAGAGGCTGGTGCTCCTCCATTACATGTCACTGCACACACGTGTATACACTGCACATGACGGCTCTCACCTTGTGATATAAGAGGCTGGTGCTCCTCTATGACATGTCACTGCACATACTTGTATACACTGCACATGACGGCTCTTACCCTGTGACATAAGAGGCTGGTGTTCCTCCATTACATGTCACTGCACACAGGTGTATACACTGCACATGACGGCTCTTACCTTGTGATATAAGAGGCTGGTGCGCCTCCATTACATGTCACTGCACACATGTGTATACACTGCACATGACGGCTCTTACCTTGTGATATAAGAGGCTGGTGCTCCTCCATTACATGTCACTGCACACACATGTATACACTGCACATGACGGCTCTTACCTTGCAATATAAGAGGCTGGTGTTCCTCCATTACATGTCACTGCACACACATGTATACACTGCACATGACGGGTCTCACCTTGTGATATTAGAGGCTGTTGTTCCTCCATTACATGTCACTGCACACACGTGTATACACTGCACATGACGGCTCTTACCCTGTGATATAAGAGGTTGGTGCTCCTCCATCATGGCCTCCTTGTACAGATCCTTGTGTCCTTCTATATACTCCCACTCCTCCATGGAGAAATAGACAGTGACGTCCTGACACCTTATAGGAACCTGACAACACAATGACACCGTCATCACCCAGACCCCTCCAGTGCTGTTACTGGAGAATTTCCCAGCATTCCCAGCAGTGTCACCTCTCCAGTCAGCAGCTCCATTATCTTGTGGGTGAGTTCTAGGATCTTCTGCTCATGTATCAGGGGGTGAGGGGGAGGCTCCGTGATGGGGTGAGGGGTCCTGCTCCGCCCTCCTGACTCCTGGAGATGGATGATGGGAGTCACACAGTCCCCCGATGTCTTCTTCACTATTGTGTACTCCTGTGGATGGAGAGAGACACTTAGGGAATAAACCCTTCAGGGGCCATGTGCTCTCCTCCGGCCCTCTCCTCCTGGTACAACGTGCCTACTTACCTCCTCATGGCTCCTACAACATGACTATTGGTCACTGGTCACATGATACATCACTCACCATACTGGGGGCTGATATTCAGGTTCTCCATCACTTGGAAGGTCTGGAGGCCGTTCTCCAGGACCCTGGACTCTTCCTATCACTTCCTATGATGGATTCTCCTTCCCGATGTCTGACTTGTTACAGAATACAATAAAGAGGAGAGAAATCTAGAAAAGTTTACCTCTCCGCTCAGCAGGGAGATGATCTCCATGGTAAAGTTTAATATTCTACCGTATGGAGAAAAAGAGTGGTGGCACTGTTTGCTTTCCTTTCTGTTTCTGGTACGGTCAGAATGCGCCGCATTGCCGGGCCCCCTTGTCTCTACTGGCCTTGCTCAGCCTCCAAAACAGGAAAAATATCTGTCTATAAAAAGGAATAAGGCGGCACTCACCATAGTTGCCAAAAAAGCCAACTTTTATTCCATCCAAAAAGTAAAAAGCATTTTCACAAGGCGGATCCTCCAGACACCACATAGCCAGTAACAAACAGCGATGGCCATTTTGCGCGAGTGCGCTTCCTCAGGCCTCTGACGTAATCACGCAGTTACACCACCTATCCCAGGCATCAAACATGCACATACATGATAAAACACGGTATCATATTGCTTTGCAAAAATACACTAAAGCGGTATTCCCATCATAGACAATGGGAGCATATCGCTAGGATATGCCCCCATTGTTTGAAAGGTGCGGGTCCCACCTCTGGTACCCGCACCTACAAGGAGGATGGAGCCGGGGAGAGTTGTGGCTGGAGGACCCCGGGTTACCCAGGGTCCATCCACCACCAGACGCAGCTCACCGCCTCTCCCATTAAAGTGAATGGGAGTGCACCGCGCATGCGCAGCCACCGCTGCCATTCATTTCTATGGGGCCGACGGAAATAGCGGCTTCATAGAAATGAATGGAGGGCGGCTGCGCATGCTCAGTGCTCCCTCCTCAACTTTCTCCGCTCCGTTTTCCTTGTAGGTGCGGGTCCCACCTCCTTGCAATATGCCCCCATTGTCTAAGATGGGATAACCCCTTTAAGTCCCAATGTGATCCATTGCTCCTGAACGCATTATCCAACTGGAGCGATGTCTATGTCCCCCATTAGGAGGATATAAAACCTGTTCTATCCCTGAGAAGCTCTCCTCCATGTGTTGTCCTTACATGTTCTATCAGATGGGGACATCCCTGAACCTCTCACACAAACTCGGCCACACGGACACATCATCAGGTATACCGGAGTATTAGGGTGTTCACTTTATGACGTAAACCTCCAAAGTTCAAGGGTCTTAATTGGGGATTGTTTCTACAAAAGGAACATCTGCGGTTTGCTACAGGTGTGAAATCTCTCAACCAAGTACTGGGCTTCTCCTCCACGAAGGGGCTCCTCACGAAGTTGTCCTTGAGCGTACGACTCCTACTGTCACTTTCAGGAATATATCCCAATGATTAAATATAGCCTTCCGAACGATATCCGACATTGGGTTATATTTAAATGAGAAAGAAAAAACCTTCTGTCCCCCCCCTCCCCTTATTACCACAAGTTCACTCCTCGAAAGATGGTCACTGGGTAAAGCAGGAGGCTTTGGTCATCGCTAGAGATGAGCGAATCGACTTCGGATGGAACATCCGAAGTCGATTCGCATAAAACTTTGTTGCAATACTGTACGGAGCAGGAGCTCATCGATTCGCTCCTCCCATGTCATAGCCTCATCCACAATATCCATCTGGTGGTGCCTAGACCATAAAGTCTGATCTGAGTAGGGTTGTCACCCGGCCGGACAGTAATTTTTTTCTATTGCCAATAATAATTGCCGGTATTTTCCCCTCAGGACTGTTACTAATGAGGCTTCCATTGTGGGGCGCTCATTACTGCAGCCTTTACCCCCAACTGTGTTAAGAAAAAAAAAGAAAAGAAAAAAATCTGACCTCCTCCATTTGATGGCGCTGCGGTGAACACTCGCTGCTCACTGGAGGACAGGAGCGGAGAGACGACATCGCTCTGGAGTGCAGGTCCTGTCCTGAGCTTCCACCCAACAGCGAGAACCATCACAGAGAAGAGAAGGAGGCATTAGTAATTTTGGGAGGCACTAATGGAGGCATTACTGTTACTGGGGGAACTAATGAGCACATCACTGTTACTGGGGGCATTATCTTTTCTGGGGGCACTAATGGGGGATTATTAATTCTGAGGGGCAGTAATGGAGGCATTAATGGGAGCACTATTAATACTGGGAGCGACATTACGACCCTGTGTGAAGACGCACCTCCACTTCCATACCCCCCCCCCCCCCCCCCGGTGTGGCTTAACGTGGCCGGTATTTTTTTGTTGGGAAAGGTGGCAACCCTATCTAGTGTCCTGCATCTACACGAGATCGGAGCAGGGGGAGTGGCGGAGGGCGCACTGCGCAGCTTCCTTTCTATGGGGCCGTCAAAAATAGCCAAGCGCTGGCTCAGGTATTTCCGTCGGCCCCATAGAAATGGATGGGAGCAGTGTGTTCCCATTCACTACTATAGGGAGAGCACTTGGTGGTGGCCATACCCTAGGAAACCCGGGGTCCTCCAGCTTCCACTCTCCGTTCTCTGTGTAGGTTCGGGTCTCAGAGGTGGGACCTGCACCTATCAGACAATGGGGGCATAGCCTAGCGATATACCCCATTGTCTGTGATGGGAAAACCCCTTTAAGGGTAAGATACTGCGCAAAACCCTGGAACTGTGACTCAGTAACAACCAAACAAGAAATATATCATCAATGTACCATAAACATAAAAAGGACCTGGAGTTAAGTCACTGTCATGTGATCAGTGCAGGGGGCGGGGCTCAGGAGAGGAGGTGGTGAAGTACCTGGGGTGATGTCACCATCATGTGATCCGTGAAGGGGGCGGGGCTCAGTAGTGGAGAGAATTAGAGGGGTTGAAGGACCTATGGTGACCTCACCGTCATGTGATCAGTGCAGGGGGCGGGGCTCAGGAGAGGAGGTGGTGAAGGACCTGGGGTGATGTCACTGTCATGTGATCAGTACAGGGGGCGGGGCTCAGTGGGTAAGGAATTGATCACATGTAGGTGTCTTCATCCCAGGTCTTACAACACCTCCTACTCCAGGGGTCAGCAGCCTTCAGCACTCCAGCTGTTGTGAAACTTCAATTCCCAGCATGCTCCATTCATTCCTATGATATTTCTTAGAAGAGCAGAGCAAGTATGCATGCTGGGAGTTGTAGTTTTACAACAGCTGCAGTGCCTGAGGTTTCCTACCCCTGTCCTATACTCTCTACTACTGAGCCCCGCCCCCTGCACCGATCACATGACAGTGACATCACCCCAGGTACTTCACCCCCTCCTCCCCTGAGCCCTGCCCCCTGCACTGATCACATGACAGTGACATCACCGCAGGTCCTTCAGCTCTGGCAGTGCAGCAGATACTGGGCAGGTCCTGGTCGGTAGTCAGGGCTCTTGTTCTCTCTGGTATCAGCCATTCCTCCAGCCTGCAGGTAAGATGAGCTGTGAGGAGACAGTGTGGTGGAGAGCTCAGACATGTCACCTCTGGAGATTCTCCTCCATTACACACAAGGAATCCTTCTCTGCTCCTCAGCTTAGTATGATGGGGGAGTAGTAGTGGGGATAGTGGGGGTTGTCATCATTCACTGGCCCCTGACTGTCCTGGTGAGGGGCCCCTGTATCCAGGAGGAGAATGAATGGAGCGGGGCCCGGCCTGAGCTCAGCTCTCTCCAGTCTCTTCTCTAGGAGTTCTGGACACAGCTGAGCACAGCCCAGAGGTGGGACCTGCATCTATCAGACATTTATCTCCTGTGGAGCCACCAGAGACCTCCATGTTGGGGCCCCTGGAATCCATGTGGTGGGGGCTCTGAGAAGCGGGGCCCCTCCAGGCTCAGGAAGTGCTGTTCTGGAGGTGACATCTGGTCTTGTCCCCTGGATGATTTCCTCTCCTCTTCTCATAAAGGCGCCTGCAGTACTAGAAGCCTCCAGCTCCTCCAGTTCTCTCCTCTTCTCCTGAACGACCACCAAGGATGGACAGGAAGGAGATCAGCAGAAGAATATTAGACCTCACCTTGGAGATCATCTCCCTGCTGAGCGGAGAGGTAAACTTTTCTAGATTTCTCTCCTCTTTGTTGTATTCTGTAACAAGTCAGACATCGGGGAGGAGAATCCATCATAGGAAGTGATAGGAAGAGTCCAGGGTCCTGTAGAACGGCCTCCAGACCTTCCAAGTGATGGAGAACCTGAAGATCAGCCCCCAGTATGGTGAGTGATGTATTATGTGACCAGTGACCAATAGTCATGTTGTAGGAGCCATGAGAAGGTAAGTAGGCACGTTGTACCAGGAGGAGAGGGCCGGAGGAGAGCACATGGCCCCTGAAGGGTTTATTCCCTAAGTGTCTCTCTCCATCCACAGGAGTACACAATAGTGAAGAAGACATCGGGGGACTGTGTGACTCCCATCATCCATCTCCAGGAGTCAGGAGGGCGGAGCAGGACCCCTCCCCCCATCACAGAGCCTCCCCCTCACCCCCTGATACATGAGCAGAAGATCCTAGAACTCACCCACAAGATGATGGAGCTGCTGACTGGAGAGGTGACACTGCTGGGAATGCTGGGAAATTCTCCAGTAACAGCACTGGAGGGGTCTGGGTGATGACGGTGTCATTGTGTTGTCAGGTTCCTCTAAGGTGTCAGGACGTCACTGTCTATTTCTCCATGGAGGAGTGGGAGTATATAGAAGGACACAAGGATCTGTACAAGGAGGCCATGATGGAGGAGCACCAGCCTCTTATATCACAAGGTAAGAGCCGTCATGTGCAGTGTATACACGTGTGTGCAGTGACATGTAATGGAGGAGCACCAGCCTCTTATATCACAAGGTAAGAGCCGTCATGTGCAGTGTATACACGTGTGTGCAGTGACATGTAATGGAGGAGCACCAGCCTCTTATATCACAGGGTAAGAGCCGTCATGTGCAGTGTATACACGTGTGTGCAGTGACATGTAATGGAGGAGCACCAGCCTCTTATATCACAAGGTAAGACCCGTCATGTGCAGTGTATACACGTGTGTGCAGTGACATGTAATGGAGGAGCACCAGCCTCTTATATCACAGGGTAAGAGCCGTCATGTGCAGTGACATGTAATGGAGGAGCACCAGCCTCTTATATCATAGGGTAAGAGCCGTCATGTGCAGTGTATACACGTGTGTGCAGTGACATGTAATGGAGGAGCACCAGCCTCTTATATCACACGGTAAGAACCGTCATGTGCAGTGTATACACGTGTGTGCAGTGACATGTAATGGAGGACACCAGCCTCTTATATCACAAGGTAAGATCCGTCATGTGCAGTGTATACACGTGTGTGCAGTGACATGTAATGGAGGAGCACCAGCCTCTTATATCACAAGGTAAGAGCCGTCATGTGCAGTGTATACACGTGTGTGCAGTGACATGTAATGGAGGAGCACCAGCCTCTTATATCACACGGTAAGAACCGTCATGTGCAGTGTATACACGTGTGTGCAGTGACATGTAATGCAGGAGCACCAGCCTCTTATATCACAAGGTAAGAGCCATCATGTGCAGTGTATACACGTGTGTGCAGTGACATGTAATGGAGGAGCACCAGCCTCTTATATCACAAGGTAAGACCCGTCATGTGCAGTGTATACACGTGTGTGCAGTGACAGGTAATGGAGGAGCACCAGCCTCTTATATCACAAGGTAAGACCCGTCATGTGCAGTGTGTACACGTGTGTGCAGTGACATGTAGAGACGTGGTGTGAACAAGGCCTTACACTGACGATCTCTGCCCTCCCCCACCCCCACAATAGATGGCTGCTCTATAATACACGGCATCTGCAGTACTTGGAGAAGACAGAGGTGTTAGTGCTACAGTCCTATAGTAACACGTGGTGCACAGAACCCCGGTGCCATGTGTTACTATGGTAACAGCCCCCAGCTATTCAGCAGTGACCTGCAGGGGGCAGTCCAGTGGCTTCTATAAGGAGCGGCCAGGTCCTGTCTACATGAGTGTGGAGAAGCTCGGGTTCTGCTCGGTCTCAGAACGTATTATCACTGCGCTGTAACTCCATGCTGGGGTCAGTCCAGTGACCTGGCGCTAAGATCGGAGACCTGGGGGCCATTGTCAGGTGGTGAGATGTCAGGATTCAGCGTCTCCATACTATGGAGCACATTAGCTGAGAGGATGGCAGTGCTCCAGCCAAAAAAATATCTACTTAATATTTTAATTTTTTTTTTACACTTTTTATGTTCTAACTATTAGCTCCTTAGATGCAACATCTCTTGTCCTAGTCACCCTGATGGATCTCTATTGCAGTGAATAGAACTTCACAGTCTCCCTGCTGCCCTGGGCTCTGTGCACACAGCAGCAGGGAGCTGACCATGGCAGCCAGGGCTTCAGTAGCGTCCTGGCTGCCCTGGTAACCGATCGTAGCCCCAGGATTACACTGCTGGGGCTCCGATTAGAAGCTGCCACTGCCACCAATGAAGAGGAGGTGAGGGGCCTCTGTCTTTAATACTGGGATTGGGGGAGGGGTTCTCTCTTTTGCTTTACCAATACAAAACAGGGTTGTCCTTTATTCCCATTGATTTCTGTCCTGACATTGGAACCTCTCCTGAGGACTATCAGGAAGAACTGACCTCAATAGTCGGATCTCCTCAGATGTTCTGCGAGCTGTTGTGTTGTGGTCACTATAGGAGACATAAACCCATCCAGCGGTTCAGATGGCGACCAAAATGGTCGCCAATGCGCCTTAAAATTTGCGGATGGAGACAAGACTTTTTAGCCTTGTCACTATTTGCAGTAGGGCTGCCGTGCTGTAGCTGAATATTGCGGCAGGGCATGGGAGCTGCCCCAGCGCAGGCGTTCGCTCAGCAGCACAGGGGAGAAGAAGCAGTCTCTCCCTCCCTCTGAGAACCCCATTAAACTCTGTAAAAGATGTGGGGAAAGTATAGAGGGAACGGATCCAAGCCTGCATGGTTTCTCCTACACCAATATGCGGAAGAACAGCGATCTCATTGATGGAAAGGAAAGTCCAGCCTGTTTGGCAGGGAGAGGCTAGAGAGTTCCAAGGAGTGCGCCAAATCCTCAGCTTGGTTTGGGGAGCGAAGGGCAAAAGAGGTTCGATTTCTGCGGATAATGAGATGGAATGAGTGGCCCCATCGGTAAGTTCTCATACCTCCCAACTTTTTTGATGTTCAAAGAGGGATACTTAGGGTTAATTGTGTGAAAGATCAATTTTTCCTGCATATCTATGCACAAAAATCTGAATATAGAAATGTCTAAAGTCCCAACTGCATCAAATAATGAAATAATATGAAAGACGGCTCTAAACTACAGAGAGGAACCAGAGAAACATTTTCAGGGTCAATATTGTGGATGTAATGATGCAAATCTATACCTGAGATCGAGGGAAACAGGGATATTTAAGGAGGAAAGAGGGACGGGTCAAAAAGAGGGACTGTCCCTCCAAATGTTCTCCATTGAGAGGTTTTCTAAGACAGGAGCAGGAGATTACGGGTGAGTAGCACAATCCACAGCGTCTGAAGCTGAAAGAGCCACCGAGTGAATTCCTGTCTGTGCCATCTTGGATTCTGCAGTTGTGCATGGCATTGCCAAAGAAGTAGCAGTCAATTTGTTTCTGGAGCTAGAAACTGGAGCCCTGTTGTCCAGAACGTCTGAGCATCCTAACTAGGGCAGTTGAGTAGGCAAGGTCTACTGTAAATCGGTAAAGTGAGGGCCCAGAGTCCAGGTGGTGCGTGTTTCCCGCAGCATGCTCAGGGCTTGGGGGAGACCAGTTTCTAAGGCAAGTCCTGTAAGTTGCTCGGTGTGGCCCCCGTGGATTAGACTTGTTTCCCAGCATGTCCCACAGATGATGATCGGACTGAGATCTGGGAATCTGGAAACAAGTCATGACCTGTCCTTGATCTCTTTGTGATGTTCCTCAGTCCTGGACAGTTTTTGTAGTGTGGCCAGATATTATCCTGCTGCAAGATGGCGCTGCCATTAGGAGGCATCAGTGCCATGAAGGGGGGTATTTGGTGATACATGTCACATCCACATGATGCCAGGAGACAAGATTTCCAGAAGAACATTACCCAGAGCACCACACTGCCTTCCTGAGCTTGTCTTCTTCCCATAGTGCTATCTGTCCCCCAGGTAAGTGGCACCCACATGCACTTTGCCATCCACATGATGTAATGTGATTCTTCAGATCATGTTTATTCTTCCATTTCTCCGATGCTCAGGGGCCCATTGTGGGCATCTCAGCACAGGTGGTGAGGAGCAAAATATTGAAGTGAAGGCGCTGAGAGAAGAGTCTGATCTATAGACAGATCTACAGGAGGCCATGTATTCAGTCACTGTGTGCTTGTGTCTCCACAGATGGATCCTGGAGGAGAAATCCACCAGAGAGATGTCCCCGTCCTTTGTATTTCCAGGACTGTCCAGGGGAGAAGCTCCCAGAGAACCATCAGGTAGATGGAGCTGAAGTCTCCACAGAATCTGACCAGAAAGGCATTGAACCAAAGATCATTTTACATTTTTCTTCTTTAGGATGAAAATCTGATTGATAGTAAAGCTGATCTTAAAGATGAAGTAAAAAAGGAGACGGATTTATGGGGCAATCAGGAGTGTAAGGAGGGGTGCTGTTATCAGGGTCACCTGGATACTATTCCCATCATCTCATCATTGCATGTAAACATCTCTCCTGTCCCTGTGTGTTTCCTACAGATGGACTCATAGAAAGAAATCCCCCCAAGATATGTCCCCGTCCTCTGTATTCCCAGGACTGTCCAGAGGAGAAGGTCCCAGAGAACCCTCAGGTAGATGGAGCTGAGCCCTATACACATCTATATAGGGGGGTCCTGCAGTCATAGAGGGGTCATAGATTGTGGGGGTCTCTTCTGTGGATCTGTTAGATTTCCCACCTGTCTTCTGTATTGTACTGAATTGTTACAGGTGACAAATCAGGGGGAAGATCTGACTGTTATTAAAGTGGAGGATGAAGAAGAGAGGATGATGGGCGATCCCCCGTGTAAGACTGAGGTGGAGGAGGACATTGCAGGAGATGTCACCACAGGTATGGAATCATGAATGGAGAAAATGACTTCAGATTCTGTCCTTGGTGCCTTCAGGGCAGGAGGAGAATCTGATCACCGGCTGCTGTGCTTCTATTTGATTGGAGATGTCTCCATCACATCATGAAGTCTTCCCCTTATCCAGCTGACACCTGTCGACCATATTACGTCCCCTCTTTGTTGCCCCATTCCCTTAGACAGAACTTGACACTTATTTCTTTAAACTCCCTTTATGACTGAATGCCAAAGAGAACAGCAAGAAAAACAAAATGAGACAATAGCTGGGCTTTTTATGTACTTTCAAAAAATATAAAATAACTAACAGAAGGACCCGGCTTCGCTCGGGTATATTTCATCTATTTCATTTAATGTTTCTGTGTGTCATAGTAACATAGCACATAAGGCTGAATAAAGTCCTCTGTCTATCCAGTTCGGCCTGTCATCCTACAAGTCGATCCAGAGGAAGGCAACAAAAAACCCTGTGAGGTAGAAGCCAATTTTCCCCACTTTAGGGAAAAAATTCCTCCCCGACTCCAATCAGAATAACTCCCTGGATCAGCGACCCCTCTCTAGTAGCTCTAGCCTGTAATATTATTACACTCCAGAAATACATCCAGGCCCCTCCTGAATTCCTTTACTGTACTCACCATCACCACCTCCTCAGGCAGAGAGCTCCATAGTCTCACTGCTCTTACCGTAAAGAATCCTCTTCTATGTTTGTGTACAAACCTTCTTTCCTCCAGACGCAGAGGATGTCCTCTCGTCACAGTCACAGTCCTGGAGATAAATAAATGATGGGAGTGATCTCTGTACTGACCCCTGATATATTTAGTCGTCTTTTTTCTAAAGTGAATAACCCTAATTTTGATCTTTCTGGGATCTGTAGTCCAGCCATTCCAGTTATTACTTTAGTTGCCCTCCTCTGAACCCTCGACAGCTCTGCTCTGCTATTTTTAGATATCGACAGTATCCCCCATAACATGACCTCTACAGCACTCCGCCCCTTTAACAGTGAACTCCACAGTACCCCACCCCTTAACACTGCCCCCCCCCCAACAGTGCCCCACCACTTTAAAATGGTACATCCACTGCAGCCCATCCCCTTAACTTTTACCTTCATAGCAGCCCGCCCCTTTAACAGTGAGTTTCACAGCACCCTACTCCCTTGACTGTGACCTCCTCAGGGGTCTGCCCATTAACAGTGACCTCCACAGTACCCTTTAACCCTTAGGATACCGTATTTTTTTTTTTTTCGTTTTTGCGTTTTCATTTTTTCTTCCCTATTTTCCGTGAGCCATAACTTTTTTTTATATTTCTGGTCACATAGCTGTATGAGGGCTTATTTTTTGCGGGACAAGTTGTACTTTCTAATGACACAATTAATTATGGCATAAAATATAGTGGGAAGCGGGGGAAAAAATTCCAAATGGTGTGAAATTGGAAAAAAAAAGCAATCCCACCACCGTTTTACAAGTTATGTTCCCACAGCGTTTTGTTTACGGCAAAACTGACCCATGTCCTTCATTCTCTGGGTCAGTACGATTACAACAATCCCCCATATGTATAGGTTTTCTATGTGTAAATAGTGTAAAAATAAATGTAAATTTGAGAATTTTTAACTTTTTTTTTTTTTTACATCACCATATTCTGACCCCCATAACTTTTTTTGTCCACTGAGCTGTTTAGGGGCTCATTTTTTGCGGGACAATTCATCGTTTTTATTGATACTATTTTGGAGTGTGCACTTTTGGATCACATTTTATTTAATTTCTTTGGCTAAGAGAAGCAATAAAAAAATGGCAAATCGGCCATTTCGACCCTTTTTCCGTTACGCCATACACCGTATTGGATTTTTTAAAATTGTGTTTTAATATAATGGGCGGTGATACCCAGGATGTTTATATTTATTGTTATTTTAGTATTTATTTATTTTTATTATACGGAAAGGAGGGTGATTTAAACTTTTTTACAACTGTGAAGAAAAATGGCTGGGTTGTTATGGAAACCTGGAGTAAAACTGTGTGTATGAGGAGACTAAGAGCCTGCGAGCTCCTATTAGCTGATAAGGGACATCTGTATGGCAGTTGGGATATGACGAGAAAGACTGGCAGGCTTGTATTGGCTAATGCAGTTAATTTTTTGGGAATATCTCAGGAACAGTACGTCCTAGAGAGCTGAGACCCGGTCTAAAACCTTCCCGGACACCTGATGTACCTGTCTGCCAAATTTAGTGAAGATCAGTCCAGTCGGTTGGTCGCGCATAAAGAACTGACAGATGTCTAGACAGACAGACAGAAACTCATTTATAAAAGAGACTAGCAGAAGGACCCGGCTTTGCATTGGTATATTTCATCTATTTAATTTTATGTTTCCGTGTGTCATAAAAATATATCGACAGTTTCCCCATAACATTGACCACCACAGTGCCTGCCCCTTTAGCATTGACCACCCCTTTTAACAGTGATCTTTACAGTGCCCGCCCCTTTAACAGTGACTTTCAGTGCCCGCCCCTTTAACAGTGACCTTCACAGTGCCCGCCCCTTTAACAGTGACTTTCACAGTGCCCGCCCCTTTAACAGTGACTTTCACAGTGCCCGCCCCTTTAACAGGGACTTTCACAGTGCCCGCCCCTTTAACAGGGACTTTCACAGTGCCCGCCCCTTTAACAGGGACTTTCACAGTGCCCGCCCCTTTAACAGTGACTTTCACAGTGCCCGCCCCTTTAACAGGGACTTTCACAGTGCCCGCCCCTTTAACAGGGACTTTCACAGTGCCCGCCCCTTTAACAGGGACTTTCACAGTGCCCGCCCCTTTAACAGGGACTTTCACAGTGCCCGCCCCTTTAACAGGGACTTTCACAGTGCCCGCCCCTTTAACAGGGACTTTCACAGTGCCCGCCCCTTTAACAGGGACTTTCACAGTGCCCGCCCCTTTAACAGGGACTTTCACAGTGCCCGCCCCTTTAACAGTGACTTTCACAGTGACCGCCCCTTTAACAGGGACTTTCACAGTGACCGCCCCTTTAACAGGGACTTTCACAGTGCCCGCCCCTTTAACAGGGACTTTCACAGTGCCCGCCCCTTTAACAGTGACTTTCACAGTGCCCGCCCCTTTAACAGTGACTTTCACAGTGACCGCCCCTTTAACAGGGACTTTCACAGTGACCGCCCCTTTAACAGGGACTTTCACAGTGACCGCCCCTTTAACAGGGACTTCCACAGTGACCGCCCCTTTAACAGTGATTTTTTACAGTGACTGCCCCTTTAGCCCCGTAGGGACCGGACTCATTTTCACCTTAAGGACCAGGCCATTTTTTGCAAATCTGACCAGTGTCACTTTATGTGGTGATAACTTTAAAACGCTTTGACTTATCCAGGCCATTCTGAAACCGTTTTTTCATCACATATTGTACTTCATGACACTGGTAAAATGGAGTAAAAAATAATTCATTTTTATTTATAAAAAAATTAAAAAATTACCCAAACTTTTAAAAAAAATTGCAAATTTCCAAGTTTCAATTTCTCTACTTTATAATACATAGTAATACCTCCAAAAATAGTTATTACTTTACATTCCCCATATGTCTACTTCATGTTTGGATCATTTTGGGGATATCATTTTATTTTTTGGGGATGTTACAAGGCTTAGAAGTTTAGAAGCAAATCGTGACATTTTTAAGAAATTTTCAAAAAACCCCACTTTTTAAGGACCAGTTCAGTTCTGAAGTCCCTTTGTGAGGCTTACATAATAGAAACCACCCAAAATTACCCCATTCTAGAAACTACACCCCTCAAGGTATTCAAAACTGATTTTACAAACGTCGTTAACCCTTTAGGTGTTCCACAAGAGTTAATGGCAAATGGAGATGAAATTTCAGAATTTCAAATTTTGGGGCAATTTTTCAATTTTAATACATTTTTTTCAGTAACAAAGAAAGGGTAAACAGCCAAACAAAGCTCAATATTTATTGCCCTGATTCTGTAGTTTGCAGAAACACCCCATATGTGGCCGTAAACTACTGTACGGGCACACTGTAGGGTGTAGAGGGAAAGGAGCACCGTGTTGTTTTTAGAAAGCAGATTTTGGACTGGTTTATTTACACCATGTCCCATTTGAAGCCCCCCTGATGTACCCCTAGAGTAGAAACTCCATAAAATTGACCCCATTTTGGAAACTACGGTATAAGCTGGCAGTTTTGTTGGGACTATTTTTAGGGTACATATGATTTTTAGTTGCTCTATATTACATTTTTGGGAGGCAAGGTTACCAAAAATAGAAATTCTGAAATTTCATCTCCATTTGCCATAAACTGTTGAGGAACACCTAAAGGGTTAATAAAGTTTGTAAAATCAGTTTTGAATACCTTGAGGGGTGTAGTTTTTTAGATGGGGTCGCTTTTATCGCGTTTCTTCATCAGGGGTTCTTCAAATGGGACACGGTGCCCCAAAAAGGGCATAAAAATCTCCCTTCCAGAAACCATACGGCGGTCCTTTCCTTCTGCGCCCTGCCGTTTGGTCATACAGCAGTTTACGACCACATATGGGGCGTTTCTGTAAACTGCAGAATCGGGGTAATAAATATAAAGTTTTGTTTGGCTGTTAATCTTTGATTTGTTACTGGAAGAAACTGATTAAAATGGAAAATTTGCCCAAAAAATTGCTATTTTGGCACCGTTTTTATTTCATTTTTTTGACCGTGTTCATTTGAGGGGTTAGGTCATGGGGTATTTAGGTTTTACACTATATTATCCTTTTTATAAACAAAAAAAAACATTTTAGTATCTCCATAGTCTAAGAGTAAGTTTTATTTGTATTTTTTTTTGTGATATGAGAGGACGGTTTTATTGACGCTATTTTAGGGGGGATATGACTTTTTGATCGCTTGCTATTACACTTTTTGTGATGTAAGGTGACAAAAAAAATACCTTTTTTTTTTTGCACCGTTTTCATTTTATTTTTTTGACCGTGTTTATCTGAGGGGTTAGGCCATGGGGTATTTTTATAGAGCAGATTCTTACGGATACGGCAATACCTAATATGTAAACTTTTTTTATTTATTTTAGATTTACAAAATAATATTTTTGAAAAAGTTTTTTTTTGTGTCTCAAGTCTGAGAACCATAGTTTTTTTTTCCGATTGTCAGTGGCTAAATGGAATTAAAATTGGGGAAGGGGAATATAAATTTAGTACTCCATGGAAGTGTGGTACTCCCTGAAGCAACCAATAATGCAGAGGCCCGGATGATCGGGGCACGTGTCACACTGAGTGGTGGTGTCCTTCTGTATCCCCCTCCTGTGACACACTCTGCACTTTTTTTGGGACCGTCCCTTCTTTCCAGTATGGGGGACCACACCTGGAAAGTGTTGGCCAGGGACGATCCGGGCGCCTCCAGTTCGCGGGGTACTCCGGCCTGCTCTTTCCCGGTCAGAAAGGATCAGGGCCTTGAGGACTGCCTCATAGAACTGAAGGAATGTCCCTGTGTTGCCACCGCTCCGGGACAGCACAAATGAGTTGTACAAAGCAACCTGTACCAAGTAGCCATTTTTTGTACCATGCCCGGGTTTTGCGCATGGCATTATATGGCTTGAGGACTTGATCAGAGAGATCAACTCCTCCCATATACTGATTGTAGTCGACGATACAATCGGGCTTGAGGACCGTTGCTGTAGTACCTCGCACAGGGACAGGAGTGTGGACAGTACAAGGACATCCCTCTTGTCCTTATATCTGACTAGCAACATGTTTCCACTGGTAAGGGCATGGGTCTCACCCCTGGGGATAGGTACCTGGAGGGGGTGGGTAGGTAGGGAGGCCGCGTTGATTTTTCTGCACGGTCCCACAACCGGACGTGGATCTGGCGGCGAGGGACTGGAACAAGGGGATACTAGTATAAAAGTTATCCACGTACAGGTTGTAAAGGTTATCTAGCAGTGGGTGCATAAGGTTCCACACAAGTTTCCCGCTAACACCCAGAGTGGGGGGACATTCTGGGGGTTGAATACGGGAATCTCGCCCCTCGTACACACAAAACTTGTAAGTATACCCTGAGGTACTCTCACAAAGTTTGTACAGCTTCACGCCATACCTTGCCCGCTTAGAGGGAACATACTGGCGTAAAACGAGTCTCCCCTTGAAAGCAATGAGAGATTCATCAACTGCGACCTCCCTTCCAGGTACATAGGCCTCCAAAAATTTGGCCCCAAAGTGATTGATTTCTGGCCTGATTTTGTACAAGCGGGATCACCTTGGGGGGGGACATGCTGAATTATCTGCATAATGCAGGCATTTCCGGATGGCCTCAAACCGGGTACATGTCATGGCCGTACTGTAAAGTGGGGTCTGGTAGAGGACGTCTCCACTCCAGTAATGCCTGACACTAGGTTTTTTGACTAGGCCCGTGTGCAGCACGAGGCCCCAAAACTTCCTCATCTCGGCTGCACTGACCGGAGTCCAGCCACCGGCCGTAGCCAAAAAGGAGCCCGGGTGTTGAGCAATGAACTGTTGGGCGTACAGGTTCATTTGCTCCACCATCAGATTCACAAAGTGGTCACTGAAAAAAAGACTAAAATAGTCGTATTCAGTGAAGCCCACTGTGGGAATCTGGATTCCTGGCTAACCAACAAAATCAGGAATCGCAGGCTCAAAATGCTCTGGGGTACACCAGACAAGTTCACCGGTAGAGGGCTCAGGTGGACTTATCTGGTGGGCCTGAAAACTAGTACGAGCCCCAGAGCTGCTTGTACTAGTGTGGGCCACAGGGTCCCTAGCATGGCGGTCCCCTTGATCCGCCTGGCGGCGTCTCCGCCGCCTTGGGGGCTCATCATCATCGCTAGATGATGAGGAGGACGCGGATGACAAAAGGAAAGTGGGGTCATCCTCGTCCTGACTGGGGCTCTCGGAGTCGGAGGCAAGCAGGGCATATGCCTCCTGGACCGAGAACGTCTGGCGGGCCATAGCGGAGTGTGTGTGCGTGGAAAACTTTATTCAGTGTGCGTGTGTGTGGGGGACGGGTGTTTACGGACTTTGCCCTACACCGAGAAAAAAAAAATAACCCAAAAATTTGAAAATCCCCAAAAGTGTAAAAAAAAAAATATTCAAACGCGCTGATCAGCAGTGTGGTGGGCGATGCGCTAACAGTGGCCAGACGCTAAGAGTGCAGGCTTGTATTTGGGGAGGGGGGGATCATTTTGGGGAAATATCTCGGGAACGGTACGTCCTAGAGAGCTGAGACCTGGTCTAAAACACCTGATGTACCTGTGTGTCAAATTTGGTGAAGATCGGTCCAGTCGTTTGGTCACGCATAAAGAACGTCTAGACAGACAGAAACTCATTTTTATATACAGTCAGGTCCATAAATATTGGGACATGGACACAATTCTAACATTTTTGGCTCTATACACCACCACAATGGATTTGAAATTAAACGAACAAGATGTGCCTTACCTGCAGACTGTCAGCTTTAATTTGAGGTTGTTTACATCCAAATCAGGTGAACGGTGTAGGAATTACAACAGTTTGCATATGTGCCTCCCTTGTTGAGGGACCAAAAGTAATGGGACAGAATAATAATAATCATAAATCAAACTTTCACTTTTTAATACTTGGTTGCAAATCCTCAATTACAGCAAGTCAATTACAGCCTGAAGTCTGGAACGCATAGACATCACGAGACGTTGGGTTTCATCCCTGGTGATGCTCTGCCAGGCCTCTACTACAACTGTCTTCAGTTCCTGCTTGTTCTTGTGGCATTTTCCCTTCAGTTTTGCATTCAGCAACTGAAATGCATGCTCAATCGGATTCAGGTCCGGTGATTGACTTGGCCATTGCATAACATTCCACTTCTTTCCCCTAAAAAAAACTCTTTGGTTGCTTTTGCAGTATGCTTTGGGTCATTGTCCATCTGCACTGTGAAGCGCCGTCCAATGAGTTCTGAAGCATTTGGCTGAATATGAGCAGATAATATTGCCCGAAACACTTCAGAATTCATCCTGCTGCGTTTGTCAGCAGTCACATCATCAATAAATACAAGAGAACCAGTTCCATTGGCAGCCATACACGCCCACGCCATGACACTACCACCACCATGCTTCACTGATGAAGTGGTATGCTTAGGATCATGAGCAGTTCCTTTCCTTCTCCATACTCTTCTCTTCCGATCACTCTGGTACAAGTTGATCTTGGTTTCATCTGTCCATAGGATGTTTGTTGGTCTTTTCCGTCATCTGGGGAGCAGACGGACTCCTTATCTCTGCTCTCTCCCATTATAAACACTCATTGAAGCTCAATCTTTATCTTACCGATAAGAATGTGGCCTAAATAAGTGTTTTTATAAACTCTCAGTAGTTTAGAAATGAGGCTTATTAGATGACCGGCACCAAGTAAAAGTGAAAGTACCAGTCATATAGCTAGAGAAACAGTTAACCCTTTATGACTGAACAGCTCAATATTTTTAATAAATTCCAATTGAAAATACGATTTTTAACCAAACATAAGTTAAATGCAATCATAAAAAAATGTACTCCAAAGGTGTACATAGCCTTTAAGTTTCTTTAAAGGGAGTCTTTTACGCAGATTCACCCTATTAACCTAATAACAGTGTTATGTTCACGGCATACCCCCTATTAAAACGACGCTCACCGTTTGTTCCTTGCTAGCATCGTTGTGGAGAAAAACATCCGCATGCAAATGAGTCTGTGAAGGTGCCCAGGGGCGGCGTTACAACGACCGTGCCCAGGCCCCTGGTTCATTTTCATACGAAGGCACTCCCCCTCCGCCGCATCTGCCCGCCCATAGTCTCTGTTCTAACCTCCCTCCTCCCGTCCGTAATCCCACGCATGTGTCGATGAACGCGATATTGCCGCGTGCGCATTGAATGAGCACTGTTGGGCCAGGGCATTGCAGTTTAGCGTGCACATGCGCGGGATTACGGACGGGAGGAGGGAGGTTAGAACAGAGACTAAGGGCTGGCAGACGCGTCAGAGGGGGAGTGCCTTCGCATGAAAATGACCCAGGGGCCTGGGCACCTTCACAGACTCATTTGCATGCGGATTTAAAGTGTTTTTCTCCACAAGCAAGGAACAAACGGTAAGCACCGTTTTAATAGGGGGGATGCCGTGGACATAAGACTGTTATTAGGTTAATAGGGTGAATCTGCGTGAAAGACTCCCTTTAAGTGTCATGCTCCTTTCAGTGTACCTCCTCCCCCGCTCCTGCTGTCTCTCACAAGCTTTGTCCAGGCTGCAGTGAAATAACACAGCAGAAGGAATTAGAAACTGAACCTGCTGCTGAAGGAAGGGTATCTAGTCACTGCAGAACCAGGGAGACTGCATCTGGTACTGAGCAGTGTAAGTTTTTCAGCAGCAGGTACATTAAAAAAGAGCTCTAATGATACTGACTTAATCATTATCCAAGTCATGCCTCAAGATCTGTTTAAACTGTTGGACAATGACTTATAGGATATCTACCTTACATCTGGTGACATTAGAGGCAGAACTGGTTTATACCATTATAGATAGATATTAGATATTATATATTTGTCCACTCCGTAGTTTGAAAAATAATCACAAATTCCATTTATTTTTTTTCCCCACAGATTATTTCAGTAAAAATATTAAGGGCGATACTATATTATCAATGAATTATCAAGAAGAAGATGAAGATATCATGCAGCGCTCCTCAGGAGAAAACCTCATTACACTTAATATACACCCAGGACTTCACAGTACAGATCTATTATATAATCCCCCTTATGAGGAAGCTTCTAGTGACCAATTACAGATTACCACAAATACAGGTCACAAAGGGGATAAAAGGTTTCAGGGCGGTAAAGATTCTAAAGAAAATTCAAGACTTTCTACACACAGAAGAATTCGCACTGCAGGGCAGTCGTACTGCTGTTTAGAATGTGGGAAATGTTTTACAAAAAAATCACATCTTGTTATACATGAGAGAATTCACACAGGAGAAAAGCCATATTCATGTTCAGAATGTGGGAAATGTTTTATAGATAAATCCAAACTTGTTATACATAGGAGAAGTCACACAGGAGAGAAACCATATTCATGTTCAGAATGTGAGAACTGTTTTAAATATAAATCAGATCTTGTTAAACATGAGAGAAGTCACACAGGGGAGAATCCATACTCATGTTTAGAATGTGGGAAATGTTTTACAGATAAATCCAGTCTTGTTAGGCATAACAAAAGTCACAAAGGAGAGAAGCCATATTTATGTTCAGAATGTGGGAAATGTTATGCAAGTAAATTCCATCTTGTTATACATGAGAGAAGTCACACAGGAGAGAAGCCATATTCATGTTCACAATGTGAAAAAAGTTTTAAAGATAAATCAAGTCTTGTTAAACATCAGAAAATTCACACAGGAGAGAAGCCATATTCATGTTCAGAGTGTGAAAAAGGTTTTACTACTAAAGCCAGACTTAACATTCATCAGAGAAATCACACAGGAGAAAAGCCATATTCATGTTCAGAATGTGGGAAATGTTTTACAGATAAATCCAATTTTGTTAGACATAAGAGAATTCACACAGGAGAGAAGCCATATTCTTGTTCAGAATGTGGGAAATGTTTTACAGATCAATCCAGTCTTGTTATACATAGGAGAAGTCACACAGGAGAGAAACCCTATTCATGTTCAGAATGTGGTAAATGTTTTACAGATAACTCTAGTCTTGTTAAACATAGGAGAAGTCACACAGGAGAGAAGCCATATTCATGTTCAGAATGTGGGAAATGTTTTGCAGATAAATACAGTCTTGTTCAACATAGGAGAATTCATACAGGAGAGAAACTATATTCATGTTTGAAATGTGAGAACTGTTTTATATATAAATCAGATCTTGTTAAACATGAGAGAATTCACACAGGGGAGAATCCATATTCATGTTTAGAATGTGGGAAATGTTGTACAAGTAAATTCCATCTTGTTATACATGAGAGAAGTCACACAGGAGAGAAGCCATATTCATGTTCACAATGTGAAAAATGTTTTAAAGATAAATCAGGTCTTGTTAAACATGAGAAAACCCACACAGGAGAGAAGCCATATTCATGTTCAGAGTGTGAGAAATGTTTTATCACTAAAGCCAAACTTAACATTCATCAGAGAAGTCACACAGGAGAAAAGCCATATTCATGTTCAGAATGTGGGAAATGTTTTAAAGATCAATCCAGTCTTGTTATACATAGGAGAAGTCACACAGGAGAGAAGCCATATTCATGTTCAGAGTGTGAGAAATGTTTTACTACTAAAGCCAAACTTAACATTCATCAGAGAAGTCACACAGGAGAAAAGCCGTATTCATGTTCAGAATGTGGGAAATATTTTTTAGATAAATATCATTTTGTTAGACATAAGAGAATTCATACAGGTGAGAAGTCATGATGATATTTTATATGTTGAAACTGCTTTGTGAAAAGGAACTAAAATTCTAAAGCTCACCAGATCAGAAGATACTATATTGTTTTTTAGATATGGGAAATGCTATAAGAGCAAAAAATATGTTTTTCAAACCCATCTTATTTTTGCTGTTGTGTAGCTATTTTAGCTAAGATTTGGCAATAAAAAATATCTACCAAATTGCACAAGTTGTAGTTGCAGATGACTTGCATTGTGTTCTATCATGGAAAAAGTCACATATGACCTGCTACCAAGTATCCAAGTGTTGTTTTTTTTATAGTCGCATTGTGAACATATTGACAGTCGTTATATGTAGTGTCACAATGCAACAAATCATTTGATGTCACCGTGCATCTCCAGCTTAAAAGCCAATAAGAATATTTATTTTTGGGGTGGAATTATTCTGGATCAACCAAACAACTACAATATATTTCTCAGAAGAGAAGAAGAGCCTTGTTTACCTCCAGAGCAGTGAAGATGAACTGTCCCCATGAACCTTGCTTCTTATCACTGTATTCACACCTCCACCCACACTGCGGGAGAGTCCAGAGTGACATGGGGAGAAGTAACGACGCTCCATGTAATAGTTTTATAACGTATGTGGACATATTAATATTTCATCTTCATCCAAACAGTATTTACAGATAAAATAAGCTCTTCTATTTGCTCCACGACAGCGTCACCATTGTCACTGACAGACATTGTCTTTTTGCTTATATTATACTTTCTCCTAGCGCTGTGACCTTCATTGCTCCTACAGACTAAACCTCTGGTGCGGAGACAGTGATATTGGTGGCATGATGACTATATCACTGATTTATCTGACCGGGTGATCTGTGATAATTAACCCCATATGTACATTCCTGTGCTTTAATGGTAAACCTATCTAGATACTGGAGCTGAGTGATATATCGGTGGTGGGAATCGCTGGTGATGTCACATCTGTTAATTAACCCCTGAATAATGCCAACATGACTTCAGTGACCAAGTGATGCTCATATATGTGTTTCATATGTATCCTCACTGCTTCTTTATTACCTGGAGGCAGATGCTGAATTCTGTAGGTACTGTAGTCAGCTCACTTATACGGCCTCAAATGGATCTGGATAGATTGGAGGCTTGGGCAGAGAAGTAGCAAATTAGGTTTTCCACATTGTCCAGTGAATGCAGTTGATAATAGTAACCACTAGGTTAGTAAGGCTGTCCACAATCTGTTCCCGTGTATCTCATCAGATTTTTCAATACATCTTCAGATATAATCTCTGATCCTCACAAGACCTCCTTCTTTCTTTGTTCTCTTGTCAGTTCTTCAGTAAATTTTCTACAATATTTCTCACCTGCATCCTCCATACTCTGGAACTCGGCAGATCAGTATATCAGACTCTTTCTCCAACATCCAACCCTTCAAAATTACAATAAAAACCCACCTCTTCAGGAAAGCCTACCATCTACAATGACTATACTGCCACCACATAGCCAGATGAGCAGCTTTTACCCTCATCTACTGTGTCCTTCTCCTTCCCTTGTAGATTGTAAGCTCTTGTGGTCAGGGACCTCTCCCCTCTGTACCGGCTTGTTAGCTTCATCTTTATGGTATTTGTATTTTTTATATTCTGTATGTGTGTCTTAGGCTAGGTCTACACGACGACAGATAGGGCGCAACAGTTCGCGTGACAATTTTTATAATGGCAGTCTATGGTGTCGCACTGCGACATGCTGCGACTGCGACACGACAGTCGCAGAAAAATCCATCTCGAATGGATTTTCTGCGACTGTCGCGTCGCAGTTGCAGCATGTCGCATGTTGCAGTGCGACACCATAGACTGCCATTATAAAAATTGTCGCGCGACAAATGGTGCAGTGTAGACCTAGCCTTATTGTTAGCACTTAATGTAGTTACTTTCAGGCAGGGATATTATGCGAAGAAGGTCTCCTGTGTATGGCTCCTGACAAAGTGCTAACAATAAGAGCACAGAAACGCGTTGAGCCACGTGTATTTGATCTCATCCTAAAACCTGGGATGGATCCACCTTACTGGCCATACAAGTTGCCAGACTTTAAACAACATTGAGACTTATAGTTGCAAATCCTAGGGAGGTTACTAGTTAAATTCTCTGGGATAATTGTCTGAAGGCATACCAGTGACACCTGTGAGCTGGCCTTCAGACATTCTGTTTAGCTAGAGGAGGCTCTGAGTCGTATGTCAGTGAGCTCTGACATACTTTTTGGTTCAGAAACATTCACTGCGTGGTGATTTATTGCTTCATCAAGCCACACAGTGTATGCTCCTTTTGAAGCCTGTTTTTTACACATGAAATTTGGGGCAACACACCCGTAAGTTTTAAACCAGTAATACAAATAAAGAAATAAAGTTGATTTATTTTATTTTAACGCTCCTGTCAGGCTTAGGTTGAATTAATATATAATCAATATGAGCTTTAAGTGCAGACGCTCAGCTTTAGGCCTCATGCACGTAACCGTTGATCGGGTGCGGACCCATTTACTTCAATAGGGGCGCAAAAGATGCAGACAGCACTCCGTGTGCTGTCCGCATCCGTTACTCCGTTCCGAGGCCCCGCAATAAAAATATAGCATGTCCTATTCTTGTCCGTTTTGTGGACAAGAATAGGCATGTCTACAATGGGCCGCCCATTCCGTTCTGCAAATTCCGGAATGCACACGGGTGGCTTCCGTGTTTTGCGGATCTGCAGTTTGCGGTCTGCAAAAAACAGCACGGTCGTGTGTATAAGGCCATAGGCTACATGCACACGACCGTGGTGTGTTTTGCGGTCCGCAAATCGCAGAGCGAGGACAAGAATAGGACATGTTATATTTTTTTTGTGGGGCCACGGAACAGAGCAACGGATGCGGACAGCACACGGAGTGCTGTCCGCATCTTTTGCGGCCCCATTGAAGTGAATGGGTCCGCATCCGAGCTGCCAAAACTGCGGCTCGGATGCAGACCAAAACAACAGCCGTGTGCATGAGGCCTTAGTTTGCGGGGATTCAAATCCTAATTGGAGGAAGGGCTTTTGAATTACAGCTATTTATTATGTAGCTGCCTCTTTTTCAAGGGACTAAAGGTAATTGGACAATTATCTCAAAAGCTATTTAATGGGCTGCATTCCCATAGATCCATCAATTAAGCAGGCAAAAAAGGTTGATTCCAGGTGAGGCATTGGAATTTGGTCATAGGAGCTCTCAATGGAAGTGAAAGAGACCATCGTTAGGCTGAAAAAAGAAGAAATCCAGCAGAGAGATGTGGAAATGTTAGGAGTGGCCAAATTAATAGTTTGGTATATTCTGGTAAAATTGTGCACTGCTGAACTCAGGAACTTAAAAAGGCCTGGATGATCACAGAATCCTTTCTATGGTGAAGAAAAACTTTACAACATCTACCTAAGTCAAGAGCACTCTCCAAGAAGTAGGTTATCAGTATCTAAGTCTACCATAAACAGAAGACTTCTTGAGAGTAAATCCAGAGGGTTCACCCCCAGGTGCAAACCATTGATCAGCCTCAAAAATAGAAAGGCCAAATTAGACATGGCCAAAAAAAACATCTAAAAAAAACAGCCTAGTTTTGGAACAGCATTTGAAGCCAAGTGACGACAGGTGCGGGTTACTTGCTCAACGTAGTTCATCAAAGGGATCTTAATACTGGAGCAGGCTAATTTATTTGGTAAAATAATTATTTATTCGCTAAAAGATTTTTCATGCCAAAAATGATGATCAACTCGTAGGCAACTCTGCTGCGCAAGGTAACTACTCTCAAAAAGTTAGGGATATTTCAGGTGAAATTTATGGAAAACGTAAAAAGTTCACAGTACAGTGTAATTATATCATGAAAGTAGGACATTTAAATAGAAGCATGCAATAATGATTTTCTCCAACAATTTTGTGATTATATCCCCACAAAAATATTAATGTCTCAATAACTTGTCATGTGGCCTTGAGCATCAATTTCAGCTTGACAACAACATCTTGTGCTGTTCTTAAGTCAACCTTTTTTCTGTTGAGGCATGGCATCCCCCTCTTCTTGAAGGGCAGCCCTCAGGTCATTAAAGTCCTGGGGTATAGAGCTACGAGCCTGTACATGGCAATTCAGCTGATCCCTTATGTTTTTAATCAGATTCAAGTCTGGAGAAAATGTAGTTCCATTTGATGCGACCTCGATGAGCTGGAGAATTGTCGTCCATGAAGATGAAATTAGGCCTATGTTGTTTATGCAGAGGCACAATGACTGGATTAATGATGTTATTCAAGTAGTATGGGCTTGTCACTGTACCATTCACAAAGTGTATGGCAGTTCTGTATTGACTAGACACACCTGCCCACACTGTAACACCACCAACAACCAAAGGTTCCGGGCATGATGCATTGCGCTCTCCTTGATGTCTACAACATTGTTGGCAGCCATTATTTCTGCTCAGCGTGAATTGACTTTCATCAGTGAACAGCACTGAGGCCCACTGGTCGCTCTTCCAGCGTAGATGCTCCCTCGCCCATGCAAGACAATGATGTGTGTGCCTGGTGGTGTGGTCAGGAACTCTTGCAGGTCGTCTCTAGCACGCAGACCACTTTGATGTAAATGATTTTTAATAGTCTGACCTGACACTTGGGTGCCTCTCACCTCCCTTAAATGTGCCTGAAGTTGTGTGGCATTCATCATCCTTTTCTGCAGGGCATTGTTCACAATGGAGCAGTCATCAGTGTGGGATGTGGCCAAAGGACGTCCACTAATCTGCCTTTCTGTGACTCTTCCAGTCTCTGCTGATGACACTCTAAAGCTCAGTGGCCACTTCCATCTGAGAACATCCTGCTTGAAGCCTCGCAATGGTGAGATACTGTTGATCAATTTTAAGGTGTCGTCTTGGTCTCATGATGTCAAAATGTGCATGATGAGGAGGCCTGTTAAAATACCAATTCTAATTGAACCATGAAATTTATTGGGCAATTCATGGATCAAACACCTGTTGTGAATTTTGCCGTTAAGCTCCTTGTTAGATAACAGCATGTTGTGCAAAAAGTACTGAAACATTGAACTGTTGGGCACGTGGATTCTAAAGTTTAGAGAAGGTCACATTAAGTTCACCTATAAAGGTTAGAGTGCATTTTAGGTTCATCCTGATATTTCACCCACAGGCCAAATATCCCAAACTTTTTGTCAGTAGTGTATATTTATATATTTTAGGCTAGAAGTTCACAAATACTAACACACACCGTCTGAGATTGATGACTGACAGGACCATATAGAACAGCATGGTTTTGCCGCATGGCTTACACATTGTTACACGTCTGTTCACTGTGTCCCATTGTATGCTGTGTGGGCTGGTAGCGATACATTGTGAATGTGAATCTAGGGCCATGTGTCGGTGTGGCAGTGCACTGGTCCCTGCAATGGTTACTGTTTGGACTGTTTTTTTATTTGTCTGGTTTCCAGATGTCTTGATCCACGTCTGAACAAGTTCAAAGTTCATGTCTCTTTTTCTATGGATTCCAGAAGTCTTGATGCAAATCTGAATGAGTTCCAAGTCCATGTCTCTGTTTGTCCTGCCCTATAGATCAGCTGCCTTCAATCTAGATTCCATCCTTGCAGTATTTCAGTTTGAAGCACAGTGATTCTATAAAATCTGTAACACATATTTCATCCTAAACCTATGAACCAAGTGAAAGGGGCCCACTCAAGGTTCGGTCCAGACTGCACCTGTAGTAGTCATAATTTAAGTTGTAAGGGACATTATCGAAGGGACAATTCTAGATAAACACAATGGGGGTCATTTACTATACTGCAATCTGCCTAAATTATGCATATTTCAGGTGCAGATGGTAGCGCAATGGTTAGTTGTGTGGCTATCTGCGACTTTGTCCCGCTCACGCCAGGTTAAAAATTGTGGGCAGGAAGGGGATGGGCTGGCTTTAGGCGTAGAAAATTGTCTAAATGTAAGACAGCAAGGAAGCTCTCTTACATTTCGAACTGCCTCTGGATGTGTCGGCCGAAGTTATGGAGAGGCCGGCGCCTCTTCATAACTTTGGCGATCCACCGCCAGCTTAGCATTTTGCCCATTTTGTAAAGGCACACAAAGCCTGGTTACTGAGAAATCTGTTCTTCACAAGAAAGACTGGTTAGTGTGACCCAAGCCTCAATGCAAACTTTCAGAAAACGTGTAATAGAGATCCATAAGGCTGGAAAAGGCTACAAATGCCTAGGAATGTGTGTTCATTAATCCACAATTACACAAATTATGATCTACAAATGGATATCACCCAGGACTCTTGCTGTTTTCACTAGGAATAGTGATCCTGGATGTTTTGCGGGCCACAAAGTGTGGATCTGCAAAACATGAATACCGGTATTTTCTGGAACAGAATGGATCCTTAAGGGCTCATGTACATGAACGTATTTTTTGTGTGTCAGTTCAGGTTTTTTTACGGTCTGTATGCGGAAAAATTCTCTTCAATGAGGCCACAAAAAAAACCACGAAAATGACTCCATGTGCATTCCGTATCTGTATGTCCGCATTGCCGTTCCACAACAGAATAGAACATGTCCTACTATTGTCCGCATTACGGACAGGGATAGGACCGTTTTATTAGTGGATGGCAGCTCCATTCTGCAATACATCCAATGATCGTGTGCAAGCACCAAAACTAATCCTAAAAAAGGCGATAAAGAACCTAAGGGTTACAGCGACAGACTAAAAGAAGACTCTACAAACTGTCCATGTGTCCAATATCAGAAAAATACTAAATGAGAATGGAGATCCTGGAAACACTCCACCAAGGAACTGCCGCTGTCCAAGAAACATTGTGATCAGTCTCAAGTTTACCCAAGACCATCTGGGTTGGAGGCATCATGGTTCTGGCTAGTGGAGGGATCATCATGGTTTGGGGCCGGTGAGGGGGGAGCATTACGGTTTGGGGTTGCTTTACTGCCTCAGGGCCTGGACACCTTGCGATCACTGGGGAAATAAAGCAGCAAATGCACTAATACTGTAATGCAGAAAAACAGTCGGAAGTTGCTCCAGATTTCTCACAGTGGCTCAGGGTGGAGGACAGATCTGCTGCACGGCGACACACTTCTGTCCATCTCTATACCATCTAATGATTGGCTTTTGTGCAATAATGGCCCCGCCCCTGCCGAACTTGGCTGTTGTGCGCTGTCACCACGTAGGACAGATTATAAGAACAGCACAGATCAGTCACTGGTTATCTAAGAGCACGTTCACACACGGCAGATCTGCTGCAGACATTTCTATGACTGTCCGGCTCTTCTAAATGAGACATGTAATAAGGGGGGATCCGACCTTCTCCTCCAGTCACGTGTAGCAGGTTGTGTCTTCTCTGCTTGTGGAGTGACTAGAGGATACCAGACATGGAGAGCCGGAGAACGACTGGAAAGTCACTATGATGGACTCTCCTTATAAAAGTAAGGACCTGTTCACACCACGTCTGAGCCTCCAGCAGAACATATGTGCGGAGGGTTTCCTGTTATATCGCTCTGACAGAAGCTCCGACGTCAGGCTCTATACAGTCACACAGGGGCGGACATTGCCCAGAAGCTCCATGTATGATCTACACTGTATACGCTGCTGAACACTGTAATTACACGACAGCCTTGATAGGGCAGTGTAGTCTACTATACCGGCCTGATGGAGGACAGAAGAACACGCTACCATCATGTGACTGGAGCCCTATGGATATAAGTGACATATAAAGAACATGGAGCCTCTAATGTACTATGAGAAGAAACTGTGGAGCATCTCCATTACATATCACTGCACACACGTGTATACACTGCACATGACAGCTCCACCTTGTGATATAAGAGGCTGGTGCTCCTCCATTACACGTCACTGCACACACGTGTATACACTGCACATGACGGCTCTTACCTTGTGATATAAGAGGCTGGTGCTCATCCATTACATGTCACTGCACACACGTGTATACACTGCACATGACAGCTCCACCTTGTGATATAAGAGGCTGGTGCTCCTCCATTACATGTCACTGCACACACATGTATACACTGCACATGACGGCTCTTACCTTGTGATATAAGAGGCTGGTGCTCATCCATTACATGTCACTGCACACACGTGTATACACTGCACATGACAGCTCTTACCTTGTGATATAAGAGGCTGGTGGTCCTCCATTACATGTCACTGCACACACGTGTATACACTGCACATGACAGCTCTCACCTTGTGATATAAGAGGCTGGTGCTCCTCCATTACATGTCACTGCACACACGTGTATACACTGCACATGACGGCTCTTACCTTGTGATATAAGAGGCTGGTGGTCCTCCATTACATGTCACTGCACACACATGTATGCACTGCACATGACGGCTCTTACCTTGTGATATAAGAGGCTGGTGGTCCTCCATTACATGTCACTGCACACACGTGTATACACTGCACATGACGGCTCTTACCTTGTGATATAAGAGGCTGGTGCTCCTCCATTACATGTCACTGCACACACATGTATACACTGCACATGACGGCTCTTACCTTGTGATATAAGAGGCTGGAGCTCCTCCATTACATGTCACTGCACACACGTGTATACACTGCACATGACGGCTCTTACCTTGTGATATAAGAGGCTGGTGCTCCTCCATTACATGTCACTGCACAGACGTGTATACACTGCACATGACGGCTCTTACCTTGTGATATAAGAGGCTGGTGCTCCTCCATTACATGTCACTGCACACACGTGTATACACTGCAAATTACAGCTCTTACATTGTGATATAAGAGGCTGGTGGTCCTCCATTACATGTCACTGCACACACGTGTATACACTGCAGATGACGGGTCTCACCTTGTGATATAAGAGGCTGGTGCTCCTCCATTACATGTCACTGCACACACGTGTATACACTTCACATGACAGCTCTTACCTTGTGATATAAGAGGCTGGTGCTCCTCCATTACATGTCACTGCACACACGTGTATACACTGCACATGACGGCTCTTACCTTGTGATATAAGAGGCTGGTGCTCCTCCATTACATGTCACTGCACACACGTGTATACACTGCACATGACGGGTCTTACCTTGTGATATAAGAGGATGGTGCTCCTCCATTACATGTCACTGCACACACGTGTATACACTGCACATGACGGCTCTTACCCTGTGATATAAGAGGCTGGTGCTCCTCCATTACATGTCACTGCACACACGTGTTTACACTGCACACGACGGGTCTCACCTTGTGATATAAGAGGCTGGTGCTCCTCCATTACATGTCACTGCACACACGTGTATACACTGCACATGACGGCTCTTACCTTGTGATATAAGAGGCTGGGGCTCCTCCATTACATGTCACTGCACACACGTGTATACACTGCACATGACAGGTCTTACCTTTTGATATTAGAGGCTGGTGCTCCTCCATTACATGTCATTCCTGGTTTTCTCCTTCTGTAATCCCTCTCAGAGACAAACCAGAGAAGATCCAAGATAGTGAAGTCCTGCAACACTAGGTTCAGCCAAAGATATTTATTATACTTACAGGATATTATATAAAACACGCATGTAATAAAACCAGATCTACTGGCAGGCTTGACCCAGGTTTCGCCATGCTTTTTAAAGGGCCTTCAATCTAGTGTTGCAGGTCTTCACTATCTTGGATCTTCTCTCATTTGTCTCTGGGAGGGATTACAGGAGGAGGAAACCAGGAGAGAGAGAGAGGCAACGTGGCAGCATGCAGTGATTGTCTGTGTGCTCGTGTGGAGAGGAGGATCTTGGTTTTCCCAGCTGATTTGGATTTCTGGTTTGGGATATCAGAGCTCCATCATCTTGTGGGTGTTTTAGGATCTTCTGCTCATGTATCAGGGGGTGAGGGGGAGGCTCTGTGATGGGGTGAGGGGTCCTGCTCCGCCCTCCTGACTCCTGGAGATGGATGATGGGAGTCACACAGTCCTCCGATGTCTTATTCACTATTGTGTACTCCTGTGGATGGAGAGAGACACTTAGGGAATAAACCCTTCAGGGGCCATGTGCTCTCCTCCGGCCCTTTCCTCCTGGGTATAACGTGCCTACTTACCTTCTCATGGCTCCTACAACATGACTATTGGTCACTGGTCACATGATACATCACTCACCATATTGGGGGCTGAGCTTTTTTTTATTTTTTATTAGGTTTTAAAAATGTTCAAGTAGAGAAACAACGTAACCATTTTTCATCATTACAACAGAACATCATATAATAACAGACATTCCAGATTTAGTTAATTCTTATACATACAAGTACAAAAGATCTCTCGTCTGGCGAATGAAATAAAAACATAGATGTCTGTGCACAGGATGTGAATGATCCAGAGTGTTGATAAATATACCCAAAATGTACGCGCACAGGAGTAGTGCTCCAACCATGTGGAATCATGTAAGAAAATACAAAATATACCAAAAGAATATAATAAAAAATAAGTAATAATAACTAATCTACACACTCTCAACAATAGAAAATGGTAACAAGAGATTCTCTTCCCTTTACAATCAAATTCTATAAATATATTCAAGGGAAATGTCGCACCAAGATGAAAAGGGGATCCAAACAGAGGTGCACCCACTAACAGACAGCACCCAGTCTGATAGAGATAAATAGATAAAAAAGTAGAAGTGGGGCACTCACTTAAAGTATAGGGATCTTGTGTTTATTAAGGTAATAACAATAATAACAATAATAATGAAGCAATAAAATATCATATAGCAATATTACATTAGGGTATCAGAATATTCATAAAAGTGGAGCAAAATAAAATGTGGTACTATCGACAATAAGCAATAAAATATAGCTATAATAAATACAGTGAAAAAAGCGTTAATGCAATACTAGGATATATTAATGAATATATATAGATCCCGATAAATATAGATAAAATTGTGAGTTCATATGTCAGCCATAATGACATTCACTGAATAAATCCTGAGGGATAGTTCCATATGAGGTAATCCGTTCCAATAACCAGTCTTTCAAGGGTACTCTCAAAATGAATAGGTCAGAGTCCCAAGCGTATGCAGCTAAAAAGTTTTTACTGTGTATCAGTTTGGCTGCTAATACGCACAGCGGCGTCCCGCTGTAATTGCGATCGCTTGTGAGTGGGGTATACAGGTGCTTACCCGAGGCTCCTGGATAGCGATTCCTCGACACGGTGCGTTGGTGTACTGCTCCGGTCTCAAGGATAGATGTCCTGTTTCAAAATTAGCGCCAGTTGAAATGTTTGTTGCACGCGGTATGAGTGACATGCGTGATGCAACACCGATGGTTCCGGTAATAACTCTGGCGCACAGGTGATGACTTCCAGGCTTCTCGGACTTGTAGACCCACTCGTCCTGGTGGGGGGGGGGGATACCAGACGCGTTTCGGGGATTTACAAGACAGACCCCTTCTTCAGTGGTTGACAACCCCCTGTTCATGTTTCGTTTTTATAGGGCATGAGAGACAGGAAAGATCTGGTTCGGAATCCGAAATTTTAAGGATTAGGGTCATTTGAAAATGACTATTGCTTTATGTTCGGCTTATCGTCAGATATATCATTCCCATAAACAGGTAGATAATGTTGATTCATCGTATAGATAAAGGATATCGAAACGAAGTAAGAATGTCATTATAGATCCATATAAACATATGTGCAATTACGGGATCTCCATCTATAAATACTTACATAGTTTGTTAAAATGCATACTATGCCAGTTTCTTTAAAACACAACAAATAAAATCAAATCAGAACAGTGTCATTCTTGCAAATAAATCCGTGCGGTTCTGTTGCGTTTTAATATGCTACGGGTGTTCTATAGGGAAATAAAGTATGGTCCTTTCAGTATGTATTAATTATTTGGTTACAATCGATACTGATCTAGTTGTAGAGGAAAGCGATACCTAAGTATGACAGTCTCAAATTACAAAGGTTACATTGTAGTTAAATCTAGTCTTTATGATAGTAAAATTCTCATTAGAAGCACATAAAATCATCCGGGGACCATGTGAAATGTCTGTATAAAGACAGCAGAGTGATAATAAGTAGTTTCCATATATATATACAGAGCTGTCATGTATGGTTCCAACGATAATTTTACAAAAAAGCGCACCAATAGTCGCAGATGTTTTTAAGCGTCTATGGTGCGTTTTTTAATAGGCATTTTTATTTTTATGAAAAAGTTTTTTTTTAAACAGGTTCCTCAGAATGGGTCCCTTATTCCTCACTAATATGCCATTATGTTCAACACTGTCTTCAAAGCGGTTTATGATGATATAATGGATGGGGACCAACTGTAGAGGAGGAACAGCACGACTTCAAATATCGTGCTGTTGGTCATCGACAGATGGCACCCATCCTATAAGAAACCAAACAATTCGAAATCGGCATTTAAGCCTGACGGTTGTAATGTGTTTAATTCAAAAATTCGCTTGGTTTCTAGACGTGACATCTTTTCCACGTGATTACCTCCTCTCCAGTCTTTATGTACCTTATCAATCGCTGAAAAGGTCATACAAGAGGGATCTTGATTGTGTGTGGTTTTAAAATGATGTGACAGGGAGTGGGTTTCAAAACCCTTCTTTATATTACCAATATGCTCTGCGATACGTTTTTTTAAAGTTCTTTTGGTTCTTCCTATGTATTGGAGTTTACAAGGACATTCTATTACGTAAATTACATCCTCTGTGCTGCATGTGAGAAATTCATTTATTTTGTGGCAATGTTTATTTGTCATTGATCTAATTTCCGTTGTTTTTTTAGGGAATGAAGTTACTTTGCAATTGCCACATTTACCGCAGCGATAAAAACCTTGGATATTCGCCCAAGATTGAATATTTGAGGTACGGTTTTTCTTATTCTGAATCGTTGGTGCAATTTTAATACTCAAATTAGGGGCCTTGGTAAACACAATTTTAGGTTTTGCTGGTATCACAGTATTTAATGTCTTATCGTTTTTCAGTAAATGCCAATGTTTGTTAACAATGTTTTGGATTTTCCTAAACTCCCCATTAAATGGTAAAATCAGACGTAAATTAAAATCAGTAGGTTCAACCTTTTCATTTAAGACTTTCTTATCTATAAAAAATTCTTCCCTGTTCATTTCTTTAACTTTGTTAAGTGCCACATTTAAGATCTCCATCGGGTAATCCTTGGCTAAAAATTGGTCTGTCATAATTTTAGCTTCCTTTTCAAAATCAGTGTTCAATGTACAATTCCGTTTGGCTCTTCGCAGCTGTCCCTGCGGGATGTTAATCAGCCAGTTAGGAAGATGACAGCTATTAAAAAGAATGTAACTATTACATGCTGTAGGCTTCGTGAAAGTTGTACATTGTAATTTGCCCTCTTGATTTAAAATTCGTAGATCTAAAAATTCCAATGAGGTCTGGCTGGTGTTTCCCGTAAAAGTTAAATTCCACTCGTTAACATTAATATCATCTAAAAATTGTTGCAGGGATTCTCTATCTACCTGCCAAATAAAAAATATATCGTCGATATATCTTTGCCAGAGCACCAGACTCGTCCCCAGCTTGGGTTGAATGTTCTCATATTCCCACTGTGCCATAAAAAGATTAGCATAGCTGGGGGCGAATCTGGTGCCCATGGCCGTACCTTGTGTTTGAATATAAAAATCTCCGGCAAAGTTAAAATAGTTGTGAGTTAAAATGAAGTGGATGGCTTCAACCACATAATCAATCTGAATCTGCTTCAGAGTACCCTCCATTTGTAGTTGGGATATAACTGACTTTTTCCCTTGTTCATGTTTGATTATAGTGTAAAGTGACTGAACGTCAAGGGTACCCATGATCCAGTTCTCATTAAATTCCAATGTTTCAAGAGTTTTTATGATCTGTGTGGTATCCTTGACATAAGAAGGCACTTTTTTTACTCTAGATTGTAAGATAACGTCCACATATTTTGATAAATTTGAAGTTAGTGAGCCGATCCCTGATATGATGGGACGGCCAGGTGGATTAGTAATATTTTTATGCACCTTTGGCAAACAATAAAAAACAGGGATGCGTGGGGATCTATTCATTAAAAAGTTTTTTTCATCATCAGTTAAAATGCCTATATCGCCACCCTTAGTGCATAAGATATTTAATTCTGCTAAAAATGACTCTGTTGGATCATTTGGTAATTTTCTATACGTATTGCTATCAGAGAGTTGGCGCAGGCATTCAGAGTTGTAATGTTCTAGATCCTGCACCACTATTGCTCCTCCTTTATCCGCAGGGCGGATCACAATGTTTTCTTCCTTTTGTAGTTCTTTCAGGGCCTTCACCTCAGCATTGGTTAAATTATTGCGTTTGTATCTAACCTTTTCTTTCAATTTACAAATATCGTGTTCAACGTTTTTTTTAAAGCTCACCATTTCTTGACTTGTCTCATTTCTAGGGTATTTTTTTGACGTTTTTTTGAGGTCAGTATGGACAAATAGGTTATCATTTGATAATTCTCGATTCATGGGATTTTTCAAAAAATATTTTTTTAAGCAGAGGCGTCTTATGAATTTTTCGATACCTATGAAGGTGTCGAATTTGTTTAATTTGTTAGTAGGGGCAAATTTGAGACCTTTGTTTAATAAAGTGATCTGTGCGTTGGTCAAATTTTTAGTGCTTAAATTAATAATAGAGTCATTAGTGATCATAATATTATCTATCTGTATCTTTTTCCTTTTCTTTCTCCCTCCTCTACGTATCTTTCTCTCTCTCCGTGATTTCTTGTCCTCATCCGACACTCCTGGTTGTTGTAGTATTCCTGTGTCTGTGTTTTCTCTATTCTGTGATGTTGAGGTCTGTGTGATTCGTGTGGAGTTTGTAACCTGTGTCTGAGATTGTATTGGTGATCTATTTGTGACTCTTTGTTCCGTGTATGTATTCGTGATGATTCGTGTCTCGTTCGTGTTCTGTGATGTGGGGGTGTCCTGTCTAAAAAATGTTCCCTTTCTTCCAGAATTTCAAACCTATTTTGTACAGGTATAGTGAAATCATTAGTGAGATTCTCCCTATTAGGGATATCATTCATTTGTGTAAAATTAAGTGTGCTTGGTCTCATTACGGTGTCTCGTTGAGTTTCCCCAGTATCATAGTTCCTTCTGTTTATTCTGCTGTCAAAATGTATTTTTTTTCGTTTTTTTATCTATAATTTCCTGTTCTGTCCTGTCCAGACTAATACACAGTCTAGATTGGAGAGCCAGAAACTCCGAATTTTGTGGTAATTTGTCCACCATCGGACGTAACTCATTGATTTTATTTGATGTTTCTGTCAAGATCTCCATTCTTCTTTTAACAATCAATTTCACAAGGGAAAGGGAATACTGATGTAGTGCGTCATCCCATTCCTTTATGAAAGATTGACTACATAAGTCTTGGGCTGGGTTTTTGGTCAAGGTTAAGCCTTTAGGGATATTATTGTTCTCTATATATCTAGTCATGACTAGATATATAGAGAACAATAATATCCCTAAAGGCTTAACCTTGACCAAAAACCCAGCCCAAGACTTATGTAGTCAATCTTTCATAAAGGAATGGGATGACACACTACATCAGTATTCCCTTTCCCTTGTGAAATTGATTGTTAAAAGAAGAATGGAGATCTTGACAGAAACATCAAATAAAATCAATGAGTTACGTCCGATGGTGGACAAATTACCACAAAATTCGGAGTTTCTGGCTCTCCAATCTAGACTGTGTATTAGTCTGGACAGGACAGAACAGGAAATTATAGATAAAAAAACGAAAAAAATACATTTTGACAGCAGAATAAACAGAAGGAACTATGATACTGGGGAAACTCAACGAGACACCGTAATGAGACCAAGCACACTTAATTTTACACAAATGAATGATATCCCTAATAGGGAGAATCTCACTAATGATTTCACTATACCTGTACAAAATAGGTTTGAAATTCTGGAAGAAAGGGAACATTTTTTAGACAGGACACCCCCACATCACAGAACACGAACGAGACACGAATCATCACGAATACATACACGGAACAAAGAGTCACAAATAGATCACCAATACAATCTCAGACACAGGTTACAAACTCCACACGAATCACACAGACCTCAACATCACAGAATAGAGAAAACACAGACACAGGAATACTACAACAACCAGGAGTGTCGGATGAGGACAAGAAATCACGGAGAGAGAGAAAGATACGTAGAGGAGGGAGAAAGAAAAGGAAAAAGATACAGATAGATAATATTATGATCACTAATGACTCTATTATTAATTTAAGCACTAAAAATTTGACCAACGCACAGATCACTTTATTAAACAAAGGTCTCAAATTTGCCCCTACTAACAAATTAAACAAATTCGACACCTTCATAGGTATCGAAAAATTCATAAGACGCCTCTGCTTAAAAAAATATTTTTTGAAAAATCCCATGAATCGAGAATTATCAAATGATAACCTATTTGTCCATACTGACCTCAAAAAAACGTCAAAAAAATACCCTAGAAATGAGACAAGTCAAGAAATGGTGAGCTTTAAAAAAAACGTTGAACACGATATTTGTAAATTGAAAGAAAAGGTTAGATACAAACGCAATAATTTAACCAATGCTGAGGTGAAGGCCCTGAAAGAACTACAAAAGGAAGAAAACATTGTGATCCGCCCTGCGGATAAAGGAGGAGCAATAGTGGTGCAGGATCTAGAACATTACAACTCTGAATGCCTGCGCCAACTCTCTGATAGCAATACGTATAGAAAATTACCAAATGATCCAACAGAGTCATTTTTAGCAGAATTAAATATCTTATGCACTAAGGGTGGCGATATAGGCATTTTAACTGATGATGAAAAAAACTTTTTAATGAATAGATCCCCACGCATCCCTGTTTTTTATTGTTTGCCAAAGGTGCATAAAAATATTACTAATCCACCTGGCCGTCCCATCATATCAGGGATCGGCTCACTAACTTCAAATTTATCAAAATATGTGGACGTTATCTTACAATCTAGAGTAAAAAAAGTGCCTTCTTATGTCAAGGATACCACACAGATCATAAAAACTCTTGAAACATTGGAATTTAATGAGAACTGGATCATGGGTACCCTTGACGTTCAGTCACTTTACACTATAATCAAACATGAACAAGGGAAAAAGTCAGTTATATCCCAACTACAAATGGAGGGTACTCTGAAGCAGATTCAGATTGATTATGTGGTTGAAGCCATCCACTTCATTTTAACTCACAACTATTTTAACTTTGCCGGAGATTTTTATATTCAAACACAAGGTACGGCCATGGGCACCAGATTCGCCCCCAGCTATGCTAATCTTTTTATGGCACAGTGGGAATATGAGAACATTCAACCCAAGCTGGGGACGAGTCTGGTGCTCTGGCAAAGATATATCGACGATATATTTTTTATTTGGCAGGTAGATAGAGAATCCCTGCAACAATTTTTAGATGATATTAATGTTAACGAGTGGAATTTAACTTTTACGGGAAACACCAGCCAGACCTCATTGGAATTTTTAGATCTACGAATTTTAAATCAAGAGGGCAAATTACAATGTACAACTTTCACGAAGCCTACAGCATGTAATAGTTACATTCTTTTTAATAGCTGTCATCTTCCTAACTGGCTGATTAACATCCCGCAGGGACAGCTGCGAAGAGCCAAACGGAATTGTACATTGAACACTGATTTTGAAAAGGAAGCTAAAATTATGACAGACCAATTTTTAGCCAAGGATTACCCGATGGAGATCTTAAATGTGGCACTTAACAAAGTTAAAGAAATGAACAGGGAAGAATTTTTTATAGATAAGAAAGTCTTAAATGAAAAGGTTGAACCTACTGATTTTAATTTACGTCTGATTTTACCATTTAATGGGGAGTTTAGGAAAATCCAAAACATTGTTAACAAACATTGGCATTTACTGAAAAACGATAAGACATTAAATACTGTGATACCAGCAAAACCTAAAATTGTGTTTACCAAGGCCCCTAATTTGAGTATTAAAATTGCACCAACGATTCAGAATAAGAAAAACCGTACCTCAAATATTCAATCTTGGGCGAATATCCAAGGTTTCTATCGCTGCGGTAAATGTGGCAATTGCAAAGTAACTTCATTCCCTAAAAAAACAACGGAAATTAGATCAATGACAATAAACATTGCCACAAAATAAATGAATTTCTCACATGCAGCACAGAGGATGTAATTTACGTAATAGAATGTCCTTGTAAACTCCAATACATAGGAAGAACCAAAAGAACTTTAAAAAAACGTATCGCAGAGCATATTGGTAATATAAAGAAGGGTTTTGAAACCCACTCCCTGTCACATCATTTTAAAACCACACACAATCAAGATCCCTCTTGTATGACCTTTTCAGCGATTGATAAGGTACATAAAGACTGGAGAGGAGGTAATCACGTGGAAAAGATGTCACGTCTAGAAACCAAGCGAATTTTTGAATTAAACACATTACAACCGTCAGGCTTAAATGCCGATTTCGAATTGTTTGGTTTCTTATAGGATGGGTGCCATCTGTCGATGACCAACAGCACGATATTTGAAGTCGTGCTGTTCCTCCTCTACAGTTGGTCCCCATCCATTATATCATCATAAACCGCTTTGAAGACAGTGTTGAACATAATGGCATATTAGTGAGGAATAAGGGACCTATTC